>NC_058081.1:611083283-611832568 GCF_014858855.1 Bufo gargarizans
TTTGCAGCTCATAGACTTCTATTATGACAGAATGAATAACGGAATGCCTCTAAAGGCATTCCGTCATAGAATCGAGTTATGGTCCATGGTAACAGAATCCATAACGCAATTCTGCTTTTACCACCAAACGAATTTCAAAATATGAAATTCGCTCAGCTCTTAGGCCCCGTTCACATCACTACTATTTATTTCTATTGTTCTGCTCATCTAATGGAGCAGAACAACAAAAATAACGGAAGTGCTGGATCGGGCATGTAAGGGGTTTTTGTCATATGATCAGTACTCTGCAGGATGGGAAAGTGTAGTATAGTTTTTTCCATCCTGAAAAGTCCAACAAAAACCATCTAGGCTAACTTATTTATTTTTACAATGGAATTCTATGGTGACAGATGCCACAGTATGGAGTCTGTGTGAGGCGTCTGTTAATGTATACACAGTTTTTGTGTGTACGTTAAATATATGGCAAAAATGTATGCTGGTTGCAATCTAATTCTGTTCATTCAGGCTATACAATACATTTTTTTGTTTTCTTAAAGTTGCAACATGGTGTAGTTATTAATAGCTATTAATAAATATACATGAGTTCTTTTCTCAAGTTTAATCCTGCAGGGCTTCTGGAATTCAGTTTTAGGGTCCATTCACACGTCCGTTGTTTCTTTCCTGATCTGTTCCGTTTTTTGCGGAACAGATCTGGACCCATTCATTTTCAATAGGTCCTGAAAAAAAAATCAGACATTGAGCTGTCCGATTTTTTTCAGGACCCATTGAAAACGAATGGGTCCAGATCAGGAAAGAAACAACAGACATGTGAATGGACCTTTAGAATCCAGAAGGCTTCTCTTTGGTTTACAAGTTTTTTGAAGTCTCCACCTCTTGTGGGCAAGAACACTCGTTCTATGGCATAAGCTGTGAATGATGACAAGCTTCTATTATGGACCATGATAAAGTGTTTTGCTGCACTTGAGATGTTTACATATGCCGGATTTATTATATAATTAATATGTTCCAGTAATCTTACTTTGATCTTTCTGGTTGAACATCCTACATATATTAACTGGCAATCTTTGCATTCAATGATATAGACAATTCCCGATGTGTTGCAATTAATGTAAGTTTTGATCGGATATTTATTAGTACCATCAGAATCTTGAAAATATTTTTGGGGGGTTACATAATTGCAAGCTTTACATGGGGAATTGCCACATCGTGTGAAGCCTGTGTATCGCAAACAACATGTCCGCGATTGTCCCTCCGATTTTTGACTGAAAAGAGATGGGTCTTTTGGGTACCACTCTGTGTCCTCACCTCAGTATTTTGTATAACTGTGGATCCTCATACAGGATAGGGATACATCTGGAAACCGCTTTCTCTATCAAAGGAAATTGATTGCTAAAAGTAAGCACAAGTGTTGGAATATTAGAGGATTTATCTTTATAACATGGTTTGATCTCTTTTTCTTTTTCTTCCCTGTTTTCACTATATTTTTTCTTATCCATTTCTTTTCTATTAGATTTTTTATGAGTCAAGGGGGTTCCAAACAATAAATCATGCCTTTTTTGCTTTCCGCTATATTTTTTGCCCTTTGGGTCATCCATAGTGGGTATCCTCTCTCCTTTAATCTATCAATGATTATTCGTATCTCTTCACAAAAATCTGAGTCTTTGCTACAGTTACGCCCGTCTCTGATCATCTCACCCACTGGAATAGCCCTTTATTGTATGGAGTGGATGATGACTATTGGCTCTTAGTACTGTATTTCCAGATATGGGTTTGCGATAAGTCTGAGTGCATATTACCTGGCCTGGAGTACCAATCAAAGTCACATCCAAGAAGTTCATTTTGTGAGCATCATGAGCTCCAACAAATCGCAATCCATATGGGTTACTATTCAAATAGTCTAGAAAGGAGGGTATGGCAGATACATCGGCAGACCAAATAAACAACAGGTCATCGATGTATCTGCCATACCATTCTATGCATTCTCCAAAGGGATTATCAGTATCATAGATATAGCGCTCCTCCCAGTACGCCATGGTGATGTTTGCAAGTGACGGGGAAAATTTATACAAAATACTAAGGGGAGGGCACAGAGTGGTATCCAAAAGACCCATTTCATTGGCTGCCTCTCTGTCTCCATCTCTTTTCAGTCAAAAATCGGAGGGACAACCGCGGACATGTTGTTTGCGATACACAGGCTTCACACGATGTGGCAATTCCCCATGTAAAGCTTGCAATTATGTAACCCCCCCAAAAAATATTTTCAAGATTCTGATGGTACTAATAAATATCTGATCAAAACTTACATTAATTGCAACACATCGGGAATTGTCTACATCATTGAATGCAAAGATTGCCAGTTAATATATGTAGGATGTTCAACCAGAAAGTTCAAAGTAAGATTACTGGAACATATTAATTATATAATAAATCCGGCATATGTAAACATCTCAAGTGCAGCAAAACACTTTATCATGGTCCATAATAGAAGCTTGTCATCATTCACAGCTTATGCCATAGAACGAGTGTTCTTGCCCACAAGTGGTGGAGACTTCAAAAAACTTGTAAACCAAAGAGAAGCCTTCTGGATTCTAAAACTGAATTTCAGAAGCCCTGCAGGATTAAACTTGAGAAAAGAACTCATGTATATTTATTAATAGCTATTAATAACTACACCATGTTGCAACTTTAAGAAAACAAAAAAATATATTGTATAGCCTGAATGAACAGAATTAGATTGCAGCCAGCAAGCATTGAGGAGTGTTCACATGGAGCGTTTTTTCTGCTGCTCACTTATAATCGTGTTTATCCACTCATTTATATATTTATTATCAATGTTCTGTTACTGCTCATTTTTTGCTGGGTCTAATGTCATAAAATGTCTGTTCATAGCAGCTCATGTCAGATTTTAAACTTGTTTGGTGCATTTAAATTTCTGCTAGCACTTTTGATTGCAACACCTGGGATGGTTTGCACCGCCCAGCTAGTTTAAGGGGGGAGGGATTTTTTTATGTTCACATATATATATATATATATATATATATATACACTTCCTCAGAAATTTATTGTGAAGGTCATGATTAAGAACCACCTGGTTCGAAACGCGTAGACCATATTGGGGCTTGTACTTTGAGAATTTTTTACAGCTGTACATTTGGTTTGTGGAATAAACATTGTTAAGCGCGAAAAATCATATATAACATATATAACAAAAATAACTATATGCTGGCACACTTTTGCATGCCATCATATTGTGGCACTAACCAGTGCATAATGACCTCCAGTTCCAGCGAAGATGGCATAGGACTTTGTGTCATTATAGAAGAGGATAGTCTATGGGTGCAAACACACGTTTCAGCAGATTATTGCTGTTCCCTAAGCAAGTCTGTTAGCATGTGAAAATCTGCAGCACTTCTGCACCATGTTCACATCCCATGTGTCAGTGCAAATTGTGAGTAATGAGTGCAGCACTTACACGTGGGACTGGTAAGAGCATGACCAGATGTGGCATTAATGGTATTCAATAGAAATTTAGTATGACAACTAGGTAAATTGTAATGAACTGCCTAAACTAACATACTGCGGGTTGTAGCACCTAACCTGGAGTAGGTGACGGCTGACCAGGCAGAATAGAGTCTGTAGAACAAGTCTCAAAGGGTCAGGCAGGGGCAGTGACTGAATACAGGCCAAGGTAGTCAGCTAGTCAGGGCCGGTAGCAAAGGTGCAGGTCGGGTCAGGAGCGGGATATCAGAACAGGGGTTATAGGACAAAGAACAGGAACACAAGCCGGGGTCAGATACATGGATAAATAGAATTTCTCCCTCTTATTAGAACATGCACTTCCTTATAAATATCAGGAAGGGAGCACACGCCACCCCACGGGCAGACACTGTGCATGTGTGTCCCAGCATGGAGGAGCAGTGAACAGACAGCATGTATGGAAGTTACCAGGGATACTATGTCTGCTGGGAGAAGTAGTACGCTGGCATTACATAAATATATCTGTCTTAGATAAATTCATTTTACAAATCCATTTTTAGGATGCACATTCTGCCTAATTCCTTTGCATTGGACACCTAGAAATAGTAAATTTAAAATGTGTTTTCCCGTTTATACAAGTGTGCGGCATACTATGGAGTCACTCTACCATAGACTTCTTTGGGAGAGCAATCTATCCCATAGAAGTCTATTGAAGAGCGGCTGCAGTACACGGCCACGCCACAGCATCGTAGATGGGGTCAAGTCTAAGAATACTACAAGGTTGACCACATTTCAACGGTATGTCCTGTAGAAGCTCGGCTTGGTTTTTAAATATTTGTTGGAAGAAACAAACGCCAAGTACATAAAGTGTATCATAGATGGATATATGTGCTGCTAATGTGTCAGAGGAATCCCAGCCTAACCTCCCATAAAACAATGAAACAGGAAAAGGTCCTTCTGGAGTCCAGGATATAGTCACTTCTATGTAATCTGGCTGTATCCCATCACTCAGTGGGACCTCTCCTACGTGACTCCTTCTCAGTATATAATAGATGGAAAAGGTCCTTTTGGAGTCCGGGAAATAGTCATTTCTATTTAAGCCGGCTAAATCCCATGACTCAGAGGGACCTCTCCTACATGTCACCTTCTCAGTATGTAATAGATGGAGATGGTCCTTCTGGAGTCCAGGATATAGCCACTTCTATGTAATCTGGCTGTATCCCATCACTCAGTGGGACCTCTCCTACATGACTCCTTCTCAGTATATAATAGATGGAAAAGGTCCTTCTGGAGTCTAGGAAATAGTCATTTCTATATAAGCCGGCTAAAATTCATCACTCAGAGAAACCTCTCCTACATGACACCTTCTCAGTATATAATCGATTGAGAAGGGTTTTTCTTAAGTCCGGGGAATAGTCATTTATATACGAGCTGGCTAAATCTCATCACTCAGAGAGACCTCTCCTACATGACACCTTCTCAGTATATAATAGATGGAGATCGTCCTTCTGGAGTCCGGGAAAGTCATTTCTAAATGTGTCGGCTCAATCCCATGATTCAGAGGGACCTCTCCTACATGACACCTCAGTATGTAATAGATAGAAAAGGTCCCTCTGGAATATGGGAAATAGGAAATAACTATAAAGACTATTATCCGTCGTTCACCTGTCTTACTTTAGTCAATGCTACAAAGTTAAACAAATACAAATAATAATAATGTCACCAAAGCTTTACCAGAATGGTTCTTGTGGATAGAATGGGATTTGGCTAATTCACTGCGACGCTAAATACTATGATAGATCAGGTCCAGGACAATAGGAGAATAAATGGTCCCTGAAGATTATAGGAAATAGACGGCTTCTATAGAGCTGGCCATTCTCCATTATTAGCGAGGACCAGGTCCTTCTGAGTCATGGGAAATAGCCAATTCACTGTGACAGGGCTAAATACTGTATCTATGCAGGACCTCACCACTAGGGGCACAAAGGTCCTTACCAGTTATGGGAAATAGAGAGCTGCTGCAGAGTCGGCTAAATCCCATGACTGGGGAGGACCAGGTCCCTCCCAGTCATGGGATTTAGTCACAACCGTTAAATTATGGTACCTGTTAAAATCTGGTACCCTCGTAACTTCCGCTATGACGTACCGCTTAAAAAGGAGGTGTGATTGTTGAAGTCGGCACCAGATTGGCTGAAAAGAAGGCGTGTTGGTACCAACCTGGGTACCATAATTTTACTTTCAGCACCTGTGAATGTGCGGAGGGAGGGTACAGTCGATTTACAGGCTGGATATAAGGGGTCCACATTAGAACATGAACGCCACAGAGCTCCGGCTTAAAGTTTCAGTATTGTTGATAACCAGCCATGCTTTGTGCCAATGCAATATACAATTAGGCTGGGGCTACACCGTGACCCGCGACATGCTGCAACCGGATAGTGTCAAAAATGGATGGATTTTGTCTGGTAGGTCGCACCCAACTTCTAGGCGAGGGCTACACCACGTTTGTCGCACGACTATTAGCCACAGCAATGTCACGCAACATTTTTCATAATGACTGTCTATGGTGTCACTTTGTGACATGCTGCAACTGCAAGAGCATGTTGCAGTGCGACACCATTGACGGTCATTACGAAAAATGTCACACAACATTGCTGTGACAAATACTCCCACAGCAAATGTCTTTGTGTAGCCTCTCCTTAGGCAGGGGCAATATGTGCCATGCGACACCAAGCTGAAGACAAGACGCTCCACAAATAAATGTCTGCACCTTGCTGTCGCCTATTTTAGAGCTGAATCTAATATATAAGGCCTCATCCACACGACCATGTGTTTTGCGGTCCGCCGGTTTTTTTTTTGCAGATTCATTGTAATAATGCCTATCCTTGTCCACAAACTAGAAAAAAAAAAATAGGACATGCACTATTTTTTTTGCACGATGTGGACAGCACACAGTGTGCTGTCCACGTTTTTTGCGGACCAATTGAAATATATGGGTCAGAATCCTGTCCGCAAAAAAACGTAACGGACACAGAAACAAAATACGGTCGTGTGAATGAGGCCTAAAGCTGTGTGTGTGTATGTCCGCTAAAGGAATCCACACTGTCGCATTTACAATCACGAAATTTGGCACACAGGTACATCAGGTGTACGGGAAGGTTTAAGAACAGGTCTCTGCTCTCTAGCACGTACCGTTCCTGAGATATTCCCAAAAAATGCATTAGCCAATAGAAGCCTGGTCACATGACCCTTATCAGCCAATAGAAGCTCGCAGGCCCTTAGGCTTCTTTCACACTAGCGTAGTGGATTGGCTCTAGCGTGGTGGATGCGTTCAGTAAAACTCGCACCATTTGCAAGAAACTTCTGTCAGTTTGGTCTGCGACTGCGTTCAGTTTTTTCTATGCGGGTGCAATGTGTTTTTCACGCACATGATAAAAAAAACTGAAGGTTACAACATCTCCTAGCAACCATCAGTGAAAAACGCATTGCATCGGCACTTGCTTCCGGATGCAGTGCGTTTTTCACTGAAGCCCCATTTCCTTCTATGGGGCCAGGGCTGCGTGAAAAAACGCTGAATATAGACCATGCTGCATTTTTCACGCAAGGCAGAACTGATGCGTGAAGAAAAAAAAAAAAAAAACTGACACAGACCCTTTGAATGTAATGGGTCTGGATTCAGTGCGGGTGCTATGTGTTTACGTCACGCATTGCACCCGCACGGAAAATTCGCTCGGGTGAAAGGGGCCTTAGTCTCCACATACACATAGTTGTACACCAGGTTTCCATAACAACCCAGCCATTTTTCTTCACTGCTGTGAAGGGGCAGGGCACTGTGGATGACACTGTTAAGGGAGCAGAGTGCTGTGGAGGTCACAGTTCAGGGGCAGGAAGGGTGGCCATTTAGGCCACCCTCAATACACAGACTTGAAACCCCCCCCCCCCCACCCCCCCAGGTCCCACTAAGCCACGCCCCAACCCAGTTAGGCCACACACCCTCCCACTTCGCAGCCAACGGGGATTGAAAAAAATGAAGGTAAAAATCAACTTCTGTCAGCTGCAGAGGTGGGAGGGAGGGTGACTTTCTCTCTGCAGCTCATACTCAGACAGCACAGTGCTGCTGTCTGAGGCCTCATGCACACGACCGTTTTTTTTTTTTTTTTTAAGGTCCGCAAAAACGGGGTCCGTAGGTCCGTGATCGTTTTTTCGTCCATGGGTCTTCCTTGTTTTTTGGAGGATCCACGGACATGAAAAATGAAAAAAAAAATCTAAGTCAAGTTTGCCTTTTAAAATGATAGGAAAAAACGGACACGGATCACGGACACGGATGACAATCTTGTGTGCATCCGTGATTTTTCACGGACCCATTGACTTGAATGGGTCCGTGAACCGTTGGCCATGAAAAAAATAGGACAGGTCCTATTTTTTTTCACGGCCAGGAAACACGGATCACGGATGCGCGGCTGCCAAACGGTGCATTTTCAGATTTTTCCACTGACCTATTGAAAGTCAATGAATCCGCGAAAAAAAAAGGAAAGCGGCACAACGGCCACCGATGCACACAACGGTCGTGTGCATGAGGCCTAAGAGTGAGCAAAAAAGGACATCCCTGTGTCTGTCCGGAGTCTGAAAGCCGGACTGTCCGGCCTAAAACCGGACCTCTGGCCACCCTAGGGGAAGGCTGCTGTGGAGGTCACAGCTAATGGTTTGGTCCACTATGGAGGTTTAAAGGGGCAGATTGCTGTAGAGGCCACTGTTAAGGGGGTGGGGTACTGTAGCTAACACTGTTATAGTGGATACTGTCGCTATCCTTTAACGACACACACAAATATTAGATGAAATAGATGAAAATATATCGGTGTGAAGCCGGGTCCTTCTGCTAGTTAACTATAAAAACAACCAAGTCGCAGGCGAATTAGATAGCTTGCATTACTTACATTAAAGTCAATGGAGTCAAAGTTGTGTGTGACTTGCAACCTGCAACACAAAACCCACCATGTCATTGCGACACCACCGACAATCAGACGCGTTGTCACATGACACACTTCACTGTGCAGCCCCAGCATCACAGCTCCGAAATAATCCTGCCACAGCAGGTTGCACAGCTTGCTGTAGAGAAAATGCAGAGCCCATAAGAAATCATAGGCATACGGAAATCCAAGAGAGGCTCGGACGCTCCTACGGGACCTTTATTACAACTCTACAAAATCACGTCACGTCTGTGTGCATCGAGCCTAAAGAGTAACCAAAACTGAAGTACTGGGGCCAATTAGTCCCTAATGGAACATCCTGAGACCTCTTTCACACAATGAGGGAAATGTATCATTAAAGTCTACACTTTTGGAGGCAATTTTAATGATTGCATTTTACTTATTTTGGGCTAAAAATTACTTTTTCAATTGGTCATTATTAAAATGGGTTAACTGTCTAGCTGTGGGAATGTACTTTTTACTTTGTGTCGGTCATCTAATAACCTGAGAGGTCATAAACACTTATTTATACCACATTCTCATCAGTAAGATAAGATCCGAGCTATAATGTTTATAATTAGTGGTGAACGAATCGAGCTTCAGATCCTACATCCGAAGTCGCTTTCGTCAAAACTTTGGTTGAAGACTGTACAGAGGTTCGTCTCCGTACAGTATTGTAATGTATGGGCTCCGGAGAGTTGAAACGAGTTATCACCAAAGGTTTGCTTATTCCCCGAAGACTTAGGTGAATAACTTCGGCATTCGATTCTTAAAACTGAAAACCATTTTAAAACAGGTATCCAAATTCAGCATCGGTACCGGCTGGTACCGCCGTATCTAAGCAGACTTCGGAACAAAGTTTTAAAAAGGTTTTCAAATTGAAAAATCAAATCTCAAAAGTTGTTCATCGAAGTCTTGCAAGACTTTGGTGATAACGAATTTCAACTCGCCGGAGCCTATACATTTGAATGCTGTATGCAGACGAGTGAGCGAATCGACTTTGAATTAAAATTATTTTTAGCTTAAAATGAGTACAATGCAATAATAATCCTTTAAAAAATTGCCCCCAAAAAGATGTACGTAGCCTTTAAAGGGCATCTCCTCAGCAGATTTGTACCCGACACTGGTTACATGTGCACTTGGCAGCTGAAGGCATCTGTGTTGGTCCCATGTTCATATGTGCCCGCATTGCTGAGAAAAATAATATTTTAATATATGCAAATAAGCCTCTAGGAGCAACAGGGCCTTACCGTTGCACCTAGAGGCTCTGCTCTCTCTGCAAGTGGTACACTGTCTGCAGTTTGATTGACAGGATATTTTCACTGCCGGGCCCTGTCAGTCAAAGTGCAGAGGGTGTAGCAGTTGCAGAAGAACATCATTTTTCTCAGCAATGCGGGCACATATGAACATGGGACCAACACGGATGTCTTCAGCTGCCAAGCGCAGATGTAACAGGTCAGCCAGTGTCATAGGTACAAATCTGCTGACAGATGCCCTTCAAAATACCCCACTTCTAGTGGCGTGAAAAAGTAGCAAACTGCTGGCAAGTGCCATTACTCTGTCGGCCTTGCTACTTTCCCAAAAAGGGGGCGTGCGGAGGGCAGGGCCTGGGCACATTTGTCATCCTCTATGCCTGTTTTCAGACTTAGAACACTGGCTGGCGTAGATCTCAGTTCAGATGCATGGAGTGCCGGATGTGTACGCCTAGTCATAAATCAGGTGCAGAATACGGCATCCCTGGGCTATGATAAATCAGTATCTATAATGGCTCCATAGTAGCCCCAGTATATATAAGGCCCCCAACAATAGTGTTCCCCTAGTATAAATAAGATCCCCCCAATAGTGACACCAATTTTGTTGGGTATGAGAAAAAAAAAAAAAAAAAAAAAAAGCTCTTTAACATGCTGACACTTGGTCTGCACTGGAAGGAACTGGAAAGACCTCACCCCTCCCAGCATCATGAGTTGCTGTTTTTTTAACCCCCAAAGGCACTTGAAGGCCTGTTTCAGACGAGTGTGAGCGTGATTCCCCATTCTGGACACTGCTTGTTTCACAGGAGTGCACAGCATTGTAATTATTTATAATACTGTGTGTCTCTGCATGACCTTCCTTCTACAGAATTATACTGGAATATTGCCATCAGTAGGATTCTGTAGCAGTACGGTCATGCAGAGACACACAGCATTATAAATCAGTATAATGCCCTGCGCTCCTGTAAGACAAGCAGTGTCCAGAACCAACACAGCATGATTCCCGCACAGGACACGCTCGTCTGAAAGAGGCGCAAGTTTTTAACGGCCGTTAGACGGATGCACTCCAGAAGCCATTGATTTCATAGACTTTGATTGGTTCTAAAGACATTGTGTGATGGCAGTTACTAAAATGTCACCGTCTTTTTTTTTTTTTCAATTGTGGGAATGTAGCCTTGGGCCTCATGCACATGTGACATGTATGTTTCTTCAATGTGCTATTTTTTTTTTATACTTTTTTAAGTCAGCACAAAGACCCATACAAGTCAATGGGGTGATGTACAAAACCATTTTTTTTTCACAAATACGTGAGCCCAATCCAAGAATCTCATTGCAGGTCCTATTCTTGGCTGTTTCTGCAGATCATAATAGCCATTTCTACTGATCTGAGTGAAAAGCTATTGTTTTTTTTAAGGTCCGTTTATTGGCAGACCGTGGGCATGGGGCCTTATCCAAATCATTCAGTCTTCTGCAAGCTCATGCCTCATCTCACTTGCCTCTAGAACTTGTATGGAGCTGTACACTATCCATTGTATTATCAGATATTTTCCTCTAGGAGCGAGGCAATGAGATTCACTCTATACATTAAATAGAGAATACGTATCAGATTAGTGTGACTGTTGGGACCCCCACTGATCAATAGAACAGGGGTCGGTTGCCCTGTATCAATGGAGCATCAGATTGAACATGTGCTTTAACCCCTTTAAGTCACATCTCAACATTTATGTCGTAGCCATAAATGTCATAGGTGTGGGTTCCATCTCGAGAATCGGGCACCCCCGACCCAGTCTCATGGCTGCAATGAGTGGAGAGCTGGCTGCGCATGTGCAGCTCTCGCCACTAATGAGAGGTAAGTAGGCACGCTGGGAGGGGAGGGGGGGGGTCACAATGAAAAGAACCCTTTATCCTGGTCCTGAGTTTTAGCTTGTATGACACTCAGCATTCGTCTCCACTCCAATGTCCTTCTTCTAAGGGTTCATTCACACGTCCGTGTGTGTTTTGCGGACCGCACATCGCTGGCACTTAATAGAAAATGCCTATTCTTGTCCGCAATAGGACATGTTCTATTTTTTTCGGGATCGGAATTGCAGAGCCAGAAGTGCGGATAGAAATAAATGGGTCCGCAATTCCGTTCTGCAAAATGCGGAACGAAATTGTGGACGTGTGAATGGACCCTAATGCCACAATATGTCTTTAATAGTTTACAAGTTGTCAATGTTGACAAATCAAAGGTTTAATGATCCTCTAAGACCCTGGTGAATATATAATATTACATATATTACCCAATGTCATGAATCACCACACACAAGGATTTAAATTTCAATTTTAATTTTCGCTTTTAATAGTTACAGCTGACATGCAAGTGACATACAATTAAATACATTCTAGAAAATAAAGCCGCCTATATTACAAGACCAGAAGAGAAAAATAAAGTGCATATCACCAACCGCCGCCGGAGCGGCATCTACCAAAAACTTCTCGCTTCAAGTCATATCCTATTTGGCAAATAAAGAAGAAGGTAGGGGACAGTGATCAAGGATATGCCCCGGATGCAGCACACACACCAGCTGATAATAGATTTTACTTTAACCCTGTGCAATTAAAGGGGTTGTCCCAGATGATGAAAATCTCAGACAAATCTTGCAATAGTATAAAATAAAAAGTCATCTTAGGCTACTTTCACATTAGCGTTCGGGGCTCCGCTTACGAGTTCCATTTGAAGGCTCTCACAAGCGGCCCCGAACGCATCCGTCCAGCCCTAATGCATTCTGAGTGGATGAGGATCTGCTCAGAATATATCGGTCTGGCACAGTCTGTCCTCCGCTCCGCTCAGCAGGCGGACACAGCGTTCGGGTGTCCGCCTGGCCGTGCGGAGGCAAACGGATCCGCCCAGAGTTACAATAGAAGTCAATGGGGGCGGATCTGTTCGAAGGTGACACAATATGGTGCATTTTTCAAACGGCTCCGCCCCCCATTGACTTTCAATGTAAAGTCTGGACGGATCCGTCTGAATACAAATCTCACTTACACTTTTTTAGTGAAATATAATGCAAACGGTTCCGTCTGAACGGATACCATCGTTTGCATTATAGGAGTGGATCTATCTGTACAAATACCAGACGGATCCGCTCCGAACGCAAGTGTGAAAGTAGCCTTATACTCATCCCCTTCTCCAGCAGAGTTCTCTGTGGCGCTGATTCGGTTCTCCTGCCCAGCCGCTCTGCCACTATTGGAGGCTTTGCAAGTAAGGAAACATTTTCCTCCATTATTGCACTCTTGTTAATTTGCATTACCCTGGGAAATGTCATAATGCTGCTGGTTTACATGACGCAGCAATAGTCAACCCCCATCTCTTAGGACAGGAAAATGCAACAGAGAACCATAGCTTGACCAAAGACCTCTCACAGGTAAGATGAACCCACCTATGTACATTGATACAAAACATTCTTATTTCATACATATACAGATCACTTGTGCTACAGTGCCACAAGCTAGACATAAATAATGTGAAATCAAGACGTGAAATCTGGGTGCACTAAGAGGGGTGGTGGGATTGGGGGGAGGGGGGTCAGTGCACTAAAATCGTGGATAATCTCAATATATTAGCTATAATCCAGAGTACTGATACCTCTCTGTGTATAATATCTCTGTTAAACAATCCTCCACTTACATGCATGACCCAAGCTCTGAAGTCTTCCTATTCTACACCTGCAAAAATGATCTAGCACAGGGGTAGGCAACCTCCGGCACGCCAGCTGTTGTGAAACTACAACTCCCAGCAGGCATACCTTGCTCTGTTCTTCTAAGAACTCTCATAGAAATGAATGGAGCATGCTGGGAATTGTAGTTTCACAACAGCTGGAGTGCCGAAGGTTGCTGATCCTTCTAGCACATCAGTGCAGAGAGATGGTACATTAGGCTGGAAATGGGGGAAATGACTCAACCAACCTCATGTCTGGTGCCAATCAGATTCTGGAAAAGTATTAACGAACATAAAATACATCACATGAAACCAATAGGAAATCTATATATTACTAAATAAATACATAGATACATTAAAGGGAGTCTTTTGCCTAAACTGACCATTATATAACACTAACACTATGATCTTTATTATAGTCCCCATATTGGAATGCTACTTACCATATAGCTGTCCGTCGCTTATTTTCGCTAAAAAACACTTGTATTCAATATGTTAATTAGGTTCTGAAGCTGCCCAGGGGTGGCGTTCATGCGGCCGGTGCCCAGGCCCCTCGCCACTTTTCACATGAAACCCCTCCCCTTTCAGCCCTCTGGCCCGCCCTAGGTTCTTCAGAAATCCAGCGCCATTTACAAGATTCGCCGCGCCTACGCATGCATTCACCATTATAGGCTGAGGCACAAAGTTGGCTAAATGTACGGGCCGGCACATGCGCATTAAACACTCTTGTGTCTCTGCCCATAATGGGGAATGAAGTGCGCAGGCGCAGTGAATCTTGTGAACGGCGCTGGATTTCTGAAGAACCTAGGGCGGGCAAGAGAGGTGAAAGGGGAGGGGTTTCATACGAAAAGTGACGAGGGGCTTAGGCACCGCCCGCATGAACGCCACCCCTGGGCACCTTCAGAACCTAATCTATATATTGGAAAAAAGTGTTTTTTAGCGAAAATAAGCGACGGACAGCTATACGCAAGTAGCATTCCAATATGGGGACTATAATGCTGATAATGGTGTTCGTGTTCTATAATGGTCAGTTTAGGCGAAAGACTCAGCTTCTCTTACTTAGTTGCGAATTATCATTGGATGTAAGTGCTGCAGTAACTACGGACTTGCATGCATCCGTGACGTTACTACAAAGAAAACTGGGGATGAATCCGGTCACATAGTAAGACATTTACACCTGTTACATTTTCTCTGTGGGGAACGGGGAAAATATAATAATTTAAGAGCACAAAATACAGTATATATTATATTAAGGCAACTCCACATGCTGCGCTTGTAATATAACCAGCATGAGGAGCTTCTGTCAGCCGTCCAACGAATTGCCCTAGCCATAGCATTACCTGCATAGTTTCACAGTTAAACCCCATTGTACAGGTTACATATAGAACTAACCTATAGGGACAGTCACTGTGTACACACTTTTTTTTAAAAAACACTAGACAGCAGAATGCAGAGTGCAGCTCTGGGATACAACATAGGTTGCAACTCAGGATCAGTACAAAATAAATAATGTCATGTAATTATAGTTAATTATTTAAGGACTGCCACAACGAGCACCCCCACTTTAAGAGTGCAACTCTGCAGAAGAAAGGTAATCAGTGGCTGCTTTGTTGACCTGGGGGTCCCAGCAGCAGAGCCCACCACCCTCACCTAGTTGTTGAACAGGGTTTGCCCACAATGGATACATCCTTCTATTTAGGATTGCCGATGTTATGTAAATTGACCTTAATCATTGTATAATGAAAACGTATGCACATTTCTAATAACTTTGCAGTCTTCACCGTTTGCAAGAACTTTGCTAGTCTGTCCAGAAGCTGAAAACCAGTCCTAACCAAATATTTTGCGTGGCAAAGGAAATTCTGGATAGAACTGTGTCTCACGGTGAGAAGTATTAGGTCAGGATGGGATTTCACCAGCCTGATGTAAATAGAAATGTTTCCTTTCACCCACAGCAAGCAGCTGTATTGAAAATAACAAAGGAGCTTTTCATTATACAATGATTAAGTTATATTACATAAAACTGGAAAACCCCTTTAAATCAATATATTGTAGTAGTAGGTGCAGCATAATCTGGTTACAATAGAAAAAAATAATTGGACAGACCAATTAAAAATGGAATAATCCAGGAAGAACCACTAAAATGACAATTTTTTTTAACTTTCTTAACCAGAATCGCTAACATTGCCCGAACATCACTCCAGAACCAGCACACTTTATACAGGAGGGAAAAAAGACAGGGACAACATAAAACTGATGTCCGTCATATGAACAGTATCACTTGCCATCCTTTGTCTTTTGGTTTCACTAATCAAGCCTTTTGGCCAAAGCGGCATTTTCAGAATCGTCTGGACCCTCAATAACTTCCCAGCATCCTCTGCGGCAATATAGCGTGACGTGAAGCTGCGTACAATTTGCAAGGCCAGAGATGGCAGTGATCATAGAGTACATAAGTCCTGGAAAGTTAGTGTAAACTATACTTATTGGAAGGTCGTTACCACAGATGATTCGTTCGGAGTCCAGTAGGAGAGGAGATTTTGGGAAGCATGACATTACCTAGAAAGTGGATGTAGTTATAGAAATTCCCATTTTCAGCCACTTCATTGCAACCACATCAGCTCTGCCCCAGGTACTGATGAGTGAACATATTGAGTTCGCTGTCCAACCAGCCAGCTTTATTTCTGGAAGAAAAGACCAAAATATGTGGTAAAATAACATCACACAAAGTCAGAGCTACAAAAGTGATGCAGTGGGGCTGCTATGGTAGCAGATGCCGGTCACTATTGACTGCAGCATCTAAGGCCTTAAATGACCAAGATAGGAGTTATCATTGTGGCCAACTGTCAGTTGTATTACACAGCCGCACCCGCAGTGTATAGAGTTGCCGCAACTGGGCCCACTCCATACACCGCTCCAGCATCGCAGAAGTACTCTACATGGACAAAAGTAATGGGACACACCTCTTAATCGGTAAATTCAGTCCCACTGCCACAGGTGTATAAAATCCAGCACCTAACCATGCGGTCTGCTTTGGCAAACATTTGTG
The DNA here is from genome assembly GCF_014858855.1 of Bufo gargarizans. Classification (NCBI taxonomy): domain Eukaryota; kingdom Metazoa; phylum Chordata; class Amphibia; order Anura; family Bufonidae; genus Bufo; species Bufo gargarizans. The sequence continues at coordinate 611,099,718 of NC_058081.1, forward strand.
AAAGAATTGGTAATTCTGTAGAGCTCATTGAATTCCAGCATGGTCCTGTAATAGGATGCCATTGGAAGCTTCATGGTATGGGTTTCCGAGGAGTTGCATGAAAGCCTAACATCACCAAGTACATTGGCAAGTGTCAGATAGAGAAGTGTAAAGCAAGTCACCACTGGACTGTGGAGAGATGAATCATACTTCTCTATCTGACAGTCTGATGGACAAGGCTGGGCTTGGCAAATGCCAGGAGAACATTACTTGTCTGACTGCACTGTGCCAACTGTGAAGTTTGGCGATGGAGGGATAATGGTATGGGGTGTTTTTCAGGGGATCGTCTAGGTCACTTACTTCCAGTGAATGGAAATCTTAATGTTTCAGCATGCCAAGACATTTTGGACAATTGTATGCTTGCAGCTTTGTGGGAACGGTTTGGGACAAGCCCTTTTCTATTCCTACATGACTGTGCCCCACTTCACAAAGCAAGGTCCATAAAGGCATGGTTGAGTGAGTTGGTGTGGAAGAACTTTACTGGCCTGGACAGGACCCTGACCTCAACACCTTGCAAAACTTTTGGGACGAACTAAAATGGAGATGTTGAGCCAGGCCCTCTCGTCCAACGAGTACTCGATTAAATAGAGTAATTCGACAAAAAAATAAAAATCCTCATTGCAAATTTTTTGCAACGAGGATTCGTTTGTGTCACGTGACCACGGAGCGGGAGTGAAGGGCTTGCGATTACTCCCGCTATGTGGTCTCCCACTGGCCCGCAATGAGCTCGGAATACTCACCTTTCCAGCAGGGGGCTCCGGAGCTGAAGGCATTGGGAGAAACTGATGCACTTGGGCTGATCGCACAGGGGGGAATGAAGGGTGTTGGGGACTGATGAGGGGGGGGTCTGATGAGTTTTTATAAAGGAAAACAGTCAATTAATTTTTTCTTATTAGAGTACTCGATTTATCGTAAAAATAATCGGTAGAATACTCGATTGCTTATATAATAGTTAGCTGCAGCCCTAAATATCAGTGTCTGACCTCACAAATGTACTTCTGGATGAATGTGCAAAAACTTCCAGACACACTCCAAGATCTCATAGAAAGCCTTCCCAGAAGAGAGGAAGCTGTTTTAACTGAAAATGAGGGGGGGCGGCTCAATACGAATACCTATGGATTCAAAATGGGGTGTCGTAAAAGCTCCTGTAGGTGTCCCAATACATTTATTCATAAAATGTATGGTCAGGAAGAGTGGTAACCGTGCAGGCTTTTTCTGTCCCCTACAAACTTACATGCTACCTGTTGCAGCCACCAGGAGGCAGATATGTATAAAGGCCAATCGGAACTGAATCCAGTTGTATACAGACCGCCCACTAGTGGTGGCAGCAAGATTCCAGACTCTTCCATGCAAGTGGACGGAAATTCCAAGTTATCAGTTTACCTCAACAGCTTTGCTTTGCTCTGCAGACTGTCCAGGATTTCAATCTTTTTATTAAGTGCTGCTATCGACTGCTCTAGGTTTTCTCGAGTGACATCCACCTGCTGACACAAGTGGGAAAATGTCCCGGACAGCTCCCTGTGTGTGGAGAAAAGATTGCAATCAGCCACAGAGCTATATCTACAGGAGATGGTGCAGGCATACAAAGATGTTTAAAACGAGATTTTTGTATAACTTACCAGTAAAATCTCTTTCTCGCTCTTTCCTTGGGGGACACAGAAGACCTTGGGTATAGCTCATCTCCCTAGGAGGCGTGACACTAAGTGAAAACTGTTAAGCCCCTCCTCCATCAGCTATACCCTCAGCCTGGAGAGAGAGACTGCCAGTTGCGTGTCCAAGTAGTGAGAAAAGGCAAAGTCCAACAAGTGGAAACAACAAGCCAACTACCCAACGGGTAAACAAAAACTCGGAAACCGTGCAGAAAAAAACCAATGAATGGGTGGGTGCTGTGTCCCCCAAGGAAAGAGCGAGAAAGAGATTTTACTGGTAAGTTATACAAAAATCTCGTTTTCTCGCCCAATTTCCTTGGGGGACACAGAAGACCTTGGGACGTTCAAAAGCAGTCCAAGAGGGGAGGGACCACAGCACCAAGGCGAAGCACCCGAAGGCAGCAAGGAAATGCCACCTGCAAAAACCAGGCGGCCCAAGGCAGCAGCCGCCGCCGAAGCCAGAGTACGCACCCAGGAAAACCTGGTAAAGAGTGCAAGGAAGACCGTGGCCACCCTGCACAATGACATGGCCGAAGCCCAATGCCTCCGGCCCCGGAGGCACCAACCGCTCTGGTGAAATGAACGGTGACACCAAAAAAAAAAACAGAGCCCTGCCCTTGAGCAGTAACCACAGCAATAGCCATGTGGTTAAGCGGAGGAAAGCACCCAGGAGCCGTGAACCTTGGCGCGGACCTCCTGGAAACAAGAGACCGAGCGTCGACAAGAGTCGGAGATGTCCAAGCAAAAAACTGCAGACACTTCAAGTAACAGAGTCCCAGTCGCAGGTCCAGGCCAGACTGGAGAAGACCGAATCACGGGAAGAGAAAGGCAGAATTGGGTGAATGCCCAGCTTCCTAAAGAACCCCAGGGAAGACCCTAAGTCAGACAACAGAACCTGGACGAAGCACGGCCGGGAGCGAACACTAGTGTGCTCGCTGGACTCGTCTGGGCAGACGGGAGGAAATCCAATGCGAGTAAGCGCAAATCAGTGACACGGCAAAAAGGTTGGGAAAACCGGTCCCGTCGGCCCCCGAGCAACGCCGTCCCGAATCCACGCGGAGTGGGGGAGCAGATGGACAAACGGAAGGAACCGAACGGGACCCGGCCAGTTTCCAACAGACTCCAGGACAAGTCAGGCTAAGTCCTCGTCGTTGTAGCCACCACAGTAAGGTGTTCTACAGACCCGAAGTGGGGGCTTGAAGGGTAATCTTGACAGAAGAAAGTAGGCACGCCAGGTTACCGAGAAGGTAAAGTCCAAGCAGGACCAGCGCCCAGAATGGTAAAAGTAATCTGCACCCAGCGGGAGGACAGAATGCGGCAAACCCGGTAATAGGCACACAGCTAGTACAGCCAGTGTGAACAATGGAGACAGTACGAGGTCATAAGGAACACCGGGACCATCCATATGAACAACCATGGTCTCCCCAGGGGGGAGGGCAGTGAAGGAACAGCCCCTGAAGCCTGGCCGGGGCAGAAGCCACATCGGAGTAAAACTGACCCAGGAGAAGCCAAAACAGAGCCGTCGAGAGAAAAATAGCCGAGAAGACGGATGACACCCTCCAACCGCAAGGAGGAGTGGGCAACAGGGAAGCCACAGGACCGCTCAAAAGCAGAACTCCGCTACTCCGAGATGTCCGGCTCACCAATTCGCAGAAGGCGAATACCCTAACGAATCGAAAGTGGAGGTCCCTGAGACCTCGGTAATCGAGCAACCAAGAGAAGTTGGGCGACCTGCTCGAAAAGAGCGGCTAGAACCTGGTAGCAAAACAAACTGAAGCACGGAGGGTGCCAACAGGAAGGACTCAAACCAAAACGCATCCAAGAGGAGGAATGGCAACAGGCGAGGGAACCGTAATCCGGCCAGAGCCAACGTAGACTGCGAGGGACGCTGGAGACAGCACTCTCGACCATGTGACCGCTTGCGCTGGGAAGCAATGCCACAGGGTAACTAATGGGTACGCATCCAGGAACCACAAACACTCCCCAGGCGGAAGGGCCAACGAATATGGTGGATACCGTCACAACGGAAACACCAAATATACCCTCCGAACAGAGAATGGATACCACCCAGCTCGCTGCAGTAGAGAACAATAGAGCCCGTCCAGGCCAGGTGAACAGAAAGATCTCCTCAGAGAAGAGTGCCAGGCCGGCGGCAATCACCGTATCCCAAGAGAAAAACGACAAGTCGCAGGAAGAATGGAGGCATACGTACAAGCAGCCCCATAAGCAGTGAGAAAGCCAACCCACCTACGGAAGGAGAAGGCATACACGGCCCAACAACGCACAGAGTAGCAGCCCCCAAGAGCGTCCGCCCACTGCGAAATAGTCATACAGCAAGGAGGGCCAGCCACAGAGCCCCACAGAAACCACAGAAGTGCAAAGTGCAACCGGAAGGGGGGACATACACAAGACTAGTATGGCATGCGACGGAGCGCAAGCAGTCCGCCCAGAAGAGAGGGCAATGTACTTGGCAAACAGTGCGGGCAGCAAGCGTGCAAAGCCCGCCCCACAAGGGGGTGATGCCCAAGACCAGCACCTACTTCAGAGAAGGAAGACATACCATATTCCGCCCAGAAGAGGGCCATGCACATGGCCACACCGCATCCAGCAGGACGTCCACCTAGTGAAAAGGGGACATGCACAGGGTAATCCTAGCATTAAGTGAGTGTGCAATAATCCACCAAACACCGAATTTTGTGAGAGTACAACTACTTCGCCAATGAATGGGGACAAGTACAAGTCCAGCACAGCACATACAAGGACAGTTGTGAGTCCTGTGAGCGTACAAAAGGTCCACCCATGGAATGAGGGGTGGTCACGCACAAGGCCAGCACCGTATCCAATGGGAGTGCAAGCATTCCACCCATCTTAGAGGCCAGCAACGTATCCGGTGAGAGTGCAGTATGCCACCCAGAAGGGGGAGCCATGCCCATGGCCAGTATTGCAACCAGGGAGAATGCGAGCACCCCGCCATGGATGGGGGTCAGGCACCTGGCCAGCAGCACACTGGCGAGAGAACAAACACAGTCAGTGAGAGTGTGTGTATGTTGCCTGAGGAAAGGAGACATGTCCATGGCCGGCAGCGAATCCAGTAAGAGTGCCGTACACCACCCACAAAAGGGGGAACATGTATATGGCCGGCAGTGGATTTAGTGAGTTGCAAGCGTCCCACCATGGAAGGGGGTCCTGCACGCGGCCAGCAACTTATCAGCGAGAGAACGACCCCAGTCAGTGAGGGTGTATGCATGGCGCTTGAGGGAAGAAGGCATGCCCAAGGCCGGCAGCGAATCCAATGAGAATGCAGCATACCGCCTATGGAAGGGGGTTATGCACATGGCCGGCTGCCCAGCACCATAACCAATGAAGTGCAGTATTCCGCCTAGAGGAAGGGGTCATGCACAAGACCGGAAGCGAATCCAGTGAGTGCAGCATTCCGCCCCTGGAAGGGGGTCATGCACAAGACCGGCAGCGAATCCAGTGAGTGCAGCATTCCGCCTATGGAAGGGGGTCATGCACAAGACCGGCAGCGAATCCAGTGAGTGCAGCATTCCGCCTATGGAAGGGGGTCATGCACAAGACCGGCAGCGAATCCAGTGAGTGCAGCATTCCGCCTATGGAAGGGGGTCATGCACAAGACCGGCAGCGAATCCAGTGAGTGCAGCATTCCGCCTATGGAAGGGGGTCATGCACAAGACCGGCAGCGAATCCAGTGAGTGCAGCATTCCGCCTATGGAAGGGGGTCATGCACATGGCCGGTATCAAATCCAGTGAGAGCAGCGTTTCGCCTATGGAAAGGAATCACGCACATGGCCGGCAGTGAATCCAGTGAAAATGCAGCGGTCCCCTATGGAAGGGGGTCGTGCACCAGACCAACACCGTATCTGGTGAGAGTGCAGAGTCCACCTATGGAAGGAGGACATGCACAAGACCGGCAACGAATCCAATGAGTGCAGCATTCCGCCTATGGAAGGGGGCTGTGCACATGGCCTGCAGCGAATCCAATGAGTGCAGCGTTCTCGTGCACATGGCCAACACCGTATTCGGTGAGAGTGCAGTATTCCACCTAAGCGGGGGGTCATGCACCAGGCAAGCCTGCAGCCCGAGAGAGTGCAGTATCCCGCCTAGGAAGGGGTTGTCTGCACATGGCAGTTACCATAGCTGGAGGGTGACGAACTCTGCCAACCGAAAAAAGGAGAGCGCATGCACTTGGCCAGCGCTGTATCCCGGAGAGGGCAAAGAAGGGAAACATGCACCAGCCGGGGAGTGCGACACCATGCCGCTCATGGAAGGAGCATGCATACAGGCGGCGCTACTGAGATAAGGCTGCAGCGTCCTGCGCAGCGCACAAGAAATCCATTAGCTTAACCATGTTATGCATTTCTAAATAAAAAATAGCCTCACTGAGGCAGAAGAAGTGCCACCATACAGGTGCCCAGCATAGAAGTAGAGGGGGGGGGGGGGGGGGGGGGGGCGCCAGCCATATAGGCCCATCAGCCGAGCAAAACAAACTGAAGCACGGAGGCCGGTACCCGAAGGGTTAACAGCCAACCAACCTGGAAGGGAGGAGGAGGCGGCGCCGCGATCCCCTGGGGGCGGGGAACCTCCAGGCGGGAAGAATTCGCGCCCGGAGAAGTTCCCGCCCCCTCCAACAGAGGCCGGAAGTTTGCGGCCTAGCAGGCCGTGAAGCCGGGGCCTAAATTTTCTGCGGCACCCGGCTGACCGGGGCCGCACAGGAAACCGGAGCGGACTGCCTGGACAAACCGGCCGCGGAAGCCCACCCCGCGGACCGGAAGTCAGGGGCCCGGGTGGAGCGCCGGAATGCGACCCAGTAGGCCCGAAGCCTGGGCCAAAATTTGCGGAAGTCGCCGACGGCCGGCCGGAATCGTTGGAGCATCGTGCTCAAGCCAAATGCCGGCCGCGGGAGTCCACCCCGCAGGCCGGAACAGTCGGGGGCCGGGAAGGAAGTGCGGCCCAGCAGGCCGGGAAGAAGCGCCGGAGGTGCGGTCGCCCAAGCAGCACTGCCGTCAGGAAAAGGCCCCCGGTCCAGAGCAGCGCATCGGTGAGGGGATGGGGGGACCCTGAGACCAGGTGCCCGTGAGGATGTGAGCACAGCGTTCCCAGGAGGGACGCTGATAAGTGAAGGGAGGCGATGTGGTTGCCTATTCGCAGCATTCTGCTGCTAAAATGTCCCATGAGGGCCAGAAGGGAGGAGAGGGAGCAGGGAGTGGAATGTCGCCCCGCAGCACCCCAGGGGCCAGCCTAGGTCCAGCAGTGACCGAAGGGTCCAAGTATGGGGGGTCAGGCACGCAGGAGACCAGGGTGGGGGGTGGGGGACGAAGGGCTGGAGAAGCCACTCTCTCACCATAGTCGTCTTCACCCTCGGTCCATTCCAGCAGGGTCGCCCCTTCAGCTACTGGCACCGTAGTGGCAGGACGCTGGGAGAGGGACTTGGCGTGCGGGCGACCCTTGCGCTGGCGGGATGTAGGGGAGCTGGGCTGCCCTGATCCACCTTGTCTTCTGTGGGGGAGGCAGCAGTGCGGGTGACCGGCACTGGCGCAGCTCAACCCCGGGAGAAACAGAGAGGTCTAGTGCGTCTCTGTTGTCCCTGATGATCTGGAACAAAAAGAAAAGAAAAAAGTAAAAATCAAAATTTAAACAAGGAGAAAACAGCCCTGCAGTAGCAGGGAGTGTCTTGCCTCCTTGGACACTAAGCAAAAACTGGCAGTCTCTCTCTCCAGGCTGAGGGTATAGCTGATGGAGGAGGGGCTTAACAGTTTTCACTTAGTGTCACGCCTCCTAGGGAGATGAGCTATACCCAAGGTCTTCTGTGTCCCCCAAGGAAATTGGGCGAGAAAGGTGTATTTCAGGATTTTACGATTAATGACCTATCCTCTGACACCCGCCAATCACTATTCTACAGTAGCTCCGATGCCGGAAGTTGGCGCCAGAACCACACAGCTCCGTTCACTATGTAGTGGATGGAGCTGGTAACTGCAGCCCCACTGCCATTAAAGTGAATAGAAGCAGCGCTGCAGTAATCCTGCTGATCAGATATTGATGGCCTATCCACGAGATTAGGCCAGCAATAGTAAAATCCTGGAATACCCTTCTAATATAAAAAAAAAAAAAAAAAAAAAAAAAAAAAAAAAAAATACTCTAAATGGATGAAATAAAAAATTAATAAATCACTGTATTAGTTTGCACAGTGTGTGCGCAGTGACTCAACCAGCAGAATAGTGAGTGCAGCTCTGAAATATAATACAGGCTAGAACTACAAATTTGTATAGTATAAGTAATAGGATAGATTTATAGTAGTAGATTAATCCAATAGCTTAAACTGTCATTTTACTTTCTACAAAGTTTGCATAAGTCAACAGTACAGGGGAATATAAGACAATGTAATCTATCATTGGAGAAAAATAGCTTGGGGGGACAAGACAGAACTCACTGAAGAATCTGATTACATGCTGTCCACAGACATCTATGGAGAGAGAAGGAGTGAGGTTCTAGAGGGAGAAACATAATTTTTTCTCTCGTAAGCTATATTACAAAGTTTCTTATATTCACCTGTAATATTGATTTATGCAGAGTTTATTGAAAGGTTACTGGCAATTGAACTGCAACATTTGCTTAAATGAATTTTGTGCCCGAGATCCAGATCCACATGAACACATTTAACTCACTGTTGCACTTGGTGACTGCAGTTGGAGCCAGTGTAGCTCACAATTAGCTGCAGTTTCTCGGCAGCGTAGTCCACAAACTGACGTTTGAAGGCTCTTTCCTTTGCTTTTGTAGTCCAAGTGAGACGCTCATATACGTACAAGAGCCCATATAGGCCGAAAGACAAGGCGATGAGCCGCCAGCCCACAGCCTTCCAGACCTGAAATAACAGAGGAGGGTCATAATAATGTAAAGATCCTAAGCAGATGAAATGTAAAATAACCACTACTCCGATCAGCAAACATGGTGGCCCCTCGACCCCTTCCCCTTTACCAGCAGGGAAGTCCTGACATCTTTACAGAACCCCCAGCCATCACATATTCAAGGGAAAGCTTGTTATTATGAACACCACTGATCAGTTGCACTTACCACTCCTCCCACCACCAAAATACCCATGGACGTTCGGGACGTCAATGAAGCCAATCCAGTCACCATGGACACCATAAGTTCTTCCTGGGTCATAGCCCCCTGCTGTATTGGCGGCATGCTGGGATTCACTGGGGTCATTGCACGTGGTATCTAAAGTGCAGTTATACATAATTAAGATTTAAATATGATACATAAACAAGCTACTTAAAAATTCATAACTATGCTTAAAAAAAATATATATCACTTTGCTTCCACCCACCTGGTCATTATAGGCCATCAAAGTTCTCCGACCGTTCTTGGGTCCTAGAAACCTGTTCACGAGCATCGTCCACCCAAGAGAAAAGTGAAACTGAATGTCTTCTTGGAAGTCAGCGCACAGCTTGTCACAGCTCAGGTCATAGCTCAAGCTGAAGCTCTGCCGGGGAACCAACAAGTCGATCTGGGAGCGGGTGGATGATGGCAGAAGAGGCAAGAGCCCCTCTACAAGGAGAGAGTAGAGGACACACTATAACATTACAGAAGAGTATCCAACTGTTTTGTGTACACAGCCCCTAGGCAAAACTATGTCTCCACGCTTACAGATGAAAAACAGATGTTGTGCAGTTTGATCTAGCAGTCAGGTTTTTCTCAGCTTCATCTGCCTCCTATTTTATTGTTTGCAGGTTATAAAATGGAGCAGGTGGAATAACACATAACTGCCGAATCCTAGGAATTTAAGACACAAGAGTTTGCATAGGAGCTGCACACAAAAACCAACAGCCGTCCACCTTACCGATCATCTCCTGCTGTGTGGCCTGCAGGGACACAGAAATGGTGTTGGAGCAGCGTTCAGACAGGTTCCTGCCCAATCCCTCCTCTATGTGACGATGGAGCTCCTGTGTGGGTTTAGTGAAGAAACATTATAACACAAGACAGGAGACACTGAGACAACAACTCATCAAATCAGAAAGTTCCTCACGTTTTTATAAACTTTAAGGACCACTGAAGAAGGATGAAAATCTATCTGGAAATCGTCTACCAGCACAGAGAGGCGGCGGATCTCCTCGGCCATGGCGTTTGACACCTGAAAGAACAAACATATTAAATTATGGAGCACCACAACATGTCCCTGCGCCACCCATGATGTCACTAGTGAACGAAGGGTGCATGCTCCTGAAAGTATATAGCGGTGATGGCTAAACTCTGGCACTCCAGCTGTGGTAAAACTACAACTTACAAGATGCCTCCTTTCTTGGCTGTTCTCAGAACTCCATAGAAATGAATGAGTCGTAGTTTTACCACAGCTGGAGTGTCAGAGGTTAGCCATCACTGGTATATAGCAAGAAGTTAGGCCGGCACACGCTAGGGTGCACGCCGCACGGGATGGGATGATTACCACGTGTAGTAGAAAGAAAATCCCAGCAGACGTGTCTTCAATGCTTGTGAAGTTTTATTGCAAGTAACAATATGTCCATAGAAACGCGTCCTTTCTATCACTGGTATATAGGCTGCTCTCCTCATTTATACTCTTGTATAGTATATCACTATAGTGTGTAGTGTCCCTTTCATGAATTCTCTCACCTGACGTTCCACCTCATCGGTGATCTGCTTGATTTTCATCCTGTAATCCTCCGTCAGCAGCTCCAGTTGTTTCTCTATGAATTCCAATCGATCTCTGAACTCCTCCCGCTTTTCAAGGCAGTAAACCCTGCGGAGAGTTTACAGGGATTACATGACGTGTGAATTAAGGCGACTTTTACTGCAATCGGGTGGGAAGAGCCGCACACTCACCTCTGCTCTTGGGCAGCCACATGTACAGACTCCATGATCTGACGCAGAACCTCTGCTATGTGCTTTGCTCTCATTGTATGCTGCTCAAATTTGGTCTTTACAGCTGATTGAGAGATGCATTCCTGCCAGAAATATAGGAAAAAAGTGTGTTCAATTTTTTTGTCCCATCGGTTCCTGCAGTGGCATATGGTGCAGGCCTCAAAGACCTGTGCAGGCCCCTACTACCTCCACTCTCTGTATTACTTTCAAGGCAGAGAGTGAAGAGGCCATTCCTTGACATACTTGTTAAAGAGGTAGGTATTCCTGTTACAGGAAAAAGAAAAAAAAAAAAAAAAAAAAAAAAAAAAAAAAGCTTATATGTTTTATTACAAGATGCAATTTCTCTAGAGTTTAACGTCTGCTTGCAGTCATTGAATAGAAACCTCTATGATTTATTTCTAGAAGAGGAAAATCCATCCTAGTGCCCTTGTTTAAAAAGCTGTAAAGAGCAAACGAGCAGAGTTTCATCCTCTGGAGGTGAACAAAGAAGGTTCCCATTCAATCATGGCAGGTAGAGATCTAAAAATCTATGAACGGTAGGAATTTTCAGAACGTCTTAGTATACAATAAAGTTACTTTATTTGCTGAAACTGGAATACCCCTTTAACATTTGTCTCATGTGGCCAGAAAACAATACCAATGGTGGATTTCCAGTAATGAGCCACCATGCCAAGCAATTCTTTAGTGGTGGGAGGGAGTCCTTAATGACGTACCTCAAATCTTCTCTCAAAGTTCTGGAACTCGAACATCCTCACTTGAAAACCTTCAGCTAAAGCGCCACCTACAGTCAGTAAGGAAATCAAGGATATAAACAACAGAAAGAAAACATCACCTAGCAAAACATTCACAAAGGCCCCTGAACCACAAAGCTCACAATCTAATGCACTAATGGAGAAATGTATCAAACTACTACACCAGTTCTCTAAGTGGAGAAAAGTCACAAATTTTGATGGAAAGTTCAATTTTGCGCTTTTTTTTTTTTGTTGTTGTGCCAAGATTGGCACTTTTCAAAATGGGTAGGAAAGTGGGCATCAATAGGTATGTTAGCATCGTGCCAGAATGATCACTGGAACTTTGTTAATCCCTCTCTGAATCAGTTCTACATGTCTTTAAATATGGCGCCCGCTCAGGAGCTGAGTGGGCACTATAGCTGCCAACTGAATGCTGTTTTTCACAGCAGGAACTCTGTGGCAGGGGCCGTGATTGGCAATAACCCTGATCAAAGACTTTTAACCCCTCAGATGCTGTAGTCAATTGTGACATCAAGGCATCCGAGCGCTCAATTACATGGAGCACTGTGCTCCAGTGACCAAACGGCTCCCCGTTGACGAGATCACAGGACCTATCCGCTTGCTATGGCAGCTTTGTGCCTTCTGACTGCTCAGAGGCCTGCCGTAGTAAACTTCCTATGAAGCCCAGCCTGTAGCACAGCTTGATATTTGTAGAAATGGTCCGAGTGTTCCATAGCCTCCAAATCATTGCAGTCTATAGGAGAAGTAATCGGACACATTTAAATTAACCCCTTTTCCCATTATTAAAAAAAATATATATATAAAAAAAAAATATGATATCACTGCATCCCAAAATGCCATCAGTATTAAAACAAAACTCTTTATCCCATATGGTGAAAAGCATAACAGGAAAAAAGTTAACATGGTCGATTTGTAGTTTTTTGGTCACCACCTCGCCAAAAAATTACATAAAAAGTGAGCAAAAAAATAAAAATAAAAATCATACAAACCCCAAAATTGTATCAATAAGAGATCTACAGATCCCCTGCAAAAAAGGAGTCCTGACACAGCCCCGTAGACAAAATTATAAATAAAAAAAATTAAAAAAAATTTGAGGATCAAAATATGGCGATGGAAAGAAAGAAAAAAATATTTTTTTCCAAAGTGTAAAAAGAGTGGGGCTAGTTTAGAAAAACTGGTGTAGCATTTCTTGACATAAATGTTAGGTTAATCAAACAATGTGCGACTTTTGATAAATTTAGCTGACAAACGCAAAGGAAAACAGCCTTTATTAAAGGGCATCTCTCAGCAGATTTGTACCTATGACACTGGCTGACCTGTTACATGTGCACTTGGCAGCTGAAGGCATCCATGTTGGTCCCATGTTCATATGTGCCCACACTGCTGAGAAAAGTTGTTTTGATAAATGCAAATGAGCCTCTAGGAGCAATGGGGGCGTTGCCATTACACCTAGAGGCTCTGCTTTCTCTGCAACTGCTGCACCCTCTGCACTTTGATGGACAGGGCCGGGCAGGCATGATTAGCCCCGCAAAAAAGATAGAGCATGTCCTATTCTTGTCTGCAGCCACTGACAACAATATGCATTTCTATCAGAGGGCCGGCCATGTGCGGCTCGCAAAATGCAGAATGCGCATAGCCAGTGTCCATGTTTTGCGGATCTGCAATTTGCAGACCACAAAACACTTGCGGACATGTGAATGGACCCTTAGGGGCATTACTGGGAGCACTATAGGGGCGTTTTTAATACTGGGAGCATTATTATTATTGAAGGCATAATGGGAAGATTTTTATTACTACTCGCGGTACCATTGGGGGCATTATCAACACTGGGGCACCATTTTTCTGCAGTATAGTACTTGGGGACATTGGTTAGCTCAGTGGACACAGTATTAGGAGTGATATCAGTTTGACACCGTTATGGCACCACAATGGGATGTTTCTGTTTAGAGGGTGGGCAGGATGATTGAAAAGCGAGGAAGCAACAAACTCAGACATGACTGAAAGGAGTTGTCATGGCGGTCTGTTCCGAATGGAAAAGATAAGGAAAGAGAATGTCTACATCAGATGAGACTTCACTGGATGGATCTGCCTACAACATGGGTGTCACTTTTATTTTTAATTTTTTTTCCCAGAGCCTCTTTAAGTTCTCAGTCTGCCCCTGTTATCTAGCCCGCACCAGATCTATCCACGTGACTCAGGCTGGATGATAAATTTGGTTTAGGGATAGACACTTTGTCTCTCTATACCAGTGTGTTTCTGAACAATGCAGAAATGGAAGTATAATAATGCTCTGTTCTGACGGTCAGCTCTAGCACTCTCCTGAATGGACACTACAGCCGTCAATCAGACCAGAGGGGAAGAACGGGAAGAATTCAGTGCAGATGCCCAAGGCACTGAACATGAAAGGAAGGCTACACTTGAGGTCACAGTGGCAGGGTGATGAAATAAGACTTTTCAATCATGCATCCAGAAAGGCCATCACTCTAGGTATGTCTGCACAACTCCACCCGTAACTGCCGTATACTGTAAAGGAAGTCTGTCATCAGTTCTGTCCTTTAACCTTAGAACAATGCTAAAAAGAACACCTCTATATATTCTTTTTAATTAGCAAGACATTTCTCTGCAGGTCAATCAATGGTCTTCAATCTGCAACTCCAGCTATTGTAAAACCTTCAGCGTGCAGCTGCAACCAGAGAGTCGCAGACTGGAAACCACTAAGCTAGACTACAGAGTGCACTGATTTTTCACAGGAAAAACCTTTCTTCATATGACTATAACTACAAGGATCATTGATAAGATAGTCAACATCAGAGAAAGATTCAGCGTACAGTCCCCACAGACCCTCTACACAACTGCTCAGTCCTCTTCTCCCAAAACCCGCTTCTCCACCATTACAGAAGAAAAACTCTCCACTCTCCAGATCACATATGATCTCACCACCCGTGCACTTGACCCAATCCCATCCCACCTCATCCCTAACCTCACCAGTGTTTATCCAAGCCCTAACTCATCTCTTCAACTTTTCACTAACCTCTGGTGTCTTCCCCTCTGGTTTTAAACATGCTACCATTACACCCATCCTCAAAAAGCCATCACTTGACCCATCTTCTTTGTCCAGTTATCGCACCATATCACTTCTTCCATATGCCTCAAAGCTACTTGAGCAACATGTCCATGTTCTCTCATCTATCCTCCTGCTCCCTCTTTGACCGGCTACAATCTGGCTTCCGACCCCACCACTCAACTGATTCTGCCCTCACTAAAGTCACCAATGACCTACTAACAGCCAAAACAAAAAAACATTATTCTGTCCTCCTTCTCCTTGACCTGTCCTCTGCCTTTGACACCGTCAACCAATCCCTTCTGTTACAAACTCTCTCATCACTTGGCATCACTGACCTGGCCCTCTCCTGGATCACATCATACCTCACAGACCGGACATTTAGCGTCTCCCACTCCCGCACCACCTCCTCGTCTCATTTCCTCTGTGTTGGTGTCCCGCAAGGCTCTGTCCTAGGACCACTGCTCTTCTCTATCTACACTTTCAGTCCAATGGCTTTCAGCATCACTTTTATGCTGACGACACACAAATCTACCCCTCTGGTCCAGACATCACCACCTTACTATCCAGAATCCCACAATGCCTATCTTCTATATCCTCCGCCTCATCCTCTCGTTTTCTAAAACTTAACATGGATAAAACAGAATTCATCATCTTTCCCCCATCTTGCTCAAACCCCCCAACAGACCTATCTATCACAATCAATGGCTGCACACACTCCCCGGTCAATCAAGTCTGCTGCCTTGGAGTGACCTTGGATTCTGCCCTCGCCTTCCGACCGCACATCCAAGCCATTTCCACCACCTGCCACCTCCAACTCAAAAACATCTCCCGCATCCGCACTTTCCTCAACTTTGAGTCTGCGAAAATGCTTGAACATGCCCTCATCATCTCCCGCCTAGACCACTGCAACATCCTCCTCTGTGGCCTTCCATCTAGCACTCTTGCACCCCTCCAATCTATCCTCCAACTCTGCTGCCCGACTAATCCACCTTTCCCCCTTGTACTCCTCTGCCAATCCCTTCACTGGCTCCCCATTGCCCAGTTTAAAATACTAACAAATACATACAAGGCCGTCCATAACCTGTCCCCTCCCTACATCTCTGAGCTACTTTCCCGATACATCCCCACCCTTTTCTCCTCTCCTCTTATCACCTCTTCCCACAATCGCCTCAAAGATTTCTCCCGTGCATCCCCCACACTCTGGAACTCGCTACTTCAACATATGAGACTCTCACCTACAGTGGAATCCTTCAAAAGAAACCTGAAAACCCACCTCTTCAGATAAGCCTACAATCTGGGACCCTGCTGCCTCTATACCGCCATGACCAGCTTCACCCTCTCCTACTGTGTCCTTCTCCCATACCATGTAGATTGTAAGCCCTCACGGGCAGGGCTCTCTCTCCTTCTGTACCAGTTTGTAACTTGTCTTATTTATGATTAGTGCAATTGTCTGTATTATGCATGTACCACCTTATCATATGTACAGCGCTATGGAATAAATGGTGCTTTAATAATAAATAATAATGTACTACTTTCAATACCTCCTTCTGGCATTCCTTGAGCTTTTTGTATCCTGGCATTAAGAACTTCCTTGGCAGACACAAAGAAAATACGATCTCCAGCTTGGGTGCGATCCAAGACTCCGAGCTCGTCCACCAAGAAACTGGTGCATCGCTCCATGTGCTGACGACGCACCTGCAGAGGAAGGAGCAATATTATAATATGCAAGTAAGAAGCCACATACTGAGGCTCTCCTCTGCCGACAGTACCATGAAAAAAGCAGTCATGACTGACAATTTGTGGTTGTCAGGCAGGGAATCCCTAGAAACAAGCCACTGTAGTTTTTTACATCCTGTAATAGCAAGTGGGTTGTCTAACCTGGACAACCAATGGGATAAGAAGAATTCCAGTTTTCCCATTATAGTAAGTGACAACTTATCACTAGAAGGTTCTGAAGAAGCCCTAACCACCAATCCATCGGTGTCCGACTACTGAGAACCCCATTGATTGATAGAATGAAGGGCTCCTAGAATGAAGTACGTACACCGCACCAGGTTGCGAGTGCTTTTGTGCGGGGAAAATTCCTAATTGGCCGCTGTGCTTTACTAGAACAGTGACCCCCTTCTTTTTAGTGGTCGGCCACAAGTTACTGATCAGTACATTTTGGCAGTTTGGTCAATGTCGGCCTATTGCTGAAGGTTCCTGTTTTGACCTGGCCCCTTTACGGCACAGAAGACACAGCATGCGGCTATTGTTACTATCCCAGGCATGCTGCTACGAGGTGTGGTCAGGATACCAATGCCAACATTACTGGAGCAACAGCGGTACACAGAGATGACTAAGAATCCTAGTACACTCCCATTACATAACTGTGCTCTGACTAAGTGTTGTCTAAGTCACATAAATGCAGCTAAGCAAGCAGAACACGTGGAGAGGCTACTCGCCATGTATAATCATGTACGACAAAGCCGGGAGGGCAGTGAATGCAAAATGAATACACTCTGCAATACAAGTGCTGCTCTGGAGTATAATACAGGATCCGTACAAAATAAGTAATGCAATTTGTACACAGTGATTCCATCAGCAGAATGGCAAATGCAGTTCCAGAGAATAAGAGGATGTAACTGAGGATCAGTACAGGATAAGTTATGTAAGTACACAGTGATTCCACCAGCAGAATAGTGAGTGCAGCTCTGGAGTATAATACATGATGTAACTCAGGATCAGTACAGGATGAGTAATGTATGCACATAGGGAATCCACCAGCAGAATGGCGAGTACAGCTCTGGAGTATAATACAGGATACAAGTAACTCATGACGAGTACAGCATAGGCGATCTATGTACACAGTAACTCTACTTGTTATGAAGAATTGAAATGTAATATAGCTAAATTGTTCCAATTTGGCAGTGTCACCTCTAAAATACAAAATATGAAAGGTAAGTCATGGCTGCTCCTCACTAGAGGGTTGTAAAGTGAAACTGCTCAGATGTGCAACACTACTTAGCAGGTTTTTACCGACATACCCTTTTTCATGTAATATTGTTTGTGTTTAATAAGCAAGCAGCAGACGCACCATGGCTAAATATATGAACACTTCAGTAGTCTGGGAAGATGACAATGCTAGGACAGCTGCCATCCATTTTCAAGAAGCAGATAAAAAGTTCCGGGAGCTCACCTCATCCATATACTCCGGTTCTGAGGCAGATGCATCCCACCGGTTGTTCAAGATGAAGATGTTTGGTCGGGAAAGACGTTCATTGACCTTGTGGAAAAACTGTTTTTCCTAGGACAAAAAAAAATAATAATACACAAGTGAATATACAGCGCTGCGAGGGAGCTGCTATAACCAGGTGATCACAGCACCCGGGACTTGACGGACACTTACTGTCTGCATGAGGGTGGACTCGGAATTCGCCACCAGTACAAACACATCGGCATCGAGGCAAAACTTATCTATCCAGCTGTCCAGCTCAGTGGTCACATCAATGCCCGGGCTGGAAATAGACAAGATATTGATATGGTAAATGAGAGGCAATTTATAAAACGAGGCACACAACACATGACAGACAATGAATCACAGTCTGAGGTCAGTACATAAAGGCCCTGCCATTGTATGGCTCGCTATACAATAAGTGGCCTTGGCTGGACCTGCAGCCAGCGGCACCCATATGAATGCATTGTGCTGCACCAAACTCACACTGCAATAGAAATGAATGGCAGCAATATTTCCCAACAACTTGTAAAGGTCTGTGACTTATAGTTACTGAATGGGAAGGATTGTTGTCTACTTCCAATGGAAGAACGTCAGCTTTGGTCATGTGAAACTCGCACCGCTGGACAGCTTGTTCCAAGGAAGAGATCCAAGAAGAGTCCCATTACACAGAGCAGTGGCCAAGTGGCTCAGATAGGGATCGTGATGTGGCTCTGTGTGGTTTTCAAAAGAATGTTAAAAAAGTGTGCCAAACCTTTTGAAGAAGTATACTAAAATCTATTCTAAATGCCCCCCCAAATTTTTTTTTTTTTTTTAATATACCCCATTTTACTTACAAAATAGGCACCTGAAGTGCGGGTTTCTAGCGCTTTGGAATCCATATATTTGTAAACCGCTGACATGTGGGGCCACAGTGAGGGATGTACTGGCAAAGGCACATATCGCTGCTCCTGCCTGTGCCAGCTCCGCTCTGCTAAAGCGTGGCATAACACATCCCATGTGCTATGCTGGGATTGAGTGGAGCGGGCACAGGCAGAAGCAGCGATGTACTATGCAGAGCTCCTGCCATCAGTAGCTCGGTCCGCTGAAAGCTCTGCATAGCACATCGGTGTAGGAGATCCTGTACTGATGTGCCATGCACAAACTGGTAGTGAAATGGACCCACTGCGAACCGAAGAAACCTCTAATGACTGACGCATATGGGCACGTGAAGATAAGAGTCCTTGATGTCTATCAAGGACAGGTACTCCCCCGGTTCCATAGACGCAATGACCGACCTCAGTGACTCCATCCGGAATCTGCGGACGCAAAAGAAACGGTTGAGCGCCTTGAGGTCCAGAACAGGACAGACCGTGCCCTCTTTTTTGGGAAAAACAAAGAGATTGGAGTAAAACCCCTGAAAACGGTCTTGCACAGGAACCTGAAGAATCACACCTTGCTGCAGCAGCATGCGAATTGCCAGAAAAAAAGAATCTGCAGCTGCGGGAGAGGCCAGAGGAGACGACCGAAAAAAAACGGGACAGAGGGGAGGATTTGAAATCCAGTTTGTAGCCCTCTGCAATGATCAACCTCACCCACGCATCTGAGACGTGAGCCAGCCAAACAAGCTGAAACACATTAAGCCGGCCGCCCACCCGAACGCAGCTCGCCGGGAGCCGCCCGTCATGCAGCGGAGCTCTTACCCTAAGTTCACACCTGAGCGTTTTACAGCGCGTTCAAACGCGCTGTAAAACGCTCAACACATGAAAACCAATGCTTCCCTATGGGAATGGTTCTCACCTGGGCGTTTTACAGCGCGTACGATCGCGCTGTAAAACGCCCGACACATAATCAAGTTCTTGAGCTTCTTTGGGGCGTTTTGACCCGCGTTTGTGGCCATAGGACACTGTAGTCAATCACACAAACTCGCGTCAAACGCGCGTTTACCATTACAAAAAACGCGCATAAAAACGCGCGACAAAAACGTGCGTTTGAGAAACGCTCAGGTGTGAAAGCAGGGTTAGGGTTAAAGAACTTGGAGCGGCTTGAAGGAAGGCTTGCGCTCCTGGCCTGCGGCCGACTTATCGGTTGCTCCCTTGGGGCCGGAAAAACTCTGAAAAGGAATGAAAAAAAGGCTTCCGCTTTTTTGCCTTATTAGACCGCCCCCCGTTCTGAGATAAATGGGTGCTCTTACCACCTGTAGCGTCCGAAATGATCTCATCCAGGCGCTTACCAAAAAGTCTGCCGCCGGTAAAGGGGAGGGCCGTCAGGGTCCGCTTTGAAGCATTATCTGCCGCCCAGCAGGAGAGCCATAGGGTACCGAATGGCCACCAACAGGGCTGACGCGCGAGCCATAAACCTGGCCGCGTCCAAAGATGCTTCACAAATATATGCACTGGCATGCGAGAGCTGCAGGGACACATCTGCAAGTTCCCCCGAGGGGACTACCGAGTCGAGAACCTGACGTAAATTACTTGCCCACTCTCTCATAGCCTTGCTCACTCATGTAGAGGCAAACACTGGCTGCAGCGCTGTGCCCACTGCTTCAAAGGCAGATTTTGCAAACGCTTCCAGCTTCTTATCTTTGATATCAGAAAAAAAAAAAAAACTTCCGCCATTGGCAAGGTAGTATGTTTAGCCAAGCGGGAAACTGGCGGGTCCACTATAGGTGGAACTAACCATTTCTTAGTCAAATCCTCCGGAAAAGGATAAAGGACGTTCAAGCGTTTTGGCAGCAAGAAATGTCTATCAGGGAAATTTCACTCCTTGGAGAGAGAGGAATCAAACTCCTGGTGGTTGGGGAAACACTTGTGCGAATGACTGGACTTCCTAAAGGAAACACCCGAGCTGGCAGATGACGGAGCTGGATCCTCAACCTGCAACGTCTCAATCACTGCCGTAATTAAATTGCCCACCATGGAGGACAGTTTGGATGACTGACCCTCCGGTGAGACAACATCCTCATCTGACCCCCTCTCCTCGGAACATGCCTCTTTAGCTGAGGACACGTCGGAGTGAGACTCTCTAGTAGGAGGAGGAGAGGCCGAGGAAACTGGAGACACAGACACTCTTTTGGGGGAGGATGTTCTGGCCCGTATTGTGGGACGGCCTCGAAGGGCACGCGCCCCATAATCCCCAGGGTCAGACCGGTCAGAGGACTGCCTTGCCGACAAACTCCCCAATATAGCCACAATAGCTTTGTTGGTATTCGAGACATCCTGCACCACCCTAGACAGGGAAAGCGCCCATTCCGGTTCTTCTGTAGCTTGGGTAGCGGGAAGCAACGGGTCCAGAGCCGAGCCACTTGATGACGGTGCAGCACACGAAAAGCAGAGGGAGTCTGACTGAGGGGAAGGAAATTTTGCGTGACAAGACGCACAGGCAAAATGACGCACTAAAGGGACCGCCTGCTTGTGGACCTGGGGTCTGGGTTCAGACATATTGACACCCCAATGAGGAAAGAAGGGAAAGGTTAGGCCCTGTAAGAAGGGACAAACAACACTCACCGAGCCTGTGTCCCTCCAAGCAGCAAGCACCATCAGAGTCCCGCCAGGTGCTTAAAATCCCGGAAGTGGGCGCAGCCTAATCTCCCTCTGCTCTGCTGTTGGTGTGGCAAACACAAGCCCCGCCCCCCAAAATTATGCCACATCTCAGCGCCCGCCCATCATCTTTGGCCACGCTCGGGAAGAAAAAAACGCAGCTGGATCAAGCAAGCCGCATGAGGACGCCAAGGCGTGCGGCCACCAGCAGGAGCAGCCCCCTGAGTCCTGGAAGACGAACGCCCCCAGGTACCATTAAAGGGCTCCATTGATGCCCATAATACAGGTGAAATCACACATGGGAAGGAGAGGGATCACCACCTTCAGTGTGCCGCCCCTTGGTAAGGGACACTACACCGAAAACAGAGGGGACTTTCGCTGAGGCGTCTGTGGTGATGCGATTGCTGGTGGGAGACAAAGGTTTTTACGGGAACCTCTGGTCCATATTTTCTTCAGGAGAGCGGGAGCAAGCAGAGGGTTTCGGTGACTCCCTGGTCTCCCGTCTCCTGGTTGGGAGTGCAGAAAAAAAAAAAAGACAAAATTAGCAAACTAGCAGACCCTGCCTCCTACAGACACTAAGATAAAACTGATTTAGCTTGGTCCCTGAAGGAAGGATATAGCTGAAGAGGGAGGAGCTTACACTTTGTGTGCTTAGTATCCGCCTCCTAGCGGCAACAGCTATTCCCATGGTCAATGCCTGTGTCCCCCAATGAGACGGATGAGAAAAATATATTCCAAAAAAAAAATAAAAAAATTAAAGTTTATAGTTTTTAATAAACTTCTTCAAAAGATTAGGTATATATTTTACTGGCCACACAATTTTGAAGATAAACCGCTCTGTGTAGCGGCACCCTGACTGCTATGTACCTGTAACAAGAGGTGCAGCATCACATAACCAGGACAGAATGTCCTTCACTGCAAAAGAACAATAGACGTTCGATTCAATAACTGCAAGCGAAAATCCCTCCGATTCACAGATTACTGAAGGACAATGAACTCCTTTCTAGCACAGGGTTTTCAAGTCCATGGTTATACCTGCAGTGACTGCATCCAGCACATTTATGATCTTCAGGATAAAGGGTCTATGATTTCATCATCGCTGATCGTCATGAAGTGCCCAGGAACAATTACTTTTGCAATAACTATTCTTAGTACGGTACAAACGTGTCTTTAAAAAGAAACATCTTCTACTGGCAGCAGCCGCTGGCCTAAATCTCCTCCACCCATGCCCATCCCAGTTCCTCTCCACCTTCGCTTTATAGCTTTACAAGCTTCAAAATCATGTTCTCAAAAACATATAAATGAACCTATAGCTTATAATATCCTGCAGGAGCTGAAAAGATCTAAGCCGTGTGTCCAGTAAGGTGCTCATTTATAGACAATAAGCACATATGCAGCCATTTAGTGACATTCATCTAGGCTTCAAAGAAATTCACAATCTCTGCTTTCCCGTCCCCACCACCCCATGGCACCTTCTATACTTTAGTACACTGTAGGGCTGAAATACTGAGACATCTCCACATTTAGCCAACCACCAGGGTGGTACCTCACTGAGAATATTAAGAAATTTGCAAGGACACAAGAGCAAGTTATGTGATCAGTGACTGTTACCTGTCCATCAGCACAAGATCATCCTTCAGCAGGGGGCACTTGGAATTAGGCCACATGACGCTGACCAAGGAACCAGAATCCAGAAGTTCATCCTGATGAAGGGCATGTGCCAGCTGCATCACAGTCTGAAAGAGTTGGGCATGGAATGAAATGATAGATTTCTGTATAATGATACAGTGATCCCTCAAGATACAATGGCTCTCGGGATACAATGTTTTCAACATTGAATGGTCTTTTCTGGGTCATCACAAGTTGAAACTAGACTTAACATACAAAGCTTCATATCCAACCAGTCAAGGCCACTTCTCTGGTAAAATAGGTATTCCTGACTGTTATATGTAAGGACCTGTTTTATCTGTATTAGTTATCTGCTTATTTTTCTTACATCTTCATTTTCTCTCATCTTGGATCACATTTTGGGGCTTTGGAACTGATTACTCAACTTACAATGGTTTCAACATACAGTGGTCATCGAGGAACCAATTAATATTGTAACTTGGGGGCCCACTGTATAGGAGAAGTTTGCCGGTAGTATTAAAAGAAAAAAAGTTACTGAATCCAAGAGTTTTTTTTATACAGATAACCTATCTTCAGGATAGGTCATCAATATCAGATCCGGGGAGATCCAGCTCCCAGCACCACCACAGATCAGCTGTTTGATGAGAATGCATCGCTTGTACAAGCACTGCATTCTCCTCACCGTTTCCATTGCAGAGCAGTGTCCCAAGAGAATGGGACAGAACGTAACTACACCTGCTCTGTCCTATTCAGGTGAATGGGACAGAGGAGCTGTAATTACACTGCTCACCGCAGTGATGTCAACGGCAAGAAGGTATACAGTGAAAACAGTGCAGCGCTTATACAAGCACTGTGTTCTCTTCAAACAGCTGATCAGAGGTCGGACCTCGACAATCTGATATCGATGACCTGTTCTGAGTATAGGTCATCAATACTGCAAACAGGAAAACTCCTTTAAGAAGGTTGTGCCAAATATTAAACGTAGTCCCTATCCACAGGATGGGATCAGCGTCTGACTCGAGAAGGCTTTGACTGCTAGGACCCCACAGATCAAGAGAATGGGGGGGGGGGGGGGGGGGGGGCAATTCCCCTGTATGAATAGAGCAGAAGTTGATCATGCACACTGTTGCTCCATTCATTCTCTATGGTTCTGCAGAGTACAGCACTTGGCTGTTGCGGACAAACCAAAACAGATGCATATAGTGGCAGCATGCACGCTCAACGGCCACTCCATTTTTACAGGAGGGCCCCCATTTTTTTGAGTGGTGGGAGTCCCAAAAGTCAGACCCTCACCAATCAGAAAATGATCCCCTATGCTGTATATAGGGGATAAGTAAACCTTAGCAAAACCTCTTTAAGGCTCCTTTCACCCCTGCGTTCAGGTGTCCGCTCGTGAGCTCCGTTTGAAGGGGCTCACAAGCGTCCCTGAACGCAGCCGTCTGGCCCTAATGCATTCTCAGTGGAGGCGGATCCACTGAGAATGCATCCGCCTGCCAGCTCTCAGCCTCCGCTCCGCTCAGTGAGCGGACACCTGAACGCTGCAAGCAGCGTTCGGGTGTCCGCCTGGCCGTGCGGAGGCGAGCGGATCCGACTTATAATGGAAGTCGATGGGGACGGATCCGCTTGAAGATGACAGCATATGGCTCAATCTTCAAGCGGATCCGTCCCCCATTGACTTACAATGTAAAGTCTGAACGGATCCGCTCAGGCTACTTTCACACTTAGAAAAATTTTCTAAGTTATAATGCAGACGGATCCGTTCTGAACGGAGCCACCGTCTGCATTAATATGAGCGTATCCCTTCAGAACGGATCAGCTCGAACACTAGTGTGAAAGTAGCCTAAGAAGCTCAAAGACTTCAGATAGTGTCTTCAGCTTTGTGCAATGTAAACAAGGATAGATAGATATATCTATATATTATAATTTTTTTCTGACAGCAAGCAGAGATGTGGAAATTATAAAGTTTTGCGAGACAAAACATGTCACTTTTCACGCTCTAGCATATCTGACTTAGGAGGCATAATAAAACTGCGTTCACAAGTCACCTTAACACTCTTCTTCTCCTCTGACCCGTCGGTCAGTAGGTAGGCCTCATTCCCGTCAGACCCCTCCACTCGCAGGAAGCAGTTGGTGGTGTGGCCGATTCCAGAAGGCAGGACTTTGTCCCACAGCATGGCATTAATCACAGTGCTCTTACCATTGCTGGTCCTGGTGCGGAAGAAAGATATAGCATAAGCAAGAAAAATAAGTTCACCTCTTCTGGGGACGTTGTGGCAGCATGCCGATTGTCACCCAGCTTTCTCATAAACAGATGAAATATAAAGCTATTGGACTTTTTTTTTCATATAAACACCTTGTATTCTCCAGGGGCATCTTTTCTTAGAACTGCGCATTGTAACGTTCCTCTGTTATTCCTGTTTGCAATTTATGTATTGACAACTGGGTGTTATCATCTTCCTTGTAACAGGGTTATGATCATTGCTGACAAAAATCGGACTGTTGGGACACTCCCTTATCACAAGGGGAATGGTGACACCCAGTGCATACATTTCCAGGTGGAATAGCAGAAGGAAAGATGAAATAGAATAGGATCTCTCAGGAACCGCTGACTTGGTGCAATGACTGTGGAGAAGGCAGCGGGCAGTTCAACTTACCTGCCAAAGAAGGCCACCTTCATATGACGTCGGGCAAGCACCTCACTGATGCCCTTCACGTTGGTGAGATAGGCCTTGACTTCCAGCACTTGCTCTTCTGAAGCCACTGGATCCAGCTCTGCATTCTGGTAGGTCTCTAAATAATCAGCCAATAGGTTACATGTAGAAACCACAACCGGAGACAGGAAGAAGCTACAGGGAATATTCACAGATATTGTCCTCTGTTATCAATCACTCTTATACTCCAATCACATCCAGAGCTGCAATTCTGCAGGAATCAGCTTGCAACCTGCAGGTAGACACAGACACCCATCACTGTACACAAGGCACCGTCTCACCCTCCAAGAAGTTGTAGCTTTCCTGGATGTAAGCCCCGAGCTGGTCGAAGATGCCATTGATCTTCTTCTTGGCGGTCACAAAGTGCTTGAGCGGAGAGGCGTTGACGTCAGCCATGAATCTCTTATCCTTCTTGGTGGAGATTCTAGGTGATGGTCGGGCGAACAGAAGGGACATTGCGCTGCGGGAGGAGACACAGTCACTAAGATTTGCGAAGATGATGAAGCGATCAATTCTTCACACTGCACTCGTATACTGACCAGATATATCACCGCACGGACGCCACGCCGAGCCAACTGAGCCGAACCGTTAACCCTACCGGCAGAAGTAGATGGAGTGAAGCAATGTGACTATACATGAAGCAGAGCCGAGCTGTGTATGTCAGGAGCTACAGCGCCCACAATTCACCCAAATGTATAAGCCCTCTGTGTCCTGTGATCACCGATAGGAACTGCCCTGTCTGAGGGGTACAGCCGACTTCTAGGATTATATAAGGTAAATCCACACACTGTGCAGATAAGACATGATACAGGGTATCCATGGGCTTAAAGGGGTCCTGTCTTTAATGTAAAAGTAAAATAAAAATAAAAAAAACAACACACAATTTTAGATTCAATGCCTCAAAGTTTAAGACCACTGCTTGCTGTCATTCAATAGGGACCTTCATTATTTACTCCTAAAGGATATAATTGTGTCCTGTTCATGTCACGCACACAGAATGTGTCCTGTAATAAGACCAGCACTGTGTGAAAGTCCCTGCTGAGCGTCAGCAAGCAGAAATCTGGAGAACGGAGAGGAAATGATACAGAAAGTATATGAGAATATGGCAGACCTTTAAATTTAAGGGGTTGTCCTATTCAAGTGTATAGGAAGGAGCCGTCCCATAGAAGTGAATGAGACGGCTTAGGCTACTTTCACTCTAGCGTTAAAGTTTTCCGATATTGAGATCCGTCATAGGGGCTCAATACCGGAAAAAATACTCTTCAGTTTTGTCCCCATTCATTGAACTGAACTGAACAGAATGGAATGCTCTAAAATGCATTCTGTTCCGTTTAGTTGCGTTCCTACACCGGAGAGCAAACCGCAACATGTTGTAGTTTGCGTTCCGTCCTGGGATGCGGAGCAAGACGGATCCGGCATTACCCCCAATGCAAGTCAATGGGGACGGATCCATTTTCTCTGCCACAATCGAAAACAGATCCGTCCCCCATTGACTTTCAATAGAGTTCATGAAGGATCCGTCTTGGCAATGTTAAGGATAATACAACCGGATGCAGATGTTGTATTATCAGTAATGGAAGAGTTTTTGCTGAACTCTGCCAGGTCCAGTGTGAAAGTAGCCTTACCTGTAATTGCACTGCTCACAGCTGCAGATGGCGAGCAGGTAAACAATGAAGGGAAGGCAGCCCTCGTAGGAGCGCGGCCTTCTCTTCATACAGCTGATCAGCAGGGGTGCAGGGTGTCGGACCCCTGCCTATCCGATATTGGTGACCTATCCTCAGTTATATCCACGTTACCAATATCTGATCAGTAAGGGTCCGACACAAGGCAACCCCAACCAATCAGCTGTTTGAAGAGGTGGCAGCGCTGCAGTGAGCACCGTACATTGTTTAGTGGCTGTGATTGGTATTGCAGCCATTGGGTAAGGGCTACACGGTGACACTGGTCACGCGACACCTGGCCAGGATCGCTGAGTAGCGGTGATCCCATAAAAATAAATAGGATCGCCACGGCAGTAGCAAGAAATCCGGCCGTGTTGGATTTCATGCAACTGCTGCCGCGATCCCATGCATTTCTATGGGATCACCGCTACTCAGCGATCCTGGCCGCGACAGGTGTCGCCGTGTAGCCCTCGCATTACTGATAAACACTCTTCAAACAACTGATCAGATATCGATAGCATCCTCAATGTTGAACTCCTGGAAAACCGATTTAAGCAACGGTTAGCATCTGGTTAAAACCAGAATACCCCTTTAAATCTCCACCTTATCAGGACATATGGGTGTAATATAATAGGATTCTTTCAGTAAGAGCAACTTTCACTCTGACATTTATGTATTCCAGAAAGGGCTAGTCGGCTTTAATCTACTCCCCCCGGCAATCAGCGCTCACTATGAGGCATCCAGGACCCTGACAACTCATCTACAGCAGGAATTCCCCCCCCCGCCTCACAAGATGCATCCTCTGCTGAGATGGTTAGGAGCTTCTCCAGTTCTGGTACTACAACTCCCAGCCGGGAGTTCCAGACCACCGATTATTACAGCTTATGCACACATGCATACAGTCATATAAAGTGAAAGCCAGGACTGCAGCCGGGCCCGGAATGGCGCGGGGAATCTGTGTGAAAGGGCAGATATAATTAGCCGTGCACACAGCAGCGTCAGCCTCCTGACTCCCAGGTACAGCTGTTGTCTGGGGCGTGCCCTTCAGACATACAGATAGCAGGCCTGTCGCTGGGTGAAGCGGGATGACCTCTGAGCCTGGCACCTGTCAAACCAGACGGTACAGTACAGTTCACTCAGGACTATGCTCTAGATCATTCTGGATGTCTATTTAACCCTTCTGTGACCTGCACCCAGAGCTGGAAATGTTGTAATTAACCCTGTAGCTACAGCAGGTATCTTTTATTAAAGGAATATTCCTACCTGACAAAGTGATGGATTATTGCATGCATATGCTATCGGTCGGGGACAGAGCACTGCTTTACCGCTGGGTTCCTAGGTTTTCTCTACATACGGTAGCAGTGCCCCAAACACTAGCAGACCCCATGCACTGTGCTGCAGCTCCCCGTATCGCCCCCTTAGGGTCTGCAGCAGTCCCAGAGGTTAGACCCCCACCAAACAAAGTGATGGCTGATCCTAGTGTAACCTGTGCTCTCCAGCTGTTGTGAAACTACAACCCCAGGCATGCCCTGACAGCGCAATAATTGAGGGCATGCTGGGAGTCACAGTTTCACAATAGCTGGAGAGGCACACATGGGGGATCTGTCTTAGGCCTCGTACACATGACCGTGTCCGTTTTGCGGTCTGCAAATCCGCAAACTACAGATGCGTGTGCGGTCTGCATTTTTTGTTGACCCACTAATTTCAATCAATCCGTGATGTGCATAGGCGTATTTCTGATGGTAAATGACCCCCATAGTCTATCTTTTTGTGGATTGAATATACAGATGCAGAACGCACACAGATCATCTGCGTTCCTTCTGTATGTCGATTCCACAAAGAGATAGAATGTGTCCCCAAAATGCAGATCACGGACCCACTGAAATCAATGTGTCCACAAAGAATGTGGATACAGCATGGATAGTATCCGGATTCTGCAGGTCCACAACTTGTGGACCTGCAAAATACATATGGTCGTGTGCATGAGGCCTGACATGTGCCAGTACGGGTGACATTCAGTTTAGATGGCACCAATATAAGGGTGTTAATCACAATAATCTATGGGTTCGCAATGTACCGCCATGCTCCATCAGATGCCGTATTGTGGAGACATTGTCCCCTAGAAGCAGATTACTAAGAGACCTCCATAGTGCTGAACTAGTCATGTGGAGACCTAAATGTACAATTGCCTTCAAATACAATCCTTGCAGTAAATACTACCGTTGCTGTACAGACACCAGTTGCAGCAGGTTGTGGGCAGGAAGGTTCAATGTCCCTCTGTACGTGCAGAAGTCATCGTCTGGTCACATACAGCACCGTATAACGCAACACAAGGCAGGGATTTCTGCATATCTACAGCTGCGACTGAGGCATCAGGTGACAGATACCATCTATCAGCACAGCGCCTCACTGATACCATATGGAGCAGTATTAATGAATGCTCCAGCCAGCATGCCGGGGGGGGGGGGGGGGGGGGGGGACTACTTCTTATAATAACACAAAGGAGCCTAAAATGGCAATATATTACAGTGAAGCTCCTTTACGCCAACATCCCATAATCCAGAAAGTCTACTAAATGGGACATATTTCGGAATCACCTTTAGAGGGAACCTGTCACCAGGATTTTGTGCATAGAGCTGAGGACATGGGCTGCTAGATGGCCACTAGCACATCTGCAATACCCAGTCCCCATAGCTCTGTGTGCTTTTATTGTGTTAAAAAACAGTTTTGATCCATATGCAAATGACCTGATATGAGTCCTGTATCCGGAGATGAGTCAAGCGGAAAGGAGCCCAGCACCGCCCCGCGTCCTCCGAATCTCCTCCTTGCTGGTTGACGTCACAGAGCTGGAGCGCCGAAATCTTGCGATGTGCGAGCTAGCGCATGCACAGTGTCGGCATCATGTTCATTCCCTGTACTGGCATCAGCACAGGGAACAAACTATGCATGCGCTAGCTCGCGCATCGCGAGATTTCGGCGCTCCAGCTCTGTGACGTCAGCCAGCAAGGAGGAGATTCGGAGGACGCGGGGCGGTGCTGGGCGCCTTTCCGCTTGACTCATCTCCGGCTACAGGACTCATATCAGGTAATTTGCATATCAATCAAAACTTTTTTAACACAATAAAAGCGCAGAGAGCTCTGGGGACTGGGTACTGCAGATGTGCTAGTGGCCATCTAGCAGCCCATGTCCCCAGCTCTATGCGCAAAATCATGGCGACAGGTTCCCTTTAAGGTTCTGGTCAGCAGTTTTTGCAGGTTTCACTCACATCCAACAGTTCTTTCATTTTCTGACTGTCATAGGGGACATTTATGGAGTAGTGATAGGATACACCATAAATGTGGGACCTGCTCCCATCTCAAGAACAGGGCCCACCACGAATGCAGAGGACACTGCGCATGTGTGGCTCTCTCTATGTACTGCTATGGGAGTTGTCCGGAGCAGTGCACGGCTCTCTCCATTCACGGCAATCCCAATTCTTGAGTTAGGGCTCATGTATTTTCGGTCCGCAAAAAATACAGATGACGTCCGTGTGCATTCAGTATTTTGCAGAACAGCTGGCCCCTAACAGAACTGTCATATCCTTGTCCGTAATGCGGACTATAGGACATGTTCAATTTTTTTGCAGAACGGACATGTGGACATACAGAAACGGAATGCACACGGAGTAACTTCCACAAAAAAAAAAAAAAAAACGAACGGACACGGAAAAAAAATATGTTTGTGTGCATGAGCCCTTAAGGATCGGTCACCAGTATCTGATTGGTGGGGGTCCAACACCTAAGACCCCTTATGATCAGCAGCTTGAGAGGGCACCGACACTCCTGTGAGCACCGCCGCCTTGTCTCAGCTTTCCGTAGGCCAGTGACAAGTTCATCAATCATGTGGCCTAGGCCCATAGAAGTGAATGGGGCTGAGCTGCAATACCAAACACAGCCACTATACAATATACAGCGCTGTGCTTGGTGAGCACAGAGAAGGCGATCACAGGAGAGCCGATGCCTTCGCAAAGCAGCTGATCAGCGGGGGTCCTGGGTGTCGGCCCTCGCCGATCACATACTGGGGGGAAAAAAAGCAAAAAAAAAAAAAAGCTGAGAAAACCCGTTTAAGCCTTATTTACATGTAACAAGTAGGGCAGTGATTCATCCATGAAGACGTCTGTGTTTGGTCCATGTGTCAGTTTTTTGCCCTGGGCGTGTTATCCGTATGTCACGTGCACTGCTAGGCTGAAAAGAGATTTCTAGAGCATCTCCTAACAATGATCAGTGAAAACCACTGACACATTTCAGAGGCCTTCATTCTTGTGTCAGATTTTTCACTGACCCATAGACTTCAATGAGCGTGTTGGAGCTGCGTCTCTGTGATTGAGGTGTAAATAAACACATTCTAATCAATGGAGCCATGTGCTGCCCAGGAGTCACCGACGTCAAAATAAGGCTTTAGGAGCCAGTCCCACCCCTATCGGACATGGCACCTCAGTCCGGATGGGACAAAACGTAGTCCTAATTTATATAAATTCCTGTAATTCTGAACGCTTGGCAACTTTTGCATATTTTCAGAAGCATTTCCCCGTTGCTATGTACGGGTACGTTCACACTGAGTACGCAACAAAAAAGCCTGCGGATCATCTGCTTTGATTTCAACGGAAAAAACACTGATTAATTTAGATGACTGACGGTTGTTTTTTCTGAGTTTTAAAAAACTGTAGCGTGACAAAAAAAAAGGAAGTGAATTTCATTCCTAGTGCAGCTCCTACATCGAATCCACATCCAAATTTTGGGCAAGATCAAATACCGCATCTGAATAAAAACCGCATCCAAACAAACAACACATGGAATCCTGAAGCAGATTCTGCGTCCGTTTTTTTTCTTCAGCCTCTGTGTAAATAACCCCTGAGGGTACTTTCACACTAGCGTTTTTCTTTTCCGGCAATAAGTTCCGTCACAGGGGCTCTATACCGGAAAAGAACTGATCAGGTATATCCCCATGCATTCTGAATGGAGAGCAATCAGTTCAGGATGCATCAGGATGTCTTCAGTTCAGTCATTTTGACTGTTCAGGACGGAGATAATACCGCAGCATGCTGCAGTTTTATCTCCGTCCAAAATTCCGGAACACTTGCCTGAATGCCGGATCCTGCATTAATTTACATTGAAGTGTATTAGTGCCGGATCCGGCATTAAGTGTTCCGGCAAAACAGATCCGACTTTCCCGTCTGCGCAGACCTTTAAAAATGCAAAAAATAAATAAATGAATACCGGATCAGTTTTTCCGGATGACACCAGAGAGACAGATCCGCTATTTCAATGCATTTGTCAGACGGATGCGGGTGCCATCAGTTTGCGTCCGGCGACGGAACTGCCTGCTGGAATCCTCTGCCGCAAGTGTGAAAGTACCCTAAGTAGAGGCTTTTCTCCCATTATATGTAAGGCTCTGTTCACATTTCCATTAGGAGCCTCCATCAGTAATTCCGTCATATGCTCTATTCTTCCCGTCCAAATTAAGTTAACCCTATAGACCAACTATCAATCAGTGGGGTCCATCATAGGTCAGATCCTGTGATGGAGCAGAAAAATAAAAATTCTAGCAGAAGTTTCCTATACTTTCCTGTAACAGCTCAATAATCCAGACTATCTGATAATCCGGCACCTGTCAGGTCCCGCTGATGCCAGATTAGGAGGATGTCTCTGTATCATATGCATTGCACGCTGTAATGTCCCCGTTACTGTACATACGTTACATGCAGCCCCGCCCCTCCCCGCTTACTTATCAGTGCCAGTAGTCAGCAGGCCTTCATGCCACACACAGAGCCCGGGCAGTGTGGGTACTCCAGGTGCAGTGCTTACTCCCAGTCCTTCTCCTCAGCGCGCCCATCACCAGCCTCTGACACCTGAGCGACCTGTGAAGGGTACAGCACAGGAAGCCGCAACCGCCGGCGAGCAGGCACGCCTCCGACCTCAGACCCCGCCTACCGCCGCATCTGATTGGCTGGATGACGTCCGGATTCTAAGAGACCGAACACTAGAGGGATAAAACCTTCGAACACGCTGTCCCGCCTCAATTATGTAATCCACTTCTGGATAGTAACGTGCCTGGAGCGGACTCCAACAAAATGGCCACGGCTTGTAATACTTTTGAGACCTAAGGGAGACCGCGTTGTTTTGGCTCTAGTGGTTATAAAGGTGGAGGTCGAGAAGATTCCTGTCACGATGCTTTGTCTAGTATGGACAGAGTTGGTCCTGGAAGGTCCTTCCTGCCTCAGCTCCAGTCTACACAGTTCAGTAGTGAGGAGCGAGAACCTGGGAAGCAGCTCCAGACACTTCTGCTGAAATGATTAGAATAGACTACAGTTCCTTGCAGGAGCTTGTGGTAGAATCTCCATCCTAGTGGACTCCCTATAGAGGAGACTGGGGTGGAGCTCCTCAATAGAGGGGACTGGAGTGCCCTAGCCATATGCCATCCATGTGTGAGATGGACAAACCCCTTATGTTGTGGGTTTAACCTATTGGAAATCTTCCCCGTGTGGCCGTACCCTCCAAATCCACACCACAAGGCATTTATTTTACCCTGTAGATTAGTTTTTCTTCTGCAGCACGTGGTTGAGATTTTCCAAAAGCTCATTCAGGTCACTATGACTGTAAGGCCCCTTTCACACGGGCGAGATTTCCACGCAGGTGCAATTCGTGAGGTGAACCCGCACTGAAACCGGACCCATTCATTTCTATAGGGCTGTGCACATGAGCAGTGATTTTCACCACTTGTGTGTTGCGTTAAAATCACAGCATGCTCCTCTTTGTGCGTTTTTCACGTAACGCAGGCCACATAGAGATGAACGGGGTTGCGTGAAAATCGCAAGCAAGTGCGGATGCGGTGCGATTTTCACGCACGGTTGCTAGGTGATTGGTATGGAGACCCGATCATTAGGGGGAAATAATAGCATTCTGAATACAGAATAGGGCTGGAGGGGTTAAATATTTTCTTTTAACTCACCTTAATCCACTTGTTCGCGCAGCTGGCATCTCTTCTGTCTTCTTCTGTGAGGAATAGGACCTTTGATGACATCACTACGTTCATCACATGGTCCGTCACATGATCCATCACCAAGGTAAAAGATCATGTGACGGACCACGTGATGACCGCAGTGACGTCATCAAAGGTCCTATTCCTCACAGAACAAGACAGAAGAGATGCCGGCTGCGCGAACAAGTGGATTAAGGTGAGTTAAATTATTATTATTATTTTTTTAACCCCTCCAGTCCTATTGTACTATGCATTCTGTATTCAGAATGCTATTATTTTCCTTTATAACCATGTTATAAGGGAAAATAATACAATCTACACAACCTTGAACCCAAACCTGAACTTCTGTGAAGAAGTCCGGGTCTGGGTACCACAGTCAGTTTTTTATCACGCTTGTGCAAAACGCATTGCACCCGCGCGATAAAAACAGCAACGGAACGCAATCGCAGTCAAAACTGACTGCAATTGGGTACCTACTCGCGCGGATCAGTTTAGATGTTTTTTTCAAACATTTTTTTTGGGCTGCGCAGGACGGATACGGTATTGTGAATGCTGGATCCGACACTAATACATTCCTATGGGAAAAAATGCCGGATCCGGCATTCAGGCAAGTGTTCAGTTTTTTTGGCCGGAGATAAAACCGCAGCATGCTGCGGTATTATCTCCGTCCTGAACAGTCAAAAAGACTGAGCTGAAGACATCCTGATGCATCCTGAACGGATTGCTCTCCATTCAGAATGCATTAGAATAAAACTGATCAGTTATTTTCCGGTATTGAGCCCCTAGGACGGAACTCAATACCGGAAAAGAATAACGCTAGTGTGAAAGAACCCTTATATGAATAATAAATAAATAATAAACACAAATTTTATATCAGTATCTTTGGTTTTGTTTAGAGATGATCGAATTTCCACTTATGAAAGAGAGGACTCCCCTGCATAACAGAAAAGCCCATAGACTTCTATTATGACGGAATGAATAACGGAATGCCTCTAAAGGCATTCCGTCACAGAATTGCGTTATGGTCCGTGGTAACGGAATCCATAACACAATTCACCTTTAAGGCTACTTTCACACTCGCGTTTTGGCTTTCCGTTTGTGAGATCCGTTCAGGGCTCTCACAAGCGGTCTAAAACGGATCAGTTTTGCCCAAATGCATTCTGAATGGAAAAGAATACGCTCAGAATGCATCAGTTTGCCTCCGATCAGTCTCCATTCCGCTCTGGAGGCGGACACCAAAACGCTACTTGCAGCGTTTGCTGTTGGTCTGACGAAACTGAGCCAAACGGATCCGTCCTAGCACACAATGTAAGTCAATGGGGACGGATCTGTTTTCTCTGGCACAATAGTAAACGGATCCGTCTCCCATTGACTTTCAATGGAGTTCATGACGGAGCCGTCTTGGCTATGTTAAAGATAATACAAATGTATCCATTCATGACGGATGCATGCGGTTGTATTATTGTAACGGATCCGTTTTTGCAGATCCATGATGGATCCGCCCAAAATGTGAGTGTGAAAGTAGTCTAACCAACAAACAAAGTGTGAACGACTTTCAAAATATGAAATTCGCTCATCTCTAGTTTTGTTTTCTTTTGTTTGAATAGTTAGGTTGTAATATAGGAAATATGAAGAATAATTTTTCGTTATAGTTATATATTTAATTTTTAGTTTGTTTTATTTTATATAAAGTAATTAATATATGTATATAAATATATAAATAATAGAAATATTAACATCAAATTATTAGTTATTAATTATAGTTATTAACTATTCAAATTGTACTTAGTTTAATAAAAGGGATGTGTGTTTTTTTGTGTTTTTTTTGTTTTGTTTTTTAACCAATGGGTATTTCCTTCAATACAAAACTGAATTTCAGGTTGGAATTTTTAGTGCAAAAAAAATCACCCTCATATATTTTTTTTTTGACACTTTTTTTTTCTACCTGAAATTAATGGGAAGCTGTTTTGAGGCAGAGTGGCACCGAAACCAGTGCGAAAAAAACTCCATATGAACTGGCTCTAATATGCAGAGACTTTTCTGCACTCAGAGCACTACAGGCAGATGTTACAATACAGACTGTGCAAACAGTGCACGTTTTGTAGCATTTTTACTCTTTTTTGGGGTCAGACTAGTTTCACACCAGCGGCAAGGGACTCCGGCAGGTGAACAGCCTGTCTGATCAGTGCTGCCGCTAGTGCACGCGTGCCCCCGGACTACTGCTCCGGCCCCATTGACTATAATGTCATACTTTTATTCTGGCCGCCTCTCGGCATGCGCTGCCATGCTGCTGACGGAACTCCGCCCCGCCCCCATTATAGTCAATCGGGCCAGAGAGGTAGTTCGGGGGCACGCGTGCACTAGCGGCAACATGGATCTGACAGGCAGTTCATCCGATGGAACAGCCTGCTGGAGTCCCTTGCCGCTAGTGTGAAAGTAGCCATAGTAGTGTTTTTTCACAATGCAGCATAAAGTAGTTGTGGCGTGTTTTTCCAGACTTCTCTATAGGACTTTAAAAAATGCAGAATAAGGGCTCATTCAGATGACCGTATGTGTTGTCTATGATGGAAATGCCTATTCTTGTCCGCAATTGTCGACATGAGTAGGACACGCTCTATCTTTTTTGAGGGGCCACAGAACGGAAGTACGGATGTCTTTTGAAGCCCCATTGAAATGAATGGGTCTGCATCCATTCCACAAAATTGCGGAATGGATGCAGACACATAAATACGGTCGTGTGAATGGGCCCTAAGGCTTTATTCACAGTGTTCAGTCAGTGATATTAAAGGGGTATTCCCATCTATGTAATCATGTCTCATTCAATTACACCCCCCCAAATAAAGTTTTTACTAAATACAACTAATTAAAAAAAAACCTACTTTTCTTTTATAAATTCCAAATCCCAAATCCCTAGTTTATAAGCGCTGCCCATGGATACGGCCGCCGCTCGCCGGCCGCATCCAATGGCCGCGCTTGCGCACTCCTTCCCTGGTGATCTAGCGGCGGCTGTACTGATTATAAAGAACGCGCACGTCGCCGGGCGGTTCGCGCATGCGCAGATCTATTTTCCTTTTAGCCGCGATCTGCGCATGCGCGGCCGATTAGCTTGTGGAAGGGAGAGAGGACTCAGAGAGCGGACGGCGTGGGAGAGACAGCGTGGTAAGTATATGTTATATATGAGATTGGGGGCTGATGGAGGCACTGGAGGGGGCAGACGGACTGACTTTTGGGGCGGATGGATGATGATGGGGGGCTATATGAGGCTAAATGAGGCTAATGGGGGGCTATATGAGGCTAATGGGGGGGCTATATGAGGCTAATGGGGGGCTATATGAGGCTGATGGGGGGCAAAGGAGGCTGATGGGGGCTATAGGAGGCTGATGGGGGCATATGAGGCTGATGGGGGGCATATGAGGCTGATGGGGGCATATGAGGCTGATGGGGGCTATATGAGGCTGATGGGGGCTATATGAGGCTGATGGGGGCTGTATGAGGCTGATGGGGGCATATGAGGCTGATGGGGGGCATATGAGGCTGGGGGCTATATGAGGCTGATGGGGGCTATATGAGGCTGATGGGGGGCTATATGAGGCTGATGGGGGGCATATGAGGCTGATGGGGGCTATATGAGGCTGATGGGGGCTATATGAGGCTGATGGGGGCTGTATGAGGCTGATGGGGGGCTGTATGAGGCTGATGGGGGCATATGAGGCTGATGGGGGCTGTATGAGGCTGATGGGGGGCTGTATGAGGCTGATGGGGGCATATGAGGCTGATGGGGGGCATATGAGGCTGATGGGGGCTATATGAGGCTGATGGGGGCTGTATGAGGCTGATGGGGGCATATGAGGCTGATGGGGGCATATGAGGCTGGGGGCTATATGAGGCTGATGGGGCTATATGAGGCTGATGGGGGCTATATGAGGCTGATGGGGGCTGTATGAGGCTGATGGGGGGCTGTATGAGGCTGATGGGGGGCATATGAGGCTGATGGGGGCTATATGAGGCTGATGGGGGCTATATGAGGCTGATGGGGGGCTGTATGAGGCTGATGGGGGCATATGAGGCTGATGGGGGGCATATGAGGCTGGGGGCTATATGAGGCTGATGGGGGGCTGTATGAGGCTGATGGGGGCATATGAGGCTGATGGGGGCATATGAGGCTGGGGGCTATATGAGGCTGATGGGGGCTATATGAGGCTGATGGGGGCTATATGAGGCTGATGGGGGCTGTATGAGGCTGATGGGGGGCTGTATGAGGCTGATGGGGGCATATGAGGCTGATGGGGGCATATGAGGCTGATGGGGGCTATATGAGGCTGATGGGGGCTATATGAGGCTGATGGGGGGCTGTATGAGGCTGATGGGGGCATTATGAGGCTGAGGGGGGCTGTATGAGGCTGATGGGGGCATATGAGGCTGATGGGGGCATATGAGGCTGATGGGGGCTATATGAGGCTGATGGGGGCTATATGAGGCTGATGGGGGGCTGTATGAGGCTGATGGGGGCATATGAGGCTGATGGGGGCATATGAGGCTGGGGGCTATATGAGGCTGATGGGGGCTATATGAGGCTGATGGGGGGCATATGAGGCTGATGGGGGGCTGTATGAGGCTGATGGGGGCTGTATGAGGCTGATGGGGGGCTGTATGAGGCTGATGGGGGCATATGAGGCTGATGGGGGGCATATGAGGCTGGGGGCTATATGAGGCTGGGGGCTATATGAGGCTGATGGGGGCTATATGAGGCTGATGGGGGCTATATGAGGCTGATGGGGGCTATATGAGGCTGATGGGGGCTGTATGAGGCTGATGGGGGCATATGAGGCTGATGGGGGGCATATGAGGCTGGGGGCTATATGAGGCTGATGGGGCTATATGAGGCTGATGGGGGCTATATGAGGCTGATGGGGGCTATATGAGGCTGATGGGGGCTATATGAGGCTGATGGGGGCTATATGAGGCTGATGGGGGCTGTATGAGGCTGATGGGGGGCTGTATGAGGCTGATGGGGGCATATGAGGCTGATGGGGGCTATATGAGGCTGATGGGGGCTATATGAGGCTGATGGGGGCTATATGAGGCTGATGAGGGGCTGTATGAGGCTGATGGGGGCATATGAGGCTGATGGGGGGCATATGAGGCTGGGGGCTATATGAGGCTGATGGGGGCTATATGAGGCTGATGGGGGCTATATGAGGCTGATGGGGGCTATATGAGGCTGATGGGGGCTATATGAGGCTGATGGGGGCTATATGAGGCTGATGGGGGGCTGTATGAGGCTGATGGGGGCATATGAGGCTGATGGGGGCATATGAGGCTGATGGGGGCTATATGAGGCTGATGGGGGCTATATGAGGCTGATGGGGGCTATATGAGGCTGATGGGGGCTATATGAGGCTGATGGGGGCTATATGAGGCTGATGGGGGCTGTATGAGGCTGATGGGGGCTGTATGAGGCTGATGGGGGGCTGTATGAGGCTGATGGGGGCATATGAGGCTGATGGGGGGCATATGAGGCTGATGGGGGCTATATGAGGCTGATGGGGGCTATATGAGGCTGATGGGGGCTGTATGAGGCTGATGGGGGCATATGAGGCTGATGGGGGGCATATGAGGCTGGGGGCTATATGAGGCTGATGGGGGCTATATGAGGCTGATGGGGGGCATATGAGGCTGATGGGGGGCTGTATGAGGCTGATGGGGGCTGTATGAGGCTGATGGGGGGCTGTATGAGGCTGATGGGGGCATATGAGGCTGATGGGGGGCATATGAGGCTGATGGGGGGCATATGAGGCTGATGGGGGCTATATGAGGCTGATGGGGGCTATATGAGGCTGATGGGGGCTATATGAGGCTGATGGGGGCTATATGAGGCTGATGGGGGCTATATGATGCTTATGGGGGCTATATGAGGCATATGTGGGCTGTGGCAGAGCATAATATACTGATTTTCTGCCATAGTTATAGTGGGGAAGGGAATAGACAGATGTATCAGAGCTGTATATGTGGCGGCTCAGC
Organism: Bufo gargarizans; assembly: GCF_014858855.1. Lineage (NCBI taxonomy): Eukaryota > Metazoa > Chordata > Amphibia > Anura > Bufonidae > Bufo > Bufo gargarizans. The sequence goes on from NC_058081.1 coordinate 611,139,891, forward strand.
ATCAATGATGGTGTTATAGAGAAAACGATGTAGCATGGCCGAATATGCTGCTGTTCGGACACAGTGCTGGTTGAAGAGATAGACAGATGTAGCAGAGCTGTATATGAAGCTTTTCAGACACAGTGCTAGTGGGGGAGTAGAATAAAGATGTAGCAGGGCTGTATAGGAAGCCATTCAGCCAAAGTGATCTTATGGGACTGGAGAAGACACATGTAGCTGAGCTGTATATGCATCTATAAAGATACATAGTGTAAGGTTTATACACAACTGGAGTACAGCTGTAATGGAAACAAATCTGCATCAGTGCTTGTGGGTGGGGATTGGTCAAGCTTTGGAGCTAATCTATAACGTGAATTTATAGGGACAAAGGAACGGCCATTATGGGATGTAATTTTTGTTACTGGGATATATGGTGGACAGAAAGGATTTATTTGAGAATGGAGAGGCCTTTATGGAATGGATGGAATATGATTCACAGGTATATATGTTGTACAACAAGGATTTTATAGGGACAAAGCAAAGGACACTTGAAAAATTTTTTTTTTTTTAATTTATATATATATATATATTTTTTATTTATTTATTTATTTTTTCCAGTATACGATTCTGGAGATTCCTGCTTGCATTACAGCGTGTTATCTCGACTCTGGAAATCCGATTTAGTAACATCTATTCCAGGAAATAGTACGCCTGTTGACTGATTTGAACGGTAAGAGAGCATGTTTTGTTTTATTTTACATATATATATATATATATATATATATATATATGATATATTTTAATACTATATTCAATATATAAATAATTATCTAACCCCATTTGTTGATTGTTGTAGTTTCGATTGGTTTGGTAGAGGCCAACAACTTGTATTTAGTTTTGGTATACGTAGATGAGGTGTTCCTCAAATTTAACAACTTTTACTACCTCTATGATTGATAAGCGGATCTATCGGTCTGCAAACCACAATTATGATCTACTATGAGAAAAAGCTAATTTCGATCACAAATTTTTTATTTTTTTTTATTGTTTGTGGTATTTTGAATTTGATATATTTCTAATGAAGCCTATTTTATCAACCCTTACAGATCACTAAATTTGGAATTTCCAACATGCCCTCGTGCATTATAAAGGGATGTACCCACACCTGGAAAAACAAAGATAAAAATATCATAATGCATGTGTTTCCAAAAGATCCCAGAATAGTCCGGAAATGGCTTGAGCAGGCTCCTGACCATTTTCCAAACGTGGACGAATGGCTTGAAAAAATCTTGGAAACACAAAAAAAAAATGATAATTATCGATTGTGCTCAAAGCACTTTGACTATTTTTCATATGAGGAAGGAGGATTGCGTAAAAAATTACGTCGTGATGCTGTGCCCACCATTTTCCCACCAAAAATTAGCAGCACCCTGGATTCATCGGATGCAACTACTGAGACGGAAAGTCAGACAACTTCGGAATCATTGGTTAGTTCAGAATCGCGCTCCGCTACTCCGTTAGGAGATGTTTCCGGAGAACTCGGAGAAACTAAAAGTTCCGATGGAACATTGCCAACAATAGCAGCTACCCCATGTGTCAAAAGAAAACAAAAAAGAAGAAGGGTATCAGAACATCCAAACACACAAGTTGTGTCACATCCGGTTGGTTCAAGTGGGAATGTCGTTCTACACGGTGAAATTAATCTCCTGGGAAGCACGATCCAACTTCACTTGCCAATTACTGCAACTGTTACAGACACCAATGTTTTACTTCCTAATTATAGCTTGCCAACCATGGTTGATCAGTCAACAAATACAGACTTATATTGGTCTAAGGATCATAAGACATTTGTCCTTGATACGAGTTATGTTTCAAAAGTCAATATTGGTATCCAGACCAAAAAAATAAGATATCGTCAACGAGGAACACAATGTTGTCTATTGAAGGACTGCGTAAAAAGAGCTAAAGGATCTTTTTCTGGCAAAAAAAATAAAAAAGGAAAAACCTGTGAAAAAACATCACTCGCAAGTGGCAAAGGACAGCTGAACGAAGATGAAGGTTCAGATAATGGCCAAATAGACCTGTTAGAAGAAGAAATTGAACCATCCAAACATTCTGACTATGATAATATACAATTCAGTGAAGACATTGAGATGTCACAAAGTTTATTTTATTCAACACCATTGAGCGCTGCCAAACTGTGCAGCAGATTAGAAATAAACGAACTGTCACCTTTGAAGAAAAACATTAGAGATTGTCATACAATTCAACTTACAAGTATAAATTTATTGGAAGAAGAAAATGATGCTATAGAAGAAGAACCTGATTTATCGCCTGGGGTAATTATGGAATCTGATGAAGAGGAAGACGAAGATTTATCTACATTCCTAGAAGACTTTGAGGATGAGATAGAGCCTCTAGATCAAGTAACAATCGATGGGAACCAAATGGATATAATTGGAGGTGATATCAAAGACCCTGTTAGTGAAAATAAATTTATAGTTTTCGAAAGTTGCCTGGATAGTCTGATCAGTATGATTCCATGCCAATATAGGAAGTCATGTGGGAGTCGACTAACTCATAAGAAGATTAGACAGATCGGATCTGCGATTAACTTGGATGTGAAATGTGTCCGGGGTCACATTCAACTACTATGGACCAGCCAGCCGAGAGTAAATCGCATTTCCGCCGGCAACCTACTCTTGTCTAGTGCAATAGTGCTTAGTGGGAATCACTTCCTCAAAATAAAAATGTTTTTTGATATAATAAATATTTTTATGATATCTCGTTCAACTCATTACCGTTACCAGCCAAAATACATTTTTCCAAGCATACACGAAGAATGGCAACAAGAACGTGCAAAAATTGTCTCTGCACTAGGAAGAACACCTGTATGCTTGGCGGGTGACGGTCAATCTGACAGCCCTGGATTTTCAGCTAAATATTGTATATATACAATGATGGAGACTGACCAAGGAAAAATAGTCGACTTTAGTGTTGTACAAATAATTCCTCCGGCATCTTCAGTTAGCCTAGAAAAAAATGCTTTTAAAGAAACAATAGACCGAATTATAGAAAAAAATATAAATGTTAGAATAGTGGCAACCGATCGCCATGTTTCAATACGGAAACTAATAAAAGATGAATATCCACGGATAATCCATCAATTTGATGTTTGGCATCTGGCAAAGTCAGTTGGGCAAAAAATTCTAACTGCTTCAAAAACCCAAAATTGTTCTGCCCTCTCACCGTGGATATCATCCATAAAAAACCATCTATGGTGGTGCGCTAGAAATTGTGATGGCAACCCTACAAAATTAGTGATAAGATGGAAGTCCGTTCTAAAACATGTTTTAAATATACACGAATGGGAAACAGAAGATGAATACTCACGGTGCCATCATAACACAGAAATACAAGATAAAAAGTGGCTCCTTGATCACTCTGCCGCATATGAAAAGCTGAAAAGTATTGTTGAAAGTCAAAAACTTATAAAGGACATTGAACATCTTTGTTTTTTTTGTCATACAGGAGATTTAGAGGTTTTCCACTCCTGCGTACTAAAGTACCGACCTAAACGGGTGCATTTTTATTTCGATGCCATGGTAGCTCGTACAACACTCGCTGTTTTGGAACACAATACAAATGTTGGCAGAGTACAGGCAGTTTTCCAAGAAAGGACTGATGCAGAGGGTCAGGAACAAGCTAAAAAATATAGATTTGAGTACAGTAAAGCACGCAAAGCCTGGGTGGTCAAGTTACTGTACGAACCACGGTCTCAAGAATTTTTGAAGCCAATATTCATTAGAATTATTGAACTTGCTGAGGGAAAATTTGAATCCACATGGGAATCTGCCTTGCCCAGTTTACCCCGAAACATAGCACCAGTTGAAAGGCCACCTAAAGAAGATCTGGTGCGAAGACATCTCTTTAGAAAATAAATTTTCTACAATGATACTACTAAATTTTGTTATTATATTGTTTTATTTACATTTACTTTACTAATGCATATTATGGTTATCCTTCTTGTAAATGTTGTATTAAATTTTTTCGTTTCTTGTAATTATAACATCGTTTTACATGTACATGTTGCAAATGTTAATTAGTTTTTGTTATTAAAAATAAATTGTTCAAATATCTTGCTGAATTTTTATACAATTTTTCTAGTTGTTCAAGGTGAAACCCACTGGAATTCTGTATTATAAATTTAGTAAATAAAATAAATTGCAATACATAAAATTATTAAAACCTTTCATAGTAAAAATTTATTTAAAAAATTTATTTAAAATGTTATATTAAAAAATGAATATAATACAACAATTGCAATTTATTAAATAATATTTATATAAAAAAATTGGATAAATGAAAATACCAAAATATAATATTTTGTTTAGCAAAAAATACTAAATATTGTAAATCTAAATTAGCAAAAAACATGGAAACATCCGAATAGTATTGGAAACTGGTATATTGTCATTCATGGTCAGGAAAAGGCTCTCTAATTTTTTTGTTACACATGAGGGAATTGGTATCCATACATGTTTGCCTAGAAATCTATAGATCCAGGTTGTAAACTGACGATATGCTGGAACTCGTAGACAACTGTAAAAAACAAAAAAATAAATAAAAAATATGCATTTATCTAAATTGCAGACTATTTTCAACGTTAAAACGATATGTAGCAGAGCTAGGTATGCGCTGGTACATTCTCAGTGATTGGTGAGGTGGGGATTATCAATATATGGCATATAAAGAATGGTGAAGAGATATTACAGGTGTAGGACTGACATAACAGGGATATGTAGCAGAGCTAGGTATGCGCTGGTACATTCTCAGTGATTGGTGAGGTGGGGATTATCAATATATGTCATATAAAGAATGGTGGAGAGATATTACAGGTGTAGGACTGACATAACAAGGATATGTAGCAGAGCTAGGTATGCGCTGGTACATTCTCAGTGATTGGTGAGGTGGGGATTAGAAATATATGTCATATAAAGAATGGTGGAGAGATATTACAGGTGTAGGACTGACATAACAGGGATATGTAGCAGAGCTAGGTATGCGCTGGTACATTCTCAGTGATTGGTGAGGTGGGGATTATCAATATATGGCATATAAAGAATGGTGGAGAGATATTACAGGTGTAGGACTGACATAACAAGGATATGTAGCAGAGCTAGGTATGCGCTGGTATATTCTCAGTGATTGGTGAGGTGGGGATTAGCAATATATGTCATATAAAGAATGGTGGAGAGATATTACAGGTGTAGGACTGACATAACAAGGATATGTAGCAGAGCTAGGTATGCGCTGGTATATTCTCAGTGATTGGTGAGGTGGGGATTATCAATATATGGCATATAAAGAATGGTGGAGAGATATTACAGGTGCAGGACTGACATAAAATGGATATGTAGCAGAGCTAGGTATGCGCTGGTACATTCTCAGTGATTGGTGAGGTGGGGATTATCAATATATGTCATATAAAGAATGGTGGAGAGATATTACAGGTGTAGGACTGACATAACAGGGATATGTAGCAGAGCTAGGTATGCGCTGGTACATTCTCAGTGATTGGTGAGGTGGGGATTATCAATATATGGCATATAAAGAATGGTGGAGAGATATTACAGGTGTAGGACTGACATAAAATGGTTATGTAGCAGAGCTAGGTATGCGCTGGTACATTCTCAGTGATTGGTGAGGTGGGGATTATCAATATATGTCATATAAAGAATGGTGGAGAGATATTACAGGTGTAGGACTGACATAAAATGGTTATGTAGCAGAGCTAGGTATGCGCTGGTACATTCTCAGTGATTGGTGAGGTGGGGATTATCAATAGAGATGAGCGAACTTCTGTTTTAAGTTCGGCGTCTAAAGTTCGGGGGCGGGTTAGCGGAGAATCCCGATCTGGAACCGGATATGGATTCCGACTTCCGTTGTGGTCCGTGGTAGCGGAATCAATAATGGCCGATTATTGATTCCGCTACCACGGACCACAACGGAAGTCGGAATCCATATCCGGTTCCAGATCGGGATTCTCCGCTAACCCGCCCCCGAACTTTAGACGCCGAACTTAAAACAGAAGTTCGCTCATCTCTAATTATCAATATATGTCATATAAAGAATGGTGGAGAGATATTACAGGTGTAGGACTGACATAACAAGGATATGTAGCAGAGCTAGGTATGCGCTGGTATATTCTCAGTGATTGGTGAGGTGGGGATTATCAATATATGTCATATAAAGAATGGTGGAGAGATATTACAGGTGTAGGACTGACATAACAAGGATATGTTACAGAGCTAGGTATGCGCTGGTACATTCTCAGTGATTGGTGAGGTGGGGATTATCAATATATGTCATATAAAGAATGGTGGAGAGATATTACAGGTGTAGGACTGACATAACAAGGATATGTAGCAGAGCTAGGTATGCGCTGGTACATTCTCAGTGATTGGTGAGGTGGGGATTATCAATATATGTCATATAAAGAATGGTGGAGAGATATTACAGGTGTAGGACTGACATAACAAGGATATGTAGCAGAGCTAGGTATGCGCTGGTACATTCTCAGTGATTGGTGAGGTGGGGATTATCAATATATGTCATATAAAGAATGGTGGAGAGATATTACAGGTGTAGGACTGACATAACAAGGATATGTAGCAGAGCTAGGTATGCGCTGGTACATTCTCAGTGATTGGTGAGGTGGGGATTATCAATATATGTCATATAAAGAATGGTGGAGAGATATTACAGGTGTAGGACTGACATAACAAGGATATGTAGCAGAGCTAGGTATGCGCTGGTACATTCTCAGTGATTGGTGAGGTGGGGATTAGCAATATATGTCATATAAAGAATGGTGGAGAGATATTACAGGTGTAGGACTGACATAACAAGGATATGTAGCAGAGCTAGGTATGCGCTGGTATATTCTCAGTGATTGGTGAGGTGGGGATTATCAATATATGGCATATAAAGAATGGTGGAGAGATATTACAGGTGCAGGACTGACATAAAATGGATATGTAGCAGAGCTAGGTATGCGCTGGTACATTCTCAGTGATTGGTGAGGTGGGGATTATCAATATATGTCATATAAAGAATGGTGGAGAGATATTACAGGTGTAGGACTGACATAACAGGGTTATGTAGCAGAGCTAGGTATGCGCTGGTATATTCTCAGTGATTGGTGAGGTGGGGATTATCAATATATGGCATATAAAGAATGGTGGAGAGATAGGGTAATACACTGATATGTGGCTGAGTTGAATATGCACGTTATTACTCTAATGTAGTACAGCTCTAATGGTAACAAATCTGCATCTGTGCTGTTCAGTGATTTATTTTTTTTATAGGAGACAAAAAAACGAATCATATGGATACTAGCAGACATGCATTTGGGCTGCAGTAAATTACAGTTTCTGCTGCACAGATAGGCTTTGGAATAGATATGAAAACTTTTATGTGTAGTTAGTATTCAGGTCATCTAAATGGTAGTCAATAAAATCACTGACCATTGCTCCACGGACTGATGTGAGTCCACAGCAGGAGAGATAAGCTTCACAGACACTTCCTGGTGCCAGCCAGACTGGTGAGTCATACTTTTCACATGAACGAGCACGTAGGAATCAGCTCTCAGTGTGATGTCATAAGGAGGCGTGGACAGGCTTCAGTCTAGCTGCCTAAGCCCGCCCAGCCTTAGAAACAGAAAAACAGGAAGTGATTTGTGAAGTAACTGCAACTCTGGCTGATTTTGCAAGATGGGAATACCCCTTTAAGCCCAAACCAGGTGCGGATCTAAACACAGAACATGAGTAGATCTTTCCCTTATACAGTGAGGAACAGAAGTATTTGAACATTCTGCAATTTTGCAAGTTCTCCCACTTAGCTACAGTCCTGATCAAAAGTTTAAGACCACTTAAAAAATGGCAAAAATCCTATTTAGCATGGCTGGATCTTAACAAGGTTCCAAGTAGAGCTTCAACATGCAACAAAAAGAAGAAATCGGAGTGAGACAAAACATTTTTTGAGCATTCAATTTAATGAAAACAACAAATAAACTGAAACAGGCTGTTTTTCAGCTGATCAAAAGTTTAGGACCTCATGCCTTTAAAAGGCCAAATCTGTGCAAAGATGTGGATTCATGTCAATTTCTGTCAAGTAGTCACACGTTGTTATGGCAAAGGCAAAAAAACTCTCCCTTTTTGAACATGTACGGGTTGTTGAACTGCATAAGCAGGGTCTCTCACAGTGCGCCATCGCTGCTGAGGTGGGACACCTTAAATGATCCTGAGGGTTATGGAACGAAAAAAGTCAAGTGGAAGACCCCAAAAAATGTCATCAGCACTGAGCCGGAGGATCCAATTGGCTGTCCGTCAAGACACTGGGTGATCCTCGACCCAAATTAAGGACCTTACTGGAGCTGACTGCAGCCCCATAACCATCAGACGGCATCTGAGACTGAAGGGCTTCAAAAACAAAAAACGTCTTCCAAGACCTCGTCTCCTTGAACGCCACAGAACTGCTCGTTTGGACTTTGCAAGAGAGCACCAAACATGGGACATTCAAAGGTGGAAGAAAGTTTTATACTCTGATGAGAAAAAATTTAACCTTGATGGTTCTGATGGTTTCCAACGTTACTGGCATGACAAGCAGATCCTACCTGAGATGTTTTCTACGCGTCACAGTGGAGGGGGCGCCATAATGGTCTGGGGTGCTTTTTCCATCAGTGGAACAATGGAGCTTCAGGAAGTGCAGGGGCGTCAAACGGCCGCTGGCTATGTCCAGATGTTGCAGAGAGCATTACTCATGACTGAGGGCCCTCGTCTGTGTGGTAACGACTGGGTTTTTCAACGGGACAACGCTACAGCACACAATGCCCGCTGGACAAGGGAATTCTTCCAGGAGAATAACATCACTCTTTTGGCCCATCCTGCGTGTACCCCTGATCTAAATCCAATTGAGAACCTTTGGGGATGGATGGCAAGGGAAGTTTACAAAAATGAACAACAGTTCCAGACAGTAGATGGCCTTCGTGCGGCTGTCTTCACCACTTGGAGAAATGTTCCCACTCACCTCATGGAAACGCTTGCATCAAGCATGCCGAAATGAATTTTGGAAGTGATAAACAATAATGGAGGAGCTACTCATTACTGAGTTCATGTTTGGAAGTTGAATTTCTGTTTTGGGGGGGTTTAGTTTTTTTTGGGAGGTGTGGTCCTAAACTTTTGATCAGCTGAAAAACAGCCTGTTTCAGTTTATTTGTTGTTTTCATTGAATTGAATGCTCAAAAAATGTTTTGTCTCGCTCCGATTTCTTCTTTTTGTTGCATGTTGAAGCTCTATTTGGAACCTTGTTAAGATCCAGCCATGTTAAATATGATTTTTTGCCATTTTTCAAGTGGTCTTAAACTTTTGATCAGGACTGTATCATGGAGGGGTCTGAAATTCACATTGTAGGTGCATTCCCACTCTGAGAGACAGAATTAAAAAAAAATCAGGAAATCACTTTGTATAATTTTTAAAGAATTTATTTGTCTTGCACTGCTGAATATAAGTATTCGAACACCTGAGAAAATCAGTGTTAAGATTTGGTACAGAAGCCTTTGTATGCAATTACAGAGGTCAAATGTTTCCTCTAGTTCTTGACCAGGTTTGCACACACTGCAACAGGGATTTTGGCCCACTCCTCCACACAGATCTCCTCTAGATCTGTCAGGTTTCGGGGCTGTCACTGAGCAACATGGAGTTTCAGCTCCCTCCAAAGATGTTCTATTGGATTTAGGTCTGGAGACTGGCTAGGCCACTCCAGAACTTTGATATGCTTCTTACGGAGCCACTCCTTGGTTCCACCTGGCTGTGTGCTTCGGGTCGTTGTCATGTTGGAAGACCCAGCCATGACCCATCTTCAATGCTCTGACTGAGGGAAGGAGGTTGTTGCTCAAAGTCTCACAATAAATGACCCCATTCATCCTCTCCTTAAAGGGTTTCTACCACCAGAAATACCAGAAGTGGCGGGATAAAAGGTGAGTGGACGGAGCCTCTAGGTGCTGATTTTATGCCCACATAGCACCTAAAGGCTCATTAGCATATTACAAAAGTGCTTTTTTTTACCAAAACGGCTGCACGGAGAAATGTCAAAAACATACTGTTATGTAGTGCTGACATTAGTGCATCGCAAACAGCATTTCTGGTGGTAGAAACCCTTTAATACAGTGCAGTCGTCCTGTCCCCTTCGCAGAAAAGCACCCCCAAACCATGATGATACCACCCCCATGCTTCACTGTAGGGATGGTGTTCTTGGGATGCAACTCATACTTCTTTTTCCTCCAAACACGAGTGAAGTTTAGACCAAAAAGTTCTACTTTGGTCTCATCTGACCACATGACTTTCTCCCATGCCTCCTCTGGATCATCCAGATGGTCACTGGCAAACTTCAGACGGGCCTGGACATGTGATGACTTGAGCAGAGGAACCTTCCGTGCAATGCATGATTTGAAACCATGACGGCGTAGTCAGGGCCGGCCTTAGGTGTTTAGGCGCCCTGTGCGAGCTAACCTTGTGGCACCTTACCCCTGGTCACATAAACATGCACAAAGAGGAAAAAATATTTGTAACAAATATTTTATTTTTATTACAGATCATTTAAGTGCAAGTGCAAACAAGTACAATAATAAATAACTGGATTGACTGGTAACAATAATGTATGTCAAACACATTAAATACAGAAAAAAAAATGCTAAATGAGATAATATATGTGCAATTGCAATAATAACTGGGAACGTTGGTAGACAAAATATACATTTCCTGTCCTGACAAGTAATAATATTAATCTAAACCTGAAAATACAACTTTACGTGCTTTTGTCTTTGCAAAATCATCAATCACGTTGTTCATGTCCAACATCTTCAATACATCGCTTTCAATTGATAATACTGATAAAGAGGTTAGTCCGTCATCAGTCATTGATGATCTTAGATACGTTATAATTAGTTTTCACCTGGAAAAGCTGCGTTCTCCTGACGCCACAGAAACAGGAATTATTAATAGAATCCGAAGTGCTATCCACGTGTTTGGAAATGTGTCAGTCAGGCCATGAAATTGAGTGTATTGTGTGGTGCTGTGGCATCTTGAGGTAGTAGGCTTTGAATATGCCAAAGCTCCTCTGAAAGATCTAGACCATTAATGTCAGATTGGCTGCTCTTCTCTAATGCCTTCTGCAACTGCAAGCAAAAGTCCCTTAAGTTTTCTCTTGCTGGAAGATGTCTCATATCGTTTAGAAATCTCCATACTTTGTTGTGTTGTTCCATTTGAGTAAAACGCGCCTCCAAAGATTTAGCAGCAGTATCAACCAAAACATAAAAAAAATCTATCTTACATTTCTTCGTGGGATCTGTTAAAGGTACACACAATGACATTATAAATTTAAACTCCCCAATCTGCTGAGATAGTGTGTTAGCCTCATGACAAATGTTTGGTTCAGTTTGGGTTTCCTCAGACAAAACGATCAATGCTTCTTGTATTTCGCCTAGATTATGTCTTAGTGGTTTTAGGCAATTTATACGGCATTCCCACCGCGTGGTGCACAAAGGCTTTAAAGTGAGGCCAGAAGCCTGGTCAGACAAAATATTCCATCTCTTTACGGATCCTGAGAATATAACATAAAGGCGCTGAATGATACCAAATAGCTGCATTGACTCTTTGCATGAACATACTGCATCTCCAATAACCAGATTAAGACAATGACAGCCACACGGTACAAATACTGCTCTTGGGTTTATGTTTAACACTTTTGACTGAATTGTTTTTTCCTGCCATATTGGCTCCATTGTCATAACCTTGTCCACGACAATTATCAATGTCCACATTTTTTCCTGCAAGAAATTCAAGGAGGAACTCACTCAATGCTTTTCCAGACATATCCTCTACTTTACAAAAACCAAGAAAATGTTCCTTTACTTGAAAATTTCCAGAAATATCTTCCAAAAATCGAATTGTAAAAGACATCTGCTCTTTATGGCTTATATCTGGAGTGCAATCAAGAATAATGGAGAAATATTTTGCATTTCTGCAGCGTTGTAAAATGTCCTCAATTACCTGTTTAGCCATAAGATTTATTATTTCATTTTGAATTGTTTTTCCACAGTAGTGGTCACCAGTTTCTTTTAATACCACCCTGCGTAAGTGTTCTGCCATCACACTGTCATATTTTCCTAATAGTTCGACGAGACCTAAAAAATTTCCATTATTAGATGTAAAAAGTCGATCCAAAGAGCTTCTGAAGGCCAGATTACGCTCTGCTAAAAACTGGACAATATTTAACAGCCTCCCCATCACAGATCTCCAGTGTTGCCTTTCAAGGCTCATGAGATTTTGGTAGTTTTGATCAATCGCATGCTTTGATTTCAGTCTCAGTTGTGTTTCAGTCCACATCTGCTGGGCTGTAAAATGGCCGCTGGAGGTTTCATGCGATTTCAAAGTATTTGACATATGTGTCCAGTCATCTGATCCTCCAAGGGCAAGCGATGTTTTAGGATTCTTATCAAATAATTTGCGAGAGAAACATAATACTTTATTGGCAGATGAGGAGTACAGGTATACCAACCATCGCCGTGTTTGTTCTTCGCCACTGTCTAATTTTCTTTTATAGAATGCTGAAGAAAAATTCAGATTATAGGCATCTTTTATTAAATCAACACCTTGTACCTGTACAGGACCAACATCTACAATACTATCAATATTCTTAGATATCAATTTTGGCCACAAAGCAGGATCTGTCGAGCTTGATTTTTCATATGTGCTTATGGTTTCATCAAAAGGGTCTGGGCCAGAAGGTATATTAGAATCCTCTTCTTCCAAAGATGTTCTAGATGTTGAAGGCTCACTGAGCTGAAGGTGTACATCACTTTGGCTACTGCAGCTTTCTTCATCTTTTTCTTCTCTGGTTTGTGAACCACTAGGTGCTGGTGTTCCAAAATATTTTTTTATTACTCCAGCACTCTTCTTGTCCTCCAAATCCATAAGAGCCCTTCGTTTTCGATTCTGTGCACCTGACAGTTTTTTGGGACCCATAATGCTGCTACATGATACGGTATCTGAATCTATGGGACTCCTGTGGATATACCATAAAAGTTTTATCTGCAGTGCTATGTAACACCACAGATAACACAGTGATAACTCTGAGTACAGATAATGTAGTAGATGTCACCTGCAGCCCTATGTAACACTACAGATAACACAGTGATAACTCTCTGTGTACAGATAATGTAGTAAATGTTATCTGCAGTCCTATGTAACACTACAGATAACACAGTGATAACTCTGAGTACAGATAATGTAGTAGATGTCACCTGCAGCCCTATGTAACACTACAGATAACACAGTGATAACTCCGAGTACAGATAATGTAGTAGATGTCACCTGCAGCCCTATGTAACACTACAGATAACACAGTGATAACTCTGAGTACAGATAATGTAGTAGATGTCACATGCAGTCCTATGTAACACCGCAAATAACACATAGCTCTCTGAATACAGATAACACAGTGATGGCTCTCTGATTTCCGAAAATGTAGTAGTGTTGCTACCTCCGGTCCTATGTAAAAACACAGATAACACTAGTGCTGATAATGTGGTAGTGTTACCTGCAGTCCTATGTAAAACCACAGATAACACTAGTGCTAAATAATGTGGTAGTGTTACCTGATCTTATGTAAAACCACAGATAACACTAGTGCTGAATAATGTGGTAGTGTTACCTGCAGTCTTATGTAAAACCACAGATAACACTAGTGCTGAATAATGTGGTAGTGTTACCTGCAGTCTTATGTAAAACCACAGATGACACTAGTGTAGATCATGTGGAAGTGTTACCTTCGTCTTTAGTGTGCCTCCCTGTGTCTATCGTACGGACTCCATGCTGGCGCTGCCTCCTCTTCCATCTTCTTCTTCTTGCCCCGCACAGAACGTTCTGAACTTCTGATGCAGCTGCGTCAAAACATAGGAACACTGTGGGCATGGTGATACACACAGGGATGGACACACACACAGGGATGGACACACACACAGGGACGGACACACACACACAGGGACGGACAGTCACAAAAACACACACACACATAGGGACGGACAGTCATACACACACACAGGGACGGACAGTCATACACACACACACACACACACACACACAGGGATGGACAGTCACACACACACACAGGAACGGACACACACATACATACAATAAATATGATCACCACACGGCTCCTGCATGTCTGCTTTGGTAAATCAGGGCATAGCTGGGCTATGCCAGGCTTTAGCAGAGTGGGCACAGGACAGTGGACACAGGGCACGATATGTATACGAGCACAGCTGAGCGAGTGCAGGGCAAGGGCCCGCATACACATCGCCCCTCCTGCCTGTCATAACACCCCCCCCCACGGGCATTTTGGGGGGCATTAGGGGTTGGATGATGCAGTGCACATAACCACCAATCATATCCCCCCCCCCCCTCCTAAAGGTAACTGATGTGCTGGGGGGAGGGGAATATGATTGGTGGTTATGTGCATACTCAACATCAGCAGCAAGGAGTTAAAGACCGACTCTTAATGGCCCCCAAAATCCCTGGGGGGGGGGGGGGGTTTGATGTAGTAGCAGGAAAGCACACTGTCCCTCTGTCCTCTATGAGCCCCCCCACCCCCAATGGCACATTTCTCCCCTCCATGGGTCAGTGGCAGCAGCAGCACATCTCTCCTTCTGTCGCCCCCCTCCCCCTCCCGACACATTTCTCCAACTCCATCATGGGCCAGTGGAAGATGGGATTGGGATCCATACCTGTAACTTCTTTTGGAACTTGTCTCAGCCTCAGGCTGTGTCGTGGGCCTTCCCTGGCAGAGACTGAGTCTGCTGTGGCTGCTGGCTGGCGCTCGGGCTCGCTCCTTCTTCTCTCTCGGGCCCTGGGGGCGGAGCTCAGTGGCAACGTCAAAAGTGAAGATGTGCCTGTGCGGCAGCTGCCACTGGTCTGCTCTCTTAAAGAGACAGGCAGCAGAGCGGAGCTCAGAGCGTCCGCGAGCCCCGCCCCCTCCTCACTCTTTCCAATAGTTTGTGCGCTTTCAGCGCTGTTAGTTGGCCGGCGGCCGCCACAAAATAGTAAGTAGACTTAGTTAGTTTGTGGCGGGCTGTCGGCCACCCAGCGCCCCTGTTGCTATGGCGCCCTGTGCGGCCGACACAGCCGGCACACCCCAAAGGCCGGCCCTGGGCGTAGTGTTCTACCAACAGTGACCTTTGAAACTATGGTCCCAGCTCTCTTCATGTCATTGACCAGCTCCTCCCTTGTAGTTCTGGGCTGATTCCTCACCTTTCTTATCATCAGTGATACCCCACAAGGTGAGATCTTGCAAGGAGCCCCAGTCCGAGGGAGACTGACATGTTGTCTTTAGCCTCTTCCATTTTCTAACAATTGCTCCAACAGTTGATCTATTTTCACCAAGCTGCTTGGCAATTTCCCCGTAGCCCTTTCCAGCCTTGTGGAGGTCCACAATTTTGTCTCTGGTGTCTTTTGACAGCTCTTTGTTCTTGCCCATGGTAGTAGTTGGCGTCTGACTGACTGTGGGGTAAACAGGTGTCTTTAAAGAGCTCAGACAGGTGCTACTAAGTTAGATTAATGAGTGGAGTAGAGGTGGACTTTTTAAAGACACAGTAACAGGTCTTTGAGAGCCAGAATTTTTGCTGTTTCTCAGGTGTTTAAATACTTATGTTCAGCAGTGCAAGACAAAAACTATCTTTAAAAATCATACAATGTGATTTCCTTATATATTTTTCTTAATTCTGTCTCTAAATGTGAATTTCAGACCCCTCCATGATTTCTAAGATGGGGAAACACAAGTAGGCAGAGACAACAGAAGTAGACAACATGCAATGCAGGCCTCCCAAGTGGCCCTCTTTTGGATCTGAGGTATAGATTTGCAATGTTACATTTACAATATTGACCCAGAAAGTGTTTGTCTGCTTCCTCTTTGTATATTAGCCCCTACCTTGTATATTATTTCATTATTTAGCCCCTTAAGGACACGGCCATATTTCACCTTAAGGACCAGTCACTTTATGTGTGAATAACTTTAAAATACTTTTACTTATCCAGGCCATTCTGAGAATGTTTTTTCGTCACATATTGTACTTCATGACAGTGGTAAAATGGAGTAAAAAATAAATCATTTTTATTTATAAAAAAAATACCAAATTTACCAAAAACTTGGAAAAATTAGCAAATTTCAATTCTCTACTTTTATAATAGATAGTAATACCTCCAAAAATAGTTATTATTTTACATTCCCCATATGTCTACTTCATGTTTGGATCATTTTGGGGATGCCATTTTATTTTTTGGGGATGTTACAAGGCTTAGAAGTTTAGAAGCAAATCTTGAAATTTTTCAGAAAATTTCTAAAACCCGCTTTTTCAGGACCAGTTAAGGTCTGAAGTCACTTTGTGAGGCTTACATAATATAAACCACCCAAAATGACCCAATTTTACAAACTACACCCCTCAAGGTATTCAAAACTGATTTTACAAACTTCGTTAACCCTTTAGGTGTTCCACAAGAATTCATGGAAAATAGACATAATATTTCTAAATCGCACTTTTTGGGCAGATTTTTGATTTGAATCCATTTTTTTCCAGTTACAAAGCAAGGGTTAACAGCCAAACAAAACTCAATATTTATGGCCCTGATTCTGTAGTTTACAGAAACACCCCATATGTGTTTTTATTTATGTAAGGTTTTTTTAACCAAAAAAATCATGTTTTAGCATCTCCATACTCTGAGAGCCATAGTTTTTTCAGTTTTTAGGCGATTATCTTGGGTAGGGTATGATTTTTGCGGGATGAGATGACGGTTGGATTGCCACTATTTTGGGGTGCGTATGACTTTTTGATCGCTTGCTATTACACTTTTTGTGATGTAAGGTGACCAAAAATGGCTTTTTTTACACTTTTTTTTTTTTTTACGGTGTTCATCTGAGGGTTTAGGTCATGTGATAGTTTTATAGAGCAGGTTCTTACGGACACGGCGATACCTATTATGTATACTATTTTTAATTTACTTAAATTTTACCCAATACCAGCATTTTTTAAACCCAAAAAATGATGTTTTAGTGTCTCCATATTCATAGCCATAGTTTTTTTTATTTTTTGGGCGATTGGCTTAGGTAGGGGCTCATTTTTTGCGGGATGAGGTGATGGTTAGATTGGTACTATTTTGGGGGGCATACACCTTTTTGATCACTTGGTTTTGCGATGTAAGGTGACAAAAATGGCTTTTTTTTATATTTATAGAGCCGGTCATTACGGACGCGGCGATACCTAATATGTGTGTTGTTTTTTTCCCCTGTTTTTTATTATAAAATAAGGGGAAAGGGGCATTTTTTTTCTTTTTTCTTTTACTTTATTAATTTTATTACTTTATTAATTTATTAAAATTTATTTTATTTTTTTTCCTTTTTTTCCTTTACTTTATTTCTGATGTTCACTTTTGGGGGTCTGATCCCCTCTGCAATGCATTACAATACATCTGTATTGTAATGCATTGCCTGTTAGTGTATGACACTGAGTCATACACTAAAGGGTTGCCTAGGATCTCCTTGGCTCCCGTAGAAGACAGGTCCCGATGCCGTGCAAGGCATTGGGCAGCTTCTGCACGTCATCGGGCTGCCTTCTGAGACATTGAGTCCCCGCCACCTCAGCGCGGGGACTCGATGCGCTCCCTCAAACACAAACCCCTTCTACGCCGCGATCACCGATACAGGGGTGTCACAGGACCCCCCTCGGCATTGACCCAAGGTGCCTGCTCAATGATCGGGAATACACAGGGCGTACAGGTACGCCCTGTGTCCTTAAGTACCAGGACATCAGGGCGTACCTGTACGCCCTGTGTCCTCAAGAGGTTAATGCAAGTTGTATTTTAGAAATTTCTCTTCAGATAATTTTTACGCTATTGTGCGCTAAGAAAACTATTAAAGTGTATAGATAAGCAGGAAAAATAGACTTTCACACAATGAACCATAAGTGTCCCTCTTTGATAGTATAACAAGTTGGGAGGTATGCAGTGCCATATTGCAATACTGCAGTAATGCCCCAGCGGCAGCAAATACCACAGTGCAGCACAAAATACTGCCACCCTCACCACAGTATTCAACTGTATCACCACCCTCAGGACAGTGATACAGTAGAATTAAGGAGGACAACTATGGCCGTTGATCAGATGCATAATTACCTGATGCTGATTAATTAATGCTGAGAGTACCAGATGGTTATGTGCCTGACCAGCGGCTGTGAGGGGGGTTCAGGTAGCCCCTGGGCATCAGCCCACCAGGAAAGTTTTCTGTACTGTCTATTGCCAGTCTGCCCCTCTTAAAACTTTTTCATAGACTGTGTTGATCCAGAGGAAGGTGAAAAAACCCCTGAGAAATGGGACAATCCTTCTGTAGTGTCCCACTAGGTAGGAGTGGGCACTACACAAGGGTCAATTGGGTCACGTGTTACTTCTGCTCACAAAGGACAGTGATGTTATATTCCTATGTGTATTTAATGTGTTTTTACATGTGTTGTTTCCCCTGTTATATGCTCAGCAGGCCTATCTGGGTGTAGTTAGACATCCTAGACACTAGAGGGAGATAGGGAGCCCCTAGTATAAATGTCCAGGCCCAGACAGGGAGGGATTAGGTCATAGTCAGGAGTCTGTGGAGACAGAAGTGAGAAGGCACCAGCCAGAGATATGCTGAGGGCCTCCTCCTGACATGCAGCTAGACAGTCCAGGCTTCTAGTTGCCACTAGGAGGCTAGAGAAGGAGTACAGCCTGCCTGAAGACCATTAATCCAAGTTCCAACAACCACAGAAGAAGTAACCCCAGTAGTAGGGATGAACCTCCTGGGAGAAACCTGCAGCTTCCCTCACAACAGGAACAGTACAACCAGCTCAGATAAGTAAGCTGATGGGCAGAGGTACTATAAGATAAAAGCAAGGGTCAATACGGGAGGAAGATTTATTACCAAGGATTAAAGCCAGCATTTAGGCATCCGGGCCTTGGGATCCAGCCAGCCAGAATAGCTGTGTCGATAGTGCAGCCTTGACTGTGAAGCATTAACTGTTTACCCTCCAAGTATCTTGCAAGATTAATACCTGCCATATTAAGAAGTAAACCTGCTTGTGAATGATATGATTCAAGGAACTGCATTATCAACTGTCTGTACAAAGTTGGACTGTTTCCAAGTAAAGCAACGTTTGGTTTACCATACCAGCTGTGTACCTCAATTACTACTCCTATAAATCGGTGTGCCACCGTTACAGGCACTGGCGTCACGATCCTTAAAGGGACCTTACCTCAGGCACTCAAAATACCTGCAACATCCAGGGCACCTCACCCACCATCAGGCCTGGTCCCTATATACAGAGTGTGCCCCAAAGGAACTTGTGTCTACCTCTCCTTCACTGACGTATGCTTGCCCAGGGTTCCCCTCTAAAAAGTGAGTAACCCTCGATTGCCCATAACCGTGACCTCACTATCGCAATACCCTGCAGGTCTGGCGCGCTGCACTTCTAACGGGAGTGGGGGGGTATATTCCTTCCTGACCCCAAATCTGACAATCAGAATAAATGTCAGGATGAAAGACTGATACCTAACCTGTGTGATATGGGTAAAATGTAATGTTTTTATTTTTATTTTATGTCATATACATTTATATTACGCTGCAAAACTATTTTTGTGTGAACTTTTAAAGAGTAACTAAACTTTTATATCAAATTTTAATATGATGTCCCTAATGCCCTAATAATACGGAGTATGGGCGTGAAATTTATGAATGGGGCCGCAGCAGTGCTGTGAGTACAGGCAGGAGCGCATATTGCTGCTCCTGCCCATGCCCCCGGGAAGTTTACTAACTCCTGGCATAGCACATGGGTACCCTGTACCTATGTACTATGCCAGGATTAGCTGAGCTGAGCGGGCTCCTGCTTCTGCCTGCTTCGCTAAGCTAAGAGCCGACATGCAAAGATGATGTTCTGTGGCAGCTGAGGTGACATACAGCAGCAGAGACATGTGACATGGGTCAGGAGGCACAAAGTTCTGGCCATTTGGCACAAGCTCTTCCTGCAAGACATAAGGGGATGACATCTCAAATACATCTATTTACTGTAGCATCTTTTATCTTAGGGGAACTGTCTTTATAATGAAGCATCCATCTATGTAACATCAGATATAATGTTCTGATATATTGATGGCTGTCCTGTGTGTATAGTGGTCACGTACCCAGTGGGGTCTCTAGCTTTCAATTTTTTTTTGGGGGGGGGGGGGGGGGGTACACTGGGGGCCAGGACAAAAGTAGGGGGGGGGCAGCTATAACAACGATATATTTACAAAAGTACGCTTGGAAATGCTGCGAAACTTTACCCAATACCTAAAACCGCAACAGGGAAGAAAAGTCCTGCTGTCTGTGGTTCAAATATATATAATAATCACTCAGATTTCAACATGTCCTAGCTGCCTGTGGATGACACTTTTATAGGGAGGGGGATCTGTGGATGACACTGCTATGGGGGGGATCTGTGGATGCCACATACCGTATATAGCATCTTATGCTATATGTGTCATCCACAGATCCACCCCATGACAGTGTCATCCCCATTTCCCCCTCTATAACAGTGTCATCCACAGATCTCCCTCCCCGCCTCTCACAGGAGTGTACATTTGACATTTCTAAACTGTGGCGGATCCAGAGCCTGGTCTCGGGAGGGGCACTTCCAGATTATTTTTTGTCCGCCGCCACAGAACAAGGGTGCTTAAAGAACAGACTACACAGTGTAGCGGTATACTGTATATTGTGGGGCACAGTGTAGCGGTATACTGTATATTGTGTGGCACAGTGTAGAGGTATACTGTACATTGTGTGGCACAGTGTAGAGGTATACTGTATATTGTGTGTCAGAAGGGGCAGAGGGATAGCAGAGCAGGGAGAGGCTGGTGCTGCTACTAGGGGGTCATACCATGGGGGAGTAATAAAGCCCACCATAATGTCCCCCCCAGTAGAAATAATTCTCCTTATAATGTGACAATGCAAAAAATACCCCCTTGTAATGCCCCCAGTTGAGCTAATGTCCCCATAGTGCCCCCATAATGTGCCAGTTTAAAATACCCCTATATAGTGCCCCCAGTAAATGCCCTCATAGTGCTCCTCTCCCCCTTCCTCTTAGTGCCCCCCATAATGTACCAGTATAAAATGCCCCATATATCGTGCCCCAGTAGATGCCCTCAGTGTCCCCCATAATTTGCAAGCATAAAATACCCCTTCTTAGTGCCCCCGTAGATGACTCCTTAGTACTCCTCTCCCCCTGCCCCATAGTACCCACCATGTGTCCCAGTATAAAATGCTACTGTACAGAGCCCCCCATATAAAATACCCCTTCTTTGTGGCTTCAGTAGATGCCCCTATAGTGCCCACCAATAACGTGCCAGTAACAAATGCCCTCAATAACGTGCCAGTAACAAGAGCCCCCCAATCACGTGCCAGTAACAAGAGCCCAGCCCCCCATCACGTGCCAGTAATAAGAGCCCCCCCAATGTTCCAGTAACAAGAGCCCCCATCATGTGCCAGTAATAAGCCCCCCATCATGTGCCAGTAATAAGCCCCCCATCATGTGCCAGTAATAAGCCCCCATCATGTGCCAGTAATAAGCCCCCATCATGTGCCAGTAACAAGTCCCCCCTTATTGTGCCAGTAACAAGGCCCCCCTTATTGTGCCAGTAACAAGGTCCCTGTTGAGGAACGGTTGAGACGTATGCATATATATCCATGCATGCCCGCAAACACGTGCGGGCATGTATGGTATATATGTGCATACATTAGACATAGCATCATGGGACGATGTGCGCAGATGTGCCCAGCATCTGCGCACGTCTGCCCATGGTGATCCCCAGGGGCTCATGTTGGCCCCTGTGGGAAATATGTGTCCCCTGGGAGCCGTGCCCCCTGATAATGTATGTAGGGGCTTGTGCCCCCTTATGATATGTAGGGGCTTGTGCCCCCTTATAGTATCTGTGCCCTATAGGGGCTTGTGCCCCCTTATATGTAGGGGCTTGTGATATCTGTGCCCCCTTATATTATCTGTGCCCCCTTATATTAATGTATACATGTGTATGGATGTGCCCCAAGCATCCATATGCATGTATATTATATATATAGATTCCCCCCCCCCCCCTCCTATACCTGGAGCCAGGTGCATCGGTGTGAATGTGCCCCAAGCATCCGCACCGATGCAATCTGGCTAATTGCATCAGAATGGCCGGCTGGATCCGGTCATCCTGATGCCTACAAAGGACTCGGGTTCAACAGAATCTGAGTCCTTTGTTCTAATTATCTCCAACGCCGTTGGAGATAATTATGCATGATAGAAGAAGGGGAGAAGCCTCCCCTCCTCCTATTATGCGCATTCCGACAGTGCGATTACAATCCCACTGTCCAGAATGCTAAGGGCAGCAGGCGGGAGATCAAAGGCATCTCCCGCCTGTCTGCAGCGCGTCCCCGATATGCGGGCCGGCGCAGTGACGTCATATCACTGCGCCGGCCCACGTGGATGATGGGGGCGCGCGCGCGCCCCCTGGTGGGCGGCGCAGCGCGGGAGTGCGGGCGGCCGGGTTTAAATATCCGGCGGCCCGGCACTCAAGAGTTAGTTTAGTCAGGGCCCCCACGTGGAAGGAGAGCGCGTCCTGCGCTCAGAGGAAGTTAGTTAGGGTATGGGCCCCACGTGGAGGAGCGTGTCTCGCCCTCCGAATAGTTAGGGTCTGGGACCCCCCACCTGATAGGAGCGCATCCTGCGCTTAACACCACCGGAACCCGGGGGCGTGGCTTCGGCATGGCGGCGTGAGGACGCATGTAGGGAGAGCTCTGTGACCTGCCTCAGGAGAACTTGCACGGAACACCTTCCTAGCTGTCTTTTCTGGCCATGACTAAGGGGAGAAGATCGAGGAGTCAACCTGCGGTCCCCCCTGAACAATCCATCGGCCGTTTCCTCAGATCTACCCAGCAAGGAGGCTGGGAGTCTCCTGTAATGGCGGCCGCTTCTTCCTCGCTGCGGCCAGCGGCACAGCCGTTTTCACCAGCACAAGCATCGGAGCTCCCTCCCCCACGAGGACACCGCTTGAGTGAACAGATCCATACTCACTCAGCTCCGGCCTCCCAGCGTGACACCCGACCGGATCCTTCTCTGCGCCACGCTGCTCTGCATCAGCCGGATCCTCCAGGTACCGCCACTCAGGCTAGATCAGGGCCTGCTACCGACGGGAGCCTGCATGCCCGTGCCCCTTCCCCTCACCAGGCGGACAAGGCAACAAATGGGTCTACACAAGCCCAGGAGCGGTACAGTGCACACGCCAGCACTCCTATCGCTAGCCCCTCCAGGGATCCCACTGGGGGGTTGCCGCCATCTCTGAGGAATCCTAACCTCACTCAGGGCCACATGTTACCTGCCCCTGCTACTCAATCTCCCAGTCAAGATATACCTGCTATCTTCTCCTCGCTGACACAGCATCCAGAGGAGTCTCAGGGGTTCCCCCCACCCCCTTCCTCCATTGACCGCACGCTGGCAGAACTTTGGGAGATGGTGCGGGCGTTACCCACGAAATCCGATTTGGAGGTTCAAGTGTCTCGCATTGAGGCCAAGCAAGCCCAGGCCCTGCAGGCAGTCCGCACGGAGGTTCAACAATTGGACGACCGTCTGTCCTCGCTAGAACGCGAACATGCAGCTACAGCCGCTGTGGTTCATTCTCACTCCGCGGCCATGTCTGCACATACCTCTCAATTGCAGGACTTTTCGTTACACCTTGACGACGTGGAGAATAGGGGCCGTCGAAACAACCTTAAGATCCGCAACATCCCGGAATCGGTCCCCAACGATCAGCTACACTCTGTCGTGGTCGACATTTTCAATTCAATCCTGGACGATCCTCCTCAAACTCAAATCGAGCTTGACAGGGTTCACAGAACCGCCGGACCCAGAAATCGTGACGTGGATAGGCCACGTGATGTCATCTGCCGGGTACACTTTTACGTTGTAAAGGAGCGTATCCTGCGCAAAGCCTGGGAAAAGAAGGACCTTTTCTATAAAGACATTCCGATTACTGTATTGCCTGATGTTTCTCGCCTAACCCTATCTATGCGGAGAATGGTGAGACCTCTGCTAGAAGCAATCAAAGAAGCAGGAGCATCATACCGTTGGGGTCACCCGTTTCACATCATTGTCAGATATCCCGACGGTCAATCTATGCAAGTCCGCTCTCCGGCTGACCTTCAGGATTTATTCAGATTCCTTGACATCCGTCCCTTCATGGTTCCAGATTGGACATTACCCTCCTTTTTACAGGATTTGCCTCAAGGTCCGGATTTCCCAAGACGATCAGCATCTCCTCTCTCGAGGCGCATATCTCCTGGCCGTTCCGGCTCATTCCGCGGTCACCTTTCCAGGCCCCGCTACCAGCCTCCACGGCGCCTTCCACTGTCTCCCCGCTGATCCTCCATTCTGATCCCTACTACTGAGACTTTCTACCTGCATTGTTGAGCGGGTCTTCGCTCGGCAGTTCTTCATGTCTCTGTTCCTGAGCCGTTCCACCAATCTTTCCCACCTGGACTCCTGTCAGGGACTATGATGACTTCCACTCCGCGTCCCTTCATCTCCAGATGTTGTTTGCAGTCTTGCGACTTGGGTTATTGTTTTGCCTCTATGTTACCCCCCTGTGCTCCCTTCCTCTTACCTGTCTTTTAGGTGTAATATTTTGCATCTGTCCTCTCCCCTTTTCCCTGTGCATGCCACTCTACATTTTAGGAAGGGGTCTCCCAGGTGCAACATGTTCCGCCTCATGTTTAGGTCACTAGGTGTTCTCCTTATGATTAGGTTTCATCTTTTTCCCAAGCGCCATCCGTTCTACTTCCCCAACTAGGGCACTGTGGGTCCTTTCCTTAGTACTGTTTGGATAGGCCTCTCACAGTTACTATTGTTGTAGCAGGTGCTACTGCTTATAGCAAGAACCCGTCCATTTTTTCTCCACTTCTCTTTCCTTTTTATCTTTTCCTTCCCTAGTCCCTTTTCCCTCCCTTTCCCTTGACAGCTCACTTCTCTCTCACGAAAATATTGTGTTCATTGTGCTCTGTAGGACTTGTTATTCAATATGTCTGATATTTTATTAGTCTCCCTTAATGTACAGGGTTTGAACCTACCGGAAAAGAGATCTTCTCTCCTGCGTCTCCTTTGGAGAAAAAGAGCTCATGTGGCGTTTATCCAGGAAACTCATTTCCGCTCCTCTTCTACTCCAAGACTCTTCGATAGACGCTTCCCTCATGTTTACCACAGTTCGGACCCTGACTCTAAGACGAAAGGAGTCTCAATCCTTGTCTCCAACGCAATCTCCTGGGACCTGATTGATTCTCGCACTGATGGAGCTGGTAGGTACCTGTTTGTAAAGGGAAGGTTAGCCGGTACTTTAGTTACATTGGCGTCCGTTTATGCCCCTAACACAGGCCAGGTTAGTTTCCTGACCAAGACCCTTAGAGCCTTGGAGGATTTCACCGAGGGCCTCTTGATTCTCGGAGGTGACCTTAACATCGTATTGGATCCTCGCCTGGACTCCTCCAAGGGTCAAGTTTCTTATCCCCACTCCACCACTTCCAAGCTTAAAGAGCTCCTCTTCTCACAGCAACTTACAGACCCATGGCGCATTTTGTACCCGACATCTCGAGACTATACATTTTTTTCTCACCCTCACAATTCCTACTCCAGGTTGGATTATTTCCTTCTGAACCACGCTAGGCTAGACCTCCTCACTAGGGCGGAGATCGACCCAATAACCTTTTCGGATCATGCTCTGATCTCCATATCGCTCTCTTTTTCATCCCACCAAGCCAGGGCCTGGCATTGGCAATTAAATGACTCGCTTCTACAAGACTTACAGGTCTCTTCTGAAATAAGGAAGGATCTGGCTGAGTATTTCGAGACTAACGTGGTTCCAGAGAGTGATCCCCTTACTATTTGGGAGGCCCACAAATGCTTTATTCGAGGCTCCTTTATAAAACTAGGTTCCCAGTTAAAAAAGGAAAGAGCAGCAAAAATAACTTCCCTCCTTTCACGCATTCACGTATTAGAGCAGCAGCACAAGCAGACCCTGGACTTGCAGTTGGGTGCCGAGCTCACACAACTCCGAGACCAGGTTCGTTCTCTTTGCCTCACAAGAGCAAAAGCGACCTTGGTCAAATGCCGTAGACACTATTACGAACATGGGAATAAACCGGGTAGAACCCTGGCCCGGGCTCTGCGGAAAACAAGGCTTTGCTCTTACGTTCCACATGTGTCTACTTCATCTGGCTCTAAGGTCTCCCTTCCGTGGGAAATAACTGAAGCATTTAGATCTTACTATCACACATTGTATAACTTGGAGGACTCCCATCAGTCTACCGTCCATGAAACCATGCCCTCATTGAGGACTTACCTAGAGTCCGCGGGCCTTGCTTCTCTCCCCCCGGAGGCCATTTTGACACTAGAGTCCCCCATATCATTGACTGAGTTACAGGCTGCTATTAAAGATTCCCAAGCGGGGAAGGCTCCTGGTCCAGATGGACTCACGCTACCCTACTATAAACAATTTGGGGACGTTTTATCCACTCATTTTTTAGCTGCCTTTAACTCATTTGATACGACCCGTTCTCTCCCTAATGATACCCTTAGAGCACACATTACAGTCGTCCCCAAGGACGGGAAGGATCCGACACAATGCCACAGCTACTGTCCCATCTCTCTCATTAATGTGGACCTCAAACTGTTCTCGAAAATACTTGCTTCACGCCTCCTGCCTCATCTCCAAAAATTAATCCATCTAGACCAAACTGGGTTTTTACCCTTGAGGGAGGCCCGGGACAATACGACGAGAGCAATAAACATGATTTACCAGGCTGTTACTTCTAAGACCCCGTCATTACTCCTGTCAACTGATGCCGAAAAGGCTTTTGACAGGGTTAATTGGAAATTCATGTTTGCAACCCTTCGTCATATTGGACTAGGTGAGAAGATGATGTCCAGAATTATTAATCTTTACTCCAACCCCACGGCAGTTGTCAAAGTGAATGGCCAATTTTCCTCGCCCCTGTCCATCCGCAATGGAACGAGACAGGGTTGCCCCCTTTCCCCTCTAATATTTGTTCTATGCCTAGAACCGCTTCTATGTCACATTAGGGGGAACCCCGATATTGCTGGTTTACAGATACTTGGGACCTCACATAAAGTCGCAGCCTACGCTGATGATCTTCTATTTTTCCTCACCAACCCGAGGGTTACCATCCCAAACCTGATGAGGGAGCTCAAAATATACGCCCACCTTTCGAACTTTAAGATTAATTATCAGAAATCTGAAGCCTTAAACATTAATCTCCCGTCTGCCACGGTCACGTCGATTGCCGAGAACTTCCCCTTTAGATGGGCACGCTCGTCTCTAAAGTACCTTGGAATATTCTTGACCCCCACACTCTCTGACCTTTACCAGGTTAACTACCCACCTCTTCTCCAGGCCATAAAGTCTGACCTAGATAGGTGGCATAAAGGCACGTTTTCATGGTTTGGTAGGATTTCTATCTTTAAAATGAACATTTTACCAAAAATCCTCTACTTCTTTCAAGCCCTTCCGGTCCATATTCCTAGACTCTTTTTTCACAATCTCTTGAAGATATTGTCTCAATTTATTTGGGCCGGCAAACCGTCCAGGATTGCTAGGTCGATACTTTTTCGGCCTAAACTGGAAGGTGGACTAGGGCTACCTGACTTTATTTCATACCACAGAGCATCTCACCTCCTCAGAATTGTAGACTGGTGTCGACACAAAGCCTATAAACAATGGATCTCGGTCGAACAATCTTTTCTGTCCACTCCTTTGCCTGCTACTCCATGGTTAGACACCTACATACCGCTTGATGCTCGTTTACACCCAACCATAGGTCCCTCACTGAAGGTCTTCTCCTCCATTCAGAATCACCCCAATATCTCTCCTTTCCCCTCTCCTATGTTCCCTCTTTTGGGTAATCCACAATTCCCCCCGGGGTTGGAACAAGGTCCCTTTCGAACTTTGGTAAACTGCAACAAATTCAGGGCCCATCATTTGATCGCCTCGAATTTGTGGCTTTCCCCCCAACAAGTCTCGGAGATGTCGGGTATCCCTACCATTAACCCCTGGCAGTCTCGTCAACTTAAACACTTCATGGCTACTCTCCTTCCGGCAGAGTCCTATGTCCGTGAAAAAACTGACTTTGAGTTTCTATGTGACCAATCAGGTGTGTCGCGCCGCACCCTTTCTCGAATGTACTACCTACTACTCAATCCGGCCAATCAACCCCCTCCTAACTTTATCTCCCAATGGGAAGCGGATATAGATTCCACACTTTCATCGGAACAGAGACTAAGGCTGTACACATGCGTTCACAAAACATCTATTGCCAGCAATGTTCAGGAGGCTGGTTTCAAACTGATGTCCCGTTGGTATAGGGTCCCTACTAGACTCCACTCCATTTTTACGCATACCTCGCCTTTATGTTGGCGTTGTGGCTCGGAGAGAGGCACTATCCTACACACATTCTGGAGCTGTCCTTGTCTCTCCGGTTTTTGGGACTCGGTCTGGTCAATTACATCTAAATTCACCACATATACTCTCCCTAAAACACCGGGGTTCTTCCTACTCCATTCCTCTGCGAGATTCCTCTCTCCTCCTACAAAAGGTCTGTGGTTAGACATCTGGTGAACGCTGCAAGAGCTTGTATTCCGTCTCTCTGGAGGCAACCAACTGTTCCCTCTGTTTCCATGTGGATCAACAAAATCCAGGAGACCATGAGAATGGAAGATCTCACCTCTACATTAAGGCGCACTGAGAAGAGGTTTACTAAAACTTGGAGCCATTGGATGGAGTTCTATGATTCAGCAGAATGCAAGATGCTTCTAGCACAGCCGTGAGAGTGAGGTCTGTTGTTGCCTTTCCGCTCCCTCTTCCCCTCCCCCCCCCCCTTTTTTCCCTTTCTTTAATTACTTCATCTTTTCCCCCCTTTGTTCTTTTTCTTTTCTTTTTTCTCATTTCCATCATTTGTCTGTCTGTAACCTAGATTGCTCATATTGTTCCACATATGCCGGTGTAGTAACCCATTGGGTACTCGGCCTCTTCGCTTAACAGTTGTCATTTGTTACAATTTCATTCTACTCTGCGATATCAGTTCATTCTCTGTTTTATGACTGCACTGATCCTTGGTACTTGGAAATGAAAATGAAAATGAAAACTTAAATAAAGAATTTACAAAAAAAAAAACACCACCGGAACCCTGTCGCCCCCACCTAAGAAGAGAGCGCATCGCGCTCAGGAAGAGGACCCCTGCCGCATCCCCAGAGGAGAGTGCGATTGGCGCTCAAGACGGAGCGGCCCCACCTGCCCCCCTGGCTGGACTAAGTATCCCCTTTGTTGCCCCTGATTTACCACCCCTGTTAACCCCCACTTCTTAACCCTAAAAACGCTAAAACCCCCATACCCTATAACCCCTGGTCCCCTGATTTAACCCTTTTCCTGCCAGGCCTTCCCCTGCTGGGTCACGGATACCCCTGAATCGCCCCCTTCCTGCATCCCCTGGTTAACCCCTGCTCTGCTGCTCTGTTGAGCATGCCGCTGCCCTGATCTGTATTTCATGGCCTGCAGATATTAACCCCTGCAGAGCCATTGAGTTGTTTGACCCTCTTGTAACCCCGTAGGGACAGTGAATAGAGCTAGGCGGGTGGGTTGTTATACTTGTATGTGTGAATTGTCTAGTTAGTTTATGGGTGGAATTGGGAACGTGTAGCGTAGTTTGAGTATTGTATATGTGTAGTGCTGTGTATTGTTAGTGTACTGCGTGCTTAGTGTGTTAAATAAATACCGTTATATTTGTACCCTTTGTGTAGTGTATACTTGTTAGCGGTAGTGAGTAAGGCGCATGCAGCTAGCAATAGTAATCAGTGTAAAGCATAGCGAAAGTATTGTGTTGTTATTATATAAAGGCATAAATAGGCGGAGTCATCACCAGACGGCTCCTCCTATTTAGGAATATTAATTATCGATATTCGCATAATATTGGTGATTAATATTCCCCCTTTACAGTCCCCCTTATTGTGCCAGTAACAAGGCCCCCCTTATTGGGCCAGTAACAAGGCCCCCCTTATTGTGCCAGTAACAAGACCCCCTTATTGTGCCAGTAACAAGGCCCCCCTTCTTGTGCCAGTAACAAGGCCCCCCTTATTGTGCCAGTAACAAGACCCCCCTTATTGTGCCAGTAACAAGGCCCCCCT
The DNA here is from genome assembly GCF_014858855.1 of Bufo gargarizans. Lineage (NCBI taxonomy): Eukaryota > Metazoa > Chordata > Amphibia > Anura > Bufonidae > Bufo > Bufo gargarizans. The sequence goes on from NC_058081.1 coordinate 611,170,258, forward strand.
TATTGTGCCAGTAACAAGGCCCCTCTTATTGTGCCAGTAACAGGGCCCCCTCATTGTGCAAGTAACAAGGCCCCCATCATGTGCCAGTAATAAGCCCCCCATCATGTGCCAGTAATAAGCCCCCCATCATGTGCCAGTAATAAGCCCCCATCATGTGCCTGTAATAAGCCCCCCTTATTGTGCCAGTAACAAGTCCCCCCTTATTGTGCCAGTAACAAGGCCCCCCTTATTGTGCCAGTAACAAGGCCCCCTTATTGTGCCAGTAACAAGGCCCCTCTTATTGTGCCAGTAACAAGGCCCCCCTTATTGTGCCAGTAACAAGGCCCCTCTTATTGTGCCAGTAACAAGGCCCCCTTATTGTGGCAGTAACAAGGCCCCCTTATTGTGGCAGTAACAAGGCCCCTCTTATTGTGCCAGTAACAAGGCCCCCCTTATTGTGCCAGTAACAAGGCCACCTTATTGTGGCAGTAACAAGGCCCCTCTTACTGTGCCAGTAACAAGGTCCCCCTTATTGTGCCAGTAACAAGGTCCCCCTTATTGTTCCAGTAACAAGGCCCCCCTTATTGTGCCAGTAACAAGGCCCCCCTTATTGTGCAGTAACAAGATTGTAAAACAAAAAACACTTATACTTACCTCCATGTCAGCGATGCCTCTTCCGGCCTGTGTCCCGCGCTATATGGCTCAGGCGGCGCGATGTCGTCATCGCGCCGCCTGCGCCGGCCTCTGATAGGCTGCAGGCACTAGGCCAGCAGCCTATCAGAGGAAGGGAAAGAGACACTCCACTCCCTCCCCTGCACCGCTGCAGCACTATGGAGATGAGCGCAATGGAAGCGCTCATCTCACTGTACCTGGCTGCAGCGGCTCACTTGGGGGGGGGAGGCATTTTAGTTAGGGGGGCACAGCGTGATGTAGGGGGGGGCGTGCCCCCTCTGCCACCCCCCCCCCCCCCCCCGGTGACGCCACTGCACGTACCAGATAGTTGTGGATCTCTTCACAGCCTACATCTTCTCATTCATCTAAGAAAAAGCAGAGACATAGTCATTGGCACATACAGAAGGCAACAATGATGATAACAACTGATGAGAGTTATCCCCAGAGATGTGGCCCTCTGCATCCAACATGTCAAGTGGTTTTAGATCTCTTCAATGAGATAATACAAGATAATGCAAATCTGCAGGTGGCCACACACATTGATGAAAGCCTCCAGGCTGCCGCTGGACTGATACTCTACGATGAAATATGCCTGCTCCTGGGACTGATATGCGCCATATAGCTGGCAGTCTCTGGCCACCAGGAGTATCCACCGCTCTCTCATAATGGAGTCTTCATTGTCCCATTTTTTTGTAGATCATCTTGATGGCCGTGTAGATGTTTCGGCCAGCCATTAATGCCAGGACCACCTGAGGAAAACCAGCGGAGAGAGTTCATCTACCCAACATGAAATGGCTGAAAGCAATAGATGGGGATACAATGGGCACGTTAGACTAAAAGGATTAGAAAACGTACTTTGCTAAAACTGACGCTACCCTATCACCTGGTGGATGGTGAAGCGACTGATGGTAAGCCTAGCATAGGAGCTGGATGTTTCAGACTCTTGGTTGCTTTTCTTTGTGTACAGTTGATGCAATTTTGACAGAAAATCTCCCAATCTGTAGACTTCTTCCTCCTTATAGACGACAGCAAAGTGAACAGCAGTTGGTTATGTGCAGAAGTCATCATTGAATCCTCAGGTGGCACATGCCTGGCAGAGGACCATGGACCTGCTCTGCCACATACACTGTGAGCTGGGCATTATGCTTTGTAGGTGCTGGCTTATTTCTGGGGATGGTCAGTGCACACTTGGACAAAATGTGCCCCAGGATTACAGCAGTGGTAAAGTTCCCGATCTCCTGCTTCTGCTGCCCATGCCTTTTGATGTAACCCCTCCGTGACAGATCTGGACGAGGTGCCTCCTCCTCACCAGTCCTGGAGGTGTCACTGTTCCCACTGTAGCTCCCAGTTAGGCTACTTTCACACTAGCGTTTTTCTTTTCCGGCGCTGAGTTCCGTCCTAGGGGCTCAAATCCGGAAAAGAACTGATCAGTTTTATCCTAATGCATTCTGAATGGAGAGTCCGTCCCTCAGGATGCATCAGGATGTCTTCTGTTCAGTCTTTTTGACTGATCAGGCTTTTCAGAAAAACGTAGCATGCAGTATTTTTACCTCCGGCGAAAAATCCTGAACCCTTTGACTGAACGCCTGATCAGGCTTTTTTCCCATTGACTTGCATTAACGCCGGATCCGGCGCCGTGTGTTCAGTCAAAACGGATCCGGCTTTTGCATGTTAAACCCGGAAAATAGGAAAAAAAAGTTAAAAGTCCATAAATGGCGGATCCGTTCTTTCCCATGCATTTTTCCATTGTGATCGAAAGCCTGATTAGGATTCAAATGTAATCAGTTTTCACACGTTTTTCCGGATCCGGCGGGCAGTTCCGGTGTCGGAATTGAACGCCAGATTCAAACAACGCTAGTGTGAAAGTAGCCTTACTTCGACAGCAGCCACCATAGTGCAGGTCTGGGCGTTAGGAGTCCACTATTGGTAGGATTGCCACCTGATTGACAAACCATCAGACTTGCAGTATTTGTGGCAGTAGGCTGGTGTCAGTAATTATTAGTAGTTATTTCCCTGCACTGTTTAGAAGGTCCTAATCTGTGGAGTCTCCATCAGCACGATGACAATGAACGATCCCCATTTAGCTTAAAGAATCTCCTCCATGGTGTGTGTTCATTTTCAGTTCCTAATGCACTGGAGCTTGAGCTCTTATTTACTGTAATGTATTATCCCCCATTTCTTGTCTTTCTATATCTGTACCTGCTTCAAGGCTAAAATTCCTATACTCAGGTCAGGTCAGGTGCTTTAGATACACAAGGGCCTAAACCCCTGAGTGTGTTGGTTTTTGGTTCATCCAGGTAGTTACAGTATGTTTCGCATGGATGATTACTGTTGAATAGGAAGCTGTGAATACGCCTATCAGATTATTACAGCTGCAGGCCTAGTGCACACGACCGTATTGTTCATCCATGTGCGATCTGTATTTTTTGCAGATAGCACACTGCCACATTCATTTCTATGAGGCCATGCACATATCTGTATTTTTTGCAGATCAGTGTGGCGTTCTACAAATTATAGAACATGTCCTATTCTGGGTCTGCGTTGTAGATAAGAATAGTCCTTTCTTTTAATGGGAATGAGCAAAATGTGGAACGGTATCCATATTTCGCGGATCCATGGTTTGTGGCCTGAAATACTGATACGGTTCTGTACATAAAAACCTTACTTTATTGTTACTATATGATAAATGGTATTGTAACAACTGCACCTGCAATACTAAAGATAACCACAAGAGGTCCTGCTGCCCAAACCATGAACTTACATGAACTTGACCTCTTCTATCACATTGTTTGAATGGAGCTGTAGTGCACGTGTGGGTCCACAATGGATTCACAGCAAAAAACAAAACAAAAAAAAACACGTGTAATGTGGAATCTGCTGCAGATTTGTGGCAGCAGGTTTCATCAATCAATCAATTTTTGCACAGGCAGTTTTCTGCAGAATGTGGATAAGATTGTTAAAATCATCTACTTTGCTGATACCATATACCACAGTGCAATTTCTCTGCACTGGTAATTGGCAGCATTTCCAGTCCATGTAGGCACACCCAGGGCCAGCCTTAGGTGGTAGCCTTTTTGGCCTCCACCCCCATTCATCCCCAAACACGCACCTCCACAACCATTATAGGGAATTAAGTACAGCTACTTTCACACTTGCGGCAGAGAGATCCAGCAATCAGTTCCGTCGACGGAATTGCCTGCCGGATCCGGCAAAACATATGCCAGCTGATGCCATTAGTAAGACTAATCAGGATCAGTCTTAAAAATGCCTGATCAGTCAAAAAAAATGCATTGAAATGCTGGATCCGTCTTTCCGGTGTCATCCGGAAAAAAAACGGATCCGGCATTTACTTTTTTCACCTTTTTTTCGGTCTGCGCATGCACAGACCGGAAGGACGGATCCGGCATTCCGTTAGTTTGAATACCGGATCCGGCACTAATACATTCCTAAGGGAAAAAACGTCGGATCCGGCATTCAGGCAAGTCTTAATTTTTTTTTTGCCGGAGATAAAACCGTAGCATTCTGCGGTTTTATCTTTTGCCTGATCAGTCAAAATGACTGAACTGAAGACATCCTGATCCACCCTGAATAGATTACTATTCATTCAGAATGCATGGGGATATACCTGATCAGTTCTTTTCCGGTATAGAGCCCCTGTGACGGAACTCTATGGCGGAAAAGAAAAACGCTAGTGTGAAAGTAGCCTAAATTGGTTTTGCCATCTTGGTTGTTTATGGCATATCGATAGGATATGCCATAAACGTCCGACAGGTGAGGATCCGACCTCTTGGAAACCGTGTCCAATGTCACTAAAAACTTTGTCACCCTGCTTCATGACATGTTAAGTGTATATTATTATCATCTTGTGTAGTCTTACATTGCATTTTTCAGTGTATGTATTTTCTATGCCTGTTTTATATTATTGCTGTAATTTTCAATGTACACCAGCAGGTGGCAGAAGCATGTAGCAGGTCTTAGTTAGTATCTCTAGCCTGGAACAGTCCATTCCAGGTTAGCTTCCCCCTTTCTGAGGAGGAGTGGAATCTTCCCACATCCTACTTCAGAGGGAGGAAGGAAAGTTCTAGTGAGTGTACCAGCCACCCCCTGCTGGGCTAGGTTGTGTCAGTAGGAGCTCCCAGTTACAGGGATCCCAACCCTGGATCCAGCCTCGGCTGAGGTAAAGATCCATCTTCCCAGACTGAGTCACCTATCTCAGCTGGTTGACCAGAAAGCAGCAGCTACAGAACTATAGATCTCCAGGAAGACATCACCATACCCTACGAGTAGTCCTGTAAGTACAGATCCAAAGACAAAGAGAAGATAGATACCTCTTCAGCTAGTCAGGCCCAAATTAAGCAGACTACAGACAGAGCAGAAGACAGATACCTGCCAGATTCTACTAGGCGTATGTACAAGAAGCAGAATAGATAAATTCCTGCCACATATTGCCAACACCTGCTGGGATCCTAGACTATTGCTGTACCTGTATGGATCAAAGCTGCATATCACCAAGTAAACTCAAGTCGGACTCTATTACCTGTTTGGATCTCAATTATTCCACCAAAACTCCTGCTAACCACATTCAATTTTATTTCAAGTGAGCCAGGATCAAGGAGTCCAGCCGTACCAAGGAAGGAGACACCGTTGACACTACTATATCTGCTATACAGAGACATTATCCCCCTCTGGCATTCCTCACCTGGTACGTGACTTATAGCATCTTAAAGGGCCCTGCTACAGTACCTGCGCAACCTGCAATTGGCGTCACGAACTATTACAATATATACTGACCCACTGTACCGGTGTCCTACTCATTGCACAATCTCAAGAACAGGGCTCCAAAATGAATAAAACAGCAAGCCACACGTGTGGCCATCCCTGCATTCACCGCTATGGGACTTCTGAAAATAGCTGAGCCCTGGCTCAGTGATCTTCCCACAGCAGTAAAAAGAGAGAACACTGCGTGTGCAGTGTGCTATTTAACCCTTTCCAGATCTCCACCATACATGTATGGTGGAAGTCCGCTCTTTAAAGATGGTGCCCGCTCGCGAGTGCAGTGGGCACCATAGTCACCGGGTTTCTGCTGTTTTAAACAGCAGAGGCCCAGGGATAATGTCTGCGATCTGCAGTAAGGCCAGTCAAAGACATTTAACCCCTCAGATGCCATGGTCAAATGTGAGAGCGCTAAAGCTGGAAGCCATGCCCAGCTGCCTTCCCTGGTGGAGATTGGAGAATGCATGCCAGGCCAATTACTACTATGTTCCAATTCAGGCCTGCAAGTGACAGCACTGCATTATAAAATACTGAATCCTATATTCTGTAATAGATAGATATTACAGAATACAAGTAGCAATCTAATAATTGTTTGTTATAATCACTGTTACAAATACCGTACCCTGACTGACGTGGGACGTCAACTACGTAGAGCCAGCGAGATATGGTATGGTCGCGGGTTACCAAGGGGTGACGTTACACCGTGCCTGAGGAGCAGGTAAGGTCAGATTGGTATAGGGTTCACAGACTCCTCCTGTCCACACGGGCACAGAGAGGCAACAAGCTGAGAGAGTCTTTCCACTGCCCCAATGAAACAGCGAGTTCTCAGCTCGGGTATCTGCAACCAGTTTCTTGTTTGATACAAGCCCCGTCCGCTAACGGGAGTATATAGGGTGAGAAACCAACCCGCGGTAGCGTATTACTAGGCCGAAACACGGAAGTGGGGATTCGTGATCAAGATACAAGACAGCACAAGATTAAATTATATATTTAATCTCCTTAAGGGTTCTTTAGAAAAACAACACACAAAGAATATATACATTGGTCTGAGGTTACAAATACAGATGGCGTGGTACAAACAGGGTTAAGGCTACTTTCACACTTGCGTTAGGAGCGGATCAGTCTGGTGTCTGCACAGACGGATCGGCTCCTATAATGCAAACGCTTGCATCCGTTCAGAACGGATCCGTTTGCATAACTGTTTATTTCAGATCTGAAAACTCTTCACTTCGGAAAACTCAGATCCGACAGTATATTCTAAACACAGAAGCGTTCCCATGGTGATGGGGACGCTTCAAGTTAGAATATACTGAGAACTGTGTACATGACTGCCCCCTGCTGCCTGTATTGTGTCAGTTTGGCTCCGCACGGCCAGGCGGACACGAAAACGCTGCAAGCTGCGTTCGGGTGTCCGCCTGCTGAGCGGAGCGGAGGCCAAACGGTGCCAAACTGATGCATTCTGAGCGGATCCGCATCCACTCAGAATGCATTGGGGCTGTACTGATCCGTTCGGGGCCGCTTGTGAGAGCCTTCAAACGGAACTCACAAGCGGAGCCCCGAACGCTAGTGTGAAAGTAGCCTAAGCAGAACAAAAGTCAGTTTACCAGGTATAGGAGTCCTTTGGGTAGTGATGAGTTCTTAGCTGTGGTCACATGGGAAGCAGTGATGTCAGCTGGTTGCAGGTCCCTCTAAACACATAGCACGATGTGACCTCCCTTCAGAGAAAGACACGCCCGCTTGCTGGCGCAAGCCTTTTAACCTGTAGCCAGCCCCTCCTGGCCTCTAGGAGAGGTCCACTACCCCCCTTCTGGGCTGGTAGCAATTGAGCCACAAAATCGATTAGGGCTCATGGCTCCAGACCAGAATGTCGCAGGGAGGTGGTTCTGGGACCAATGGGTCCGCCTGGGTTCCGGCTATAAGTAGAGTCCAAGCATAGTATCGTTATTTGGTTTCTGTGCGGAGATATGTGTATCTCCTCTCCCGGGTATCCCACCGCCCAACTATGACCACGGGCCTGTTCATCCTGGCCACAGGGACCCAAATATGTATCTGGTTTATGCCTGTGATGGACGGGCGTTTCATAATTCCTTATGACTCGCCTGTCACGACTATGTGTTTGGTCGTGACTCTTTGTGTCGCATGCCGTTGTCAGCGGTCTGCTTGTTGTCTACCGCAGGTGAGGGCAGTTAGTATTTTGTCTCACGTGTGGTTGCTGCTGGCAACATGATGTTGTTAACAGTGTAGCAGCCTGAGCTGGTTGCCAGGCGGCTCGCTGTCAAGGCATGTGGTTGCATCTTGCAACGTGTGTTTGAATGTGTTCACTTTCTATCTTTGGTTGCACGGGTTTTAGTTGTGTGTGCATTTCCCCTTTAAGTGACACTTTCCTTGTCTGGTGTTGGAAGGGTTAACTCCTTTCCTAGTATGTGGGTGTGGGTGTGGCTACTTGGGCTATATAGCTTCTGCTGGACGGCTGTAGCTGAGGGGTACTCCAGCCATGCTTTATGCTGGAGTCATCCTCCTGGTCTCTTATGCCATCTATCCAGTGAGGGCCACTCTTGTGGTCATAAAAAATATATGTATGATGTTAAGAAGATGTTTTTATGCTCTTTATATTTATTGCAGCTATGGGTGTCCTGGGTACCTGTGTGATTTGTGTGTGTGCTGTGTCCTTAATGTTTGTGTGGACATCAGTACTTGTGCACGGGTTCCAGTCATCGTGTCTGTGGCAGGTAGGTGTAGTACTGGTTTAACTCACCTGCCATATCCATATGCTGTATATGTTTCCCCTCTCCTTGCTCCTTGGCCTGTGGAGACTCCTGTTCCTCTGTGTCTAGGAGGAACAGGTCGTCTTACCCTGCTCCTAGTCCAGGGATTTCCTGAGGGCTAGTAGGGACCCTAGGTTCCAGAGTATGAGCCCTCCTACCATCTGGGTTGGCTCATACGGTTAGGAGTCAGGGTCAGAATTAGGGACGCGCTAGGAGGTGACCTGCTCCCTGATCCTGTCTTCCTGGCCTAGCAGCTACCCTTATCCTATTGACATCGCACGGTTGAGGGTTTCCCCCATTCTCATCCGTAACATCGCCAGTTCCGTGATGTCTGATAATGTTCATTGAACTAGGGGAATGGCCTAGACAGGTTTTTTCCTGTTCCATTATCTGGGTTCCTGGCTGGCTGAATGGAGGTGAGAAATTGTAAACAAAGGTGGTCTGCAAGAAGTTCTCTGCCAATTGGCTGGGCTTTGAAGCAGGGCCCCTCTGTGAAGTTCACTACCTCTGCTATCTGACAGCTGATGGCTGGTGTGGGAACATGGCTGACATAAAATAATAATCTATATTCCTTACAGTCACCAAGGGTGACTTAAAAAAAAGTAAGAAAAAAAGTAATTCAAGTTTTTGAAAATATAAAAATTGCCCCCTTTCTCTAGACCAAAATAAATAAATAGACAATAAAAAAAAAATAATGGGCATCACCACTATCAAAAAACACCTGTGCCATTAAACTATAAAATTTTTTATCCCATATGGCGAAGGTGTAATGGAAAAAAAATAGGTTGATTTGCCTTTTTTTTCATCACTTCACTTCCCCAAAAAAATGTAATAAAAAATGATCAAGAACACATACACACTTCAACCATGTTCATTATGTAAATACAGCCCCAGAACCAAGCATGGAACATAAACCCAGCACCAGAACCAAATATATTTTATAAATGCAGCATGAGAACCAAGATCATTACATAAATACAGCATCATAACCAATATTATTATATAAATACAGCCCTAGAACCAAGCATGGTATATAAATATAGCACCAGAAACAAACACATTACATAGATACAGCACAAGAACAAAGAATGGAACACAAATACAGCACCAGAACTAAGGTGACTATCTAAATACAGCACCAGAGCCGAACACAGCACAGAAATACAGCACAAGAACTGAACACAGTACAGAAATACAGTACAAGAACCAAGCTTATTACATAAATCTTACAGTATATGGGGGCACAGAGCATAAGGAGAACAAAGCTTGGTGGCACAGTACATGGGGGCAAAGATCATAGTGCCACACAGTCTGTGCCACCATGCTCTGTGCCCCCATGTACTGTGCCACCAAGCTTTGCGCTCCTTATGCTCTGTGACCCATGTACTGTGCCACCATGCTCTGTGCCCCATGTACTGTGCAACCAAGCTTTGTGCTCCTTATGATCTTTGACCCATGTACTGTGCCACCATGCTCTGTGCCCCCATGTACTGTGCCACCAAGCTTTGTGCTCCTTATGCTCTGTGACCCATGTACTGTGCCACCATGCTCTGTGTCCCCATGTACTGTGCATACCATATGCTCTGTTCCCCTTATGCTCTGTGCCACCATGCTCTGTGCTCTCAGGCTCTGTGCTCTCATTCTCTCTGCCCCCATGCTCTGTGGTCCTTATGCTGTCTGCCCCCATGCTCTGTGACTCTTATGCTCTGTGACCCTTATGATCTGTTTCCATGGTGTATGCACCTTATGCTGTATACCCCTATGCTCTTTGCCCTATGCTCTGTGCTTTGTGTCCACATGTACTGTGCCACCTTGCCCTCTGCCCTTTATGCTAAATGACCCTTATGCTCTCTGCCTCTGTACTCTTCGACCATGATCTGTGCCTCATACATATACTTTCCTTATCCTGGTCCCAGGATGTTCTGCAGCAAAGCTGGCATCAGTGGAACCTCACAGGTGCCGCGATGATGTCATCTCACCACCTCTGCCACATCTGAACACCCATTGGCATGGCAAGAAACCAATGGTTCCCTTGCCCTGCCAGCGCTGAGGTGGATGCTCAATTGTATCTGTGTCCAGGTGCTTCAAAAGTGAAGGGTGATGCACCCTTTTCAGCCACACAGGTCACACACCGCTAAGCCTGGCTCTGCACGTACCCATTGATTCTAATATGTATACTCACACAACTGACTGTGAGACCAAACATGCCCATTGAAGTCTATGGGTCTGTGAAAACCACTGACAGAACACAGTAGGCATCCATGTTCTGTCAGTGGCTTTCACGGACCATTGCTAAGAGATGCTGAGCAGTGTCCATGGAATACAGTTGACACACGGAAGGCAAAAAACCAACAAATGGAAAAAACACGAACATGGACATCTTCACAGATGAACCACTCACCATCTTGTCATGGATGTGTGAATAAGGCCTTACTGAGGCTTTGTGCCCCGTTAACTCAGCTCACTGATCGCTAGAATGCATGGGACATGATGCAGTTTATTCTGCTCTCTGCAGCACCAAAGTCGCTCTTTACCCTAATAGGTATTACCCTAATTAATAACCCTAATAATTATATTATATTTAATATCTTTGAATAATGAGACAAAGTCAAAAAGGTCCCTGTCCATAACAGCTTACAGTTCTAAGGGGTTGTAAATCCTGTTTTAGTTGCATTGTAGCCACTGCTGTATTTTGCTGCTGCTGCAGCCAGTACATGGTGGCACAGTACATGGGTCACAGAGCATAAGGACTGCAGTAGGCACCATTTTGCCAGAAAGGTGTGATGGTGATAACATCTGATTAAAGACCTTGGTGTTTTTTTTTCTAAAATATAACTTGTTGGTCAATTATTATAGCCCCCTGCGACAGAAACTGGTGTAAAAAAAAGTCACAGCCCCATTTTGTGATTATTATTTTTTTAATGCCAGTGCACCTAAATTTAGGCGCACCCGGCATTTTTCCGCCACCCTTGCCACTGGGGATTATCCGGGACAGGGTGTAGCATGCCAGAGGCGGATACGTGAGCCCCGGCAAATTCACTAACACCTGGCATAAATAGTGTACTCTCTAAGTTGTGCCTTCTGAAAAGGAGAGGGTTAAAACAACATACTAACAAGTTAAACAACTCTTTCAATCCCAGAGAACACAGCTTAGCAGGGATGGCCAACTTGAGGCTCTCCAGCTGTTGCCAAACGACAACTCCCAGCATGCCCAGAGTACCTACAGCTATCAGCCTACAGCAGGGCATGGTGGGAGTTGTAGTTTTACAACAGCTGGAGAGCCGCAGGTTGGCCATGCCTGGCTTAGAGGGAACAGCGCCTAGAGCAGAGATCAGCAACCTCCAGCACTCCAGCTGTTCTGGAACTACAACTCCCAGCTTCCTGCAGAACAGCCAAGTAAGTGTGGATGCTCGGAGTTGTAGTTTCACAACAACTGAACAACTGGAGCGCCGAAGGTTCCTGATCCCTGACCTAGGGCTGAAGTAGATGAGGCTGCCAGAGGATGCACCCCGTCATAAATGAAGCACATCCTCCGGCAGCACAGGGCATAGCAAAGGCTGGCGTAAAAAGGCGGACTTTGATAAATGACTGAATATTGAAAAGTCCTGCAACTTTCTAATATACTTTGCACATCTGGTCTTCACAAGATCATTGCTTGCTGTCCATGAATGGAATCTTCTGTCCAACAGAGGGCGCTAAAAGAATGTAACAGCCTGCGTAAACTATCCGTGATTGCACAGGCTTTCAACCGCTGAGTGTAGGCAATCAATTTTTCCATTCACTGAGAGCATGCATGTTGAAAATGGTAAGGCATTAGTACACAAGAAGACTAATAGGCTTCATTCAGGTGGTCACAGAGCGGCCAAATTTTAGCATCCGTATTAGAGATGCAAATCCTAACCCAACAGCCGGTCTAATGACTGGAAATTAAAAGGGTTGGCAGGGCCTGGGCCTAATAATCCTCTTTCAGCTAACCTGTGGAGAGAAGACACTTTCAGCAGTACTCACCCTTCCGTCTCACACAGGTTAGGGGAATAGGCTTATTAGGTACAGGCCAATTTTTACTTTAAATGAAGAGGACAGCACCTCACGGGTAAATCAGACTGACGCCAGGATATGGCCCCTAGTGCAAAGCTGCTTACCAGCGTGGGTTGTGCTGCGGGCACAAGACCGTAGCAGCAATATAGGATATCCGTCTTGATGATCCAGATACAGCTGCTCCCTCCTGCACTGGGAATTTAAAGAATCCCATTACAAAATGGTTAATAAAAAATAAAAGGCCAGATCGAGGGGCACTCATCAGTTAATTGAGCGGTCCTCGACTATTTAAAAAATTTTTTTTATCAGATATATTTATTAGGTTTTACATAAAGAAATTTTACATAAAGATCCCCTCCCCCCCCTTCCCGATTTCCAACCCCCTCACCTATCCCCCCAAAGTCCTGTAACCAGTAAAGATCAGAGTCTATAGCTCCAAATGCAAAGGCATAACCGGCAATAGAGTTTGTTAGTACACTTATGTACGACTAGTTTTTAGATGTTACACAGAAGACCCCCACTCCTGGTGTATTGCTTTGTCAGAGTTACGCTTACATGAGGTTATTTGTCATACGTTCACCATTAGCGGTCTTTAGATCCTCCCTAGTTTGGGCCTAACAGGCAGCACCATACATGTGCTTGAGGGAGGGGTAATGGTGGTTGGCTACACAGCTGTCTCATGTGCAAGGAGATTTAGTAGGCTGGTATCCCACCTACCTGCCTGTACCCACCAACACCTGTCACATACAAATGAGGCTGTACAGATCATATAGATTCACTGTAGAGTTCAGAGCATACTTGTGGGCCCTTCACCATTAGACTAGACAGACTCTTAACGCATGGTGGCATGGTGGGGTGAAGAAACATAATTCAGATAATGAATAAAAGTCTGTGAGCGACACGATGCCCCTTATGCTGGGAGACAAATTGTGCAACCATATGGTTCATGGAGGAGTACAGTGAAGCAAGAAACTTCCACATGTCTATACTTCCCTAAGCAATTTCCTTCATACAGGGGCGGACTGGGAACTTAAAGTGGCCCTGGGAAAAACACTAAAAGTGTCCAGTTTTGTAGTCAGGTCCAAATTGATGGAAGACAGGGCCAGCAATAGTACATTGTGGCAGATTATACCACCCAAACACAGCCAAATACCACAGTCCATCACAAAATACTGCCGGAAGCACAAAATACATCCCCAAAAACTCTACTTGCCGGCTGTGAAGAAGGTCCAGGTGGCCCCCTGGGCATCAGCCCACCGGCAAATTTCCCTGTAAGGTCTATGGCCAATCCGCTCCGGCCTTCATAGGATATTTCCAAGGGTTCATGGGCAAATTCAGCCAAATGTGAAGAACCATCAATGCCAAATAGTACAGGTTTGAGAGGGACGGCTTACGGTACATTCACACAACCTTTTCTTGCAAATCACACGCAGACCCATACATTTCTATGGCACCAAATAAAATGCAGATAGCACATAAATTTCATCTATATGCTGACCGCATCCGTGCAAATTCTATAATATATTTTATTCTTAGCAGTTTTGCGAACAAGAATAGGGCCCATGGAAAGTGTAGGATGCACACTGCCGGCATTTGTATTTTGCAGATCTGCAGTTTGCGGTTAAAGGGAGTCTTTCACCTAAAATGACCATTATACACCACAAACATGATGATATCCATTACATTCCCCATACTATAATCTTACCTTTCATATTGCTGTCCGTCGCCTATTCTCTCTTAAAAACACTTTTATTCCATATGCTAATCAGGTTCTGAAGGTGCTCAGGGGCGGCGTTTATGCGGCCGGTGCCCAGGCTCCACGGCGCTGTTCAAATCATACCCCTCCCCTTTCACCCCTCTGGCCCGCCCTCTGTTCTTCAGATACCATCCTCCAGTCAATGACAAATCCGGCGCCTGCGCACTCCATTACTCACTAGGGCAGAGGCAGCAGAGCGTTTAATGCGCATGCGCCAGCCCGTACATCCCGATCTAGCCGGCGGAAGTAAACTGCCAAAATATCGGGATGTACGGGCCGGCGCATGCGCATTAAACGCTCTGCTGCCTCTGCCCTAGTGAGTAATGGAGTGCGCAGGCGCCGGATTTGTCATTGACTGGAGGATGGTATCTGAAGAACCGAGGGCGGGCCAGAGGGGTGAAAGGGGAGGGGTTTGATTTGAACAGCGCCGTGGAGCCTGGGCACCGGCCGCATAAACGCCGCCCCTGAGCACCTTCAGAACCTAATTAGCATATGGAATAAAAGCGTTTTTAAGAGAGAATAGGCGACGGACAGCAATATGAAAGGTAAGATTATAATATGGGGAATGTAATGGATATCATCATGTTTGTGGTGTATAATGGTCATTTTAGGTGAAAGACTCCCTTTAAGGCCGTATGTAAGTATTTTTACTTGCATGAAAACTACACCTTCACTCCTAGGGGTAAGGACAAACAGGGCAGCACTGATGTCATACAGGGTATGGTCCCACTTTGCATGCTGCAGATCAACCCACTGCTTTAGCCCCATTCAATAAAGCTAATTGCGTGCAGACACACTCTTCTGTTTCCAGACCCATACCGAGAAGGAACATGTCTCTTCTTGACGTGATTTGGAAATTATCCGCGGTCGTATCGGTGGCAGTGCGGATTCTCTCGACAACAATGGGAGGTGAATTCCGTGGAAATCTACACTCAAATTCCGCCATATGAACCTGCTCTACGGGTGTTGTCAGATTTCGTGGCCAAATTGCGTCCAATGCTGTCAGCTTGGTCTTAATTAAAAGGGTTCTCCAGGAATTAAGAAATTGAAAACGCTTAAATATTACTTCATTATAGATATATTCCCAAATACCTTTCGTTAGTTATAATGGCTCGTTTTGTCCGGGGAACAATAATTAGAAGAAATAAAATGGCCGCTATCCTACTAGTCCACACAAAACCTGTCCCAATTACACAGGAGGACAAGTTAAAGAGCTGTGCCATCTTCCTCTCTTACTTGTCAGGGATTATGATCCTAAATACAGTTTAATATGATCTTCAGATGAATCTCTGTAGGAATGGAGTTCATTAGGATACATGAAGTACAGAGAGGAGGTAGGGATGTGGCACTTGTATGCAGTCTCCATTACCACAGTCTGTCCTGTCCGTCCTCTCTGTTTTTCATGTCTCCTCATGAGCTCCTTTCCTACAGAGATTCCACTTAGGATCAGTAGTAGTATAGGGCTGGACATCTCGTCAAATCAAAAGTGACAGGTCGACATGCCCCTTTCCCCGCCCATAACCCCACCCACTCCACCCACAACCCCCTCCCAGTCCCTCCCAAACCATGCCTAAATACCGCCCTATTCTATGCCTTTTATTCCATTAGATTTGATATTACGTCAGTAATATCTTTAAAAATAAAATGATATTAACCTCCTCCGGACTGCTGTACGCACCGATGCGTCCTGGAGGTGGTTGATTTATTCCTCCTGGACGCATCGGCGCGTCATCTCGCGAGACGCGAGATGACGTCACAGCCGGCCCGCGCATGCGCATTGCGGGCCGGCATTTCGCAGCAGAGTATTTCGTCAGCAGCCTGCCGGCCACGATCATTGGCTGGCAGGCTGCTGATTTTTAAAAAATCCAATCAGCAGCCATTTAACCCCACATATTAGTAAATATGATGGGGTTATATGGCTGCCTGCTCCTCTGCTCCTTCTTTTGGTCGGTTGGTTCCAGCAGAGGAGCACACATCACTGTGAGTACCCACTACACCACATACTAGCCCCAGATCACCCCAATTAACCCTTTGATCACCCCTTTGATCGCCCCTGTCAATCACTAGTGAAAGGAAAAAAGTGATCAGTGCAAACTGTCACTTTTTTTTTTCACTGGTATTGACCGTTAGGTTTCAGTATAGTTTAGGCCCCTTGGTTAGGTAGTTTAGGGATCGGTTAGCGCCCAGCCCACCGCACCGCAGTCCGTTATTCGCTGATTAGCGTATCGCTAATCAGCATTTGTACTTTTATAGTATCTGGAAGTGATCAAAACTGATCACGGTCAGATCTATAATAGTACTAGTGTCACTTTAGTTCTCCCTCCACCCAAAACGCAGTGTTTGCCCGATCAGGCCTGATCGGTCGCCCACACGTGCGTACACCCACGCCCGCCCCACCGCAGTGACAAAAAAAAATTTTTTTTTTGATCGCTGCACATTCACTTTACACGCACTGCGGCGATAAAGTTTTGATATTTTTTATCAACCGCAGCAGCCTCCGGTACTTCGCTAGCCTCCCATTTGTAAGACAGGCTTGCTTTTTTTTTCTTGGGTAGTCTCAGGGAATACCCCTAAATTTAGTTGCCCACATGTCTAACAGGGGGTATTCCTCTGAAGAGGCCTACAGGCTTCTGACCCAGTCGGATGAGGAGTGGGAACCCTCATCTGATGAATCCAGCGGGTCAGAATACGAACCTGTAGAAAGCAGTGGCTCTCTGACCCAAAGTTCGGACGAGGAGGCTGAGGTCCCTGATACCACCAGGCGTACCCGGCCCCGTGTCGCTAGACCGCAGGTTGCGCAGGATCCGCTTCAAGAGCAGCAGAGTGGGGCTGGTGCTGTCGGATTACGTGGTGAGGCATACACCAGCAGCCCAGCCCTTCCTGGACCTAGTACCAGCACTGCCGTACAACCTGGTGAAGTAGCGAGCACCAGAAGGGC
Organism: Bufo gargarizans; assembly: GCF_014858855.1. Lineage (NCBI taxonomy): Eukaryota > Metazoa > Chordata > Amphibia > Anura > Bufonidae > Bufo > Bufo gargarizans. The sequence goes on from NC_058081.1 coordinate 611,187,179, forward strand.
AGTTGAAGCTGGTACGGTGGCACGTGCAGTAGTGACCCCGTCGCAGCCACCGCAAAGACGTGCCCGTAGAGCCCCTAGAGTCCCTGAGGTGCTGGCAAACCCTGATTGGCAGTCCCCAACTTCAGCCGCACCTGTAGTTTTCCCTTTCACCGCCCAGTCTGGAGTTCGGGTTGAGACAGCTCAGATCGATTCGGCCCTGGGATTTTTTGAGCTGTTCTTGACTGCGGAGCTCTTAGACTTAGTTGTGGCAGAGACAAACCGGTATGCCACACAATTTATCACCGCTAACCCGGGAAGCTTTTATGCCCAGCCTTTCCGGTGGAAACCAGTCCAAGTTTCCGAACTTAAAACTTTTCTGGGCCTCCTCCTCAACATGGGCCTGACAAAAAAGCATGAATTGCGGTCATATTGGTCCACAAACCCGATTCATCACATGCCCATGTTCTCTGCTGCTATGTCCAGGACACTATTTGAGACCATCCTGCGTTTCCTGCACTTTAGTGACAACACCGCCTCCCGTCCCAGAGGCCACCCTGCTTTTGACCGGCTCCACAAAATTCGGCCCCTCATAGACCATTTCAACTTGAAATTTGCAGATTTGTATACCCCTGAGCAAAACATCTGCGTAGACGAGTCCCTGATACATTTTACCGGGCGCCTTGGCTTCGAACAATACATCCCAAGCAAGCGCGCCCGGTATGGGGTCAAATTGTATAAGCTCTGTGAAAGGGCCACAGGCTATACCCACAAATTTCGGATCTATGAGGGAAAAGATCAGACCCTGGAGCCGGTCGGTTGCCCTGACTACCTGGGGAGCAGTGGGAAGACAGTTTGGGACTTGGTGTCACCCTTATTCGGCAAGGGGTACCATCTTTATGTGGACAATTTCTACACAAGTGTGGCCCTCTTTAGGCATTTGTTTCTAGAACGGATTGGCGCCTGTGGTACCGCGCGAACTAGTCGCGCGGGTTTCCCCCAACGGCTCGTTAGCACCCGTCTTGCAAGGGGGCAGAGGGCCGCACTGTGTAACGAAGAACTGCTCGCGGTGAAATGGAGAGACAAGCGTGACGTTTACATGCTCTCCTCCATTCACGCAGACACGACAATACAAATTGAGCGAGCAACCCGTGTCATTGAAAAGCCCCTCTCAGTCCACGACTATAACCTCCACATGGGAGGGGTGGACTTCAATGACCAGATGTTGTCTCCGTATTTAGTTTCCCGCAGAACCAGACGCTGGTATAAGAAGGTGTCTGTATATTTGATTCAATTGGCTCTGTACAATAGTTTTGTTCTCTACAGTAAGGCTGGGAGAACTGGATCCTTCCTCAAATTTCAGGAAGAGATCATCGCGAACCTCCTGTATCCAGGAGGTTCCGTGGCCCCATCCACCAGTGTAGTTAGCCGTCTACACGAGCGACACTTCCCCAGTGTCGTTGCTGGTACCTCAAACCGACCGCCACCCCGAAAAAAATGTCGTGTCTGTAGCAGGAGTGGAATAAGGCGTGACACCCGCTATTTCTGTCCTGACTGTCCTGACCACCCTGCCCTATGCTTAGGGGAGTGTTTCCGAAAGTACCACACACAGGTACACCTAGCATAGGGATCATCTCACCAGGATAGGCACACAGGGCTATTAGGGCCCATTCACTCACAGCTGCTGCAAACGTCTCCTTTCACATGGGACAAAGTGCATAACGCACTTCGCCACATCTTTGGGCGATTTGCGCTTTGCACATTGACCCATGGGGAAGGAGAGGTTTGTTCTATAAAGGTAAAAAAACAAAAAAAACACCAGTAAGCAAACAGGTTAATGTTTAGTTCCAAAAGTTAAAGTTTACATGTTCTGTTCCAAAGTTAATAAAATTATTGCGTTGTGGCCTGTTTTTTTTTTTTTTTTTTTTTTTTTTTTTTACCTTCCAGGTGGACCAACCGATCTACTAGCTGCAGCACCGATGTGCATTCTGACAGAAGCATTGAGCTGCTGTCAGATTACACGCAAGTCGGTGTATGCGGCGCTGCAAGACGGGATTTTCTCCTCTGCAGTGACAGATACGTTTGCCAAGGCATACGAGCTGAGGAGGAGGCGGCGTTCCTATGCTTTGGCAAACACTTTGTATATATATATATATATATATTTATATATATAAAAAAAATCCCGGCAATGATTTATTCATCCACATCGATTGATGCGAATGGAGAAATCTGGTTTGCCAGGGCATACGAGCTAAGTGGGTATGGATGTAGGGCGGAGCTCCTATGTCCTGGCAGACGCCTTTCCCCTCCATTTTTTTTTTTTGGGCAGAGATTTTTTCATCCACATTGATCGATGCGAATGAAGAAATCTGTGCCGTTCATTTTTTTCTTTCAGCCCAGAGGCTGAACGGAAAAAAAAATCTCATTACCTGTATGCTCAATATAAGGAGAATAGCAGAAACTCCTAATGCTGGCCATACATGTAATGATTGCGGAGACCCTCAAATGCCAGGGCAGTACAAACACCCCACAACTGACCCCATTTTGGAAAGAAGACACCCCAAGGTATTTGCTGAGGGGCATATTGAGTCCATGAAAGATTTAAATTTTTGTCCTAAGTTAGCGGAAAGTGAGACTTTGTGAGAAAAAACAAAAAAAAATCAATTTCCACTAACTTATGCGAAAAAAAAAATATGTCTATGAACTTGCCAGGCCCCTCATTGGATACCTTGGGGTGTCTTCTTTCCAAAGTGGGGTCACATGTGGGGTATTTATACTGCCCTGGCTTTTTAGGGGCCCTAAAGCGTGAGAAGAAGTCTGGGATCCAAATGTCTAAAAATGCCCTCCTAAAAGGAATTTGGGCACCTTTGCGCATCTAGGCTGCAAAAAAGTGTGACACATCTGGTATCGCCGTACTCAGAAGAAGTTGGGGAATGTGTTTTGGGGTGTCATTTTACATATACCCATGCTGGGTGAGATAAATATCTTGGTCAAATGCCAACTTTGTATAAAAAAATGGGAAAAGTTGTCTTTTGCCAACATATTTCTCTCACCCAGCATGGGTATATGTAAAATGGCAAATGGATGTGTGACACTTTTTTGATGCCAAGGTGGGCAAAGGGGCACATATTCCAAAGTGCACCTTTCGGATTTCACCGGTCATTTTTTACACATTTTGATTGCAAAGTTCTTCTCACACATTTGGGCCCCTAAATTGCCAGGGCAGTATAACTACGCCACAAGTGACCCCATTTTGGAAAGAAGACACCCCAAGGTATTCTGTGAGGGGCATGGTGAGTTCCTAGAATTTTTTATTTTTTGTCGCAAGTTAGTGCAATATGAGACTTTGTAAGAAAAAAAAAAAAAAAAAATCATCATCATTTTCCGCTAACTTGTGACAAAAAATAAAAAGTTCTATGAACTCACTATGCCCATCAGCGAATACCTTAGGGTGTCTACTTTCCGAAATGGGGTCATTTGTGGGGTTTTTCTACTGTTTGGGCATTGTAGAACCTCAGGAAACATGACAGGTGCTCAGAAAATCAGAGCCGTTTCAAAAAGCGGAAATTCACATTTTTGTACCATAGTTTGTAAACGCTATAACTTTTACCCAAACCATTTTTTTTTTTTTGCCCAAACATTTTTTTTTTATCAAAGACATGTAGAACTATAAATTTAGCGAAAAATTTATATATGGATGTCGTTTTTTTTGCAAAATTTCACAGCTGAAAGTGAAAAATGTCATTTTTTTGCAAAAAAATCGTTACATTTTGATTAATAACAAAAAAAGTAAAAATGTCAGCAGCAATAAAATACCACCAAATGAAAGCTCTATTAGTGAGAAGAAAAGGAGGTAAAATTCATTTGGGTGGTAAGTTGCATGACCGAGCGATAAACGGTGAAAGGAGTGTAGTGCCGAAGTGTAAAAAGTGGCCTGGTCATGAAGGGGGTTTCACCTAGCGGGGCTGAAGTGGTTAAGCTTGTATTAACCTCTTTTTAAGCCATTATAAATATTGACAACGGCTAATTGATCCGTCTATCTTCCTAAAGCTAAAGGACCTTTGATGATTTCATACCGCCCATTCAACGCCCCTTTTATTCTGCTAGATCTGATATTTTGTCAGTAATTTAATTAAGTTTTAATATCTTTGCAAATAAAATGATATTAAGCTTGTATTAACCTCTTAGTAAGCCATTATAAATATTGACAACGGCTAATTGATCTGTCTATCTTCCTAAAGCTAAAGGACCTTTGATGATTTCATACCGCCCATTCAACGCCCCTTTTATTCTGCTAGATCTGATATTACGTCAGTAATTTAATTAAGTTTTAATATCTTTACAAATAAAATGATATTAAGCTTGTATTAACCTCTTACTAAGCCATTATAAATATTGACAACGGCTAATTGATCTGTCTATCTTCCTAAAGCTAAAGTAGCTTTGATGATGTCACCGCAGGTCCTGGAAGGGGAACTGACGCAGTCCCTTTGTTAGATCCTGCAGGACCTGTGATGTTTGAAATTTGCTTTAATTATATACGATCGTGTTAAATAAAATCTAAGGCCTATGTGATTTAAGAAAAATATTTGATCACCGCCTCTAACACAGATATGTATCATTTATAAATATTCACAATAGCTAATTGTGGCACCCAACTTTCCTGGGTGCCGATAACACGTTGAAGACATGTTTGGGCATGTCCTAAGACGTACCATCAGTAATTCAGATGTCCTAAGACGCTATTTAAGAGCGCCAGCTGCGGCACCCAACTTTCCCGTGTGCCGATTCTGTCTTTCCATTTTGTCCTATTAAATTGAAGACATGTTTGGGCATTTTCTAAGTAATTCCTAAGACGCTATTTAAGAGTGTCTAAATAATTTTGTTTCGTTAGGAAATTTGCTTTGTTACGAAGTTATGTTTAATAAAAATCGAAGGCTTACGTGATTTAAGAAAAAAGGTCTTTATTTACGACGCATCACGGTACATTTTTCAATAAATCAGTAGGTTAGACACGTTTGTGCGTAATTACAGCAACGTATAAATAATTGTTTCAAGCGCTTTGTTACAAAGGAGCGTACAACACGGTCATTTTTTCTAAAACCACTCGTAAATTTTTTAAATACATTTTCAAAAGACATTCCTTTAGCGATACAATGTAAGATATAGATGCAGTAATGCCCGCAGACCGAACTAGCTGTGTCCTGTATTTGTCTGTTTTGATACCTTATAATCTTAGAATTTTTAGATAAAAATTTCATAAATTCACCAGGAAATATTTCATTCGCGGGCAATAATCCATAACTATCAAAAAAATAGATACATCATTCGGGTATAATATAATTAAAATCCAGTGCTTTCCCTGTCTGGTTGTGACAGTACCCCTCCCTCTACGAGTGGACTCCGGACATTCAGAGCCCACCTTCTCAGGATGGGACCTATGGAAAGCCCTGATGAGACGAGTGTCCTTAATGTCCGTCACTGGGACCCACATCCTCTCCTCAGGACCATAACCCTCCCAATGAACGAGGTACTGGAGAGAACCGCGGACAAGACGAGAATCCACAATCCTAGAGACCTGAAATTCAAGATTCCCATCAACCATAATCGGAGGAGAAGGCAAAGGCGAGGGTACAATGGGTTGAACATAAGGTTTCAATAAGGACTTATGAAAAACATTATGGATCTTCCAAGTCTGAGGAAGATCAAGACGGTAGGCAACAGGATTGATGACAGACCGGATTTTGTAAGGCCCAATAAACCTAGGACCCAACTTCCAGGAGGGAACCTTCAATTTGATATTCTTGGTAGACAACCACACCAGATCACCAACATTCAGGTCCGGACCAGGCACACGTCTCTTATCTGCCACACGCTTATATCTCTCACTCATGCTCTTTAGATTATCCTGAATCTTTTGCCAAATAGATGACAAAGACGAGGAGAATCTGTCCTCATCAGGTAAACCAGAAGACCCCTCTCCTGAGAAAGTCCCAAACTGCGGATGAAACCCATATGCACCAAAAAATGGTGACTTATCAGAGGACTCCTGACGACCGTTATTTAAAGCAAACTCAGCAATGGACAAAAAAGAACACCAATCCTCCTGATTCTCCGCCACAAAACAGCGCAGATATGTCTCCAGATTCTGATTGACGCGCTCTGTCTGGCCATTCGACTGCGGGTGGAAAGCAGAAGAGAATGACAACCGAACCCCCAAGCAAGAACAAAAAGCCTTCCAGAATCTGGAAACAAACTGCGTGCCCCTATCAGAGACTATGTCTGAAGGAATACCATGCAATTTGACAATGTGATCAATAAATGCCTGCGCCAGCGTCTTAGCATTGGGCAAACCAGGAAAAGGGATGAAATGCACCATTTTGCTAAAACGGTCCACCACCACCAGAATCACAGTCTTCCCCGAGGAACGAGGCAGGTCCGTTATGAAGTCCATGGACAAATGTGTCCAAGGGCGGGAAGGAATGGGTAAGGGAAGGAGAGGACCTGATGGCCGTGAATAAGGGACTTTGGCACGAGAGCAAGTCTCGCAGGGTGCCACAAAACCCTCAACCGACTTACGAAGCGCAGGCCACCAGAATCTCCGAGCGATGAGATCCACTGTGGCTCTTGCCCCCGGTTGCCCAGCAAGGACCGTATCGTGGTGTTCCTTAAAAATCTTGTGTCTTAAAGTGAGAGGCACAAACAACCTCCCAGGAGGACAAAGATCAGGAGCCTCTGACTGGGCTGCCTGCACCTCTGCCTTCAATTCAGGAAAAAGAGCAGAGACCACCACACCTTCAGCCAAAATGGGACCCGGGTCTTCAAAATTCCCACCTCCCGGAAAACAACGTGACAGGGCATCTGCCTTCACATTCTTAACCCCAGGGCGGAACGTGACAACAAAATTAAACCTTGAAAAGAACAAAGACCATCTGGCCTGTCTTGGGTTCAGACGCTTGGCTGACTCCAAGTAGGCCAGATTTTTATGGTCAGTAAACACGGTAATAGGGTGTCTGGCTCCCTCAAGCCAATGGCGCCATTCCTCAAAAGCCAACTTGATGGCCAACAATTCCCTATCTCCCACATCGTAATTTCTCTCTGCGGAGGAGAGTTTCTTCGAGAAAAAGGCACACGGTCGCCATTTGGCAGGAGAGGAACCCTGAGACAAGACCGCACCCACACCCACCTCAGAAGCATCAACCTCAACTATGAATGGAAGAGAAATATCAGGTTGTACCAAGATGGGAGCGGAAGCAAAACTCTCCTTGATATTAGAAAAGGCCTTATGCGCCTCTACCGACCAGGAAGAAAAATCTACCCCCTTTCTGGTCATAACAGTGAGTGGTTTAACAATAGAGGAATAATTCAAAATAAACTTCCTGTAATAATTGGCAAAGCCTAAAAAACGCATCAGCGCCTTCTGATTCTCAGGAAGCTCCCACTCAAGCACAGCGCGGACCTTCTCGGGGTCCATGCGAAAACCAGAAGCGGAGAGAAGAAACCCCAGAAATTGAATTTCTGGAACCGCAAACACAATTTTTTCCAGTTTCGCGTATAATTTATTCTCCCGCAGGATGAGCAAGACCTGACGTAAGTGTTCCTTATAAATTTTGAAATCAGGAGAAAAAATCTAAATGTCATCCAAATACACTAATACAAATGTTCCCATTAAATGATAAAAAATGCTGTTCACGAAATGCTGAAAAACGTCTGGGGCATTCATCAAACCAAAAGGCATAACCAAATTCTCAAAATGGCCCTCAGGGGTATTGAAGGCTGTCTTCCATTCGTCTCCTTCTCTGACCCTGACCAGGTTGTATTCCCCTCTTAGATCTAACTTGGAAAAGACTTTAGCCCCAACAATCTGGTTAAACAGGTCCGGGATCAGAGGAAGCGGATAAGGGTCACGAATAGTGATACTGTTCAGCTCCCTGAAATCCAGACAAGGTCTTAAAGAACCATCTTTTTCTTAACAAAGAAAAAACCAGCGGCAACAGGTGACTTCGAGGGTCGTACGTGTCCTTTTCTCAGACTCTCAGAGATATAAGCACGCATAGCGACCCTTTCAGGTTGGGAGAGGTTGTATAAACGAGATTTAGGCAGCTTGGCGCCTGGGATGAGATTAATAGGGCAATCGTACTCCCTGTGCGGGGGCAAATCCTGAACTCCACTCTCAGAGAAGACATCCGAAAATTCTGAGAGAAAAGGTGGTACAGTCTTAGTAGAAACCTCAGAAACAGATGTCGTGAGGCAATTCTCTCTGCAAAAGTCTCCCGCTGCACTGTCCTGGGACTGAGTATGACAGGAAGGAGAGATCTCTCCTCTCTCTCTAAGACGCCTGTCAATACGAACGGCCTGAGACATAGCAGAGTCCAAGGAGATAGGCCTCTCATGAAAGGCAAATGCATCTTTCAATCCCTCTGAAAGACCATGGCAAAATTGACTTCGGAGTGCAGCATCATTCCAACCAGTATCAGCTGCCCATCTCCGAAATTCTGAGCAGTATATCTTTGCGGATTGTTTACCCTGGCATAACAGACGTAGTCTAGACTCAGCCAAAGCAACACGATCCGGATCATCATATATCTGACCCAGGGCTAAAAAGAATTCATCCACTGAACGGAGGGGTCGTGCCCCCACCGGCAGCGAAAAAGCCCACGACTGAGCGTTACCCCTGAGCAGCGATATAATGATCCCCACCCTCCGTTCCTCATCACCAGAGGAATGGGGAAGAAGGCGAAAATTGAGTTTGCAAGCCTCTCTGAAATGCACAAAATTCTCACTACCCCCGGAGAACGTATCCGGGAGCGAGATCTTAGGCTCAGAACAAACTCCATGAACGCAAGCTGAACCGGTCACTTGAAACTGAGAAAGAGTCTTACGGAGATCAGCTACCTCCAATGAAAGACCCTGGAAGCGTTCAGTCAAAAGTGAAACCGGATCCATGCTTGAGACGGTTTTGGCGGTTTATAATGTCACTGAAGGTGTACAGGAAACAAGACAATGCAAAATGAACATGTGACTCGCTGGATCCAAAACTAAGGAACAAAAAGGGAGACCCCTGCATCAGACCTGGCTCTCTCCCTTACTGCTCAGCCTATGCGATAATCCCAATGGTGGATGATCGCATATCCTCGTACCTCGACTATATAACACCTGAACACCCTACAATAGTGAAGGGACACGACCACCGGCTCCCTACACTAGACACAGAGGGAGTCAGGGTCACCTGGGATCCATCACAAATGAATGTACAACACTTAACTTGTAGAAGAACTGTGAAATAGGATCAGCATGCACACACACTCCAGGAAGCTGTATAAACCGCACACTAATGCATTATGGGGGGGAATTTAAAGGGATGCAATCAGTCCAACTACATGACAGCTGAGAGAGGCTAACGAGATGAGGAACTGAAAACCAAAAACAAAGAAAACTCAAGGAGGAGGTTCTGAAAGGCTTCTGTCAGAGCTTCTCAGCTGTCAGGTTGTGACAGGCGATAAATCAAAAGTGAACAAAGTGTCCCCGTTCAAAAATTCTGACCGATCCACCGATAAAGCTTTGTCAGCCTTTTGCTTCCCCGAAATGTGTATGAGCGACATATATTCACGAACAGCCGAATCTTGAAAATTAGGCTGATCGGTATCTGTTGTCCGTCCAAATATAAGACGGCATAATTCACATTATAGTGATTAAAGCACAAAGGATTCCTTTGGTAGTTCCTAGAAAATGATTTGTTGTCCACAAACGCTAGTATTACTGTTTTTGGGATGTTTCCCAGAAAAAGATTCTCGTGGTTAGATATGCGAGTACCGGCGGGAATGTTACCTGGTTTGAGCATATTAAGGTGTTACTTCTGCTATGTGCAATAAAATACCTTATTTCTTGCTGTAGTCTTAATTTTTTGTTTAATGGTTTCATTAGCGATAAAATCCACTCTTTATGTTATGCCAAGGTGCCCAGAGGGGCGTTATTATCCTTAGCCCAATAATGCCCCCTACAGTGCCCAGCCCGCCTTCCTTTAAAGCCCAAACATGCCTCCGCCAGCATAAGTAACTGCCCACACCCGAACTCTTTGCCGCCGCCCCCCTCCGCTATGTGAAATCTCACACTGGCGCTGTACCGTGGAATGCCTGCGCGATGTAGAAGCTCCTGAGGCATGCGCCGAGCCCAGTGACAAATTTAAAGCTATTGCCCTCAGGAGCTTCTACATCGCGCAGGCCGTCCGCTGTACTGCGCCTGCGTGAGATTTCACCAAGCGGATGCAAGGAATCTGTGGGCGTAGTTACATCCAAATAATCACATAGCGGAGGGGGGCGGTGGCAAAGAGTTCGGGTGTGGGCAGTTAGTTATGCTGGAAGAGGCGTGCTTGTGCTCTAAAGGAAGGCGGGCTGGGCACTCTACGGGGGAGTTCCTGGGCTCCAGAGAAGGATAATAACACCCCTCTGGGCACCTTGGACACTCATTTGCATAACATAAAAAGTGGATTTTATCGCTAATGAAACCATGAAACACAGAAATGAAGACTACAGCAAGAAAAAAGGTATTTTATTGTACATGGCAATAGTAACATTTTAATATGTCAAACCAGGTGACAAATTCCCTTTAAGTGACGCAAAGAGTACTTTGCGTTAGCGGTTAACAGAGCGCGACTGTGTCCGATTCTCACAGCGGGCGATACTTGAACTCTTTTGACAAACAGCGAAGCGTGCTGTATTTGGACTTTAAAAATGGGTCGCCTTGGCAGACATAACACAGAAGGAATCTTTGTTTCTGGTCAACTTTATCATTAGATCTAATTCGTTCAGTATTAACTTCGGCTGATTAAATATTTTGGAGTAAATAGGGCCCATTAATTTTAAACTTCTAGAGCGAGTCATATACTGAGCTCTCTTGCGAAACCCACATTACGGTTGTCGAGAGCCCTGTCATCATGATGCCTGCGGTGTCTTTATAGGATAAAGCCAGCTGTAAATTGGGCAGCTAAAGTTTGTGAATTCTAATTTATTAGGGATTTTAGAACAGACACGGAGCCTTTGTATTGCTATTCTCTTTCTTTACTTAAAATATAGCAGCAAACACAGGAAGAGAAAAAAGTGCCCCTGTAACCCAGGCAACCAGCCACTCCCCCGGACTAGCCGGTATAAGAGCCAGCTCCACCACACAGTCCTCCTCTTTCTTGTAACTCATCATAGCGAACAGGAAGACCCAACAACCAGGAACTGCGGAACTCCAATCATCTTGGCAGACACTGGACCGCATCAACCGGAACACGAACAGTCCTGCAACGGCTTGTCAACAAAGAACCAATCGCCAGACAGCAAAACTGAAGGAACATCTGGAACTGCGAATCCTGGAGGTACTTCTGGAACTGCAACTTCCGGAGGTATCAACCTAAAGGCAAAAACACGAGACACGGTGACTCGACACCATCCCACTATGGAAGGAATCTCTGAGGCATGCAACCGGTAAAACAGAAAGAACATCATCACCGTCCTACTATGGAAGGAACCCGTCAGGCATGCAATCGGCAATACAGATAAAGTCAGCAATAACCATATACATCATGCAGAGAAGTACTTACCATACCCAAGACCCAACCAGGGTGGGAGCAGAAAATATAGGGAGGGCAATACTCGCCTCCGTGTCTTACTAAAATCATGACTTTACGTCGTATAACTAGTAAAATCCCACAATTCTATATACACTCTATACGTGTAAAGGTTGTCGCTTCTTGAAATCAATGTGTTGCTGAGCGTTATGTTCAATTGATTAAAAAGGCTGACAATAGGGTAGTTAATAAGGGCGACGCGGGATCCGTCGGGTATGGGTGTGTTATCCAGGCGAACGATTATGCAAACGACGTGTAACAGAGTGTTATTTAGGTCGTAATAATATTCACCGCTGCCTGAGATATAGAACTCCAAAGCGCGTTGTCTGCAATGGCCGCTATCGGTTGTACCTCTACATAAAGCGATTTTTCAATACTTGTTTGTGTGGCCGGTATTTGAAAGACCTCAAGAAATATTTGACAACCTCAAGAAATAACCTGCCGAGACCAGAACCGTGCATGAATTCTGCGCCGTGAAAGCCGTCCAAACCATGACCAGCTTGCGCTATGTAATAATGTGTATACGCATCCGGGTCGCCGTACACTCACTGGGACATCATTTTAATGCTTTGTCACAGCGCGAGGTCTAAAGTGTAATCGCACGATATTCTTCCCGCATTTGAATTTAACAGATTTAGCTTGAGCCGTGAGTATCGATATTGTAATGGTATCAAAGTGTTGTTTGCAGAGAGGTATATAGTCCGGTCTGTTATACTTTTGTGTGACTATTTCGCCATTTTTGCTGCTTAGCTCCACAGTTCTTAAAAGCTGTACGTAACTATCGCCAACAAGTTGATGCTGAATGATATCGGCGTAAAAAAAAATTGGAGAAAATCCGGCTTTAATATCGGGGTGAATTTTTCTCTTTATAGGTAAAGAATTGTTCTCTTTTGTTAAAACTATATTTGTTGTAGCGCAAAATGATGTGCTCCACGCCTACATTTTGTTCGCGCGAATACCCCTGAAGACCCAATATATTGCCTAACTTTTCACCAGGCATGAACTCGTATAAGGGCGATTTCGTTACATGAACGGTTCTGTCAATATCGTCCTATCTTAGACGCAATTGATCAGGCGGTATTTTTATAGAATCAAGTTTGTTATAAATGGATTTAATTAGTTCGTTCATATTAGGATAATACCCTGATTTAACAAAAAACTCTCTGATCGGATCATCGCGATGTGCGACGTAGAAAACACTATCTCCGGACCCAAAGGTTTCCCACGTATGAGGGTACTGAATCTCTACTAACGCCGCTTTATAAGGCCCGCGAAGATGGACGGCTTTTGCTAATTTAGTGGTGTAATCGGCGATAGTATTTTCGGGTTAAAGTTTGGAGGAGGTGTTGCAGGGCAGAGTAATAAAAAGCGATCCGTCTTCCATAGTTTACACGCTCACAAACTGCTTTTCCGGTACCCAAGAGTTAAACATTTCGGTGTAACCGACCCACTTTACTAAATACTGTGTTTTTCCCCTAACCTTCTTCTTTTTCAAAAAAATTTCTATCTGATAAACGGGTCGCTTATCAAGGGGTACTTTTTGGACTTCCTCCGGGTAGAATGATCCTTCAATGATCTCGTTGGACAGGTCTTTCAACTTATAAAGGGGTCTGAGGTCCCTAGTGTTTACAGCGTAAATGGTAAATATCTAATCCGTATAGGTTTGTTCACAGCCCTTCGCGAACGTCCCCTTATTGCGTACAATTCTGACGTGGTCGTCTCTTTTTAATAACGGTTTAAATTGTTTAATAACGTAATCGTTGTAGATATTTTTCCAAATGGTTAAAGAGTTCTCTTTTGTTACATCTACAGGGCGACACCTTATGGTTCTGTGGTACGTAGGATTATAGCTATACACCAGGTCTTGTAACTTGTCGATGTATCTGTACGTGTTTTGTTCTCTAAGATAACGCCACATTCTTGTTTTCATCGTTCTACTTAAACGCTCCACCAACGACGCTTTGACCGTATTTGAAGCTAAAAAATGATGTATTTTAAAGGCTTCACAAAGTTTTCTCATATGCTTGTTTATAAACTCTCGACCCCGATCCGTCTGAAGTTTCCTGGGGGACCGCCCGCTTAACGTAAATATCTGTTCAAAAGCGGCTGCCACTGTCGCCCCGGATTTATTGGAAAGTCCAGACACCCAAGCATATTTTGAAAGAATATCAATGACCGTTAGCAAGTATTTTACACCGTTATTTTCTTTAGAAAAATCTATCATCGACACAAGATCGGCTTGCCATTGGTCGTCTATATCAGACACCACAACTTTGCTTCTTTTAAATGATTTTTTAACCAGTTTGTGCAATCTGTAAGTATTTTCGTTGTTCAACCAATTTTTTGCAGCTTCTTCTCTAATTCCAAATTTTCCTACTTCTCTGAATAAGGGTTCAATGCCGCCATAAGAACCGTCCGCTTTTGGCGTGTAGTACTGTTTTCTCAATATTTTAAGTACCTGCTATCACCGGTGCGCCAGTAGGTGGTGTACGTAATCAAGAGAGTGCATTTATTGTAAAAAGTAAAAACGGACTACATTTTTATTTAAAAAGTCATTTTATGTAAAGCAAATGAAACATTGAGATATTACATACAATTACAAAGTATATACAAAGTACAATTTACAACGTTAACCAAGCCGTCTGTAACAAAGTTTTGTAAAGCAAATAAAAACATTATCAGGTAACGTTGTAAAGTACTTAGTCAGTTGTCTCTTTTGCGTTTTGCGTAACAGTCTTTTCTTTATGGCCCAACGCTTCCTATTTCTGAAAATGCAGTTTTGCTCTATACCTATCGTTTTCTGCTGCTTGGGATCGGGATTGCGTGAGTAATCCAACACAAGGTCTTTTAAGCTGTCAAAATTAACAAGTCATTTGCTAGCGACATTGAGAGTTATACCCTTAACCTTTAATACGGTTTTCCCGTTGTTGAGCTGCTCGTACATTAGGCCGATATGTCTCGTAACACATGTATAAACGTTGCGGACTTAGCGGACTAAATTTGGTAGGTGTTTGTACAAATTGATGGATAGACAGCGTATTAGAAGATAGATACGTGTTATCGGCACCCGGGAAAGTTAGGTGCCGCAATTAGCTATTGTTAATATTTATAAATGATACATATCTGTGTTAGATGCGGTGATCAAATATTTTGCTTAAATCACGTACGCCTTAGATTTTATTAAACACGATCGTATATAATTAAAGCAAATTTCAAACATTGCAGGTCCTGGTGGCTGTGGCTGAGACTGCTGGCACTGACTGGTAGCTGACACCGCTGGCACTGTGACTGGTGGCTGTACGACTGGCACTGACTGCTTGTGCTGAGACTGCTGGTAGAGACTGGTGCGTCAGACTGCTGACAGGGGCTTCTCTCTATATGGCTGATAGTGCTGTGACGGACGAACAGAAATGGCGTCTAGGACTGACGAACAGAAATGGTGGCGCTCCGACCTGCTTGCCGGCGCGCAGGTGTGGGCGGTGCAGGCAGCATGTGGAGTGCTGTGTCCTGATTGGTCGGCTAGCTGGTGTGAGTGGTGCAGGGGGCGTGTTATTATTAGGGTTATTTCTGCAGTATAGAAATCTTTTGCTAGAGGTAGCTGTGCATTGTGTATGTCTGTGTATATATATTGTGGGGATTCGCTCTGGTAGTTAGGACTAGCGGATGCAGTATAGAGGCAAAGTACACAGTTCTTGAATCAAACAGCGGTGTTTATTCACATATTGGTGTATAACAAAATGCAGATAAGGTGTATCACAAAACCCAGGTGGGTTGGTGTTTGTTCACACACAAGGAAAGTCCATAAACAATAAAGTCACCTTTTCTTCCTTCACAACAATTGCCTGTTAAATTGGGCTGTCGAATATACCCTTTACTATTCTGTGGGAGGCCTCCAAAAGTGTTCGCCCTGTGCCCAGGACTTGTGTATACTCAGCAGAGCTAATCATTAACAGAATGCTTCCAACTGATTGCCCAGCTATTAATCTACCTGTGTTCCTGTAATGCTGAAAAACATATTTTGCAAGTGTGTGAGGACAACGAGAGATCTGAGAGACACTGCAGAAGCCGAGTAAAGGCTAGGTAAGAAGCTACGGCATGTTGATAGGATTTGCCGTCACTTCCTGACTGGTAGGAGTCTGGGAATACAGAACAAAGGGGCTATGGTGTTAACTTGCACAGCCGAGCGCCTGGCCAGTTGATGGGCAGGGAATGGCGACACAACCCCATCCTGCTGGTAACCGTCAACAAGCAGAATATAACTGCTGGTGGATTGTTAAGGGATATTCTAGGAAAAACATTAATGGCATATCCATAGAATAGAGTCATTTTATTCTGACCTTTTTCAAACAAAATGAGAGTCGTGTACCCCATTGTTGCCCTGAGCCAAAGTGGGTGGAGAAAAATAAGTAGTAGAGCACTACCAGTAGGTCAGGTCAGACTTTACCCAAGAACCTTTTAGCCAGTAGGTGGTGTATGTGGGCTCACCACTAAAGGATGTCGGAAGAATTCAAATGGATACGGTGGTAACTTGTAACAACAATTTTACTGAACTCACGTGTGGCAAAAAGATTGGCGGTTACAAGAGTCTCTGTCACGAGGGTGTCAAGAGCCACGTCTGACTCCGTTATACCCGGGGTCAGGAAGTCGCAGCGGGTGGCTGCGCGCTCTATGTCTAAAGAAAGTGCTGCTTCTTAATGGTAGCTTTCTGGGTTTGCCTTGTAATCCTTTTTGGCTCACTCAGGGATCCGTAGCTTCTTCTCCTCAGCTGTTTCTTGTCCAGCAATCCCAACCTACTTATATTCCCCTCTCCCACTTCTCTGGTTGCCAGATATAGAGCTTCCTGCCTGGACTTCTATACTGACCCACTGGAGCTGTGTAGCTGTGATTCCTGGTTGTTGTTCCAGAGCGTTACCCTCCGGATCCCTGTTGGGCTTTTGTTGTCTTCTGTTGTCGCCCACCTGGGATTATATGTTTGTCTGTATTGTCTGTCCTCTCCTTGGTGTTTTCCTTTAGTGTTAGTGGTGCGGACTAATGTACCACGCCCTATTCACTACGTAGGGCTCATCTCAGGGAAAGCCAGGGTTTAGGCACGTGATCGGCGTGCGGGTGAGGAACCCATCTAGGGACGTCAGGGCAGTCAGGTGCCAGCCTCAAGGTGAGTTAGGGGTCACCATCTTTCCCTCTCCCTTGGACAGGGCCTTCCCATTTCCCTCTCTTTGCGTCACGTATGTGATCGGCACGCCGGTCATGATAGTCTCACAACAAGCAGCTGGCTTAGCGGTTTCAAAGTCTCTGTTGCTGGCAGCAGGCCTACTTTCTCCTCTGGTCCTGGCGCTGCACCCAACTCAGTGGCAACAATAACTGCCTGGAGAGTTTCAATCTCAGTAGCAGGGAAGACATCGACAATACTGCTTGATGTGAGCCATGACTCCTTTCCATGTGGCACACACTCACAGTCCTCAGGTCCTCACAATCAACCAACTTTCTGTACTTGATGACTGCCCTCACTCTGTACATCCTCTAGATCTGGCCTATTACAGGTCCTCTGAACACTCACTGGTGCAAGGGCTATAAAACGCTATGGTCAGCTGCCCCTGTTCAATACATTCTCTGCTAGGGGAGTCGCTACTTCAACCTCTAACTAGGTTCCTACTGTAGTGCGCCAAGTCATCACTCACTCCTGGCTTACTATCACACAATACAACTGGTCTCTTTACAAACGGTGGCACAGCTCTCTGCATACTGACCAACAGGTCCTCCTGGGCACCTCTAATTATCAGTTACTGGAACATGCTACACAGTGTGGGGACAACCTAGATCCCTGACTCAGCCCAGCGTTGTGGACTGCATGGCAATTATCCTCTCACTTACAGGCACAAACTGTAGGAGAAGTAATAGCAGACAAAAAGTAAAATGAAAATGGGAAAACTAAAATTGAAATGCGAATACCTTTTTGACATTTCAATTGCCACCCATGTGTGAAAATGTCATGCCAAAATTAAAAATAAAATAAAATGAAATGAAATAAAATAAATTCATGGGCAACATGGTGGCTCAGTGGTTAGCACTGGTGCCTTGCAGCGCTGGGGTCCTGGGTTCAAATCTGACCATAAACATCTGCATTGAGTTTGTATGTTCTCTCCGTGTTTGCGTGGGGTTTCCTCCCACACTCCAAAGACATACTGATAGGGACCTTAGATTGTGAGCCCCATTGGGGACAGTTGGATGCTAATGTCTGTAAAGCGCTGCGGAATATAGTAGCACTATATAAGTGCATAAAATAATAATTAGCAATTTAATTTTAAATTAAAGCATGGGTAATAGGTGACAAAATAAATTAAATAAAAAGCCTTTTGTCGTTTAATTTTTCTTTTTGTCATTTAATTTTTATTATGCATCTGGTATTTTATGGTCAAATAAAATTAAAAAATTAAAAAATTCAGAAATGAAATGCTTAAAGGGGCTGTGCAGTGTTTTTTTATTAATGATCTAGTGTCATAATAGGTCATCAATATCAGATCAGCGGGGGTCCGACACCCAGCACCCTCACTGAACAGCTGTTTGAAGAGGAGGTGGCACTGAGGATAGGTCATCAAAATAAAAATCCTGTACAACCCCTTTTTCATCCCTGAAGGTAATATCTTTTTTAAATCACATCATTTTTATTAAAGTTTTGTAAAAAAACATTTTAGTGTTACAATAACATGCCCCTTCACCCACCCTCTCCCTCCCTCCCATCCCTTCTTCAGTCCTGCAACCATTTAAAGTCCAGACTTTATCTCCTCGGTTGATATTGTAATACCATACATCAGTTACACATCTCCTCCCGCATGTCCCATGCAATCACAGGCCTCTAATTCGTCATGATCTGACCTCAGAATCCCATTTCTCACACCAGTCGTACAGTTATCATCCATACCTCCCGACTTCAGTGATTCATTTAGCTTACAATAGTATTGGTTCACCTTACAATTCCCTGATGGCAATTTCAGTGTCAAAATGAAAATGAATAGCGCCACCTGCTGCTGATTTACTTTTCATTTCATATTTTGCTTTTACAGTTTACATCTTCATTTTCAAGTTGTCCAGTATTCAAATAGATGTTAATTAGTACTAGTGCGCAGGGCTCAACATATAAATAGATATTAATCAGCCCCGGACTGAACATAGAGCCGAGAACGAGTCTGTAATTCCAATAGAAGGCGCTCTGCACAAAAACTTTAATAGCATATTCCTCTGCTTGGTCACGCACTGGTCATTAGAAAGCTTCTGTCAGCTCGTACTTGGCTTGTATCTGCACATCCAATATTCGTATTTTGCATGATTTGCGGACCGCAAAACGGATACAGTCATATGCAATGGGGCCTCACGCCGAATGAGTCATTGGTGTCAGTATGTGTGTGCTGTGGATTCTATGCCAGTCCTGGCACTCATTGATGGCAGAGGAGCATCAGGGAGAGGGCTCATGCACACAAACGTATTTTCTTTCTGTGTCCGTTCCGGAAAAAGCAGTGGTAAGTGGTAAAAGAAGTCCAAATACAAGCACAATTAGAAAAAAGGAAAATACAGCTGACTTAGCTAAACTGGAAGTCCTTGAACAAGCATCACGCTAGGATACTGATCTGGACTGCTTCATCCCAGGAGAAATGGAGGACCCAGCTGATCGCACAGAAACTTCTGCACATGCCAGCACCACTTCTAATCTACCACATGGATGTACCCACACTGCAACAGATATTACCACCTAGCCGTGACCAGGTAACTTCCAGCATCAAGCCAGCAGATCCTCCAGCTTAACCCTTACGCTGCATTATTTTGTCCTGATAAATCTCAGCTTTATACGCCAGAGAACTTACATGTCCCTGGGGCAAAGTTGCCAATCTTCTCTTTATTTTTCTAGACAACTTTAGAGATCACGGTCCCTATTCCACACCCTCTAAATGCCTAAACATAATGTCCTTGAATCACAAACACCCCAAAATTAAAGGGGTTGTCCAGTAGGTAAAATATGGCAACAGCATATGGGAAAAAATCCGGTGGAGATCCAGCCGCAACCCAGAAAATATGGCAAGAATCGCATGTATAAAAACCAGAGTCAAGACCTGCATGCAGAGATTTCGTCCAGACGATTCTTGGCATATTTGCAGGGTTGTGCCACTGGATCTCCACCGGTCCTCATTAAAGCTGTCGCTTCCTGAAATTCCGAAATACAAAGGCCTACAGCTGCAAGAAAAAGTATGTGAACCCTTTGGAATTATATGAATTTCTACACAAATTGGTCATAAAATGTGATCTGATCTTTATCTAAGTCACAACAATAGACAATGACAGTCTGCCCAAACTAATAACACACAAAGAATTAAATGTTACCATGCTTTTATTGAACACACCATGTAAACATTCACAGTGCAGGTGGAAAAAGTATGTGAAACCCTAGACTTATGACATCTCCAAGAGCTAATTGGAGTGAGGTGTCAGCCAACTGGAGTCCAATCAATTAGATGAGATTGGAGGTGTTGGTTACAGCTGCCCTGCCCTATAAAAAACACACACCAGTTCTGGGTTTGCGTTTCACGAGAAGCATTGCCTGATGTGAATGATGCCTCACACAAAAGAGCTCTCAGAAGACCTACGATTAAGAATTGTTGACTTGCATAAAGCTGAAAAGGGTTATAAAAGTATCTCCAAAAGCCTTGCTGTTCATCAGTCCATGGTAAGACAAATTTTCTATAAATGGAGAAAGTTCAGCACTGCTGATACTCTCCCTAGGAGTGGCCGTCCTGTAAAGATGACTGCAAAAGCACAGCGCAGACTGCTCAATGAGGTGAAGAAGAATCCTAGAGTGTCAGCTAAAGACTTACAAAAGTCTCTGGCATATGCTAACATCCCTGTTAGTGAATCTACGATACGTAAAACACTAAACAAGAATGGATTTCATGGGAGGATACCACAGAGGAAGCCACTGCTGTCAAAAAAAAACATTGCTGCACGTTTACAGTTTGCACAAGAGCACCTGGATGTTCCACAGCAGTACTGGCAAAATATTCTGTGGACAGATGAAACCAAAGTTGAGTTGTTTGGAAGAAACACACAACACTATGTGTGGAGAAAAAGAGGCACAGCACACCAACATCAAAACCTCATCCCAACTGAGAAGTATGGTGGTGGGGGCATCATGGTTTGGGGCTGCTTTGCTGCGTCAGGGCCTGGACGGATTGCTATCATCGAAGGAAAAATTAATTCCCAAGTTTATCAAGACATTTTGCAGGAGAACTTAAGGCCATATGTCCACCAGCTGAAGCTCAACAGAAGATGGGTGTTGCAACAGGACAACGACCCAAAGCATATAAGTAAATCAACAACAGAATGGCTTAAACAGAAGAAAATACACCTTCTGGAGTGACCCAGTCAGAGTCCTGACCTCAACCCAATTGAGATGCTGTGGCATGACCTCAAGAAACCGATTCACACCAGACATCCCAAGAATATTGCTGAACTGAAATGGTTCTGTAAAGAGAAATGGTCAAGAATTACTCCTGACCGTTGTGCACGTCTGATCTGCAACTACAGGAAACGTTTGGTTGAAGTTATTGCTGCCAAAGGAGGTTCAACCAGTTATTAAATCCAAGGGTTCACATACTTTTTCCACCTGCACTGTGAATGTTTACATGGTGTGTTCAATAAAAACATGGTAACATTTAATTCTTTGTGTGTTATTAGTTTAAGCAGACTGTGATTGTCTATTGTTGTGACTTAGCTGAAGATCGGATCACATTTTATGACCAATTTGTGCAGAAATCCATATAATTCCAAAGGGTTCACATACTTTTTCTTGCAACTGTATATCTGAAGTCTTCATGTTCTTAACTGTTAACAAGTAAATCGCTGTCAAGGCAGAAGGGAACTATCAACTTTCATTCAATGTAGGTGTTCATCTTTGCATCTGTACCCGAAACTTGACTACTTGATAACCTTGATAACGACTAGCCTAGTGCGCCTTTTCCATAAGAAGATGTTATCTATTTATACCAAGAAGAGCTGAACATCAGACAGACAATACTCCTTAAAGGAGTTGTCTGGTTTCTGATATTAATGACCTATCCTTAGGATAGGTTATCAATATCAGATCGTCAGCAAAGGTGCTAGGTGTAAGACCCCCACCTATCTGATATTAATTACCTATTCTGAGGATGGGTTATCAATATCAGAAGCTGAACAACCCCTTTAATGTCAGTTCATATAGTAAAATCCAAAGATTCCAGATGGGGAGTGTGCTATCCCAGTTAATGGCTCTTAATTGTATTCTGTTATATCTGTTAACCACTGTTAACTTTTAGTGTACTTTGCTGCCATCTAGTGGCCATTGTTATATTTAGTTTTATGTAAGTTATCTATGGTTGTAATTCATATGTTCCTTATTTTGTCATTCTTCCTCCTCCTCTGTGAGAACACATCCTGTGTTCTTCAGTCTTTTTCTATTGTCAGATGGTAGTGTCTAAACATGGTAGTGTCTAAAGTACCTTCTGACATCACTGGGTCAAAAGGCATTCACAGCCTCAATTTCAAAGTGACGTCCTTATTATGTCCGTTATTACATCCTTACGGCATATGGCGTTTAGACATAATCATTGTCAGACATGCATCACAGAGCTAGAGATAGTACTTTTGATCTCTATAATCATTTCTCTAAGTAGATTCAATAAATTACCTAAGACATGGAATTCTATATGCAACTGGTGTTGCTGGAGAAATTAGCATGGAGAGTCCACTTACCTCCATTGCTTGTAAGAGAGATTGTCACTCACACTCAGAGACTTCTCTCACGTACATCATTGGCAGAATTCAATCAAACAATTTATGGTGCAGTTTTTCAGTTTCACACATTTATAGTGTCCATCAACTGCCATTTGCAGCATACAGATTGGCAGAAATACTGAGGACATTTAACAAAATGGTACATAAATTACTTAAAGGGGTTTTTCAAAGTCTAAAAGATCTCCCTCCAATGCCCAGGGGGGGGGGGAATTACCTTCTCCCCAGCACCTGTGTTGCTCCGGAGGTGCAGAGGCAGCCGTGCGACTGCAGTGGTTACATGACCTGCATGATACATTTTGATACAAGGAGACCCAGAACCTGCAAAGCCAGCAGGGCAGCAATGGAGCCGGAACTTAGTGTCGGGAATCAGGTAAGTATAATTACTACAGCGGGTCGGGCCATGCTGGGGTGTCTGTAACAAAGATCCCTAGGGGTGGACTGCCTTTACTGGGGGGCCCTTATGGGGGCATTATTCATTCTTGGGGCAACAATGGGTGCATTATTAATTCTGGGGGGCACTAATGGGGGCATTACCATTTCTGGGGGCACTAATGGGGGCATTACTATTACTGGGAGCACTAATGGGGGCTTTAATATTTCTTGGGGCTCTAATGGGGGCACTATTAATTCTGGGGGGCACTAATTGGGGCATGAATATTATTGGGGAGCACTAATGCGGCCATTATTAATTCTGGGGGCCCATAATGGGGGCATTATTAATTCTGGGGGCACTAATAGAGGCATTACTATTAGTGGGGGCACTAATAAGGGTATTATCAATTCTGGGGGGCACTAATAGAGGCATTAATATTAGTGGGGGCACTAATGGTGGGCATTATTAATACTGGGAGCCACATTATGACATAGCGACTTAACACCCAGTGTTAAGCCACGGTCCCACAATCACACCCCCTTTGGGGTGTGGCTTAACTTGGCCAGTACTTTTTGTTGGGAAAGGTGACAACCCTAGTGGTAACCAAAAGAAACTGAACTATAACTGTTGAAGGAAACATATATCTGTAGGAGGGGGTGAGAGCATTTTCAACCCTCTTACATTCTGTCCTTTTTAATTAATGCTGTCACCGGTATTTGCCCTGAGGTCAGTTTGGCAGAAACCTGGGTGACAATTACACTGGCAAATAGCCATCAACCCAGCTCCTCCAGACCTGCAACTCTAATGCAGGTAGAGTTCATGTGCTCTCCTCTCTCGCTAATCCTCCTCCATCTTGGCGACCACACTCTGTCATGACGCCGGTTATTCCTTATGCACGGTAGAGATCAGGCGACGCTCCTCTACTCCCACTTGCCCTCTAACCAGCACAGACTCACCGACTGTAAGCAAGCTGCTGGTTTTGTTATCATTCCTTGTGTGTCAGAGAGGGGATGCATGTGTTGCCAAAAGAGACACGCAACGCTCCCCAAACAAAGGTTATATTGCAACTGTAACGTCAATGGTAACTGAACTGTAACTGAAAGGATGCATATTTTTATAAGAGTGGGTAAGAAAATCTTTGACTCTCACACACTAAAATGGCTGGTTCTGGCAAGCAACCCCTACTTTGGTTTAGGGACGCTGGAAGTCAAGGCTGCCATCAGTAATTTCTGGGCCTCATACAGAAAAAATGTTTATGGTCCTCTGGGCTCTGAGCTTCATCTCACAGCTTCCTAAGATTATGTTCACATATGCGGCACGAACTCTGGTAGTCCGGTGTTCTGGCAGAGGAACAGACTACTGGAGTTATCACATCTTGCACAGCCTGCGCACCACCGGATCTCCATTGTCTAATATCGTATCCAATGGGGATCCAGACGGTTTCTGCCATAAATGCTGGTTTTCAGCCAAACAAATACCACAGCATGCAATATTTTTGGTCTGTCCGAAAGCCGGCATTTATGCCGAAACCAGTCAGATCCCCTTCGGATCCCATTATAGTCAATAGGGAGCCGGCTGTATGCCGTAGTATCAGGCAATGCTGGATATGGTAAACTCTCGTAGTCTGTTCTTCGGCTGGAACAGACTGCTGGAGTTCATGATGTACATGTGAATGTAACCTAAGAAATTCATCTATTTTTCTGATACAGAATTCCAAGTCCCCTAATACCCTTCAAACAGCTATGTTTACTGGACTCTAGGGCTTTGATTTATCAAGTTCGACGTGAGCACAGGCTTTATCATAAATTATATACCTCCTCTGGCAGTCCGTGCGCCAGTCTGTAATCCACAGCTGCCATAGATTTCTGCAGGGGTGTAGCTAGACTGACTGGGCCCCACAGCAAACTTTCTACAGCCCCTTCCCCCCCCCCCCCCCCCCCCGATATGAATGACCTATCCCTGTAATGGCTAACCTCCAGCACTCCTTCCGTGGTAAAACTACAACTCCCAAGATGCACACACTTGCTTGGCTGTTCTCAGAACTTCATAGAAATTAATGGACCAGGCTGGGAGTTTCACCACAGCTGGAGTGCCGGAATATAGCCAATTTTTTCCTGTATTTTCAATATTAGTGTCCTATAGTATCCTAAATATCTGGATAGGGGTTGTAGTACTCTAATTCTTTATATATTGTGGTAATGTGTACAGTGCTGGAAGGTGTGTATATCCCACCCAGATACCTCATCTGGGTGAGATAAGTAAAATCCAGAAAGCGTTAGTGGATTCAGCAAAGTGTAGTTTGCTAAGAGAGTTTTATCTAGATTTTGTTCTGTGCTGGATTTTATTTGGACTGGTGGATAGATTTGGTAGTGGGATCTGCCAGTGCACACCCTTCCAGTACATGTATTGTCTTTTGCTGGAGGTGATCACAGGTGAGGCCAGCCGGGTTAATCAAGCTGGGATAAATCAACCCTCTGTGTTTGAGTCTGAGGGGAGAGGAAGTAACCCTACAGAGAGGGAAGCATGGGAGGCTTGTGTGATGACCGCCATGTGGGCTGCTTAGAGAAGCCAGATCTCTCCCCTGGACTTATGTTTGGCGAGCTGACCTGCTAAGGTTTAGAGCCTGATACTCTGTGTGTAAGCTGTGCTTAGAGGTGAATCAGGTAGAAGAACTTTGTATAAGGTAGAGCCCAGACTGGCAGGTGTTTATTTTGGTTTGGATTTATGTTTGTGCTGGTGCTAAAGTGCCAAAAATAAAGCACCATTTGGACTTGAACCCCATTGTCAGAGGAGAAGTCTGTGATTGAGACCCCCTGAGAGAGAGCTATCCATTACAATTTGTACACACTACTACCCATATCCAGATATCTCCTATATACACCTCCTATGTTAACATAGATACGCAAACACTAACTAATACTAATACTAACACACACACACACATACAGTTGCAAGAAAAAGTATGTGAACCCTTTGGAATGATATGAATTTCTGCACAAATTGGTCATAAAATGTGATCTGATCTTCAACAAAGTCACAACAATAGACAATCACAGTCTGCTTAAACTAATAACACACAAAGAATTAAATGTCACCATGTTTTTTATTGAACACACCATGTAAACATTCACAGTGCAGGTGGAAAAAGTATGTGAACCCCTAGACTAATGACATCTCCAAGAGCTAATTGGAGTGATGTGTCAGCCAACTGGAGTCCAATCAATGAGATGAGATTGGAGGTGTTGGTTACAGCTGCCCTGCCCTATAAAAAAACACACACCAGTTCTGGGTTTGCTTTTCACAAGAAGCATTTCCTGATGTGAATGATACCTCGCACAAAAGAGCTCTCAGAAGACCTACGATTAAGAATTGTTGACTTGCATAAAGCTGGAAAGGGTTATAAAAGTATTTCCAAAAGCCTTGCTGTTCATCAGTCCACAGTAAGACAAATTATCTATAAATGGAGAAAGTTTAGCACTGCTGCTACTCTCCCTAGGAGTGATCGTCCTGTATAGATGACTGCAAGAGCACAGCGCAGACTGCTCAATGAGGTGAAGAAGAATCCTAGAGTGTCAGCTAAAGACTTACAAAAGTCTCTGGCATATGCTAACATCCCTGTTAGCGAATCTATGATACGTTAAACACTAAACAAGAATGGATTTCATGGGAGGATACCACAGAGGAAGCCACTGCTGTCCAAAAAAAACATTGCTGCACGTTTACAGTTTGCAGAAGAGCACCTAGATGTTCCACAGCAGTAGTGGCAAAATATTCTGTGGACAGATGAAACCAACGTTGAGTTGTTTGGAAGAAACACACAACACTATGTGTGGAGAAAAAGAAGCATAGCACACCAACATCAAAACCTCATCCCAACTGTGAAGTATGGTGGTGGGGGCATCATGGCTTGGGTCTGCTTTGCTGCGTCAGGGCCTGGACGGATTGCTATCATCGAAGGAAAAATGAATTCCCAAGTTTATCAAGACATTTTGCAGGATAACTTAAGGCCATCTGTCCACCAGCTGAAGCTCAACAGAAGATGGGTGTTGCAACAGGACAACGACCCAAAGCATAGAAGTAAATCAACAACAGAATGGCTTAAACAGAAGAAAATACGCTTTCTGGAGTGGCCCAGTCAGAGCCCTGACCTCAACCCGATTGAGATGCTGAGGCATGACCTCAAGAACGCGATTCACACCAGACATCCCAAGAATATTGCTGACCTGAAACAGTTCTGTAAAGCGGAATGGTCAAGAATTACTCCTGACCGTTGTGCACGTCTGATCTGCAACTACAGGAAATGTTTGGTTGAAGTTATTGCTGCCAAAGGAGGTTCAACCAGTTATTAAATCCAAGGGTTCACATACTTTTTCCACCTGCACTGTGAATGTTTACATGGTGTGTTCAATAAAAACATGGTAACATGTAATTCTTTGTGTGTTATTAGTTTAAGCAGACTGTGATTGTCTATTGTTGTGACTTAGCTGAAGATCAGATCACATTTTATGACCAATTTGTGCAGAAATCCATATCATTCCAAAGGATTCACATACTTTCTCTTGCAACTGTATATAGCAAGAGCAAAGTAGGAAGTGCTTATGGGTATATATACACACTGATTCAGACACCACTGCAGACAAGAGGTCATCATGGGGTCATGAATGCAGCAGTCACTTCAGTCTGTTGTAGTTTCTATCCTAGGAAGGGGCAATAATCTCCGAGCATTTAGGAGACTGATTGTTTTGGGGTAAAAGCTGTTCTTCAGCCTAGTGGTGCGGGCATGTAGGGCTCTAAGACGCCTACCAGAGGGTAGGGGAATGAAAAGGCTGTGGCCGGGGTGAGTTGGATCCCCGCAGATAATTTTTGCCCTGTTGCTGCAGCGAGCAGTGAAGATGTCATCCAGTGATGGTTACTGAGTACCAGTGATTCTGCCAGCCATTCTGATGATGCGCTTGAGGGTCTTCTTGTCCTCAGAAGAGCAGCCGGAGTACCACACTGTAATGCAGTATGTGATAACAGATTCTATGGTGCACCTGTAAAAATTGACTAGCAGTTGTTTTGGGAGTTGTGCTTTCTTCAGACTCCTCAGAAAATAAAGCCTCTAAAGGCCTTTTTTGGAAATTTCTGTTGTGTTTTTTATCCATGACAGGTCCTGACTAATATGAACTCCCAAGAATCTGAAACTTTGAACTATCTCCACGTTTCCACCATTAATGCTAATGGTAGGTGTCCATTTTGTTTCTTCTTCCTAAAATCCAGAATTAGCTCCTTTGTTTTCTTGGTATTGAGTATGAGGTTGTTGTTCTTACTCCATCTCCCTAGGTTCTCAACCTCTTTCCTATAGGCTGTTTCATCATTGTTGGAGATTAGGCCTATCACGGTCGTGTCATCTGCAAATTTTATAATGGTATTGGTATTGTGAATAGGTTTACAGTCATTTGTGAAGAGGGAGTAAAGGAGAGGGCTCAACACACAGCCTTGCGGTACCCCAGTGTTTAGTGTTAAGGATGAAGAGAAGTGCTTGCCCATGCGTACGATTTGTGGTCTTTTTGTAAGAAAATCCAGTATCCAGTTGCACAGGTGTGAGCTGAGACCCAAGTTGTTCAGTTTCGTTGCCAACTTGTTGGGAGGGATGGTGTTAAAGGCCGAGCTGTAATCAATGAACAGCATCCGCACATAGCTGTCTCTCTGCTCCAGTGTGACAGCGCAGTGTGAAGGGTAAGTGAGACAGCATCCTCAGTTGACCTATGTGCTCTGTAAGCAAACTGGTATTGGTCCATGGAGGTGCAGATCTTGCTCTTCATGTGCCTGAGGACAAGTTGTTCAAAGCACTTCATAGCAATAGGAGTGAGAGCCACCGGGCGATAATCACTTAAGGTCTTCACCCCGGCCTGTTTTGGAATTGGGACAATTGTGGAGGACTTCAGACAAGTGGGGACAATGGCCTGCTCTAGTGAGCTGTTAAACATACTGGTAAACACTGTTTTCAGCTGTTTAGCACAGTTTTTAAGGACTTTTCCAGGAACTTCATCAGGGCCAGCTGCTTTGTGGGGATTAATGTGGTTTAAGGCCCATTCTACCTCATGTGCTCTTAGTATCAGGGAACATGATGGAGCCTCTTGCTGGGCAAATTTGATGATAGGCAGCTCATTGTCTTTGTCAAATCGTGCAAAAAAATGATTTAGGTCATCAGGAGAGAAAGAATTTCCAGCTGTTTCAACAAGTACCATATGCCGCACACTAAACCAAGCAGAGCTTTATGGGCGAAGGCCAAGGAAGAAACCATTTCTGAAGAAAATAAATGAAAAGGAACTACTGATCTTTGCCAAAGAGTACCTTGACAAACCATAATCCTTCTGGGAAAATGTTCTGTGGACACATGAAACAAAAATCGAGCTTTTTGGAAATGCAAAGCAACAGTTTTGCAGACGGCGCAATGAAGCTTATAAGGAAAAGAACACCCTACCAACAGTTAAGCATGGTGGAGGATCCATAATGCTGTGGGGTTGCTTTGCTGTGTCTGGTACTGGAGGCCTTGACTGTATCACAGGAATCATGAAATCAGGGAATTATGAAGAGATTTAGAGTGAATGTCCTACCCAGTGAAAGAAAACTTGGTTTGAGTCGAAGATAATGGGTCCTCCAGCAAGATAAGGACCCAAAGCACACATCCAAAAGTACACAGGAATGGTTGAAAAAAATTAAAAGAATTGACTGTTTTAAAATGGCCAGCAATAAGTCCTGACCTAGATCCCATTGAAAATCTTTGGGGCGAGGTGAAGTCTGCCATTTGGAAAAAGAACCCTGCAAAGATTCAAGAGCTTGAACAAACTGCAAGAGAAAATACCAGATGAGAAGTGCAAGAAGCTTATAGATGGCTACAAGAAACATTTGGAGGCTGTCATCAATGCCAAAGGGTGTGCAACCAAGTATTAATTAGGGGTTCCTTTATTGCTGCACATGCTGTTTATTCAGTTTCTTCTTTGAAATTACGTCAATGTAAGTTGAAAAACAATATTTTATTGTTGTATTACTTTGGACCACTAATTAAAAATACATGAGGATATCACTTTGTTACATTTCCATTTATTTCTGAAGATATTGTACAGTCTATGAAAAAAAAATGAAGGGGTGCCATGAATGGTGAGCAGCACCGTATGTGCAACCATGATAGGGACCAATGCAGGGTCATGCTATTCATGATTGGCCAAACCCCTCTTAGTGCAGTCTAAAGCCAAGGCTGTAAAGGTGGACGGTGATCTGTGGCACAAAGCTAAACCCTTAGTTGTTTTGGTGCCCAAGGAGACCCTTCTCCTAATCTGTAGTCATTCGAGCTGTTTCGCAAATATAAAGAGGTGTTCTGTTTTGCTGACCAGTCCTCAGACCATGAATATCTGATCAGTGGGGGTCGAAATCACGCCACCCCCACCCTTCAGCTGATTAAAGAGGCCACAGCGCTGCGGCCTCTTTATAGGCCAGTGATGTCAAGTTCATTGGTCATATGGCCTAGGTACAGCTCATTCACATTCAATTCACCCCACAGATTAAATATTGATGACCTATCAGGACCTATCTGTCGGGGGGCAGCCAGTGGCAGGCAGTGACAGGGACGATCCTCTCTAGCGTCACCCGCGATGCTAAGGAGGCTTATTCCCGTTACCGCCTGCCATCGGCTGCTCCCCCCAACACCGGATGTTTTCATCCACACATGGGGAGAAGCTGCTGCGGCGGTGCGGGGACCAGGAGCAATGTAGGGAGCCAGGTAAGTAGAATCAGTGTGGGGGACCCGGTAACATGGGGGGGCATTTCCAGGCTCGGATAACCCCTTTAAGTTCAGTGGCGCTGTATAGCATCATTGCAGTCTGAAGTATAGAGGTAAAGAAATCTTTAAGCAGAACCAGTATATAATCAAATACTAAGGGGGTCATTTACTTACAGAAATACGACTAAATAAGGCGTATTTCTTTGCGCTGCAATCTGCGACTTTTCCTTACTCACGTCAGGTCTACAAAAGTGGGCGGGAAAGTCTCATTCATCAATTTCTACACCTGTTTTAGGCATAGCAAGGGATCTGGCGTAGATTTAGAAGCGGCCTCTACATAAGGTCTTAATAAATGACCCCCTAAAACTCGAAAGGCCCCTTTACACTGCCGATGTTCGGGGAGATTATCACCAATGAGTGTTCACATGGTGCCCCCGATTACCCGATGCCGGCGATTATCTCATGCATCAGGTAATAGCAGATTGTTCTGTCTACTGCCGGAAAACAATCATTCTGTATGGGGACAAGCAATAGCATAAGCGATCAGCTGTCCCCGTACTGTGGAGCCGTCTCCTCCACTAACGAGCAAGCGATTGTCGGAAAGGAACGCTTCCTTCCCGACAATCACTTGCTACATCGGGCTGTGTATACTGACTTTCAGCAGGACCCCCATGAATCTTATCTTTTGACAGTATATCTGTAATATGTGCAATCATAACGCATGGTGGAATTCCCCTTTAAAACCCTAGGAGATAAATGACACAGAGGACAGCTACAAAGTGCAGGTGAGCTCCGGGGAAGTGGGTGGTGACATCCCATTGAACAGACTTGGCTGCATTGTTTATGTGGCTCCTCTGCAGGATTGTAATAGCTGGGGGTGTGCAGCGTCTCAGCCAATAGCGTCCCTCCAGCGGCCGGGGCAGATCAGAGTTCACACTTGTTTATAACACTGCAGGGTCATGGACGTGACCACAATATACGGGTGTTTTTGTGCAGTTGGGTTGTAATGTAGGTAAAAGTACAAAAGGATGTCCTGCAGGCAGCTCGGAGTAAACGATCATTGTGTTAAAAAACACTGATCCGCTGGTAAATAGCGTCCCAGAAATGTGAACTATGACAGAACAGCAGAAAACACACCAATAATAGATCAATAACATGTTTACCAAGATCTCTCTCTTATAAGATGGGGTTAGGCATTTTATTATGGAGCGTGTTAGTTGCAGAAATAACAATTCATTCCCTGACATCAATCAAAGATCTTGAAAATTAAACAAAAATGTCCATAAAATGTCATTAGGGAGTAAATTTCCCATTGCTGCTTGTGAGACTAACGGCACACAAGGGTATTCAGTCCAGGGAACACACTTGTGTGATGGCTGCATTTCCCAGACCGAACTGAATGATTTAGGCCCCTTTCACACGAGCGAGTTTTCCGCGCGGGTGCAATGTGTGACGTGAACCTGCACCCGCACTGAATCCGGACCCATTCATTTCAATGAGTCTCTGTACATGAGCGTTTTTTTTTTTTTTTTAAGCATCAGTTCTGCGTTGTGTGAGAATCGCAGCACGTTCTATAGTCTGCGTTTTTCACGCAGCCCTGGCCCCATAGAAGTAAATGGGGCTTCAGTGAAGAAACGCATTGCATCTGGATGTAACCTGGAAGCAAGTGCGGATGCAATGCGTTTTTCACTGATAGTTGCTAAGAGATGTTGTTTGAAAACCTTCCGTTTTCTATCATGTGCCTGAAAAACGCATCAAAACTGATTGCACCCATGCAGAAAAAAACTGAACAACTGAATGCGATCTCAGACAAAACGGACTGAACTTGCTTGCGAAATGGTGCGTGTTTCACTGAACGCCACCTGAACACATCCTGAGCCAATCCATATCGTTTGTGTGAAAGAGCCCTTAGGCCTCTTTCACACGGGTGTCACGGATTTGGTCCGGATGCGTTGCGGGTGCATTGTAGGAAACCCGCGTGAGTGCGCACGCAATTTCAGTCAGTTTTGTCTGCGATTGCGTTGCGTTGTTCAGTTTTTTCCGTGCGAGTGCAAAGCGTTTTAATGAGTTTTGCACGCGAGTGATAAAAAACTGAATGTTGGTACCCAGACCCGAACCTGGACTTCTTCACTGAAGTTCGGGTTTGGTGTTCTGTAGATTTTATTATTTTCCATTATAACATGGTTATAATGGAAAATAATAGCATTCTTTAATACAGAATGCTAAGTAAAATGTCCATTGAGGGTTAAAAAATAATAAAAACATCACTCACCTCATCCACTTGATTGCGCAGCCGTTATCGTCTTCTTTCTTCTTCTTGCAGGACCTGCACTGACATCATCACCCTTACCATGTGGTGAGCGCGGTGACGTCAGCGCAGGTCCTGCTGAATGTAGATAGAAGGGGGCACCAATAAGTCACTCTGTCTTGACCAGTTCATTAAATACAGGTCTAAGGAAGTGAACCTGATGGATGGATTCCCCTTTAACACAGATCACAGATGATGCAGCTGAAGCAAGCAGAAGAAATGTATTTTCTTCACAACAGGGGCACAAAATGCTTAGTGGTTGCAGAACACCATGACACAGTACACTTGACAGTTGCTGAATAAACCCAACTAGAAGAACAGTTTCTGAATAGGCCTGGAACTGTGACATACTGGTCCACCACACTCATAGTGACTATTGACTTTCAACCATCCAACAGTGTGGCATTGGGTCACCTCATATATGCAGTATTCATGTAGGGTTGCATCAGTCACTGTATGGATCTGTCCTGTGCCTCCATGGGTCCTCATGACCACTATGCCACCACCCTCCAAGGACTTGTCCAACTACTTCTGGCAGCGAGTGTGCAACTTGCACATTGCCTAGCACTCTATCCAAGAGTTGCATGTCTAAGACCTCGGGGTGGTCAGTCTAAGGCCTTGGTAGAAAAGGACTTGCACCCCCCTGTTTGAGGACTGGTAAACTTTCGCTTTGCAACGGCAGTAACACCCTGGCACAAATGAAACAACAATTCCACTCAGGTTAACCTCAACTTGTAATATACAATGCAGTACGTGACCTTCACTTCAGACAGAAGGAGAGTTTATTCTTTAAAATGTTGGCTTAGCTTCCAAGAACCTGTTGGGCTAAACACTGTCTCTCCAAACTCCACCAGTCCACTCACGTCACCCTCCCTATGGCTCAGTGCAGCCAGTTGCTGACTATGGGATGGTCATTCGTCTCAGTTTACCAGCTTCTCTTCAGTGACCAGGCCCGGCGCTACATCACCCCCTCCTTTTTACATCACCGTTGCTTCGCTTGTGTTGGCAAAAATCCTTGCACTGGCCCTGACAGTGACAACCCTCAGGCAGCAAATGTTTGGCAACTTTGTACAATAGTCCTCCAGGTCCCTCTCTCTATATCACCCCGGCAGAATCATGGTGGCTAGTTCTGAAACACTGCACTGCTTCATTAAGACTCTATGTCACTTGCTTTTATCCTTAGCCCACTAGCTCCTCAGTGGTTAGATCTGGGCCTACTCTCACTCACTGCTTAATGGGGTTATGCCATGATTGATGTAAAACATGAAAATTAGACATCATATAGTACTTTCTGCTCCAGCTCTCTCCCTGTAACTGCTACAGTGTCTGACAGAACATATGGCTGGTGGCAGTTAAAGATTTAAACTGAGCACGTTTGACCAGCTCAGGGAGACGGACAAAAAATAAGGAAAAGAACCTACAGCAGGTGGCGCTACACAGATACACTTTATTGAATAGCTCATACTACATTTTTAATTACATGTAAATACAAAAATATTTAGATCCAGGTGCTGGTTTAAATGTAGAATATGTGTCCAGATCAGCAAAAAAACGGAAGACGTCCGTGTGCCTTCTGCAATTTGCGGAATGAAACGGAGGCGGCCCATTGTAGAAATGCCTATTCTTGTCTGCAAAACGGACAAGAATAGGACATGTTATATTTTTTTTGCGAGGCTACAGAACGGAGCAACGGATGCAGACAGCACACGGAGTGCTGTCCGCATCTTTTGCGGCCCCATTGAAGTGAATGGGTCCGCATCCGAGCCAAAGCAACGGTCATGTGCTTGAGGCCTTACTCCACTTAGCTGAATCTTTGCCCTGGGCTACAGTATGGAAGTATGCATAAACCCTATGGGAAGAGAGCCTAGAGTAAGACACATTCTTATGTTTTTGTGACCTTTTTTGGACCAATTGGCTGTGTCTGCATCCGGTTCTGTAAATGTCCATCTTATCTTCAGCACCTCAGTACTTCAAATTCTAGACTTTATATATAAGTAGAGCTCTGTTCACACTTTCCTCTGCTGGCAATTCAGATATATTAGATAGTAAGAATAGCATTGAAACTATGGAAGCCACAGGAGAACCCTAAGGCCTCTTTTACACGAGCGACACAGATTGTGTCAGGATCTGATCAGGAAAAAACGGATGGTTTTGCACGCAAGTTCAATTAGTTTTGTCTGCATTCAGTGTTTCAGTTTTTCCGTGCAGATGCAATCAGTTTTTGATTTGTTTTTCACGCGCCTGAAGAAAAACTGAAGATTAACACTCAACATCTTCTAGCAACCATCAATGAAAAACGCATTGTATCCGTATGCCTTCCGGTTTTCAAACAAGCCCCATTCTCTTCTATGGGGTGAGGGTTGCGTGAAAAACACACAATATAGAACATGCTGAGATTTTTCCTGAACCTACAGATGATCAGTGATAAACAATGTTCATGTGC
Organism: Bufo gargarizans; assembly: GCF_014858855.1. Taxonomy (NCBI): domain Eukaryota; kingdom Metazoa; phylum Chordata; class Amphibia; order Anura; family Bufonidae; genus Bufo; species Bufo gargarizans. The sequence continues at coordinate 611,222,467 of NC_058081.1, forward strand.
ACAGACCCATTGAAATGAATGGATTAGGACTCGTATGGGTCTGGATGCTATGTGTTCACAAGACGCATCGTAGCTGGACGGAAAATTCGCTGTTTTTTGCGTTCCGTCTACGGTTCGTAGATGGTCTGTATACGGAACCATTCATTTCAATGGTTCCGCAAAAAAAAAAACGGAATGTACACCGTATGCATTCAGTTTCCATATTTCCATTTTTCTGTTCCATTGAAAGATAGAACATGCCCTATTATTGCCCGCAAATCACGTTCCTTGGCTCCATTCAAGTCGGTGGGTCCGCAAAAAAAATGGAACACATACAGAAATGCATCTGTATGTCTTCTGTATCCATTCCGTGTATATGCCATATGGAAAAACGGAACGGAGAAACGGAACAGAAACGGAAACACAACAGAAACAAAAAAAGGAACCGTAAAAAACGGACAGCAAAACACTAAAAAAGCCATACAGTTGTGTGAAAGAGGCTTGAGTCAATGGGAGCTTAAGTCGTTGGAAGAACGAGTGAAACAGTTTTCAAGAAATCTACAGTAAGTCCAGTTGCCTTGATTTATTCTTTACAGATATAATGGGATCAGTTGCACGCACATTGTTGTGGCATCCATTATGACAGGAGCTTAGACTGGATTCACAACTAGTTTTCGCAGTCCACTTTAGGCTTTGATCACTTCTGCGTTGAAGGCTCCATTAGGATCCTTCAATGTAGATTCCATCAAAAATCCAGACCAAGTAGCGCAGCGTACCAGAATCTCAGCGGATGCAATTACAGTCAGCGTTGTGTCCATGTGCAGTGTGTGTCCATCATGCAGAGGACCTGGTGCTTCCATTTTTGTAACGGAGGTCAACAGAAACAAAAGTGCAGATTTGAACGAACCGTAATCTGTCCCCTGTGCCGTACATAGTGAGGACACATCCTTTGGTCAAGTCACCATGTTATTCAATGGCTTTAGCAGGTATGCTGTATGTAACATAGTAACATCATTTATTAGGCTGAAAAAAGCCATCTGTCCATCCAGTTCGGCCTGTTATCCTGCAAGTTGATCCAGAGGAAGACAAAAAGACCCTGTTAGGTAGAAGCCAATTTTCCCCACTTTAGGGGGAAACAAATTCCTTCCCGACTCCAATCAGGCAATCATGACTGCTCTCTAGTAGCTATACCCTGTAATATTATTACGCTCCAGAAATACATCCAGGCCGCTCTTGAATTCCTTTATTGTACTCACCATCACCACCTCCTCAGGCAGAGAGTTCCATAGTCTCTCTGCTATTACCGTAAAGAATCCTCTTCTATGTTTGTGTACAAACCTTCTTTCCTCCAGACACAGAGGATGTCCCCTCGTCACAGTCACCGTCCTGGGGATAAATAGATGATGGGAGAGATCTCTGTACTGACCCCTGATATATTTATACATAATCTTTCTGGGTTCTGTAGTCCATCCATTCCAGTTATTACTTTAGTTGCCCTCCTCTGAACCCTCTCCAGCTCTGCTATGTCTGCCTTGTTCACAGGAGCCCAGAAGTGTACACAGTACTCCATGTGTGGTCTGACTAGTAATTTGTAAAGTGGTAGGACTATGTTCTCATCACGAGCATCTATGCCTCTTCTGATGCAACCCATTATCTTATTGGCCTTGGCAGCAGCTGCCTGACACTGGTTTCTACAGCTGAGGCTACTTTCACACTTGCGCTTGATCGGATCCGTTCTGAACGGATCCGATCATATTAATGCAGACGGAGGCTCCGTTCAGTACGGATCCGTCTGCATTAATAACTTAGAAAAATTTCTAAGTGCGCAAGATGCCTGAGCGGATCCGTTCAGACTTTCAATGTAAAGTCAATGGGGGACGGATCCGCTTGAAGATTGAGCCATATGGTGTCATCTTCAAGCGGATCCCTTCCCATTGACTTACATTGTAAGTCTGAACGGATCTGCTCGCCTCCACACGGCCAGGCGGACAGCTGAACGCTGCAAGCAGCGTTCAGCTGTCCGCCTGGCTGTGCGGAGGCGAGCGGAGCGGAGGCTGAACGCCGCCAGACTGATGCAGTCTGAGGGGATCCGCTCCATTCAGACTGCATCAGGGCTGGACGGAGGCGTTCGGGTCCGCTCGTGAGCTCCTTCAAACGGAGCTCACGAGCGGACCGACGAACGCTAGTGTGAAAGGAGCCTTAGTTTGCTGTTCACTAAAATTCCTTTTCCATGTCAGTGTTAGGCTACTTTCACACTAGCGTTAATATTTTCCAGTATTGAGATCTGTCATAGGGTCTCAATACCGTAAAAAACGCTTCAGTTTTGTCCCCATTCATTGTCAAGGGGGCAAAACTGAACTGAACAGAACAGAATGCTCCAAAATGCATTTTGTTCCGTTCTCATGCTGCGGTTTGCTGTCTGTCCTGAGATGCGGAGCAAGACCCACAATGCAAGTCAATGAGGACGGATCCGTTTTCTCTGACACAATCTGACACAATAGAAAACGGCTCCGTCCCCCATTGACTTTCAATGGCGTTCATGACGGATCCGTCTTGGCAATGTTAAAGATAATACAACCGGGTCTGTTCATAACGGACGCAGGTGGTTGCATTATCAGTAACGGAACCGTTTTTCCCTGCCGGATCCAGTGTGAAAGTAGCCTAACCAGGGCCGGTGCAAGGATTTTTGCCAACACAAGCAAAGGATTTTTGGTTCTGGTAACGTCTCTCTGCTTCAGACAATGGCTGGTTTAAGGACCATATTTTTTGCCCTCTAAGACACAGTTTTAGAGGAGGATCACCCCCAATGTTAATCAGACCTCAGATCAGAACCCCATGTCAGACATCATCCCCCAGCCATCAGTCCCCAATGTCAGCCATCAGACCCCCATGTCACATTTCTCCCCCTCCATGTCACATTTTTCCGCCCTCCCCCAGGGTGCGCCCTAAGGCGGCCGCTTGGTCTGCCTTATGGTAGCACTGGCCCTGAGCCTAACCCAGTGTTTTACCATTTAGTATGTACTGGTGACTTGCATTATTCCTTCCCATGTGCATAACCTTACATTTGTCAGTGTTAATCCTGACTAGGCTTTCTATATTACAATTGATTACATTATTACACAATGGGAGAATATGTAGCTGTCTGATGAAGCTGCAGAGCATTGCGATCCTATCGTGCATTTGATATTGTTTCATTGACTATCTTTATCACAAGCTGATGCTGTCAGTGTCGGAACGGTTGTTTTTGCACAGTACATTTTCCACAGCCGCGCCTGGTCCATGTCGTATCTTCTCAGCTCTGGAAACCTGATCTTTACCTGGTTAGAGTAAACAGACAGGCTGTTTGTAGATATAGATGAGGCGATGGGGACTGACCCTCCCTTAGCATGCATTTACTATATATAACCACATGCTGTGACATACATAGACATTCCTCACTCTTCTACGTGTGTCAGGTTACCGCTCAGATAAAGTTTCAAGAGAGAAAGACAAAAACAGCAAAATAAAATAAAAATTGGCCTTCTATTAACAGATCTCTAAATATTTCAAACTTGTCTTATATCGATATATAATAATGCCAATATTTCCCATGAGCTATTTATACTGGAGTATAAGAATATATCTGCAGCCTCCTCATAGCATACCAAGCATAGCGCTGTACATTGTACATTCACCTGGATAGGTTATCATTTTTTTTTTAAGTACTGTACTCCTTTAAGTACTCCAAATCGTTGCTTCCTGGACCCCACGACTATGGCTTACAGCATAATAGGTAATGAGCTTAGCTCCAAACTTTTTAGATTTTGTGAGGTACAAATATATCCTGTTCTGTGACCTCCACGGTATCATCTTTCTTGGACCTTCTGACCAGTAACATGTAGAGGGAAGGTTCCTAACGTCACTTGCTCTGGCCTTTTGAATTTCTGCCACAGTCACATTGTGACCTTTCGTTGAGCCATACTGATCAAAGCACGTTGTAATATACTTTCATGGGAGCCGTGCCATTGACAAGTTGACTTTAGAAGCTGGCGCAACACATTGACCAACTCGCCTGGCGTTGCCATTGGTGCAGGTTACACAAGACGCATTGATCCATGTTGTAACTTTTGCTTCGTCTGGTGGTCTTTATCTAATAATCAGATTATCTTTGCTCTATAGCTTACGTTAGGTGATAGGGCATAAAAGTCGTCAACCCTCTGCAGACTCAATAACTGCCGAGCTCCAAACCTCCTCTGGTATTAACATCCCCGCAAAAACTGTGCTGTGCCAGGAGCTTCATGGCATGGGTTTCCATGGCCGACCAGCTGCATGGCAAGCCTTACATCACCAAGCACAATGCCAAAGGCTGGATGGAGTGGTGTAAAGCTCGTCGCCACTGGTCTCTGGAGCATTAGAAATGTGTTCTGTGGAGTGACAAGTCAGGCTTTTCTGGCAGTCTGATGGATAATTCTGGGTTTGGGGAATTCCCAGAGAACGTTACCAATTGTAAAGTTTGGTGGAGGAGGGGTTGCCTAGGGTTGCTTTTCATAGGTTGGTCAAGGCCCTTTTGTTCCAGTGAAGGGAAATCTTAAAGCTTCCGCATACTAAAACAATTGTATGCTTCTAACTTTGAGAACAGTTTTGGAAAGGCTTTTCTGTTCCAACATGACTGTGCCCCAAAGCACAAAGCAAGGTCCAGAAAGTTTGGGTGAATTGGAAGAACTTGACTTGCCGCACAGAACCCTGATCTCAACCCTACCCAACACTTTTGTCATTAAATTGAAGATTGCGAGCCAAGCCCTTTCATCCAACATCAGTGTCTGACCTCATAAATGTTCTTCTGGATGAATGGGTGAAAATTCCTGCAGACACACTCCAAAATCTTGTAGAAAGCCTTCCCAGAAGAGTGGAAGATGATTTAGCTGCAGAGGGAGGACCAACTCCATATTAACGTCTATGGATTTAGAATGAGATGTCAAAAAAGCTCCTGTAGTTGTAATGTGTAGGTGTCCCAATATTTTTGTTCATACAGCGTATATGTCCAGACTCCAGGACAACCCTACAGAGGAATCTTGTATTCTGTAGCATCAGGCACAGTTCCTCTGTTCTCTGCTTTCCAGGAACATGATGACTCTTGTGTAATTAAGGAATTTACCCATACTTCTATGTACATGTACAACACGACTCCAAATCCTAACATGCAATAGAGAAATTATATTTTCCTAGTGTTATACTATAATGAATAGCGTGCAGCATAACCCCCTACCCTGGAAAACTGAAAATAATTACCAACACCCTTTACATAGAAGAATGCTGTAAATGATGCAGTTCTAGTAATTTGGACATTTTTTAAGTAACCTTTTAGCATGCAACAGAATTTCCAGAACATTAACCATATGTGCCACCCTCAGGTTAGCTCCCAAAAGTGCCTTTGCCAAAATGCCCCCTTTAGGGTACGGCCACACATATGTTAAATGATGTGGATTTTCCACAGAGGAATTGCTTTTTTTTTAAACAAATTTCACCCACAAGCTGCAGAAAGTGTCCGCACATAACTTGCCATGCAGTGCTGCCATATTTAACAAGTGCAGATTTTAAATCCTCAGTTTGTCAATTTATGCTGTGGACTTCACCTTTTGCAGCGCACTAAAATCTGCAGCAAAAATTCACATGATTTTGCCATTTTGACCAGATATGGTGCCAATTTCCACTGCAGAAATTTAGCAGTGGACCTGCTACGTGTAGCCATAACCTTAAAGGGGTTTTCTGGAATTTTCATATTGATGGCCTATCCTCAGGCCAGACAGGGGTCTGACTCCCATGACTCCTGCCAACCAGCTGTATGAAGAGGTGCTGTGGCCAGGGCCACGACAAGGTATTTCAGCGCCCTAGGCAAAGCAGGCAAATTGCACCCCCCCCCCCTCCTCCACAAAATCAAATAAAAGTGAAATTACTTCCTAATTATAAGATTACAACACATTTAAAAGAAGCAGTGAAGAGAAGATTCAGTGACTTATAGTTGACGTCTCCACAGATTTCAGTTCTTCATTTTCCTTTTTTTCTCTATTTGGTCCATAACATCACACGCAGATGTCTTTGGGCAGGGGTATGCAGCCCCCTCTACTATATAAGACATCAGTATTACTAGGTGGCACTTGGGGGACTGCTACAGATTTTGAAAATTAGCCCCTAAATGTATAGACCCCAGATCAGCCCCCTAATTTATACAGACCACTGTGTCATCCTGCTGCTCCTCCCAATACTGCACCCGCTGTGCTACCCTCCCCCCTGTAGTGCCAGTTATATATTGTGCTTTATATTGCTCTATATTGGTTTTCCTAGTATTAATTAGTAGGCCATTGCTTAGGATAAAAAAAAAAGCTAAAAACATCCTGAAGATAGGCCATCTAAAATCCTGGAAACCCCTTTAAAGAAGATGTCTCTTTTAATAAATATGTGCATTTCCAACAAAATAGTAATTATTGATGTTTTCTTAAAACTCTGTATCGTGCTGTCCCTCTGCTATTCATCATGGAAATGTATGAATTAATTTACTGTTATATTTTTTTTTTTACCATTTAGCACCGATACATCATAGTGTGTAAGGACATACCCCATTGGAAAGAGGAACAGTAAGGGTATGGCCACACAGCACGGGCAGCCGAGTATCGCCCATGCATGCCGCAGCGCCTTCATAATAACTGATTAGAACTGAATTGTTTATTCTGTGTTAATGGTGGCACGGTTTTGTGGATTAGCGCACATGTCATTACCATGAATACTGGTTAAGCACTTTGGATATAAACAGTCCATGGCCATACCATACCTGACCGCACAGTCCTTGCCGAGGCACGGCTACAACCTCTGTCAGTGCCCATGCGTCCAGTTGTTAATGTATTCATACATTTACAAGAGGAAGAACAGAATAATAGCATAACATAGAGTTCTAGAAAATGATAACGTCGAGTTCTAGAAAATGATAACGTAGAGTTCTAGAAAATGATGCTCGAGAATTCTTATCGACAAGATGTAAAAGAATGTGATTCATCAGACCCAGGCCACCGTCTTCCATGGCTAGGCTTTAGCAAAATGCAGAAATGAAATTGCGGACGTGTGAATGGACCCTTATGGCGGTGTCCACACGGGATGTAAGTTGCAGAAGTATCTCCTGCTGCATAAGTTGACATGCTGTGGATATTAAAGGGGTATTCCCGCTTGTTACAGGTTATCCCTTATCCACTGGATAGGGGATACCTATAGATTGGTGGGGGTCCTAATGCTGGGACCCACACCGATCACGAGAATGGGGACACGTACACCTCAGAACCCCCTTAAATGAATAGAGCAGGTGCACTGCCTCTTCATTCATCTCTGTGGGAGTTCTTCGGATAGCCGAGTACAGTGAACGCCCAGAAAGATGAATAGAGCAGCACTGCGCATGCTCAGCCTGCCGCTCCGCTCATTCTGCAGGGTTCCAAGGGGTACAGGGTCCCCTTCTTGCGTGATTGGTGGAGGTCACAACCAGAATACTCCTTTAAATGTTTCAGGGTATGTTCCCATGTGGCAACTGCATTTTTTCTGCAGCGGATCTGCCCAAAATCAGCAGAGGTAAAAACTGCACCAGATTGTGGAAGTTTTTGCTGTGGATTTTTTTTTCCCCCAAAACACTGCAGACATGACATGAAATCCGCAGCAGATATCTGTAACATAAACTGACGAGCTGCAGATTTAACCCCCCCCCCCCCCAGTGTGCCACGTTCTGTGCGGGAGATTTCTATTTTAAACGCTCATACACTTCGTTGCTACTGTACAATGCTGGGGATGTGTCACACAGGGACATGTGGCAGCAAATCTGCAGCATTTACACTAAGGGCTCATGCACACAAATGGATTTTTTTTCCCATGTTCTTTTCCGTTTTTTGTGTGGCCCTTATGCGGAACCATTTACTTCAATGGGCCGCAAAAAAAAATGGAAATGACTCTGTGCATTCCATGTCCGTATGTCTGCACGGCTGCTCCGCAGAAAAATAGAACATGTCCTATTATTGTCCCGGCAGTGTGTTCGGTGATGTCACCGGCTCTGATGGGCGGGCTTTAGCGCTGCCCTAGCCGTTTCCAGGCTAGGGCAGAGCTAAAGCCCGCCCATCAGTGCTGGTGACGTCACCGGGCTTCCTGGTAACCCCATGGAGAGCCCGGCTCTTCACCGGAACTCCGGAAAATGCCTTTGCCCTGCGCGATTTAGTGCAGGGCAAAGGAGAGCATCGGAGCATGAACTGCTTCGATGCTCAAGTCAGGGGGGCTGCCTGGGTGAAAATGGGGGGATGTCCGGGTTCAGCTCTGAGTCTGGACAACCCTTTTAACTTTGTCTACATCATAAATGCCATTTGCTGAGGTGACACGACCCCTTTAAAGGGAACCTGTCACCTGGATTTTGTGTATAGAGCTGAGGACATGGGTTGCTAGATGGCCGCTAGCACATCCGCAATACCCAGTCCCCATAGCTCTGTGTGCTTTTATTGTGTAAAAAAAACCAATTTGATACATATGCAAATTAACCTGAGATGAGTCCCTGACTCATCTCACATACAGGACTCATCTCAGGCAGATATGGCCAGCGAACACATGCGGGCTGCCATCTTTAGTAAGGTAGACTCACTCGTCCGGCGATGGGCCTTTAGCGGGCTGTTCTCGGAACTGCCTGCTCCCGGTGACTGCATTTGATTTCAGACCGGCTCCCGGCACAGGTAAGGGCTTACCTGTGCATCGCCGGACGGGTGAGTCTACCTTACTAAAGATGGCAGCTCGCATGTGTTCGCTGGCCATCACTGATCTCAGGTTAATTTGCATATGTATCAAATCGTTTTTTTACACAATAAAAGCACACAGAGCTATGGGGACTGGGTATTGCGGATGTGCTAGCGGCCATCTAGCAACCCATGTCCTCAGCTCTATACACAAAATCCCGGTGACAGGTTCCCTTTAAGCAGTGGGGGTTGAGATTTGTTCACAGTATGAGTTATTTTGCTGCTTCTGTAAAACACTGTGGATTTCCCCCCAAATAATTCCAAGGCTGTAAAAGACTCCGTGACAGATCATGTGACTTCTGCCTCCCCAAACCCCTGATCAGTGGAACGTGACCCCTCCCTGGACAGTATGCTGCAAACTTCTGCAATACTACAGGTGACGTCACGGACAACGCCCCCTCCGTGCCCCCTCTGTCTCTATGGATCAGGCGGCAGCATTCTGCAGACAGTAGACACGCCCCCATCGTACGTCACTCACTGCACGCACACCCCCTCCCCTCCCCCCGGGGCTGCTGACGTGATATCACCAGCCGGCTGTAAAGAGAAAACCGGCTTCTACCGGCCAGCCGAGAGAGAGAGAGAGCGGAGAGCTAGCGGGAGGATGAGGGACTGACCGGAGACGCCGAGACCCTATCCGTCCAGCAGCCGGGGACATGGCTCAGAGCAAGGACACCCTTATGCACCTCCTGGCCGGAGGGTAAGAGCGGCATTAGAACCATAAGTTGTATGGCATGATATTACATCACACAGAGGAACTACAGTGCCCAGCATGTCCTGTCACCTGCTGGGACTTGTTAGTTCCACTGCAGCAAGGCAGGTGTATAGTCCCCGTTATAATCTACATATACAGTATATGTGGTAATAATTGTGTCACCCGACAGGACCAGGGGTATTAATACTATAGTGTAATATCAGATAGTATATGCTATAATAAACCATAGTGTAATCTAACGTACAATATATAACATAGGGCAATATCCTATACTGCAATAAAACTGTGTAATATAAAGCACAGTGTAATACACTATATTATGTATAGTATATAATATATTGTAATACAAAGTAGTATGAGGTCATATAAAGCATATATAGTATAATGTAATATAACATGGTGTACTGTAAAGTAACACAGTATATCATATAATAAAATATAGTGTAATATAACACAGTATAATATGAAGCATAGTGTAAAATATATACTATATAGAATGTAACATAGTATAATGAAATGTAATATAAAATAGTGTAATGCAATATAACATATTATTGCTGTATGATATAAAGTAGTATAATTTGATAGAGAATAGTGTAATATAATAAAGCGTAGTGTATTATAGCAGTGGGATATGAAGTAGTCTGATTATTAGAATAGTGTAATAAAATAAAGCGTAGTGCAGATGCACGGTATAATATCTGCACATGGCTGAATGGATACAGCGCAGTCTGCTGGGTGACTCTGTGCCAGGCAATCTTAGTAATGCAGTCAGGTGGCATCCATCTCCTGGTTTCTATATAGGTCCATCATCTTCACGTGTTCTGCCACTTAACCCCTTCCCCGCTGTCCTGTAAGGAGCAGTCCTTGCTTCTTGCCGTAAGGGCAGCCCCAGAGTCACAGGAAGGAAGCGTGGCTGCAGGCAAGGTCACATGGAGATGACAGACACATGGCGGGGGATGTGCCACCTCTAAGCTGAGGGCTACCAGTGCTGCTGATGCTGCGTCAATGTCGTGGCGCAGACGGGTTCCTGTCAGCAGCCAGGCAGTGTGGATATTATAATGCTACTCGTTGCTGGTGGTTGTCATTTAGCTACAAACGATTTTCTCCCCGATGATTCACTTGGTCGCCGCATGGGTTACGATTAGTTTCTAGAATCGAAACGGTCAAGTAGTGATGGGTTAAATTCCATTTTAAATGGGTTTAGTAGTAGTAATGCTTCTGACTGATTTCCTCAAAGTATATTAGGTAGCAGCGGGTCTCCGACTCTTGCAGAACTACAGCTCCCAGCATGCCCATACTGGGAGTTATGGTTTTGCAATAGCCGGAGAGCCCCATGGTGGAGGCCACGGCTATGCATGGCCCCTGTCACCTATGTCCGTAGACTGCAATCATAGACGCGCTGCTCTGTCTAGTATGACATTATGGGGGTATTGTGGCTGGCCTTGTTATGGGGAAAGGCCTCTGCTCCGGCCACATTGTCACTGGTCATGTGGGGGTGTCGCTAGTCTTGTGTCTGAAGGTGACTGGTAAAGCCATTGGGTAAAGAGGTGCAGTTACTGCGGCTCGTGATGTGATGGGGGCACTGGGCAATGAAATAGTCCGGTCTGACATTTGTATCCCTGCGTTCACCCATGCGCTCTGTGTGTACCCATATAGGACGTGTCCCAGGACAGGCAGCCTGTTTACCTCCAGTCATGTGCCCGGGAACAGCTGCGGTGAAGAATCCCTTTAAATTGACCTCCCGGAGGGAAACCATTAGGCTACATGCACACGAACGTTGTTTGTTTCCGTGTCCGTTGCGTTTTTTTTTTTTGGGCTAGGATGCGGGCTCGTTCATTTTAATGGGTCGGTCAAAAAATGCGGTTAGCACACCGTGTGCTGTCCGCATCAGTATGTCCGTTTCGTAGCCCCGCCCAAAAAAATTTAACATGTCCTATTCTTGTCCGTTTTAGGCATTGTTACAATGGATCTGTAAAAAAAAACAAAAAAAAAAAAACGATGGCATACAGATGTCATCCTTTGTTAGGCCTCATGCACACGACCGTTGTGTGCATCCGTGGCCGTTGTGCCGTTTTCCGTTTTTTTTCACGGACCCATTGACTTTCAATGGGTCAGTGGAAAAATCGGAAAATGCACCGTTTGGCAGCCGCATCCGTGATCCGTGTTTCCTGGCCGTGAAAAAAATAAGACCTGTCCTATTTTTTTTCACGGCCAACGGTTCACGGACCCATTCAAGTCAATGGGTCCGTGAAAAATCACGGATGCACACAAGATTGTCATCCGTGTCCGTTTTTTCCTATCATTTCAATGGCAAACTTGACTTAGATTTTTTTTTTCATTTTTCATGTCCGTGGATCCTCTAAAAAACAAGGAAGACCCACGGACGAAAAAACGGTCACGGATCACGGACCTACGGACCCCGTTTTCACGGACCTTAAAAAAAAAACGGTCGTGTGCATGAGGCCTTACAATGCATCCGTAAAAAATGCCTAAAACGGACAAGAATAGGACATGTTCTATTTTTTTTTGCGGGGCTACGGAATGGACCTACTGATGCGGACAGCACACGGTGTACTGTCCGCATTTTTTGCGGACCCATTAAAATGAATGTGTCCGCATCCTATCCGCAAAAAAAATTGACACGGAAACAACATACATTTGTGTGCATGAGGCCTTAGGGCTCATGCACATGAACGTATTTTCTTTCCGTTCGTTGTTTTTGGGCGGACCATATGCGGAACCATTCACTTCAATTGGTCTTCAAAAACAACGGAAGGTACTCTGTGTGCATTCCCTTTCCGTATTTCTGTTCCGCAAAAAAGTAGTGCATGTCCTTTTATTGTCCGCAAATCACGGTCCGAGGCCCTATTCAAGCCAATAGGTCCGCAAAAAATACGAAACGCACACCGAACACATCCGTATGTCATCCGTATTTTGCTGAGCCACACTGTAGAAATGCTATGCCCGGCCCATTTGCTCATGTGTTTGGTGATTTAATAAGTTACTGTTTCCGTTTCCGATACTCAAAAAACGGATCAAATACGGAAACCATACGGATATGTTTTGTGGAATAACGGAACAGAAGAGGACTTTAGTCAGAGAAGAAAAAAACCTCAGATATGGAACAACGTATCAGGGAAAAACGGACTGCAAAACAACAACGGTCGTGTGCACGAGCCCTTATAGAAATGCCTATTTTTGTCTGCAAAACGGACAAGAATAGGACATGATCTATAATTTTTGCGGGGCTACGGAACGGAGCAACGGATGCGGACAGCACACGGAGTGCTGTCTGCATCGTTTACTGCCCCATTGAAGTAAATGGGTCCACACCCGAGCTGCAAAAAATGTGTCTCTGATGCGGAACCAAACCATGGTCGTGTGCAAGAGGCCTAAGGCTTATTCCACATGAACGTGTGCGCCCCATGGCCGTATAGCGGACCTTCAATATGCTGGCACCGTTCTATGTGCATTACGCATCACGGATGCGGATCCATTCACTTCAATGGGTCCGCAAATCCAGAGATGCGGAATGGTGTGGAACGGAAGCACGGAACGGAACCCTACGGAAGCACTACGGATTGCTTCCGTGGGGTTTCGTACCATACTTCCGTTCCGCAAAAAGATAGGACATGTTCTATGTTTTTGTGGAACGGCCGGATTGCAGACCCATTAAAGTGAATTAAAGTGCGGCTCCCCTACGGTGGGTGTTCGTGCATTGTGGCCCGCACGGCCAGGCCTAAGAGAGGCAGGGTTGAGTAGATTAACCCCCTGTGTGCCTACTGCTGTCTGAGTATCCCTTTAAGTCTTCTATACTGTGGCCAGAGTTAGTGACTTTTCTAGAAGTCAGCCATTGCGCTGCCGGCGGCTCATTCATCCACGGGGCGAGCATGTGCTCCAGTAACCTGGAAGGAGCCTGCTGATGGCCTGACGTGAGGGTTGTGTCATTGTGTGGGTTCAGTTTACATTCTTTTGATGCTTCTTTACTTTCCCGTGACTCAGGCGTAATTTCCTCCCATGCTATGTTCTGCATTTCCTAACCCTTTGTGTGCCGCACACCGCGGTTATTGCTCAGGTATTTGGTCTTGTGCATTAATTCCTGTCGTAGGTTTGAGACATATCTGATCAGAGCAGCCGGTGGTAAATTGAATGTGACTTTTTTCACCTGTGCCTCCGGTATTATGACCACTTCCTACTTTGGATGTCGGCAGCTAGGGGTGAGCGAATCACGCTTTGGATCCAACATCTGAAGTCGATTTGTTCCCCAACTTTGTATTAATGCTGTGCGGAGACCTGTCTGTACAGCATTAGGTTACATTCACATGACCGCAAAACACTGATCCGCCAAAAATACGGATGACGTCCTTTTGGCATCTGTACTGCATTTGTTTTTTTGGGGGGGATCCATTGTAACAATGCCTATCCTTGTTCACAAAACGGACGAGAATAGGACTTTCTCTATATTGTTGTGCGGGGCTACTAGAACGCATATACAGATGCGGACAGCACACGGTGTTCTGTCGTCATTTTTTGCGGACCCATTGAAATGAATGGATCCGCATCCAAACCGCAAAAAAAAATGAACGTACACGGAAACAAAATACGTTCGTGTGCATGTAGTTTTAAAATGTATGTGCTGTGCAGAAGCAAAATTTATTAAGTCTGTGAAGAAGTCGGCTTCGGTACTGAAGTTGGATCCGAAGCGCGGTTCGCTCACCTCTATGGGCAGTGTGTAGCTCATGAAGGAAGTCACGTGTGGTTAGCTGGCGTGGTGGGTATATAAGGTGTGCCATTGGCTGTCTACTTACATATCCCTCATTACTGTTAAAGGGAACCTGTCACTGGGATTTTGTGTATAGAGCTGAGGACATGGGTTGCTAGATGGCCGCTAGCACATCCGCAATACCTAGTCCCCAAAGCTCTGTGTGCTTTTATTGTGTAAATAAACCAGTTTGATACATATGCAAATTAACCTGAGATGAGTCCTGTATGTGAGATGAGTCAGGGACAGGACTCATCTCAGGTTAATTTGCATATGTATCAAATCGGTTTATTTACACAATAAAAGCACACAGAGCTATGGGGACTGGGTATTGCGGATGTGCTAGTGGTCATCTAGCAACCCATGTCCCCAGCTCTATACACAAAATCCCGATGACAGGTTCCCTTTAAGGGTAAAAGGGGAGATTTATCATAGTTCTAAAAAGGGATGATTATTGGCTTTTGGGCCAAAACTGTTCTGTTTGGGACCAGTTCTCAAGCTGCTGTGGTGAAAGTGTATCGTGGGTGGACACATGGCACCACTACACTCCGGAGCACCACGTGCCACTGATGTGAGAGGTGAACATGGGTCTTCGAAGCAGACGAATGGTCACTGCACCCCTGCTAACAAAGTTGCTTCGGCAGAAAAGGCTTACATTTTGGCAAAGGGTTGTCTTCCACGATGAGCCACGTTTCATCATACAGATGGACATTAGCGTGTCAGGCAAGAAACATAAGAGAATAATTTGTGTATCCCAGTATGGCTACATGCACACGACCGTATGTGTTTTGTGGTCTGTAAATTGCGGAGCCGCAAAAAAAAAAAAATGGATGACATCCGTTTATTTTTTATTTTTTGCGGATCCATTGTAACAATCCCTAAAACAGACAAGAATAGGACATTCATTTCAATGGGGCCGCAAAAGATGCGAACAGCACACCGTGTACTGTCCGCATCCGTTGTTCTGTTCCGTGGCCCTGCAAAAAAGATTGAGCATGTCCTATTCTTGTCTGCAACTGCGGACAAGCTTAAGCATTCTCTATATAGCGCTGGCCATGTGCGGTCCGCGAATTGCGGAACGCACACTGCCGGTATCCGTGTTTTGCGGACCGCAAAACACTTACGGTCGTGTGAATGCACCCTTAAGCAGCTGGAAACATCCTGACAAGAATATCTATTTATTGCCCATTTATAGGACCTCATGTGCCCCCCTCCAGGCCAGAGGTGGGTATACCAGCAGTGCATGGGCTATAATTGCAGAACTACAACTCCCAGCATGCCCTACTACAGCTGGAGAGATGACATGAGAATGCCTGGAAAGTGGAAACCCTTTTATTACATGTATTATGTAACTCATACACCAAAGCCATCCAGCGACTATTCCTGGCCTGTGGGGGGAAGGAAGTGGTAAAGGTCTGGATCTTTCTAGAGCAGAGTGTGTCCCTGCGATTATATAACGGCCCCCCTCCTGCTTACATAACCTCCCCTGCCTCACAATGGGCCGTGCACTGGGCTGATCTGTGGTCCTGGTGGATGAGGCTGGATTATGTCCATGATGATGGCTCAGGTCACATGTGCAGCGTCCACGTACGGTCAGGAACATGCAAATTCGGAGGTAGCTGCTGCAATTCGGGATTCTGGATCCCTTTCTGTGTAATTGTTTTTTTTTTTTTCTGCTGATCCTGTAGATTTTTAGTAAGGGGGTTACTGCTATTCCTTCTTTATCCTGCACGTCTCCTGATATGTCTGTTTTAGTAACCACTTGTAAGCATCTGTTCTTATAACTCAGTGATGTGCCATTCCTTTATTATTCCTGCTAGAAGTTCTGAATGAATTGGCATCAGTTTGCAGTAAAGGTCCAGCTGGGCGTTACCAGTAGGAGTGTTTCTGCACATTCTGACACTTATGCAATAATAGCTGCCAGTGACAGACTGTCAGGGATAACCCCCCCCCCCACCACCACCACCAACTGGTAACGCCCATCTGGACCTTCATTGCAAATTGCTAGCCATCCATTCATTCACTTTTCCCAGTAGCGCAGCTCTCCAATTTCTCTCCGCTTCAGCGATTCCCAACCAACGAGCAGCAAGGATCTCTGTTTCGTGCCTTTAAAAGAAGATTGACACAGATCCACAAAAGCAGTATATAGAGATGGAGATCCTTGCTGCTCGGTGGTTGGGAATCGCTAGAGAGGTGAGATATCGGAGAGCTGCGCTTCTGGGATAAGTGCGTTGCGTGAAAATCGCAGCATGTTCTATATTCTGCGTTTTTCACGCAACGCTGGCCCCATAGAAGTGTATGGGGCTGCGTGAAAATCGCATCGCATCCGCAAGTAAGTGCAGATGCAATGCGTTTTTCACGGATGGTTGCTAAGAGATATTGTTTGTAAACATTCCTGTTTTTTTATCACGCGTTTGCAAAATGCATTAAATCACATTGCACCCGCTCAATAAAAACTGAACGCGATCGCAAACAAAACTGAATGGACTTGTTTGCAAAATCGCGCATTTTTCACTGAACGCATCCGGATCTAATCCGCTCATGCTTGTCTGCAATGGGCCTTATCTCCATTGACTTACTGGGAGTGCGGGCATCACTCCACGCCATCAGAATGCATACAAGCTGCAGTCCAGTGCACATCATGGGGCCCAGCCTCATCGCAGCGCTAGTCTCTATGACACAATGTTGCAGGACGGCGCATTCCGTATCTGACTGTGCTTATTTTATTCTTCTCTGATCCTTAAGAAAATATGTTGCCATAACACAATGACGTGAAGAGCCGGTTTTGTTCCTCTTTTTTGTCTCCTGATTTGGGTGTGGGGTATGACCTCTGTTTTTCTATAGACATTTTAGGTGAGAACCCTATATAGACATTGCAGCCTCACCCAGCCTCACCCAGGGCTATGGTGTCTAAGGGGACATGAGGGCCACTGTGCGGTGGAAGACCATGAGAAATACAAGAGGTGGGATGCCATCCACGGATTATAGCATGGTGATGCCAGCATTGGTGCATTGTATTGTGCGGTCTGCGGTTAGGCGCAGGGTGAGGAGGAAGGGTGTGATGGTGATATGCCAATTAGCCCAGGAAATGACTGCAGACAGGCTGGCTGCACCCCTTCCCGGAGGCCGCCGGGGGTCTCCATCCTGCAGAATATAACTGACGGTGCACGGACACAGACTCTGATCCAGCGTCCGGTGATGGAACCGCAAGATCATCTAAAATGTCACAAACTGGGCAGCAAAAAATGGAATAGAAATGACCAGTTTATTCTCTGATAATTCAGAAGGTTTGATAATCCAGCTAGTTATTGCATCTTTCTAATACACTTTTTGTATTGCTCTGTTCACAAGATCTTTGCTTGCAGTCAGTGACTAACAGCATACCTTTTCTCTTCGTTCTCCTTTAAAGACACTTCGGTCAGAAAGGGGGTATTTTCCTTTAAGCTCAATATTCATAGAAATCTATTTTTCTAAAGAGTTTATGGCTGGTTTTATTTTTCACTATAGCAGTACTGTACTAGGGCTGCAGTAAGCGATTATTTTTACGATTATTATTAAAGCGCCATTCATTCCATAGCGCTGTACATATGATATTAATCGAGTACTCTGAGAAAAACCTTCTTAAAATAAGGTATTGCTTTATAAACAGGTATTTGTATTTCTTACAGTGATATAGCACATAATTGCACACATAAGGCTTCTTTCACAGCTGCAATATACATTCTGTCAGAAGAACAGCCGGAATGTACCGTACCGGGTATAGCTGGACACTGCCGGCTGCTGCAGCCATTGACTGTAATGGAGTCCGGCCTTGTTACAGCATTCAAGCTGGGACAAAAAAAAAACGCTTTGGATGATACCCAGCATGTATGCCGGAACATTGGACCACATTATAGTCAATGAGAGCATATAGCTGGTTGTATCTGGGTATACTCCAGCATGTGTATCTAAGGTTATGTTGTGAACTTCGGCAGTCTGTTCACTGTCGTAGCTGAATGCCTATTGACTGTAATGGGGATCCGGACAAAAAATGCTGCACACTCCACCGCCACTCTCTCTACTGGCAGCCACATTGCGAGACCACCGCCACTTTCTCTACTGGCAGCCACATTGCGAGACCACCGCCACTCTCTCTACTGCCAGCAACAATGCAGGCCACCGCCACTCTCTCTACTGCCAGCCACAATGCGAGACCACCGCCACTCTCTCTACTGCCAGCCACAATGCGAGACCACCGCCACTCTCTCTACTGCCAGCCACAATGCGAGACCACCGCCACTCCTTCTACTGCCAGCCACAATGCGAGACCACCGCCACTCCTTCTACTGCCAGCCACAATGCGAGACCACCGCCACTCCTTCTACTGCCAGCCACAATGCGAGACCACCGCCACTCCTTCTACTGCCAGCCACAATGCGAGACCACCGCCACTCCTTCTACTGCCAGCCACAATGCGAGACCACCGCCACTCTCTCTACTGCCAGCCACAATGCAGACCACCGCAACCAGTGTCACAATTCTAACCAAGACCAATGAACACCACTCATGTCCTGGCCTTCCCAAACAACATGGATCGGGGTTCCCTTCCCCCTCAAAGCCATGTCCTGCCGGACCCCCTGCCACATGGACACCACTGGCCCTTCAGGATATACCAACTCTCCTCACTAAGGTACCAGCCACACTCATGGGGGGCAGCCCTCCTGAAACCACACAGACCACTGTCGCCTGTGCCCGCCACAAAGCAGTAAGGTGGTCAGCCCTTCCTTCCTCCGTACAGTCCGGTCACAAGGACCAGCACAGCGCACACGTCCAGACACAGCACTTCCCCCAACTCTACAATGAATTGTGAGCCCTCCACAGCACAGTAGGAGCCCAGTACTGCCCTTACAAACAACTACTGGGCCACGAGAGTGAGAGACGTGCGGAGTCCACACACAACGCCGTACACAGAACTTATTACACTGACATTCGTTCCGTAATGGTGTTTACCGGAAGCTGCAACAATATACAGGCAGCGCACAGCTTTGCCCAGAGCCCCGCCCATCATCCGTTACCAGCCAATCACCCTTTGCAAATATACGCCAATAGCAAAAGAGCTCTCATCTGCATTGCTCTTGCGCTAGAAGCTGTGATTGGCCTCCGGGAAGTGGCGCTGATACTGTATGTGCGCTGATGTGTAGGGAGTCGGGAGGCCACGGAGTGGTGAGTGACAAGCTTCACTCCCACTCCGTGGTCACATGACACAAACGTGGCCTCGTTGCAAAAAATTTGCATTGAAGATTATTTTTTTTTGTGTCGAATTCCTCGATTCAATCAAGTAATTGTTTCAGCCCTATACTGTACCATTGAAAATGTAATACATAATACTGTTTTGTAGCCGTCAGCGTAAATCAGATCCTGTATAAATGGAGAACCCATTGTCAGTTTACTGCTGCTGTGATGGGAGGATGTTATCTGCAGGTATAATAGTAGATTAGTAGAATTAGGATAAGGGTTTGACAGCGCTATTGTTCTTTTGACAGGCACTGATTAAGATGGCCACTTTGTTTTGCCATCCTCCTCTGCCTCTTGCTCCCGCACCATCCGCCGCCAAACTAGGAGAGGAGGGCAGGGTGGGCCAGAGGACTGCAAAGGGAGTTGTTAGGTGGGCACATTGGCAAGGGGCCTGGGCACTTTAGACCATAACTTGCCAGACCTAATTAGCATATCAGTATAAACTCATTTTTTCAGCTTCTCTACGTGGGACATATACAATAAAGATACTGTTTAAAAAGGGGGGACTGCTGCAAAAACGCGATATGAGTGGTCTAGAACGGGGAAAATGGCTGACAAGCCCCTGTCATGCAGCGGCTGGGTAAGGAGCTGACTGCCCGCTATAATCGCGGAAGCTGGCAGAGGAAATGAAGTAGTACACATGGGAGGGTAATGCTATTTTTCCCTCGTGCTCACCCTCTCCTTTGCCTGTGATGTTCATATCCATGGCATAGCCTAGTCTTCTCCCTCCTCCTAGCCTCTTGTTTTTGGGGGTGAAAATCCCAGGTCACCCTTAGTGCCAGGGGTAACATGGCCATTGTGTGTATCTCTGTTCCTCCTGGCTGTGTCGCAGTCCTCATCTTCTGTTCATTCTAACTCGTTATCACTCGTGGATGCCGACGGCGTCTCATAACACTGTATAATGGACATACTGTGTGTAGTTTATCTGGTGGAGAAAACTAGACTGGTTTCTACCATTCCAGAAATGGCACTACGGAGCAGCTGGGGGACCAAAAAGTTGCATGAAGGCGTATTCACATCTGCTCTTCTCCTCCTTCTCCGTGTCAGGACAGGAGTGTCTCAGTACACCGGCAGCGAGCTGGTGCAATGTTGCATCATGTCTCCGCAGCTTGTGAGAAGTGAACTTTGTGCACACTTGGGCATTGTCCCTTAAA
This sequence comes from Bufo gargarizans, assembly GCF_014858855.1. Classification (NCBI taxonomy): domain Eukaryota; kingdom Metazoa; phylum Chordata; class Amphibia; order Anura; family Bufonidae; genus Bufo; species Bufo gargarizans. The sequence goes on from NC_058081.1 coordinate 611,243,134, forward strand.
GAGACATGGTGATAACAGAAAACCAGGGCAGAATCGGAGTCGCCACGGCGTGGATAGCGGGTTATTAATCGTTAATGGCACCTGTTCACACCTGAGCTGTATGTGCATTGGCGGGGGGGGGGGGGGGAGAGATAGTCACCAGTACAGCCCGCATCACTAGGGCATCTAGTTTCTCTAAAGTCCTGATTCCTGAATGGTATATTTGTCTAACGTGATAATCCAGTCTGAGAAAGCTGGTGGGAGTAACGTTGGCCATATTGGTTGCCACCCAGCTTTTCCAAAAACGGTTAAAACTAAGAAGTGGCTAAAGAGAGGGTAATTTATTCTATGTCTGATATGCTTCTCATTAGTTCTCGTAATTGGCTCTTTTTCTTCTGTGTTTCATTTCCGTCCAATGAAATATTTATTATCCAGCATTAAGAGGATTGGGCCTGAGGGCCTCATTTGTCCATAAGGTCATTACCAGTGTGACTTGGGATATTAAAAGAACAGGGAGATTACTCATGCTGCTGTATATAAATGATGAGGCTCCAGAGCAAAATTCATAATGGTGCCTTCTACTGGTACAGTTTCCCTTCCAAACGCGAGCGTATAGCTTTTGTTTGCTGTCCCATTCCTTTGCTCATACCAGTTCCAGTTTTTCTTCCATGTATCTTGAGTCCTGACAAGCTCCCGTAATCTGATTGGCTGCTTGGCTTACTTTATAATGATGTCACCGTGCTTGCACTGTATTACAGTAATATTGCAGCACTGTTTGGCAAGTAGGAGAGGGAGTCATATTTTTACTAGACAGCCTTGTCACACATGATTCCTGACTAAGGCCAGGTGCCTTCCATAGATGTTAAAGGTACACTGTCAGGCCTTCTGAGCATATTTATGCCCAAGGGGCGTTCTTTGCGCCGCATTTGTGCCCAGCCGCGCCCCAACTGCCGAATCCTTAGACACGCCCATCTCATTATAATTCACTTCGCTGGGCGGTATTTTGCCTCAATAGGGGCCGGGCGCATGCGCAGGATCTCCGAATGTCGGGGACAGGAAAATACCGCCCAGCGAAGCGAATTCTAATGAGATGGGCGTGTCTAAGGATTCGGCAGTTGGGGCGCGGCTGGGCACAAATGCGGCGCAAAGAACGCCCCTTGGGCATAAAGGACAGTTGATTGACAGCTGATTATAAAGATTATTTTTCACGTTTTACAATGTGCATAGGGATAATACTTATATGAATTGGAAACTTATTACAAGACCTAGGAGGGCATATAAAGATCTAATTATGCTCAGAAGGCCTGACAGTGTCCCTTTAAAGGGGTTATGCCATGACTAGTGTAAATGAAAATCAGACATCATATAGTACATAACACCTTTCTAACAAAGCTAGAACCAGCTCTGCACCTCACATGGATCCAGAGATCTCCCCGTTCATTACTCTGCTAGATTTATATCAAGCTGACAGCTCAAGGGGAGTGTCCAATCTGCTGCAGCTCAGGGGGCGTGTCTCAGCTCTCCCCATCACAGCTCAGGAGGCAGTTGGATGAAACTGAGCATGTGCGGCCTTCTCAGTAAGCAGATCAAAGAAATAAGAAAAAGAACAAACAGCAGGTGGCGCTATAAAGATAGATTTTATTGAATAACTCAGTGGTTATACAAAATTTTAAATTATGTGCAATTGCAAAAGTATTCAGATTGAGGAGCTGGTTTAAAAACTGTTGAATATTTTTCGTAGTACAACCCCTTTAATCTGTCCCTGCATGGAGGTAATTGAGCTTTAAGACCTGCATAATACACAAAGGGAAATCTCACTAGTGACCTATCAGTGTTACATTGTAACCTGTGCAAGAAAGGGGTTGCCGATGGCAACCAAACTGTACTGGAATGATGACTTTGTAGTCGCCATTGGCAACACATCTGACTATAAAGGTGCCCTCTCATGCAGCAGATTTTTTTTATTTGCAGAAAACTTCTGGGACTGAGAATTAGTTCCATTCATGTAGGGCGGAAACGATTACTTGAATTAATCGATTAACTCGACACAAAAAAATCCTCGATGCAAATTTTTTGCATCAATGATTCGTTTTGTGCCACGTGACCATGGTGTGTGCATGAAGAGCTTGCTATTACTTACTTTCGCTCCATGGTCACCCATCTGCCCGCACAGCGCTGCACTGGATCCTGACGTACACACATCAGGACACAGTGCACGTAAGCACGCACTATGACCTGATGCTGTGTGACTTCAGATCCCAGTACAGCACGTGACGAAGAGGATGGAAGATCTCTGGAGTGTCGGCAGCGCCCCCTACAGGAAAGGTAAGTATTTTAGTTCACTGGCGCTGCGGCTCGGCATTGTTGGCTAGGAGGGGGAGTGGGGGAACTGGTGGCACTGGGGGGAGTTTATCGCACTGGGGGTAGCTGGTGGCATTGGATGGGGAGCAACTAATGACATGGGGAAGATAGTGGCACTGGGGGGAGGAGCTAGTGGCATTGGAGGGTGGAACTGATGGCAGGAGAGCTGATGAGTTTTTATAGAAAAAGTTACTTTTAATTAGCTTTTCCTTATTAGAGTACTCGATGAATCGGTGGAATACTTCATTACTAAAATTATCTGCAGCCCTACATTCATGTGAATGGTGGTTGCCGGAATCCATGTGCTTCCTGCCAAAACAACCGCCATTTAGAATGGATCTGATTTTCAGTTGCAGAAATTTTCTGCAACAAAATCTGCGGCATGTGAAGGCTCCCGAAAGGTGTCTACAGGCACAGTTTGATTTTTCTGCTGCTACTACAACTCCCACCATGCTCTTTTTGCTGTGTCGGGCGCTCTGGAGAGGATTGCACTAAGCCAGGCCGGGTTTTGTCTGTGCTGCAGGATGTCACGTCGGAGGCTCGGGCCGGCCGGGCAGTGTGCCGATGCAGATGGTAATAGCCCGAGCCGTGCCCGTGGTGACAGGACGATGCCAGAGAATGCTTTTAAGCTTAAAAAGCCCCTGCTGCTTATTTCACTTGCAAATTTGGAAAGCGGGTGGGATGCCGGTAATGGAACATCTCCCAGCCCCGGCTTCCTCAGGACGTGGTTGCTCGTTTTACATTTCACACACCTAATGTTGGGCAGTTTTGTAAACAATTTGCTTAACTCGATCTTATGCTGACTGCAGGGTGTCCTTCTCCATTCACATCCAGAGCTGCATCTGCAAATCAGCTGGCTTCCTGTGACAGGGCATCACTAGTGCTTGGTTGATGGTTGTAAAGCCACTAGGTCATTACATATGTATATATACTGGAGACTGCAGTGGAAGCAGCAGAATGTTTAAATGCAGCTCTGGATGTGACTGGAGTGTAAGACTAAGGCAAGTGTTTGTTAATAAATGAACTTGAAACATTTAGGAATAAACTACATTAAAGGTTTCTCTGGAGAAGATGACAATGTAGATCTAAATAGACAGATGCATGTGATACCGTCAGCTGTCAGGAGTGTGGTCGTGCGGTGACCATGTGCCAGGGGGTCATATAAGGGCTTCTCATGACCCGCAATGTGATTCAGTGGCTAATGTCACCGAGGACAGGATTGTAGAAAGACACTTGTGAGGCAGGCGATATGTGGGTTCTGTGACGTCACCTGTCTGGCATCACAGAGTGACATTAAACCATACAGGTTGCCATTGTTTTCTATGGAGCAAGGAGTGGCTGTTTGCTCGGGGCTCAGGTCAGTTATTTCCTTGCTTCAGGGAAGTTGCGGAAAGTGTGAAACGAAGGCTGGGGTAACACTCCCAGATTTATGACACACTTCTCTTCTACAGTAGTTCATACCGTGAGAAAAGCATGGGACTGCCTATTCCCCCCACCTATCCACCCACCTTGGAAATGGCACTATTCTTGGCCATGGGCTGTGTCCAATATTGCACATACAGTAACTAGGGTTTGTAAATGAGGTGACCCCGCAGCAGATTTTATCTTTTGGCTCTGCAGAAGTAAGAGTCCTGCCTAACTTCCAGAATGGCGTCTTCAGGGGCTGTGTCATCAAGGTCAAGCCCCCTTATTTTTTTTTTTTTTTTTTATTTCTATGGAATAATAATCATATTCTTTATTTATATCACGCCAACATATTCTGCAGCGCTGTACAAGATCATATATTACATTACAAGTCGACAGTTACAAGGGGATGAGGGCCCTGCTCGCAAGAGCTGACAATCTATCAGGAGATAGGGAATGAAGCGTCTGGATGGTTGCACAGGGTTACAGCATGGATCAGATCCAGGAAATCGCTTTGTGTTCAGAATAGCTCCAGAAACTTGTCTTGTCACGTCAGAAGGAAAAACAACATTACAGTGACGTCTGTTTATGCAAAACCTCCCGCATCTCCTTCCAGGAAAATGAGTTCACTGGCAGCCGTCCCGGTGCAGGTAACCTTGACATTCAGGTGAAGGAACACTAGGAAAACATGGCAGTACAGGGGTAGGATCAAGGGACACTGGAGGACATGGATGGATGACTGTGAACTGGCCTGTTAATGGCAGAGTGTCGAAGGAAAGTTCTGTTTTAGGGCTCATGCACACATATACATATGGCTGTGCTTGCTCCTCCTCCCATTGGTTGCTTGATGCACATGGAGGTTACTAGGAGCAGCACACCATATGTGCGGCGTCTGCGCTCCTGAACATAGAAGCCCAACGGCTTAGGTAGGTTTAGCTTAGGACCCGCCTGACCTGAGACCACCTTGGCGTTCGGTAGGCGGGCTTAGATGTGTTTTGATCAAAATATATTGACTAAGTGTCTCAGATTTTATCATATCAGAGTGAGGACTTTGTCCATATATAGTGCTTGCATCTACTTTACTAAGTGCATTATTATCTTATTTCTGTGGTTTTCTTCAATAATATGGCCAGTGACATCCGCACATTTGTATCATATCGTGCAGGATGTTTTTATCTTAGTTTTTTCTGTGATTTTTTTTTCTCATGCACACATACACTTTTTTTTCTTTCTTTCTTTTTTTTTTTTTGCAGCCCGTATGCAGAACCATTACTTTAGTGGGGCCCAAAAAAAAAAAAAAAAAAAAAAAAAAGGAAATCGCTCTGTGTGCATTCGGTGTCCGTTCCTGAAAAAAATAGAACATATCCTATTATTGCCCACCTTACGGCCAAGGATAGGACTGTTCTATTAAGGGTCGGCCCTGCAATTTGCAGACGGCCGAACACACAACGGTTATGTGCATGAGCCCTTAGTGGCTGTGGTGCACGTGTTTGGGAGGAGTTCCCCCATAAAGAAGGAGGTTCTCAATGTATTTTTGATGACGTGACTGCTGCCAGCGGGACACTTCTGGAATGGTACCAATCCAGCTTTGAGTCCTGTCTGACAGTCCGGTTGCTAGGGGTACACTGCCTAACAACCACAGACTTTTTCGTGGCATTGTAAAGCAGCAAGTCACTTTTAACTGTGTTAGATCATTCAGGTCTTCAGCTCAAGGCAGAATTGGACAAAACGGAGGGTAGAGAAGGGTTTTTAACCCATGGGTGTAGCTATAGGGGTGCAGAAGTGGGAACTGAAGCCAAAGTCACATAAGGACATCAATATTCTACATGGTAGGTGGGCGCCACATTGCACTGGGGCTTAAGAACGAAGTTCCACTTTTTCTCTTAAAACTAGATCTCTGTATAGGAGAGACTCTTATTCCCCTTGTGGGGGCAGCTCATTCCTCAGGCGACTGTGCAGTGATTTTCCAGTACAATGTGAACTCATTGAGGACAACGATCGGGAACACGAAGTCTCCGGCTTGTTCTAACATTTTAGCTTTTCACTTGTCTCTTCCCACAACGAAGTGTAAGCAATGTCCCAACACATTTTTATGACCTTGTGTAAATTCCTTCTCACGTTCCATATCGCTCCATGGGACAACCATATTATGGGAAACGCTTGAAAACTCCTTGCTTAGGCTACTTTCACACGAGCGCTTTTACTGGATCTGGCAGGGTTCAGCAAGAACGCTTCCGTTACTGATAATACAACATCTGCATCCGTTATTAACGGATCCCGTTGTATTATCTTTAACATTGCCAAGACAGATCCGTCATGAACTCCATTGAAAGTCAATGGGAGACCAATCAGTTTTCTATTGTGTCAGAGAAAATAGATCCGTCTCCATTGACTTGCATTGTGGTCATGACGGATCGGTTTTGCTCCACATCTCAGGACATAAAGCAAACCGCACCATGCTGCGGTTTGCTGTCCTGTATGAGAATGGAACGAAATGCATTTTGGAGCATTCCCTTCAGTTTTTCCCCCATTGACAATGAATGGGGACAAAACTGAAGCGTTTTTTTTCCGGTATTGAGAGCCTATGACGAATCTCAATACCGGAAAACTAAAACGCTAGTGTGAAAGTAGCCTCAGACTTCCAAAAATAGTGCAAAGTGATCTACAGGAACCTGGCCGCCACCCAGGAGGAGACTCTCTAAAAGTAGTACCAGATAATTGGTGAATAGGAGATGATAACATTTACAGTATAATCTTTAGTATCATGTTGTTTTTATTTTTGTGATCGCCTGATCATTTGTTTTTCTCTGTGCAGGTGTGCGGGTACCGTGGGTGCTATTGCTACGTGTCCCCTGGAAGTAATCAAGACACGGTTACAGTCCTCAAGAATCGCCCTGCAACCAGTTTACTACCCTCAGGTTCAGCTAGGGACCCTCAGCGGAGGAGGAGTCGTGAGACCCGCCACGTCCGTCTCCCCCAGCTTATTGCAGGTTCTCAAGTAAGTCCTTGGGAGTTTGTTGAGTCCGGTCAGTACCAGCCGCCGTTCTGCTTTCCTCCCCATATATTCACTTGTAAAATAAACCAGCTTGAGCGGCTTATTGTGGATCAGTCTAATATTTTCTCAGGTAAACGGGTTTACAAGGTACACGTTCATAATGCAGAATGGCAGAGCAATCTAAATCGGAAGAATAATGGCGTGGCTGGCCTCCAGAAAGTAGGGGAACCTGCCATGGTTTGTATGCCCTGCGGCGGTGGTTGTAGGACTGTAGCTCCACGCAACCATCAGTCACAGTGTTAGGAAATTGCATAAACAGCAATTCCCTAATATACCTGGAGCAGCTTAAAGGGGTTATCTTGGAAATGATATTGATGGCGCATCCTTTGGATAGGTCATCAATATCAGATTGGTGGGGGTCCATCTCCCGCCGACCAGCTGTTAGAAGAGGTCAGGCGTCCAGTGAGAGCTGCGACCTCTTCCTAGGCCATGTGATGTCACAGTACATGGGTCACATGAGCTAGTTGCATCTCGACCCCATTGAAATGAATAGGGATGAGCTGCAATACCAAGCACAGCCACTATACTACATACGGCGTTGTGCTTGGTGAGCTGCTGTTAGTCCGCAGATGTGATAATGATAACCAATCCTGAGACTAGGTCTTCGTTATCATTTCCTGGATAACCCCTTTTAATGACAGAACTGCTGTGAATTCACTGCAGCTTCTCTGCCTGAGACCCCCTCCACATTCTCGGAGTAACCATTTAGATAAACAATACTTTTTAATAAAATTATCAGCCTTTAAAATGTTTACAAAATCTAGAAGTAAGTAGAGGGGAAAGGGTCATTACTTTGGGAGCGTTTCAGACACCTTAACTAAAAATTGGTTAGCCATTAGTGATGCCTGCTGCAGTCAAGACATGCTGGGAGTTATAGTTTGGTAACAGCTGGATAGACATAGGTTTGAAACCACTGATATAATCTGACTATTGTAATGCAAGTAAGAAGATAATGGGGATATTTGCTGAGCTAAATGGGCCAGAATTCTGTATCGGACTGCAGCAAAAAGCTGAATTGCCTTTGCTGCAACACATCGCACCACTGAGTCTTGTCTTACCGATTCGAAGCATGGACTGAAGCCAGCATTTCATGTTTAGTATCACCACCTGTCATGTATGCCGACTTCCCTATCCAGTACTCTGCTGAATCACAGTAACACGCTGTGACCCGTTTTCCCAGAATAATACAGGCATATTGCCACAGACTGAAATAATTATTAGTTCATTAAGCAGACACAGGACATAGAGAACTCCTCCATCACCGCCACCTTCTATTCATTCTTGGCAGGTAGCAGTACTGTGTGCCAATCTGATACGAGGGGCCTATTCAGCATGGTATCAGGGTTCCATAGCCAGCCGTTCACATTGAGCTGTTTCAGCATTAGGCTACTTTCACACTAGCGTTGTTTGAATCCGGCATGCAATTCCGTCGCCGGAACTGCCCGCCGGATCCGGCAAAATGTGTGAAAACTGATTACATTTGAATCCTGATCAGGATTTTGATCACAATGAAAAAATGCTTTGGAAAAAACGGACATGAACTAACATTTTTCGAGTTTAACATGCAAAAGCCGGATCCGGTTTGACGGAACACACGGTGCCGGATCCGGCATTAATGCAAGTCAACGGGAAAAAGGCCGGATCCGGCGTTCAGTCAAAGTGTTCAGGATTTTTGGCCGGAGGTAAAAATACTGCATGCTACGGTTTTCTGAAAAGCCTGATCAGTCAAAAAGACTGAACTGAAGACCTCCTGATGCATCCTGAACGGATTGCTCTCCATTCATCTTTTCTTTTCCGGATTTGAGCCCCTAGGACGGAACTCGGCGCCGGAAAAGAAAAACGCTAGTGTGAAAGTACCCTTATTCAGTTGGCGACCATTACCCTTTATAGTCTGTGATTTAGGAGCTTTGACTGGCCGGCTAATGGCTGTGATCCCGGTGTGGACTACAGGAGCTATGGAGCACCGAGAGTAGCAATTAGTGCTTCAGGGATCTTTTATCGTATGGCTTCCCATCTAAGTAGCAAAGGGCCTCCTTAGGCGAGACGTGGTGCGTGAAAATCCACGTATGTGTGAATTAGGGCCTAATTTAGGACCCAACCACTGGACTCTGATCCTTTCCTACTGAAAACATGTCTCAAGTCTCCTTGTGAAGATACTAAGTGTGCATATAGGACTGAGACCTGTCCTATCCCCTCTCCGTGATTTTCTGGCAGGGGTGTAGCTATAGGTGGCACAGAGGTAGCACTTGCCCCTTCACCCGGCTTAGACACCCCTCTGCCACAAGACGTTAATATTAAAAATGACACATGGTAAGTGGAAAACCACATTATGGTTTCTCGTTATGCCTTTGTTTTCTGGTTACTGCTCTGGGGTAGATCCTGAGAAGGAAGTGCACTTATTCTTAGAGAATGACAGTGATTGGGAAAGTTTGTATCACACCTCAGCTTCCTGGTATAATGTACGTAGCATCATGTAGTCATATGGAAATTGCAACATAATCTTCCCATAAAAGTTTACTAATACAAGGAAATACCATAGTATCTTCCAGTTATATTAATTTATTTTTTGCATTTTAGATCCATCCTTGAAAAAGAAGGTCCAAAATCTCTTTTCCGGGGACTGGGTCCTAATCTAATTGGTGTGGCTCCTTCCAGGTAAGTGGAGAATGATTTGGTCTAAGTATTGCTGAAATGCAAGAAATTGCTTATTGCTCATTAGGCACACTGGCGTTTTGGTTTCCGTTTGTGAGGTCCGTTCAGGAATCTCACAAGCGGTCCAAAACGAATCAGTTTTGCCCTTAATGCATTCTGAATGGATAAGGATCTGCTCAGAATGCATCAGTTTGGCTCTGTTCCGCCTCCATTCCGCTTTGGAGCGTTTTTGTGTCCGTCTGACGAAACTGAGCCAAACGGATCCACGTTTTCACTGACACAATCTGGCACAATAGAAAACTGATCCGTCCCCCATTGACTTTCAATGGTGTATAAGATGGATCCGTTTTGGCTATGTTAAAGATAATACAAATGGACCCGTTCTGAACGGAAGCATGCGGTTGTATTATCTGAACGGATGCGTTTGTGCAGATGCATGACGGATCCGCACCAAACGTGAGTGTGAAAGTAGTCTTAGTTGTACAGCACCAGCATGGCCTAAGCCAGGGATCAGCATCCTCCGGCACTCCTGGTGTTCTGAAACTACAACTCCCAGATTGCTCCATTCACTTTTATAGGAGTTAAAAGCACAGCCAAGCATGTTTGCATGCTGGGAGTTGTAGATCCACAGCAGCTGGAGTGCCGAAGGTTGCTGATCCCTGGCCTAAGCCATTGTTTCCGATCCTGGTACTAGTGAGTGCAGTACTTGTCCGTGGCCTTGCCCTTACCACTTGTGTTATCTGTAGCTGATAAGTGCACAGTCCGACCCTATACTGCACTACTGTCTTATGGATAACAGATATCCCTTGAACTCTGCCCCATATCCTATGACAGAATGAAAGAACTGCTTGTGAAATTGTGAATCTGTGAGCACTACAATATTGGATTCTTAATACTGGGGGTAAAGCATCGGACACTAAACACAGAGGGGATTTGGGGTCTCTACTATCAAAATGGTGCGTAAGGAAAAGAGGCCCTGTTGTTAATAATATACCTATCATTTATTAGTATTTTAGCCATACCTGTTAATTGCCCTGTCCCTGCCCCTTTAAGCCTGGCTCTTGGCCTGGTTCCGTGCTGGATCCGGTACCAAGCACACGCCAGCTGCTTGTGTTTGCCCACAGTCTGTTCTGCAGTCGCCGAGCCTCTCGTCTTTTTCCGCAGGGCCGTCTACTTTGCATCGTACTCGAAAGCCAAGGAGCAGTTCAATACCATATTTGTTCCCAACAGTAACCTCGTGCACATGTGTTCTGCAGGATGTGCAGGTAAATGATCTGCTAGATACATCAACTTACTGACCGCTGGATCCTGTATGATTGATGGCCGCCACGCTGTGTATGTCCTGACATGCCCTTTCATTTTATGGTCGCACCTGCTCATGTCATCCATCCCTTTTCACACCACGGTTTGGTGTCCAGTTTAATGTTCTCCCTGTGTGAGAGCAGATATATTTTTTGCTTTTTAGAACTTCTTTTTTTTTTTCTATAGATCTTATGCTTGCAGAACACAGTATCCATAACAACACAAAAGTCATCAGCTGAACCTGTCGATTTTGGCGACACAGGCCGACCACTTTGTGAGCCATTTCCTGCCCCCCCCCCCCCCCCTTCCATAACAGATTTTGGGGGAAAGAAAGATTACACCTGTTCAATTTCAGGGCCCGATACTTTTGTTCACAGGGAAGAAGTCTATGGGCACCTTTCATATGATTCTATGGACATATCTGTTGAGCCCCAGTCAGTGCTGTAGCTATAGGGGTGCAGAACCTATAGTCTCATCTACATTCTGGCACTTGAGGGGGCTCATCTGCATAAGAGCAGCAGAGATGGATCTTTAGGGGGCACAGAGGTATCTGTTGCACTTGCTCGCTTGTGCCTGAGGCCCCTCTACCAGCATTATAAATGTCACACGATACACGGGGGCCACATTACATATCAAAAGCCTCAAGTTACTCTTCTGGAAGTAGTATTCTGATGCGTCAGTGCAGAAGGTTGTTGGTGCTCACACGTCATGGAAATGAATATTTTATAATGAATATGCAGTTATTATGATAGACTTTGCCTACAATATATTTGCCGTCTCCAACCCCCATGTAGTTTGGCTGCACAGGGAATACATACAGATTCCACATCCCTTAGCTAATGACCGTACACAGAGAATTTTCCGCTCCAGGCACCAGAACAATCCTGTTGTTACCAGGCCCTTTTTGCACAAATCCCTCATACAGAGAACGACCTGTTCATTGTCTCTCACAGGCTGATCCCTGTAAACGGTCCCAGATGGAAACCGTAGAGAGGTGGCTGGGTTTATAGGGTGATCAGTGCACGAGGCGGAAAGGATTCTGCAGATAAATGCCAGAAATTAGATAGGGCACTCAACTGAGTTCACTATGTACAACAAGAATTTATTGAAATATACAGTACAGACCAAAAGTTTGGACACACCTTCTCATTCAAAGAGTTTTCTTTATTTTCATGACTATGAAAATTGTAGATTCACACTGAAGGCATCAAAACTATGAATTAACACATGTGGAATTATATACATAACAAAAAAGTGTGAAACAACTGAAAATATGTAATATTCTAGGTTCTTCAAAGTAGCCACCTTTTGCTTTGATTACTGCTTTGCACACTCTCTTGGCATTCTCTTGATGAGCTTCAAGAGGTAGTCACCTGAAATGGCACACCTGTGAAGTGAAGACCATTTCAGATGACTACCTCTTGAAGCTCATCAAGAGACTGACAAGAGTGTGCAAAGCAGTAATCAAAGCAAAAGGTGGCTACTTTGAAGAACCTAGAATATGACATATTTTTCAGATGGTGAGTGCCTATCTAATTTGTGTTTATTTTTTATATATATATATACACACACACACACACACACACACACACACACACACACACACACACACACACACACACACACACACACACACTGCATGATAGGGTGGGTCCTATAGATACGAGCACCAAATCCCGTGTCAGCAAACAGATGAGCCACTTAATAAATAGATTAACATACTTACATTCACTAAGCTTGGTATTTTGGGAATCGCCCTGTTAGACAACCCCTGATATATTATGTAGGAGCAGTCCTAGAGTTTTACCTTCTGCAGGAAATTAGTAGGACAAGTACATAAATCACTGTATTTGGGGGAATTGCTTTTCATGTCGTTGTCTATAACAGTGTTTCCCAACCAGTGTGCCTCCAGCTGTTGCAAAACTACAACTCCCAGCATGCCCGCACAGCCAAAGGCTGTCAAGGCATGCTGGGAGTTGTAGTTTTGCAACAGCTGGAGGCACACTGGTTGGGAAACACTGGTCTATAACATTATGAATGCTGTAGCCATTTTACATAATGCGTGCACATATCTTCAGTTTCTCTTTCCTTTTTGCTTCGCCAAGGAGATTACAATACAGTAACCCCCCCCCCCCCCCACCAGCCCCAGGTCTGCAGTTCTAGAATGCTGCCTGCTATCTGCAGAGCCATTGCTGTACTGACGGCATTGCAGGGATGTGCCGCTCTGCAGTACATTTTAATAATTGCAGTGGGGGCTGAACGTCCCTCTCAGGCTGAGCTAGCAGCCTAGGGAGTGTGACAGAGCGATGAGCATTTCTGGCTGCACACTGTCCCCTAGTGTGACACTGGAGAACTGCAAGTCATGTGAATTACTCCTGCCTCATCCTGCGGTTGCAAAACCACCATGCCCTAATAGATGTAGTCTGACCAAGCATGCTGGGAATTGTAGTTTTGCAACAGTTGGAGGGCCACAGATTGGGCATCCCTGTCTTAGTGGAAGTCCAGCAGGTCACTGACATGGTTATGATTCAGGACTATACCCTACAATGACCCGCTCTGCTCTTTGTCTTGCAGCATTTGTTACAAATACAATGATGAATCCAATCTGGATGGTGAAAACACGGATGCAACTTGAGAGAAGGTAGGGTTACGGACACTGCTAATTTCTTTGTGCCGAGTCTACCTCTCCCATAGGAGATACTTATCACCTCCTCAATATCATCTTGTGTTATTAGGGTGAAAGGTTCCAAGCAGATGAATGCGCTGCAGTGTGCCCGCTACGTGTACCAGACAGAGGGCATGAGGGGCTTCTACAGGGGTCTCACTGCCTCATATGCAGGGATCTCTGAGACAATGATCTGCTTTGTCATATACGAGGGATTAAAGAAACACCTGGAAGAGCTGCACCTTTCAGCGGCCAATGCCAGTACCGGAGAGAAGACCTCCGCCAACTTCTTAGGGTTAATGTTTGCTGCTGCCTTCTCCAAGGGATGTGCCTCCTGCATTGCGTACCCACACGGTAGGTTTGGTGTTATCAGCTGTGTGCTATGCTGGGAGGTATAGTCTCTGGAATATATTAAAGGGGTTCTCCGGGCTTTTAATATTGATGACCTATCCTCAGGATAGATCATCAATATCAGATCGGCAGGGGTCCGACTCCCGTCACCCCCGCCGATCAGCTGTTTGAAGAGGAGGCAGCGCTGCCTCCTCTTCACTGTTTACCTTCTCGCCATCGCCTCTACAGCGGTGAGCAGGTGTAATTACACCCAAGCCGACCCATTAATTTCAATGGGATGGATCCCTCCTATACAAGTGTATGGGAACGGTTAGGTGTAATTACACCTGCTCACCGCTGCAGAGGTGACGAGGAGAAGGTAAATGGTGAAGAGGAGGCGGCGCTCGCCTCCTCTTCAAACAGCTGATCGGGGGTGTCAGACCCCCGCCGATCTGATATTGATGACCTATCCTGAGAATAGGTCATTTAATATTTAAAAGCCCGACAACCCCTTTAACAACATTGTTTTCTATGACCTTTCATAATAAAAGGGGGGTACATATTGTGCCTAGTACAGGGCTTGAGGACATGGTACATGTCGAAAGGGTTCAAAGAACGCTAAACAAATAATCTGTCATGCCCCGCCCCCCTCAGACGGAAGGCCGAAGTCTGTATCATATATGCCTGTAGCATTCCTTTAAATAAAATATAGGATAAACAATATATGAACCCACCCTTAAAGGGTTTCTCTGGGATTTAAATTGGCCATCCGCAACCTGTCCTACACACATTGTCAATGGGGCCTCACTACACGGTTCTAAAACAGATGGAAGTGATGTGATCCTGCCTATATGCCATTGTGGCTGAGCAGCCTGACAAGAACAACGTGTAGTATATGCAAGTGCCAGAGCATAGTGTGTAGGGGGGCCTCACCCCCTAAGCAGCTCTGCAAGTGGAGGCAACCAGTCCTGCTCTCATTGTAGGACAGGTTGCTGGCCGCCATTTTAAGTAATTCCCAGAGAAGCCCTTTAATTGGCATCTGTCCCCAGATGGATGGCTTGTTACTGCCAACTGTGGTATCTTATAGATGCCCTTCAATAGTGTACATCTGTGTAATGTTCTGCTGTGACTGACATGATCCTGTCCTCCCTTCACAGAGGTCATCCGCACAAGGCTTCGAGAAGAAGGGAGCAAGTACCAGACGTTCTGCCAGACGGCGCGGCTGGTGGCGCGGGAAGAGGGCTACGCAGCCTTTTACAGAGGACTTTTAGCTCAACTTTTCCGGCAGATTCCCAACACGGCCATTGTCCTTTCAACTTATGAACTTTTAGTCTATTTCCTTCGCGATAAAGCCAAGTAAAGCAGCGAAGGTGGAAATGGACACTGACCAAACTGAGACTCTTGTACTGTAAAGGACGTTGGACACTCACGGCCTTCTCACCACCTTTTATCTTTCTGGGAAGTTTTATTTCTCATTAACGTTAGTTAATTTGTATATTTTGTTATTTTAAAACTTGCAGAGTCCTGATACTCACTGATGCTGCTAGATAATGAGATCTGCTATTTAATATACAGCCTCGGCTGACACGGTATTCTTCACCGGTTGCATCTAATTTATATCTATAAAGAACTAGAGTGAAAGAACCGAAAAAATGTCTGGTCCTGTGATGATTTCCTGAACTGCCTGCAGTGAAGTGTGCATCCAGGAGGGGGCAGTAACATCATCAATGGTCCTTGTTTTCCGTACAACTATCTCCAGTTACTGGAACTGGAGAGGGGCAGAGCCTCAAAACGAGGGGAGATACCTTATTTCTGGTAATGAAGAGGGAGATTTGTCAACTGAGAAACCAACATTGTTTAGGTCATCACTTTTGTGACTATTGCAGGCATTGTCATTTCCAACATGTACATTGTAAATGCATTTTAATTAAATATGAGGTAGCACCATTGGTAGCCTGGGCTGAAGCTAATATAGCAGCCTGGAGAAGGCCTGAGCCTCCTCACGAGTTATCCTGGTTATAGAACTAAATCCTTGGTCACAAATAGGCTCCATTCACACATCTGCAATTTCGTTCCGCATTCTGCGGACCCATTCATTTCTATGCGGACCGCACATTGCCGGTCTCCGTGTTTTGCGGATCCGCAAAACACACTACGGACATGTGAATGGAGCCTAAACCAAATATTTCCATATGTATTCACTCTTAATGCATATGCACACCATTTTCTGGATTATATATAGCTATAATCTATATAAAGTGTAGTCATAGAAATAAATCACTTAAGCCTCATTCACACGTCAGTGATTTCCATCAGTTATTATGAGTAGAGATGAGCTCATCGAATCCCACGATTTCCTTGTGCTTCGTTAGCCAATCAATTTAACCTGGAATAGTGTACAAAACAAAAAAAAACACATACTTATCCATTTGCTCACGACGGGCCGCCATCTTGATTGAAGATATCGTCCGAAATCCCATGCATGGTGACGTATGAGGTGACCACGCCGTCTGACATAATCTCACGCCGCGCAAGATTTCGCTCCAGATCTTCAAGCAAGATGGCGGCGACCGGCCCGTCGCGAGCAAATGGAGGTGGTAAGTTTGATTTAACTTTTTTTTTTCACACTCAGACACATGTGTATGAACGCGGCATCTGAGGGGTACAATGACGGGGGCAGCGCTATCGCAGCTCCCTGTCATTGCACCCGCTACTTCGTCACGAAGCAAAAAAACATTTTTTAATTCGCCGAATCAAACTTATCATAAATTCTCTTATCTCTAATTATGAGCCAAACCCAGGTTTGGAGCCTCCAGAGACATAAGGTATAAGGGAAAGATCTGCACCTGTTCTGGGTTGAGAGCCGCACCTGGTTTTGGCTCAAAATCACTGATGGAAATCACTGACGTGTGAATGAGGCATTAGCCAAAACCAGTAGTGAAGCCTACTCGGAGATAAGGTATAAGGCCTCTTGCCCATGACCGTATGCCCTCCGAGATATACGATCCGTGAACGGGCCATATGTCCCGGAGCGGCATTGATCGTGCGCACGGAGCACACGGCATCATATATTACAATGATGCTGTGCATGTCGGGCCGTCCGCGGGACTATTGTCCCACACTCATAAGATCATATGAGTGCGGGACAATAGGGGCGGCCCGACGTCCACAGCATCATTGTAATATATGATGCTGCGCGCTCCCGTGCGCACGATCAATGCCGCTCTGGGACATATGGCCCGCATATCTTGGAGGGCACACGGTCGTGGGCAAGAGGCCTAATGCATGTTTCCTCCTGTTCTGTGTTTTTGACCTGCACCTGGTATTGTCTCACAATAAGTGATGGAAATAACTGAGGTGTGAACTTGGCCTTATTTGTAAAGCTGGTGGGGGTCACTGTGTACATGCATTACTTATCCTGTACTGATCCTGAGTTACATCCTGTATTATACTCTAGAGCTGAATTCACTATTCTGCTGGTGGAGTCACTGTGTACATGCATTACTTATCCTGTACTGATCCTGAGTTACATCCTGTATTATACTCTAGAGCTGCACTCACTATTCTGCTGGTGGAGTTACTGTGTACATACATTACAGCCCTTATCCTGTACTGATCCTGAGTTACATCCTGTATTATACTCTAGAGCTGCACTCACTATTCTGCTGGTGGAGTCACTGTGTACATGCATTACTTATCCTGTACTGATCCTGAGTTACATCCTGTATTATACTCCAGAGCTACGCTCACTATTCTGCTGGTGGAGTCACCGTTTACATACATTACTTATCCTGTACTGATCCTGAGTTACATCCTCTAGTCTAGCTTGTCTCTCAGTGTAGATTCCATTTCTTGGCATTGTGTTATAGTACGTTCCAGGTTAGCAGTGGTTATTTCCTGGGCATATGTGGTGATGAGAGCCAGTGCTGAATTTATCAAGGAATGGAGGACGTCCAGCCTCTTGTCAAACAGTGGCAATAAAATACGGGACACTTCCTGCACCACTGCATTATAAATGTCGGGTTCTGGAGATGTTATCGGGTCACTGTTGGGTGATACGTTTGGTGATGTAGCGTCCTTTTCCTGCAGGGGGTTTGGTGGGAACAGTTCCTCCTGAGATTGTTTAGAAAGTTCTGGAGTGAGCTTGGGGGGGGGGGGGGGGGGGGTTTGTTTTCTGCATTTTGGTGGGCAGAATAGATTTAGCGGGTGATGCAGAAAGATTGTCAGAAGTCGAGCGGGAAGTTTGTCTCCAGGGAACTTTATATGCAGGGACTCAATATATATTTTGTACTGTGTTCCGGTTAGAGGTTCAGGCACTGAAGAGTTAAGCAGGTTTAAAAGCTTTTATATTGGGCGCCGTGGAGCAGGGGTGGGGGTGGGGGTGTCGCTGTGTGCCGGGCTAAGGACCCTCTGTTATCAGGTGTCTGTCCCAGGCCTACTCTGTGTGATCCTCTGGGGGATGGGACTTGTCCCACTTGTCCCTCTTGTCCCTCTGTCTGTCCGTGGCCTGCTGATCCCTGACAGGCACTATACATTTAGAGAGCTCCTGCTCCACATTTAGGGTGTTCCCCACTTATCAGTGTCTCTGGCCCCACTGTGGGTGCACAGGTCAAGCAGTTCAAAGGTGTCGCGCTGCCTCACTTGGCTGTAATTCGAAGGACTTGATCAAGATAGGATAGGACAGCTTTTAGGTGATGCCAAACAACGAGGGTCCACAGGAGGATAATCTCTGTCACAAAACCACCCCTCTGTAGATATAAAGGTGCAGGCACATAGTGAAGGTCCACCAATGGCAATAGCTTTTATTATACTCACAAAGATCAATAGGCATAAAACAGAATAAAATCTCTGTGGTTATAACACCGCTTTCGCCACACCAGCTTCATCAGGAGCGGATGCGTTGCCAAAAAAGATGAAAACACAGTGGTGAACTTTATCATTTTTTATTTGAATTTTTATTAATAGTTTTTGTTTATATTTTTTATTGAAGAGACTGTACAGGTCAAGCACTCTGTGATGATCTTAGGGACCTATTACTCAGGGCCTCAAACCCGCAGGCTCTGGGAGATTAAATTTCGGCTTCCCTCTGCTCTTTATTACATTAGTCGAATCCTGAGGTGTGTGTAGCCCCCTCAAAGGCTGTGGGAGCCCACTTTTTTCAAGGGTTTGATTGGCAAGTCTGAGGGAGCTCTCCTAAAATTCAGCCATGCTTGATGCCCCGCCTCCCGGAAGTCTTTCATAAGTAATATATGTACACAGTGACTCCACCAGCAGAAAGAGTGCAGCTCTGGACAAGAATAGGACATGTTCTATCTTTTGCGGTGCTGCGGACTGGAAGATTGGGGCCGCTGTCCGCATTGAGAATTAAAGGGGTCCGCACCCGTTCCGCAAAATTGCGGAACGGATGCGGACGTGTGAATGGACCCTTAGTCTGGAGTATAATACAGGATTAGGCCTCTTTCACACTACAGTTTTTTGCGTTCCGTATACGGTCCGTTTTTTGCGTTCCGTATACGGTCCGTATACGGAACCATTCATTTCAATGGTTCCGCAAAAAAACGGAATGTGTTCCGTATGCATTCCGTTTCCGTATTTCCGTTTTTCCGTTCCGTTGAAAAGATAGAACATGTCCTATATTTGGCTGCAAATCACAGTCCGTGGCTCCATTCAAGTCAATGGGTCCGCAAAAAAAACGGAACACATACGGAAATGCATCCGTATGTCTTCCGTTTCCGTTCCGTTTTTTGCGGAACCATCTATTGAAAATGTTATGCCCAGCCCAATTTTTTATATGAAATTACTGTATACTGTATTTGCCATACGGAAAAACGGAACGGAACAACGGAACGGAAACGGAACCACAACGGAAGCAAAAAACGGAACAACGGATCCGTGAAAAACGGAACGCAAAACACTGAATTCAACATACTGTAGTGTGAAAGAGGCCTTAAAGAGAACTTGTCACCTGGATTTTGTGTATAGAGCTGAGGACATTAGTTGCTAGATGGCCGCTAGCACATCTGCAAAATATCCAGTCCAAAAAAAAATACGATTTGATAGATATGCAAATTAACCAGATATGTGTCCTGTCCCTGAGATGAGCCCAGCATCCTCCGAATCTCCTCCTTGCTCCCCGATGTCACAAAGCTAGAGCGCTGTAATCTTACGATGTGTGAGCTAGCATAGTTTTTTTGACACAATAAAACCACAGAGCTATGGGGACTGGATATTGCGGATGTGCTAGCGGCGATCTAGCAGCCCATGTCTTCAGCTCTATACCCAAAATCCAGGTGACAGGTTCCCTTTAAATTGAGGATCAGCAATTCAATGTATCTACACAGTGGTTTATATTTAGATTGTAGAATGTTGGCAACATTTTCTTTGTCGCATACATGACCAGATATTTTGCTGTATGAAAGAAAGTCACTGCTGACACTTCTGTTTTGGATGCACACAAGCTGTGCTGTCCTATTGACTGTCTGCTCCAAATTGCAAGCTGTTAGTTTATTGCACACGGAAGAACCGCACCGACACAGAGTATCAAAGCAGAACTCCTTTATTACAGGACGTTAAGCAGCTTATATATCATATGAGATAGAGAGTTTCTCTACTGAGGCTCATGCCATTGTTTCATTGGCCAAAGTACAAAAAGAAGAAAAGAGATAACACTTGGCATCTGCGCATTTTACAAACTTTGGTATGTAAACATATAGCTGCCAGCGCCATATTGTAATGGCTTCACATTAATATCATGACGTCCTTAACACTTCTGCTGGTATAAGACATGATATTAACAGGAAATGAACACCTATTCAAACCTACTTATATGGGGTTATGTAAAGATACACATTCCTACCAAGAGAAACATGTCTACCATTTTCCATAAAAGACATTTAAAGAGGACCTTTCACCGATCCTGACATTGTGAACTAAGTATATAGACATGGAGATCGGCGCCCGGTGCTCTCACTGCACTTAGTATTATCCCTGGGCGCCACTCCGTTCTCCCGCTAAGTTTGGACACACCTTCTCATTCAAAGAGTTTTCTTTATTTTCATGACTATGAAACTTGTAGATTCACACTGAAGGCATCAAAACTATGAATTAACACATGTGGAATTATATACATAACAAAAAAGTGTGAAACAACTGAAAATATGTCATATTCTAGGTTCTTCAAAGTAGCCACCTTTTGATTTGATTACTGCTTTGCACACTCTTGGCAATCAAAGCAAAAGGTGGCTACTTTGAAGAACCTAGAATATGACATATTTTCAGTTGTTTCACACTTTTTTGTTATGTATATAATTCCACATGTGTTAATTCATAGTTTTGATGCCTTCAGTGTGAATCTACAAGTTTCATAGTCATGAAAATAAAGAAAACTCTGAATGAGAAGGTGTGTCCAAACTTTTGGTCTGTACTGTATATATATTTTATATTTATATTCAGTAAAATCTCTTTCTCGCTCTTCCTTGGGGGGGGGGGGGGGGGACACGGGAGACCTTAGGTATAGCTCAGCTCCCTAGGAGGCATGACACTAAGTGAAAACTGTTAAGCCCCTCCTCCAGCAGCTATACCCGAGAGAGAGAGACCCCACTTGCATGGCCGAAGCCCAATGCCTCCAGCCCAGGAGCCACCGACCGCTCTGGTGAAATGAATGGTGACCTGCGGTAACCTCAGCAATAGCCATTCTGATGAAGTGGAGGAAAGCCACCCTGGAGGCCATCAAACCTTTGCGCGGACCTCCTGGAACCACAAGAGACCGAGCGTCGACAAGAGTCGGAGATCTCCAAGTAAAACTGCAAGACCCAAACAAAGTCCAATCGGTGAAGTGTCCGTTCCCAGGGGTTGGTGTCATGGTCTTACCTTCTTGCTGTTCTCCTTCGTTTGACATGTGCTGGCGGCCATCTTGGTTTCTGGGTTTCTTGTAGCCTCCCACCCTGCGGCTTCTCCTTCCCACTGGGAGGAGCTGGATGCCTAGCTCATATATATAGGAGGTCTGTGGCTTCAATTCCTTGCTTGGTCCTCCTGTGTTCACATGCTTCTAAGACTGCTGCTGCTTCTGGTTCCTGATCCTGGCTTCGTCTGACTACCCTGCTGGTTCCTGATCCAGGCTTCGTCTGACTACCCTGCTGGCTCCTGATCCAGGCTTCGTCTGACTACCCTTCTGGTTCCTGACCTCTGGCTTCGCAAGACCCTGCTTCGGTTTAGCCATCCGTTTGGACTTTTGCCTTACAGCTTGATTTTCAATAAAGCCTTCTTATTTCCACTTATCTCTTGTTGTACGTCTGGTTCATGGTTCCATGACATTAGGACCAAGCCATGAATTCTGACGGTACAGGGCCATCCTCGCTACCTACGCTGGTTGCCAGACTTGATCAGCAGGATCACCTGTTGGGTCGGTTCGCTGTGGCGTTGCAAACCCTGCTTGAACGCACGGCTCATTTAGCTTCCGTTGCCGAAGGGTCGGTTGTCGCTCCTGGGCCCGCTCCTACTGCCGCTCCGGTTGTTGCGCCAGAGTCTACCCCGACACCTGTTGCTGCGCCTGCGGTGTTTCGGGGTATGACCGGTTCTGCCCCCCTTCCACAGCGCTTTGGGGGAGAGCCAACTCAGTGCCGAGGTTTCCTTAACCAGGTGGGCATTTATTTCGAGTTGCTGCCACATGCCTTTCCTACTGAGAGATCAAAGGTGGGCTTCTTGATCTCGCTGCTCTCGGACAAGGCCTTGGCCTGGGCCAGCCCTTTATGGGAGAACAACAATCCGGTGGTTGCCGAGTTTTCCGGTTTTGTTGCTTCTCTTCGGAAGGTATTCGATGTGCCGGCTCGTGCTGCCTCTGCTGCGAAGCTCCTTATGTCCATCAGACAGGGTTCACGATCCGTAGCTGAATACGCCATTGAGTTTCGTACCCTGGCAGCAGAGGTGGGCTGGAATAATGAGGCTCTGGTCGCTGCTTTCTCTCATGGTCTCTCGGATGCCTTGAAGGATGAGGTTGCAGCTAAGGACCTACCAGTGGAGCTCGAGTCTCTTATTTCTTTCCTGATTTTGATTGACACCAGACTCAGGGAGAGACCTTCCTTTAAGGAGAGCCTGCGGAGGTCTTCTAACAGATTGGCGCCTACGTTTGCTGTCCCACCCGTGCCTCCCTCTCCTCCCACGCCTCCTGGGGATGACTTGTCTGGGGGTGAACCCATGCAGCTGGGGTTTGCTCGCCTGTCCGAGGGGGAGAAGGTACTCTGGAGATGCGAGGGCCGATGCATATACTGTGGTCTCGGTGGGCATTTTCGGTTGGCATGCCCGAACCGTCCGGGAAACGCTCGCACCTGAGATCCTGTCGGGGGCAGATCTTGGGTGGAGTCTCCTCGTCCCCGGTTTCCCGTGTTGACAAACCACTGATTACTGTTGTCCTCTCCTGGGTCGGGGGCTCGGTGACGACCCAG
Source organism: Bufo gargarizans (assembly GCF_014858855.1). Taxonomy (NCBI): domain Eukaryota; kingdom Metazoa; phylum Chordata; class Amphibia; order Anura; family Bufonidae; genus Bufo; species Bufo gargarizans. Next base: position 611,266,322 of record NC_058081.1, read on the forward strand.
GCGTTGGTGGACTCTGGTGCTGGTGGTTTGTTCATTGATAGTGTGTTCGCTGCCGCCAATTCCATTCCTCTGCAGCCTCGAGGTTCCCCACTGGCTCTTGAGGCGATAGACGGCAGACCCCTTCTGCCGCCACACGTGACTCATGAGACCCTTCCAGTGGGGATGGCCATTGGTGCCGCTCACAGAGAGTCGGTCTGTCTCCAGGTTATTTCGTCTCCACACTACTCGGTGGTCTTGGGGTACCCCTGGCTCCAGAAGCATAATCCGACTTTCGATTGGAGATCGGCCGAAATCCTCTCGTGGTCACCGCAGTGTGGGGCTAGTTGCATCCATGGGCCTGTCAAGTTGCTGTGTACTTCCTCGGACTCTCTGTTGCCTCCTGAATACGAGGAGTACCGGGATGTATTCGATAAGGTGCGTGCGGTTGCCCTACCTCCGCACCGCCCATACGATTGTGCCATAGAGTTACAATCTGGTGCCGTTCCTCCTCGTGGCAAGGTCTATCCACTGTCGGTAGCGGAGAATGAGGCCATGGAGGAGTACGTGAGGGAGGCGCTTTCACGCGGACACATTCGCAAATCCTCGTCCCCGGCAGGGGCTGGATTTTTCTTTGTGAAAAAGAAGGGCGGTGAGTTGAGGCCTTGCATCGATTACAGGGGTCTCAATCGCATCACGATCAAGAACGCTTACCCGATACCCTTGATTTCCGAGCTGTTCGATCGCCTCAAAGGGGCCACGGTCTTTACCAAACTCGACCTGAGGGCGGCATATAACCTGGTAAGGATCAGGGCGGGCGATGAGTGGAAGACCGCGTTTAACACCAGGACCGGTCATTATGAATCCTTGGTTATGCCCTTTGGGTTGTGCAATGCGCCCGCAGTCTTCCAGGAGTTCATCAACGATGTTTTCCGTGACCTGTTGCAGCAGTGTGTGGTGGTCTATTTGGATGACATCTTGGTATATTCTGGATCCATGGAGGCCCACATTCTGGATGTCAGACGAGTGTTGCAACGGTTACGAGAGAACAAGCTGTTCGGTAAGCTTGAGAAATGCGAATTTCACCGATCCCAGGTAACCTTCTTAGGTTACATCATTTCCGCTGAGGGGTTCTCCATGGATCCTGAGAAGGTTTCGGCTGTCTTACAGTGGCCCCAGCCCAGTGGTCTTCGTGCCCTGCAGCGCTTTTTGGGCTTCGCCAATTATTATCGGAAGTTCATCAGGGACTTTTCCATGCTAGCCAAGCCTCTCACGGATCTGACCAGGAAGGGCAGTAATCCCCAGGTCTGGCATCCCGAGGCCATCCGAGCTTTTGAGGCTCTAAAGTCCGCCTTTGTGTCGGCTCCGATTCTGTCGCATCCCAACCCTGGGTTGCCTTTTGTCCTCGAGGTGGACGCGTCTGAGACGGGAGTAGGCGCCCTTCTGTCTCAGCGTAGAACACCAGAGGGTCCTCTGCTTCCTTGTGGGTTTTACTCCCGGAAACTGTCGTCCGCAGAGTGCAACTATCAGATTGGTGACAGGGAGTTATTGGCCATCGTGCAGGCCCTTAAAGAATGGAGGCACTTGCTCGAGGGCTCGGTGGTTCCGGTTCTCATCCTGACGGACCACAAGAATCTGACCTACCTCTCTGAGGCCAAGAGATTGACACCACGTCAGGCCAGATGGGCTCTGTTCTTGTCACGTTTTAATTACGTGGTCTCCTACCTACCCGGTTCCAAGAACATCAGAGCGGATGCCTTATCACGGCAGTACTCCGAGCTGTCCGGGGAGGAGTCGATTCCGACTTCGGTCATACCTCCGAATCAGATCCTGGCCGCCATTCGCACCAGCCTGACCTCTCCCCTGGGTGAGCAGATTTTGGCGGCTCAATCTGGTGCTCCCTCTGGGAGACCCAATGGCAGATGTTTTGTGCCTGAGGCGTTGCGCACTCGGTTGTTGCGAACCTACCATAACTCCAAGGCCGCGGGGCATCCTGGAAAGAATCAGCTGTCCTGGGCTGTTTCACGTCTGTTCTGGTGGCCTTCTCTACGTTCCGACATCGCCGCATATGTAGCGGCATGCTCCGTTTGTGCCCAGAGTAAGTCCCCTCGGCACCTTCCGTTGGGCCTTTTGCAACCCATAGCCACCGGGGAGCGTCCATGGTCACACCTGGGGATGGATTTCATTGTGGACCTCCCTGCATCCCGAGGCCATACGGTCATTCTCATGATTGTGGATCGGTTTTCCAAAATGTGCCACTGTGTTCCTCTCAAGAAGTTACCCTCTGCACAAGAGTTGGCCACGATTTTTGCCAGGGAGGTCTTCCGGTTGCACGGTTTGCCCAGGGAGATTGTGTCGGATCGGGGGAGTCAGTTTGTGTCCAGGTTCTGGCGCGCCTTTTGCTCCCAGTTGGGGATTCATCTCTCTTTCTCCTCGGCCTACCACCCTCAGTCCAATGGGGCCGCAGAACGATCCAATCAGGCCTTGGAGCAATTCCTTCGTTGCTATGTCTCCGATCACCAAGACAATTGGGTTGACCTCCTGCCTTGGGCTGAGTTTGCCAGGAACACGGCGGTGAACTCTTCCTCTGGGACGTCTCCCTTCATGGCCAATTATGGGTTCCAACCTGCCGTGTTACCGGAGGTATTCTCTCCCCAGGATATTCCGGCTGTGGAGGATCACCTTTCCGTCCTACGTGCTTCTTGGGTACAGATCCAGAGGTCCCTTGAGGTCTCTGCGCAGCGCCAGAGACTCCAGGCTGATCGCAGACGAGCGCCCGCTCCTTCCTACCAGGTCGGAGACCGCGTATGGTTGTCCACCCGCAACCTCAACCTTCGAGTGCCCACTCCCAAGCTGGCGCCTCGCTTTGTTGGTCCCTTCCGAGTGCTTCGCAGGGTAAACCCGGTAGCCTATGCCCTTGCGCTTCCTCCTGGCATGCGGATCTCCAACGTGTTTCATGTCTCCCTGTTGAAGCCACTGGTGTGTAATCGTTTCACTTCCTCGGTTCCTCGGCCTCGTCCGGTCCAAGTGGGCAATCGTGAGGAGTATGAGGTGAGCAATATCCTGGACTCACTGCCTGGTCCGCGGGTGCAGTTTTTGGTCCATTGGCGTGGTTATGGTCCAGAGGAGCGTTCCTGGGTTCCCTCCGCAGATGTCCATGCTCCTGCCTTGCTCCGAGCCTTCCACGCACGCTTCCCTCAGAAACCGTTCTTTACTCCGCGGAGGAGGGGCCCTTGAGGGGGAGGTACTGTCATGGTCTTACCTTCTTGCTGTTCTCCTTCGTTTGACATGTGCTGGCGGCCATCTTGGTTTCTGGGTTTCTTGTAGCCTCCCACCCTGCGGCTTCTCCTTCCCACTGGGAGGAGCTGGATGCCTAGCTCATATATATAGGAGGTCTGTGGCTTCAGTTCCTTGCTTGGTCCTCCTGTGTTCACATGCTTCTAAGACTGCTGCTGCTTCTGGTTCCTGATCCTGGCTTCGTCTGACTACCCTGCTGGTTCCTGATCCAGGCTTCGTCTGACTACCCTGCTGGCTCCTGATCCAGGCTTCGTCTGACTACCCTTCTGGTTCCTGACCTCTGGCTTCGCAAGACCCTGCTTCGGTTTAGCCATCCATTTGGAATTTTGCCTTACAGCTTGATTTTCAATAAAGCCTTCTTATTTCCACTTATCTCTTGTTGTACGTCTGGTTCATGGTTCCATGACAGTTGGAAAGGGGAGGACAATAGCCTTGTTGAGATGAAAGGCAGATACCACCTTCAGAAGGAAGGAAGGAAGGAACGGGATGGAGAATAGCCCTGTCCACCCGGAGTGGGGGAGCAGAAGGACAGACGGGAGGAACCGAAAGGGTCCGCCCAGCATCCGACAGATGCCAGGACAAGAGAGGCTAAAGTCCATGTCGATGTTGCCACCACAGGAAGGGGTTCTACAGTCCCGGTGTGTGAGATCTAAGGATAATCTTGACCGAAGGGTAGTCCTCCCAAGTTACCGAGAAGGTAAGTCACCAGCAGGACCATTGCCTAGAATGGAAAACGCAATCTGGACCCAGCGGGAGGACAGAACGTGGTAGACCCGGTAAATAGGCACACAGCTAGTACAGCCAGTGTGAACGAGGGAGACAGTACGAGGCCACAAGGAACACCGGAACCATCCAAGTGAACAACCATGCTCTCCCCAGAGGGGAGGGCAGTGAAGGAACAGCCCCTTAAGCCTGGCCGGGGCAGAAGCCACATCGGAGAGATGTGCCCCGAGTGGGAGCCAAAACAGAGCCGGCGAGAAAAGGCAGTCGAGACAGAGGCCGGCATAACACCCTCTAACCGAAAGGAGGAGTGGGCAACAGGGAAGTCATAGTAGGACAGGCCAAAAGCAGAACACCCGCTACTCTGTGAGACGCCGGCTCACCGCCTCGCAGAAGGAGAATACCCTGAAGAACCCAAAGTGGAGATCTCCGGACCTGGATAATCGAGCACCCAAGAGAAGTTGGGTGACCTTCCCGAGAAGAGCGGCCCGAACCTGGTAGCAGAGCAGAACTAAAGCGCAGAGGGCGCTAATAAGAAGAAGTCCAGCAATACAAATAGCAAGCTTATACTAAGACGGGGTATCAGTGTGTAAAACAATCAGTCCAGCAGGGGTACCCTGTTCATTCATTAGATAACTAAATTTAATAAGAAGTTAAGAATTTACATATACACAAACATATACAGTTCTATGCAATTAATCCACGGAGAGGCCAGAGTATGAATTAATACCTAGGGTAAAGGTATATAGAGCGGGAGGCCGGGGAAGAATATCCCTAGCACTGATTCCCTGAACTGGTCCTCTGCCCAGGGACGTCTCCTGGTGGTGGGGGCGCCCTGTCCACGTGCCTAATCTGCAGCTCCTGACTATCCCTGATAAGGTGAGTGGTGGAGTGAGAAGGTAATGCGTGGTGTCTAAGTGGAAAACTAGCACAGATAGAAAGGATTAGTTAAAGAGGTGTCCACTGTATACTACCCTCGTGGCATATCCAGGAGGTACAGGGCACACCTAGAGGATAAAATTATTGTTAGAAATAAACGCACAATTAAGCATAAATATATTAGGATAGATAACCTACAGACCCCGACGCGTTTCACCCATACAGTGGGTTCATCAGGGGGTTATGTGTGGTAGGTGTAACGAGGTCCTGGGACCCTTGCCAGTGGTTGTGGCCGTCCCAGTTCAATGATACGTGCGTACATAAATACAAGAATAAACAATCCTTTTTGACACGACAGACCCAGAGTAATTAGATGATTGCCAAATGGCAGTTTACATACGTTTTTTTGGCGGCATGGTTAGTAAACTCGACTGCCTACATACACACTGAGGTTGGCAATGGAAGATTGCGTAAAGATCGTTACTGAGGAGGCTCATAGATAAGAGCATGTATCTGACTGGCTGAAATGCACCACAAGAGATACAGGTGCCCCAGTTTAAATCACCCAAGATGCAGGGCTAACCACCCAGGAGATACATAGTGTGGTCAGTAGTGTGGAAGAATGGGTCTGAGGTGGCTAATAAGAAGGACTCATACCACACTGCATCCAAAGAGGAGGAAATGGTAGTAGGCGAGGGAACCGTAGTCCCGCCAGAGCCAACATAGAATTCGAGGGGCGCTGCAGACAGCACTCTCGTCCATGTGACTGCTTGCGCAGGGAAGCAATGCTGCGGGAGGAGGAATGGGTACGCATCTAGGAACCACGAACACTCCCCAGGTGGAAGGGCCAACGAACATGGAGGATACCATCACAACGGAACCGCAATATACAATCCAAACCCGAGAATGAGTACCACCTAGCTCGGTGCAGTAGAGAGCAAGTAGAGCCCGTCCGCGTCAGGTGGACAGAATGATCTCTTCAGAGAAGAGTGCAAGGCTTGCGGCAAGCATCGTATCCCAAGAGAAACAAGTATGTCGCAGGAGGGAGGAAGGCATACGTACGAGCAGCCCCGTAAGCAGTGAGAAGGCCAACCCACCCACAGGAGGTTAAGGCATACACAGCCCAAACAACACACAGAGCGCACGAGAACGTCCGCTCACTGCAAAATAGTCACTCAGCGAAGGGGGCCAGCCACAGAGTACCACAGTATCTACGGAAGTGCAAAGTGCAGCCTGAAAGGGAGTTTTGCACAAGACTAGTACGGCATGCAATGGAACGCAAGCAGTCCGCCCAGAAAGGGGGGAAATGTACCTGGCAATCACTGCAGTCGGCAAGAGTGCAAAGACCCGCCCCAAAAGAGGGTGATGCCCAAGGCCAGTACCAACTTCAGAGAAGTAGGACATACCATATTCCGCCCAGAAGGGGGCCATGCACATGGCCGCACAGTATCTAGCAGGAACGCAGGAGGTCCACCTAGTGAAAGGGGGACATGCACAGGGTTATCCTAGCATTGATTGTGCAATAATCCACCCAACACTGAATTTCGCGAGAGTGCAACTACTCCGCCAATGAAGGGGGACATGTACGAGTCCAGCACAGCATATACAAGGACAGCCGTGAGTCTCGTGAGCGTGCAAAATTCCTCCCATGGAATGAGGGGTGAATGCACAAGGCCAGCACCGCATCCAATGGGAGTACAAGCATTCCACCCATGTTAGAGGGCCATGCTCATGGCCAGCAACGTATCCGGTGAGAGTGCAGTATGCCGCCCAGAAAGGGGGGGGATCATGCACATGGCCAGCATCGCATCCAGCGAGAGTGCAAGCACCCCGCCATGGAAGGGGGTCATGCACATGGCCGTCAATGTACTGGCGAGAGAACAACCACAGTTAGTGAGAGTGTATGTATGCTGCCTGAGGAAAGGAGGCATGCACATGGCCGGCAGCGGATTCAGTGAGAGTGCAAGCACCCCGCCATGGAAAGGGGTCATGCACATGAGCAGCAACTTACCGGCGAGAGAACAACCCCAGTCAGTGAGAGTGTATGTATGCCGCCTGAGGGAAGGAGGTATGCCCAAGGCCGGCAGCGAATCCAGTGAGAGTGCAGCCTACCGCCTACGGAAGGGGGTCGTGCACATGGCGGCAGCAAATCAAGTGAGAGTGCAGCATTCCGCCTATGGAAGGGGGTCATGCAGATGGCCGGCAGCGAATCCAGTGAGTGCAGCGTTCCGCCTATGGAAGGGGGTCGTGCACATGGCCAGCACCGTATCCGGTGAGAGTGCAGTATTCCGCCTAAAAAAGGGGGTCATGCACAAGGCCAGCCCGCAGCCAGGGAGAGTGCAGTATTCCACCTAGGAAGGGGGGTCATGCACATGGCCAGCACCATAACTGGAGAGGGTGACAAAATCTGCCTATAGAAAGGGCGGCATGTACTTGGCCAGCGCCGTATCCCTGGAGAGGGCAAGAACCGTCTAGAAGGGGAACATGCACCTGGCCAGCGCCGCAGCCGGGGAGCGCGACATGCCGCCTATGGAAGAGATCAGGCTGCAGCGTCCTGCGCAGCCCACAAGAAATCTTTTTATTTTATTTTATAACACAGCCTCTCTGAGGGGCACAGCCTCTCTGAGAGGCAGGAAAGAGGCCAGCCATACAGGCCCATGAGGAAGCCCAGATCTGAGAGGGTCTCCTCTAGATGGGAGCTGGCCTGTACCCAAAGGTTTAACAGGGATCCGGCCTGGGGGGGCGGCGCTGCGATCCAATAAGGGCGGGGAACCTCCAGGCGGGAAGATTTCACGCCTGGAGAAGTTCCCGCCCCCTCCAACCGAGGCTGTAATTTTGCGGCCTAGTAGGCTGTGAAGCTGGGGTCTGAATTTTTGCGGCGCCCGGCCGACCGGGGCCGCACAGTATCTGAGGTACCGGCCGGGACCTGAACCGGAGTGGCGCATGTACATACTGGCCGCGGGTGCCCACTTCACTGGCCGAATAAGTCAGGGGCCCGGGAAGGAGCGCTGGAGTTGCGGCCCAGCAGGCCGTGAAGCCTGGGCCAAAATTTGCAGTGCCCGGCCGACCGGAATGCTTGGAGCATCACACTAAGTCTATGTCGGCCGCGGGCCGAAGGCGAGGCCTTGCACCTTGGCCGTTAGGAGCGGGCCCCTGGCCCTGAGCAACGCACCGGTAATAGGATGGGGGGGGCCCTGAGACCGATGCCAGTGTTGCGGAACAACAAGAGTGTTAGCTAAGGATAATATGCACATTCCCTCCAGACAGAAAGCATCTCTATGTCACCATCCTCACAGGATAGAAGGGAGGCAATGCGGCTGAACCTATTCTGCAGCTAGCGGTGAGGAGACAGCCTGCTACAATGTCCTGCAGAGGCCAGCCTAGGTCCAGAGGCACCAGTATGGGGTCAGGCACGCAGGATACCGAGGGGGGGGGGGGGCGTAGGGCTGAAGAAGCCACTCTCTCACCATCAGCCGTCTTCACCCTCAGTCCGTTCCAGCAGGGTCGCCCCTTCAGCTACCGGCACCGTAGTGGCAGGACGCTGGAAGAGGGACTTGGCGTGCGGGCGACCCTTGCGCTGGCGGGATGTAGGGGAGCTAGGCTGCCCTGGTCCACCTTGCCTTCTGTGGGGGAGGCAGCAGTGCGGGTGACCGGCACTGGCGCAGCTCAACCCCGGGAGAAACAGAGGTCCAGGCGACTCTGTTGTCCCTGATGGTCTGGAAGAAAAAAAAAAAAAACTAAAAATCTAAAATTAAACAACAAGGAGAAAACAGGGAGTATCTTGCCTCCTTGGACACTAAGCAAAAACTGGCAGTCTCTCTCCCCAGGCTGAGGGTATAGCTGTGGAGGAGGGGCTTAGCAGCTTTCACTTAGTGTCATGCCTCCTAGGGAGCTGAGCTATACCCAAGGTCTCCTGTGTCCCCCAAGGAAAGCGGGCGAAAAAACGATGTTTTATCCTCCGCCCGCGCTATTTTCGAGTCACTCTTGAAGTCAAGTGGGCAGCGACCTCCTTGCTTCAAGGCAAGGTAACCGCGCCCCCTTCCCTGTGACTGACCGCGCTTATGCCCGACAGATGGCTGTCAGTCATAGGAGAAGGTGAAGAAAAGGTTGAACGGCACTCCTCAACGTGTGTAGGAAGGTGCTCAGTGGTATACAAAGTTCATTTATTTGAAGGAAAGACCACGGCACTAGTGCTGTGGTCTTTCCTTCAGTCGCAGGGAAGGGGGCACGGTTAACTTGACTTCACACTGACTGGCGAGATAGCACTGATGGCGATTAAAAAAATCTTTTTTGTCATGTATTGAGCATCAGATTACCGGATCAAACACATCATTAACAACAGACTGGGCGCTACTATAAGGTAATGCTGGCGGTTTTATATGCGATTTTGAGGTGACAGGTTCCCTTTAAAATTTATCCACACTAACAAATGGAATCAGACTGTGGAGCCATCTGGTGGACAGACTTGTAATGGCGTCGTACAAAGGTCACATAGACTGAAGGAACATTGCTCACGTATATCAAAATTTTATTACTACCAACTAACTGCTCATGTCTAAACAAGTCATAAATGACCATATAAAAAAAACCAGGAAGTACAATCAAAACACAAAAATAGGATGGACCTACAGGACACAGAGGGAACGCAGCCACCGATCGTGTCCCCTCCAGACTCGTTTTGCAAAAGAGATGCTTTGTCTGGGGATCTGGCATCTGCTGAGGCTTTCTAACTATAGCTGTTCCCCTGACGGGGGCTGTGGATACCCCTGAGTGTGCTGCTCTGTATACATCTATATTTACCCACCACCATAGCAGTTCTTCATTGTTTGGAGGAGGGCTTGCGAGCCATTGCCCCTCCCTCTAAAATTAAGGGCCCTTTTAGGTTGGCCAGTGATCAGGGGGAAGAATGTTCATTTCCATCAACATGCCCATGTGAACTGTCCAACAATCAAACGTCAGACGCTCCTAAGATCCCACCGATCGTGTGTAAACAGGGAAGTTCTGCTGACAATGGAAATGTATGTATCCGATCAATCAGAAGAATTGGTCAGACATGATGCTGATGACTGTAGGGCTGAAACGATTACTCAAATGAATCGAGTAACAAAAAAATAAAAATAAAGTGTGCCATGTGACCACACAGCGCGAGTGACGCGATTGCTATTAATCACGCTCTGTGGTCACCCACCGGCCTGCACCGCGCTGGATCCTGACGTACACACATCGTCAGGACATAGTGCACGTAAGCAATGGAAGAGGATGGAAGATCTCTAGAGTGACGGCAGCGCCCCTACAGGAAAGGTAAGAATTTTAGTTCACTGGCGCTGCAGCTGGGCACTTATAGCTAGGAGGCGGAGTGGGAGAACTGATGGCATGGGGGAGGTCATGGCACTTGGGGAGGAGCTGGTGGCATTGGAGGTGGGGAACAACTGATGGCATGAGGGAGCTGGTGGCACTGGGGCAGTGCTGATGGTGTTTTTTTTATGAAGTTTTCATAGAAAATTTTCTTTCAACTAGTTTTTTTTCTTATTAGAGTACTCTATTAAAGGGGTTGTCCAGGTTTGGGGCTGAACCCGGACATACCTCCATTTTCACCCCGGCAGCCACCCTGACTTGAGCATCGGAGCAGTTCATGCTTGGATGCTCTCCTTTGCCCTGCGCTAAATCACGCATGGCAAAGGCATTTTTTGGAGATCTGGTGACGTACCGGGGCACTCCATGGGGCTGCCAGGAACCCAGGTGACGTCACCGGCACTGATGGGCTGGATTTAGTGCTGCCCTAGCCACTAAAATGGCTAGGGCAGCGCTAAAGCCCGCCCATCAGAGCCGGTGACGTCACTGAACACACTGCCGGGCGGAAGCTTCCACCCGGCAGTGTTATGATAAACAAAAAAGCCTGTGCCCTGGGCGATTTAGCGCAGAGCAAGGGAGCGCATTGGAGCATGAGATGCTCAGATGCTAGCCTCAGGGGGGCTGTCTGGGAGAAAATAAGGGTATGTCCGGGTTCAGCTCTGAATCCGGACAACCCCTTTAATCATTGGATTTAAAAATCGGTAGAAAACTTGATTACTAGAATAATCTATACCTAGAGCAGTCACCCAGGACTGCAGCTATAACTTTAAACGGGCAAAACCTGCCATAAAGTGCTCAATGTCGAGATTCCAATAGGAAAAGCCATTTTATAATAGTTTCACTTTAAGAAAACAGTGGCCTACATTTACTAATGTCATTGAACGTAGATTTTAGTGTAAATTGCAGAAAATGTGCACATCTAGGTGCCTAGCACAATAAATGGGGGAGGGGGGGGATGTTTTCCAGAAAGGGGAATAGCATAGTGGAAAAACTGCAATTAGACTTACCGGTAATTCCGTTTTCTTGAATCCACCATGACGGCCACAATGAGATTGACCCTTGACCTCTGTAGGGGCAGGAACACATGAAGAGAGTTTAAACTCCTCAGTCCTTTACAAATTAACCGAAAAGGTGTAACATCATCATAAAGGATATTGATTCATATCCCCTAAAATATTAATATCTATACCTTCCCCCGTATAATATTAATATATATATATATATATATATATATTATTTTTCTCTTTTTGGGGGGGGGGGGGGGAATAGTACGGGCCATCATGGTGGATTCAAGGAAACGGAATTACCGGTAAGTCTAATTGCGGTTTTTCCATTTCATCCACCATGACGGCCACAATGAGAGCTAACAAATGACTAAGTGGGTGGGGATATCGCCTGGAGAACCCTTCGGCCAAAAATAGTCTTGTTAGAGTCCGGAAGACTAAGACGATAGTGTCTCACAAAGGTATTTACACTTGACCAGGTTGCAGCCTTACAGATCTGGTCAAGTGAGATACCTCCTTTCTCAGCCCAAGAGGAGGCAGTGGCCCTAGTGGAATGGGCTTTAATGACCCCAGGGCTTGATTTGCCCTGAATCAAATAGCAACTCTCAATGGTTTTCCCTTATTTCTCCCTGAGAACTGGATTAGGAGATTATTATCCTTCCTGAATTCCTGGGTAGTCTCAAGATATTGAATGACTATCTCTGACATCTAATAGGCATATTTTATAGTCTGCCCCTCTATCCTGGGACCTGGTAATGGAGGGTAGAAATATCTTCTGGTCAAGGTGGAAGGAGGAGACCACCTTAGGGAGGAACCCGGGATAGAGTTTTAAACAAATGTGACCCTCCTTGATCTGGAGATATAGTTCCCTGCAGGAAAGGGCCTGAAGTTCTCCGATACGCCCGGCTGAAGTTATAGCTATCAGAAAGGCTGTCTTTAGGGAAAGGTGTTTTAAAGAGATGTCAGACAGCGGCACGAAGGGTGGTTTTGTTAAACCCTCTAGGACGGTGTTTAGGTCCCAAGTGGGAGCCCTAGATTTAAGAGTAGGTCGTTGACTGCTGCTCTGATAAATCTCCTGACCCACCTGTGATCGGCTAAGCTGGAGTCATAGAAGGTGCTAAGAGCTGATATTTGCACCTTCAGGATACTGGGTCTCAACCCTAATTCCAAACCGTTCTGAAGAAAAACTAAGATTTTATTGATGGGAGCAGGGGAGGTGTCAGGGTGATTCACCCCTAACCAAGAACAATATCTTTTCCAGATTTTAAGATAGATGGAAGATGTAACCTTCTTCCTACTGGCTTTAAGTGTGAGGATTACTTTATCTGAAAGGCCTCTGCTTCTTAAGGTCTCACTCTCAGGATCCAAACAGCTAGTCTGAATATACCTGGGTCGGGATGTACAGTCCTGGCCAAAAGCTTTGAGAATGACACAAATATTATTTTTCTCTAAGTTTGCTGCTAAACTGCTTTTAGATCTTTGTTTCAGTTGTTTCTGTGATGAAATATAATTACAAGCACTTCATACGTTTCAAAGGCTTTTACCGACAAATACATGACATTTATGCAAAGAGTCAGTATTTGCAGTGTTGGCCCTTCTTTTTCAGGACCTCTGCAATTCGACTGGGCATGCTCTCAATCAACCTCTGGGCCAATTCCTGACTGATAGCAACCCATTCTTTCATAATCACTTCTTGGAGTTTGTCAGAATTAGTGGGTTTTTGTTTGTCCACCCGCCTCTTGAGGATTGACCACAAGTTCTCAATGGGATTAAGATCTGGGGAGTTTCCAGGCCATGGACCCAAAATGTCAACGTGTTAGTCCCTGAGCTTGAAAATACATTGTTCTTCACCAAACTGTTGTTGGATTGTTGGAAGAAGTTGCTGTTGGGGGGTGTTTTGGTACCATTCTTTATTCATGGCTGTGTTTTTGGGCAAAATTGTGAGCCCACTCCCTTGGATGAGAAGCAACCCCACACATGATGGGTCTCAGGATGCTTTACTGTTGGCATGACACAGGACTGATGGTAGCGCTCACCTTTTCTACTCCGGACAAGCCTTTTTCCTGATGCCCCAAACAATCGGAAAGAGGCTTCATCGGAGAATATGACTTTGCCCCAGTCCTCAGCAGTCCATTCACCATATTTTCTGCAGAAGATCAATCTGTCCCGGATGTTTTTTTTGGAGAGAAGTGGCTTCTTTGCTGCCCTTCTTGACACCAGGCCATCTTCCAAAAGTCTTCACCTCATTGTGCGTGCAGATGCGCTCACACCTGCTGCCATTCCTGAGCAAGCTCTGCACTGGTGGCACTCCGATCCCGCAGCTGAATCCTGTTTAGGAGACGATCCTGGCGCTTGCTGGACTTTCTTGGACGCCCTGAAGCCTTCTTAAGAAGAATTGAACCTCTTTCCTTGAAGTTCTTGATGATCCTTTAAATTGTTGATTGAGGTGCAATCTTAGTAGCCACAATATCCTTGCCTGTGAAGCCATTTTTATGCAACGCAATGTCACCATAGTTAACAATGGAAGAACAATGATTTCAAGCATCACCCTCCTTTTAACAGGTCAAGTCTGCCATTTTAACCCAATCAGCCTGACATAATGATCTCCAGCCTTGTGCTCGTCAACATTCTCACCTGAGTTAACAAGACGATTACTGAAACGATCTAAGCAGGTCCTTTAATGACAGCAATGAAATGCAGTGGAAAGGTTTTTTTGGGATTAAGTTAATTTTCATGGCAAAGAAGGACTATGCAATTCATCTGATCACTCTTCATAACATTCTGAAGTATATGCAAATTGCTATTATAAAAACTTAAGCAGCAACTTTTCCAATATTTATGTAATTCTCAAAACTTTTGGCCACGACTGTAGAAGAGGGCCCTGAACTAGCATGTCTCTCTGAAAGGGGATCTCCCAATGACAGCTGTTTCAGTGTGGAAAACGAGTTCCTTTTTGGCCATAGAGGAGCTATCAGGATCAGAGTGGTTGGTTCTCCTAGGAACTTCTAGGTGACTCGAGGGATTAGAGGTATTGAAGGGAATGCATACGCTAGTCTCCATTTCCAGCGTATTGATAGGGCAGCTATCGCCCAAGGTCTGTCCCTTGGTTTCAGGGAGCAAAAGATATCTACCTGAGTGTTTCTTTTGGAAGCAAATAGATCTATTTCGGGATGACCCCATCTTTCGGATATCCTTTGAAAGATCCTCCTGTTCAGGGACCATTCCCCTAGATCTATTCTCTCTCTGCTCAGGTAGTCTGCAACTGTATTTTCGGATCCCTTCAAGTGGACAGCAGAGAGCGATAAGGTGTTTCTTTCTGCCCAAGAGAAGATTCTTTTCGCCACTTCCCCTAGTAGGCTGGACCTTGTCCCTCCCTGGTGTCTTAGATATGCCACTGTGGTGGTGGTGTTGTCGCACAGGATCTTTAGATGCTGATCTTTTAACAAACTCTCCTTTTGTTATGGCCTTGAGAACTGTGTATAGTTCTCTGAAGTTGGATGAATTTATTTTGATGTTCTCTGACCAGGTATCCTGAAAAAAAAAAATGGTCTCCTATTTTGGCTCCCCAGCCCTCAAGACTTGCGTCCGTTATTACTTGGACTTCTGGATAGTTCCGCCAATCCAGTCCCTTGAGTAGTGTTCTCTTTTGTTTCCACCAGTTGAGATCCGATTTCACAGACTGTGGTATGCAAATCCGTCTGTCCAGGTCGCCCTGTCTTCCATTCCATTTTCTTAGGATCCAGCCCTGGGTTATTCTCGTGTGGCTCTGGGCCCACGGTACTGAGGGTAGGCAGGCGGTTAGGTTTCCTAATAAGCTCATGGCCTCCCTGATGGAGCATCTGTGAGATTTCTGAAATTCCACAACCTTCTTTATCAGGATCTCTATTTTGTCCTTAGGAAGAAAGGTTTTTAGTAAGGATGAGTCCAGTTCTACCCCTAGGAACCTTATTTTTCTGGATGGAGTGAGTGTGGACTTCTTTTTATTTATAATCCAACCGAGATGCGTTAGAGTATTTGAAAACCTGTGATTTACCAGTAGGTTCTCTTCTTCTGTCCTGCCGAGAACAAGAAAGTCGTTGAGGTATGGAATGATCGTAATGCTTTCTCGGCGAAGATAAGCCACCATCTCTACCACGAGTTTTGTAAAAATTCTGGGTGCAGAGGAGATGCCAAATGGAAGAGCGACGTACTGGAAGTGATGGATGGAACCGTCTGAACCTTTTAGTGCAAACCGTAGGTACTTCTGAGAGAGCTGGTGAATAGTGATATGATAGTAGGCATCCTTGAGGTCGATTGACGACATAAATGCCCCCTTTTGGATGAGAGGAATTGTGGATGAGATGGTCTCCAATTTGAACCTCCTGTACAGAATGGATCTGTTTAATGGTTTTAGATTTATTATAGTCCGGAAGGACTGGTCTGGCTTCTTTACCTGAAAGAGGTTGGAGTAGAAACCCTTTCTTTCTTCTCGTACTGGAACTCTTTGGATTACGCCGAGACCTGGAAGATCTCGGACGCCCTGCCATATCTTTGGTAATTCTGCCCTGTTTTGGGAAGAAATAAGGAATCTCTTTGGCGGGACTGATGTGAATTCTATCTTGTAAGCCTGGGAGATGATGTTTAGTGCCCAGGGGTTTGAGGTGATCTGTTCCCAAGAAGATAGGAAGCGCATCAGTCTGCCCCCACCTTGTCGTCATTGCTGTTTGGTTTGTCTGTTTTGGGGATTGAGGATGAAGCCTTGCCCCCTTCCTCCTTTAGGGTAGCTCCATCTTCTGGATTTTCCTTTGCCCCTATAGGATCTCTGTTGGGGTTGAAACTGACAAAAGGGCTTTTTTTTTTGTCTCCTTATCCTCAGGAAAACCCTTTTTCTTATCTGCAGCTCTTTCTAGAATTTTGTCTACTGGGTCCAAATACAAATTCTCCCGAGAATGGAATAGAGCAGAGTTTGGATTTGGAGGCTCTGTCACCTGACCAGGCCTTCATCCATAGTGCCCGGCGGGCGGCATTGGATAAAGATGGTTCTTTTGCAGAGAAGCAGATCGATTCCACTAAGGCATCGGCTAGAAATGCTGTGGCGGATCAGAGAAGCGGGATAGAATCGCAAATCTCCTCTCTAGAGGTTTTATTTTTTAGATGTTCATCAAGTTCTCCTAGCCAGATGTACATAGCCCTGGCCACGGATGTTGCTGCCATGTTTGTTTTGACCCCAAACATCGCAGATTCCAAGGACTTTTTTAGCAGCCCGTCCCTTTTTCGAACCATCGGATCGCCCAGCTGAGAGGAGTCCTCAAAAGGTAAAGCGGTTCTCTTTACCACCTTGGCCACTTGTATGTCAACCTTAGGTGTTTCATTAAATATCTTGCATTCCATCTGGTCAAAGCAAAGCCTATTTCTAAACTCCTTAGGGACTCCTAGCCTCTTTTCTGGATCAGACCACTCTTCCAAAATCATTTCCCGTATATTTTCATTTATTGGGAAAACGATGGATGTTTTTTATCTAAGGCCCCCGAACATCTCATCCTGGACAGTATGGGGTCTAGGGGTGTTCTCAATTCCCATTGTAGACCTGACAGCCCTTAGCAGTTCCTCCATTTCATCCGAAGAGAAGAAATATTTTTTATCCTCATCTAAAATTTCTCCCTCTGATAGGGGGTCCTCCTTATACATTTGTCTGGATGAGACAGAGGCTTCCTCCGCATCAGAGGAGGATATAACGGAGAGCTTGGGTTTTTTGGGAGGATTAGGAGTACTGCCGGAAGTCGACATCTAAGCCAAGGAAGACCTAATTTCATCCAAAATAAAAGATTTCATTTCTGGAAGAATATTTGGTTGCTCTTCCTTCCAGATATTGGCTGTGCAAGACTTGCAAAGTCTTTTCTAATAATTCTCCGGTAACCTTTTTGAGCAGGCATTACACTTTAGTAACTTCACTTTAATTTTAGACTCTTTAGTACCCTGGAAGTGAGGGAACAACCAAATATACCACAGTTAGCAATTAAAGGCAAGTGCTAACTTAACTACACAACCCCCCCCCCCCCCCCCCAGGGGGGAACTCACAGTACTAACGGCAGAGGTATCAGGACCTTCCTGTCGGGGAGTAGGTGTCTCTGACATCATGGTGTTTGCAGGCAAATGCTGGCTGGAACCGCAATCTATTTAGCAGCCCCAGCGTCTGACGTCATCAAGCTGCGCCCAGGCTGTTGGAGTGTGCCTGCATCGCACCAACCTCTGTATAGGTGCGTGCGTCGGCGCGGCCCGCCTCCTACCCCCCTAGCCGGTCACGTGAAAGCGAGGAGGACGCCGAAAGCAGTGCGCGAACCTCCGTGTGAAGCCGGCACCCCAGACTGCTTCCCGCTGAAAGGAAGGAGGTCTCAAGGTAAGGGAGGACCGCAGGCCCCAGCATAGGCCGGGACGAGGGTCCTTGATGCTCCATGCTGTCCAGCCTTAACCCCTGCCGCGGGAGGACAGCAGGAGATTCCTGTAGAAAAAATCCTGAATGGGATACTTCAACCCTCCCGACCGGAGGGCTCTCTCCACATGTTGGCCCCTGTAGGGCAGGAAAGCACTAAGGAGGTGGAGGGGTGGGGGAAATTTAAACTCTCTTCATGTGTTCCTGCCCCTACAGAGGTCAAGAGTCAATCTCATTGTGGCCGTCATGGTAGATGAAATGGAAGAAGGAGACATGGCTAAAGATAGTTTTACGCTCCAATTCTGGCATAAAATTCTGTCTCACAGTAAAGATGGATTTACTTTTTGCAATAAATCGGGCAGATTGTTGGGAACAAACGTCTTGTGAACGCTCGTTCCAGACAATCTGCCACCGATCGCCTGATGAACGTTCATCGGGTGATCCTGTCGTTCGTGCAGGCGCCTAATTGTTGTTTCTGGGTAGTAGATCGTGCTGTCTAAACAGCAATCTGCTGCTCAGAAACAATGATTCTGTATGAGCAATCACAATGCTGTGAGGAGGTCGCTTGGGCAGGACCTAAATAAAAAGGGCGATTGGCTTTTCTGAATTCCTGACCATGATGGCTAGAAAATGAGAGGAAATCAGAAGCATCCTGTGTGTTTGACAAGGATGGAAACTGCTACATTAGTGCTGATGTTATGTCATATCTAGGTGAGAAGTTAAAGGGGTTATCCAACCTCTCTCTCAAATTGTACTTACCTTGCTCGCCAACACCAGCGTCGCTTCTGATGCCCGCCGCTTTACATCCCCGTCGTGCAGATCAAAACATCCGGTGATGGGAGCAGCCAATAGCAGACTGTGACAAGCCTTCCTAGAATCGCGGGTGGCGCTAGGGAGGCTCATCCTTATCACGGCCTGCGATTGGCTGTCCCATCAAATATATTTCACCCCTTGACAGGTGAGAATCAAAGCTCTTCACTTAATGTTATGGCTGGTCAGGGTACATACAGGCATGTGGTCGGCTCCTCAGATATTCACCACACGTGCAGGTGGTAGTGAGAGTCGTGTAGGAATCCCTGGTCCACTGACATAAATCCTTGTGGGTAGGCGGCGCTCCCCCACAGACGGCAGCGGCTCCGCATCATCACAGTCACCTTCTCATTGATGCTGAACACACGAACCACACAGCCAGCAAGCCCGACTTCACCTCAAAAGCCGATCCTGCATCATAGATCCCTACGGAGAAACCCCCCGGCATCAATCCCAGTCATAGTTCAGCATTGTGCAGCGCAGAACATTAACCCTTCATTACACAGCTCAGCCAGTCTTCCGTGGCTTGTATAAGGAAAAGTCCTGCAACTTTCTAATATACATTTTATATAAGATTTACTATTGTGGTAGTGTTGGGTGTAATTTGCGCCAAAATTTAGCCCATCTCATTTTAGGCTACTTTCACACTGGCGTTTTTGGCTTTCTGTTTGTGAGATCCGTTCAGGGCTGCGGACCTATTGTTTTCAATTGGTCCATGGTCCTCAATTTGCAGACATAGGGGACATTTACTAAGACTGTCAATTTAGACGCCGGTCTTTTACTCCATGTCTGCTGGCACTTGATGCTCCTAAGTTCTGTAGTGGTGCCAGTCTCCCTTGCTGGCATAGATTTAAGTAATTTTCTATGCCAAAAACAGGCGTATAAAATGAAAAAGGAGACAGGCCGGCTGGCCCCCTTTTTCCGTCACCTCGGAAGAGCAGGAAAAAGTTGCAGATTCATCCGCAAACCCTCTTTCCGACCGAATCTGCAACAAGTATGCCAAAAAGTGGCGTACTTCACTTCATAAAAAGCCCCCATAGCCCCTATATTTGTGGAACAGACATACGGATGCATTCATACAGAACATGTGCAGATTAGGGCAAATTTTTTGCATCGACGATTCGTTTGTGTCATGTGACCATGGAGCGGGAGTGAAGCGCTTTACCGCTCCATGGTCACCCGCCAGCCCGTACCACTCTGCACTGGATTCTGACACAGTCAGGTCATAGTGCACGTAAGCGCGCACTATGACCCGACGCTGTGTGACGTCAGGATCCAGTGCAGCGAGCGAAGAAGAGGAAGGAGCGGTGCCCCTACAGGAAATGTAAGTATTTTACTGGTGCTGGGGACATGGCACTGAAGGGGGACAGCTGCCAATGGATGGCATAGCCCTGACTGATGGCACTGGGGGAGTAGGGGACATGGAGGGGCTGATCTAGTGGCAGTGGGGGACATGCAGGGGCTGATCTGGTGGCACTGGGGGACATGCAGGGGCTGATCTGGTCGCACTGGGGGACATGGCAATAGATGGCATGGAGGGGCTGAAGGCACTGGGGTGAAGAAGAGCTGAAGGCACTGGGGGAACTGATGCACTTGGGCTGATCGCACAGGGGGAACGAAGGGTGTTGGGGACTGATGGCAGGGGGTCTGATGAGTTTTTATAAAGTCAAACAGTCTATTGATTCATTTTTTCTTATTAGATTACTCGTAAAAAATTAAATCGAGAAATAATCGTTTACTGCAGCCCTAGTGTGGATATGTTCTAACTTTTGCTAAATGGACATACTGATGCGAAAAGCACATGGATCATCAGGGTGCTTTCCGTATCCATGTGCGAACCTATTCTTGGTGACAAAATGCCAATGCGCTTGCAAAAAAAACTACATGGAACGTCTCCTGCATCGGCGGTAGACATCCTACTGCCCATAGAAAGGACTATGCCGTCTTATTGCTGGGAATTTTACAATCCCCGGGAGAGCACCTTCACTGGCTCTGCCCCCCCACGCCGCATGTGACGTCAACGCTATACCGAAGTACATCACCATGCGGCAGAAGTGACAGGGAGAAGTGTATTGCGGGAATCCTCCTGCCCGCATGAAGCGCCGATCCCTCATGCCAGCATGGCACACAGCCCGGGATGCCTACAGAAGGACTCACACAGAGAAGGGGAGCCCATGCTCCACCCGGAGCCTCTGTCCTACTCAGTCCTCCCAAGACGGTAACGGTCCAGGCTGAGCGATCCAAGCCAGAGCATTGGCAGAGGCTTCCACCTGTCCTGAGGGACAGGAAACAATAACTGAAGCAGGTAGGAGGAGGGGTGTTTTTATTTGGGCTTCCACTGTTTTCTGTCCTCGGGAGACGGGATCATCCTCCGAGCAGTGCGTTAGGAAAAAATGGATGCAACACAGACTCAGGCCATAAAATACAGTTGTGCGCATTAGGCCTTAACCCCTTAAGGACTCAGCCCTATTTCACCTTAAGGCTGGGTTCACACCTGAGCGTTTCTGAGACGCACGTTTTTATGCGCGTTTTTTGCAATAGTAAACGCGCGTTTGACGCGCGTTTCTGTGATTGACTGCAGTGTTGTCCAATCAGCAAATATCCCTGTGTATATGAAGTTTGGCCAATCCTAGGGCATTGGAGGTGTGAAATTCCATGTGTGTTGGTAGAGTGTGTGGTTTGTAGTCATCATGGAATGCTATAGACGGCGACGTGTTGCGGCACTTGTTGCAGCTATCCACCTGGAACGTTTGAGGAGAAGGCGGGACAGCAGGCGACGTTTCTGGGTCCATCCTGTGATTGCGAATAGACAGGAGAGGGGCCAGTTCTGGGCACTGTATGCCAACCTCCGTGCCCATGAGGACAAGTTTTTGGACTACACCAGGATGTCCATCCACAGGTTAGTACGTATACGTGGTTGCAATGTTTTTGCAATGGTTAAGCTAAGTGTTTCGTGCTTTTTGTATAGTTAACCATGAACATTTTATTGTTTCCCAGCTTTGACGAGCTCCTGGTGCTGTTGTCTCCTCATTTGCAGCGTCAGGACACCTTCATGCGGGACTGCATCCCACCAGTGGAAAGACTGGTCATTACTTTGCGGTAAGTAGCCTATTATTGTGGCCATTTAAACCATTTGCAGTGTGTTGTGCCATGATCTGAGTTTCACCCTGTTTCTCTTGCTGTTTGTGACGTATGAGTATTTGTGCGGGGGGTATGTGAGGTGTATGTTGTCAACGTGTGGCATAGATATCCCATACATGCATCATGGATCCACATTTGGCCATGTTTTACCCCTCACTTTCCAAAAATAGTCCAAACAGTTGTTTCAATTTTCGGAGTGGCCCCATAGATGGGCCCGGCTCACTGTCGATTGTGCCCTCGTCCTCTTCCTCATCAGCCTGCGCCTGGCTGGGTTCCCAGCTACTATCGGTGCTGTGAAGTGGAAAATATAGGTAAGTATGTTCCCCATATGAAATTGAATGTATGTAATGTCATACCACATCCTCTCCTCAATGTGTATGCCCTTGACTCACCTCCGCATTTCGGTGCACGGTATCAAAAATGACATTTGGGCTGCATGCACATAACTGGAGCGTCCGCCTGGGGAGGATCCGCTCCTCTGCTCCTTTTGTTTCCGGCAATGGCGGATAAAGGCGTCTTTCAGGCTTTTCCATTTGCCTTTGATAGTGTTGACTATGAAAAACGAAATAAAAAGCATCCGTTAATGTCTCTTTATTTTCTTACATTTGTTTCAGGTATTTAGCTACCGGACAGTCATTGGCCAGTCTACACTTCGCCTTTCTCATTGGGAAGTCCACAGCCAGTATGATCATCCGTGAAACCTGCGTGGCAATTTGGGACGTCCTTCATCCTGCTGTGATGGCCCAACCACAGAAGGAGGACTGGCTGCAAATTGCGGATCTGTTTTTAAAATCCTGCAATTTCCCAAACTGTGTCGGCGCAATAGACGGCAAACACATCCGCGTTCAGAAGCCCATAAGGAGCGGGAGTCAATTTTTTAATTATAAAAAATATTTTTCAGTTGTTCTTTTTGCGGTGTGTGATGCAAACTATTGCTTCAGATACATTGATGTGGGGTCCTACGGCAGCAGCTCTGACTCAGCTGTTTTCGGGCATTCGGCCTTTGGGCAAATGCTCAATAATAATGAGCTGGACCTCCCGGGGAACACCACACTGCCTGGGACCACTTTTCCCGCTATGCCCTTTGTTTTTGTGGGGGACGAGGCCTTTGCGCTGGGGGAGCATCTGATGAGGCCGTACTCCAGCCGGGGACTCTCCATTGCCAGGCGGGTATTTAATTACCGGCTGACAAGGGCACGCAGGGTGGTGGAGTGCGCCTTCGGGATTTTATCAAACAAATGGCGCTTTCTCCATTCTCCCATTTATTTCAAATTGGAGACCGCTATCTCGGCCGTGAAGGCAGCGTGTGCTCTGCACAATTTTGTCCGTCTACGGGATGGCTTTAATTTCGAAGATTCCCTCAGCCATTCTTTTGAGAGTCATAATCAGAGCGGTGTGCGTGGGACCCGGCACGGTGCATTTTTTGACACCACATGGTGCGTTACCATGGCAATTGGAAGCCATATAAGTTTATGTTCATTTATATTTTTGGTCTGAAAAGAGTGTTTAGATATTATTTGATTTTCAAATTTGGTTGATTATGACTAGGGCTAAATGAAAAATTTGGAAACGATCTTTTGTGCATTTGTTTTTTTTAAAACTATATAGTGCCCCTTGAGGATGCCCCTATAGTGGCCATCAATAGTCGCCCATTAACAAGGGTTTAGAAATATGGGCGAAATCATGTGTCCCATTTAAGTGGCCAATACTCGGCCAGTAGAATATAAGCCAAGGAGGGTGAAATAACGGATCCCATCAAGGTGCCCAATACTGGCACGTTACAAACCGAAGCACCTAACATATGCCTTGCCACCCATAGCCCACAAACAGTCTAATTCTAAAAAGTACACAATATCAATAACAACTTAGGATTCAAATCCCTCAACCCAAACTTAGGCCTACATTTCAAAATGCCACTACATTTGCGGATTGAAAGAGCGCAGTCTGGCACAAGATAGTGGAACCACTGCAAATTGAACATACTGGGCCATTGCATTGTACCAGAATGTGGGGGAGGGTGAACCAGGACAGTACTAAAAACTAAAGGGGCGAGGGGACACTATTACAACATGTAATGTGCACATCATTCTTTGTAAACTAAGGCCACTGAGTGCCCATATACAAGAACAGGGATGGTGATGCTGCGTCCCTCTAGCTGTTGCTGAAATCCCACTCAATGCATGCCTCAGTTCTCTGGGAGGAACAAGGGTTTCCCCGCCAGCTGCTTGTCCTGTGAATGATCCGAGGATGGAAGTTCTCCCTCCTCCTCTAACCCGGATAACAGCTCCTGATCGCTTGAAGCGGGAATAGAGACCGCGGCGGAAGTACTAGGGCGATCTTCAAGCAGATTACTCAAGGATTCTTTAACTGTTTCTCTGACTTCATCCTTGATAATCCTCTTTAGGCTTGATAAGAGAGAGGGGGCCTCATCCTCCAATAATTTGCCAACGCAGGCCTGACATGCAGGTTTGCCCCAACCGGACGGTAGCTTCCTCTTGCAAATAGCACAGCCCCGCTCCTTGGATCTTGACCCCCTTCTCTCTTTAGAAGTCTAAACACATAAAGCAAAGACAACCATCAGGTACTGAGATAAATGGAAAATGCAGGGCATTCGCCCCTCTTACCCCCACCGGTATCGAGGATTCGTTGGTGGTTTCAGTGGGTTCTGCGCGCTGTGTGGGCTCCATTTTCTGCCACTGGCTCTCATCTATGGAGTTCACTGCAGGCCAAAACACCAGCCTGCAGTGAGAGCTGGCTGGTTTTTGAACTTGCCGGGCGCGCGCCGGCACCCTCCCCTTCCGGTCCAAGGCCCGCCTCCTCCCACTGCCAAAAGCCGGAAGCCCAGATCCGGCGCCCATCGATGACGCCAGCGCCGGCCCGACCTACCCGGAAATAATCGCGTCGCGTGCGCGAACGCCAGCCGAACATACGGCGCGGCCGCAGAGGTTCGCCAGGCCGGGGACACCGAAGCAGCCCCGACGGGGGAGTGACCGGACGAGAGGGAGTCCAAAGAGGCCAGACTTTAGCAGCGGCTTCCGAAGAAGACTTACGCCGCTCGGGTAGGCCCTCCTCCTACGGGTATCAACCAAGGGGCTCCCGCAGCTCTGCTCTTTACAGCTGTGCATCCACCCTGTCCCTTAGGACAGGAAACAGAACTGGCATGATGGGGGTTGTACCTCCCTTTTGAAGAGGCTGTGCTTCCTGTTTCCTGTCCTGAGGAAGGGGGCGGATGCTATCCATGGGTGCTGTCATAGGCGAGGGGGGAAAAAATGGCTTTTTTTACACCGTTTTTATTTTTTACGGTGGTCATCTGAGGGGTTAGGTCATGTGATATTTTTATAGAGCCGGTCGATACGGACGCGACGATACCTACTATGTATACTTTATTTATATTTATGTAAGTTTTACACAACGATTTCATTTTTGAAACAAAAAAAAAAAATCATGTTTTAGTGTTTCCATAGTCTAAGAGCCATAGTTTTTTCAGTTTTTCGGCGATTATCTTGGGTAGGGTATGATTTTTGCGGGATGAGATGACGGTTTGATTGGTACTATTTTGGCGTACATGTGACTTTTTTGATCACCTTTATTGGGAAGTAAGGTGGGCAAAATTTTAATTTTCTCAGTTTTTATTTTTATGGCGTTCACCGTGCGGGGAAAGTAACATGACCGTTTTATAGATCAGGTCGTTACGGACGCGGGGATACCCAATATGTGTAGTGTATTTTATTTTTTAAATTTTTATTCATTGATAAATGCGTTTTTTTTTCTTTACTTTTTTTTAAAAAAAATTGACCCAGACCCACTTGGTTCTTGAAGATCCTGTGGGTCTGATGTCTGTATAATACAGTACCCTATATAGGGTTCTGTACTGTATTTTACTTACACTGAACAGATATATGCTTTTAGCATAGATCTGTTCAGCACCATGGACAGCAGGACGCCTGAGAAGGCGTCCTGTTGCCATGGGAACCTTCCCCGTCTGCCACAACTTCGCAGACGGGAAAGGGTGAGGACGGGGCTGGCGGGGGGCTCTCTCCCTCTCCATTGGGGGGCTGCAAAGGCACAGCAGCCCCCCGATGGTAGAGGAAGGGAGCTCCCTGACCGATGACAGTTAACGTACGGACCGCGGTATGGAAAGGGTTAAACGGCTGACATCTGCACAGATGTCAGCCGTTTATACCAGGGTGTCAGCAATCTGCTGACACCCTGGTATAACCACTAGACGCCAACGAATTTTCAAGGGGAGGAGGGCGGGGGATCGCGATCCCGCCTGCCGCACCGCCCTCCTTCTGCAACGCCCGCACTGCCTGCGACACCCCCCCCCCCCCCCCCGCAGGGGTGCATTTTAAAGTTTCTGATCCCCGCGGTCCGATCAGAAACTGCAGAAATCGCAGCAAACCACAGGTCTGAATTGACCTGCGGTTTGCGGCGATCGCCGATACGGGGGAGGGAACATGACCCCCCCCCCCGGCGTTGTGACAGGATGCCGGCTGAATGATTTCACCCGGCATCCCGTTGCAATTAGCCCCCGCGGCGCCGGAATATCTATTTAAAGTTAGGGCGTACCGGTACGTCCTGAGTCCTTAAGGGGTTAAACGCACCCTGATCATGCACAGCTCTATACAGTATCTTGGACGACTGTGTTCTGATCAGCCTCTATGCAATGTTTCTGTTTACTTACAGCAAGCAGAAGACAACATTTATTAGAAAGGTTGTACAGTAATTAAAGAGGTTCCCTGCAGAACTCCCCCCGTTCATACTTACCTGACTGGGTTCCAGCTGCATCACTCCACCTCGGGCACCTCAGATCTCTGGTTTCCCTGTGCTCACAGTTGGCGGGCACATGGCTGCTACAGCCAATGACTGGCCACACTGACCTGCATCAAACCAGATGTTGACCCGAGCAGACCCAAGACATGCTGCACTCAAGGAGTCGTCAGAACCAGCGGTGGCGATCAGCTAAGTATTTTCACCGTAAGTGCAGCCATTATTGGGGGGGGTTCTGCAGAAAAGCGTGACCAACCCTTTTAAGCTGTATTTGTATAACAGAATCTCAGACCTATAGGCGCTCATCATTTCAAAGGCTCAAAGAGGCTGTTGGCAGCAAACATCCTTCTCCGGCAACACGAGATCCCTAGATCTTAGAGGGACCCACAATGTGATCAACCAGGAATATCCACTGTAAGCAGTCTTCAGTGAGGGCGAGTTCACACATGGGAGAGATTCATCACATGTATGTGCAAGAATAGTGTTGCTATAACAGTGCACGTGTTCGCCTAGGCTCCATTTTGTGCAAAAAAGTTTTCCAAAAAGTGGATGGGGGAGGGTTTGCCGAGCGCTCAAAGCCCAACACATCTAAGATTACTGGGACCGCACCTATAAGACAACCCCTTTAAGCATTAAAAGGGTTTTCTCATCTCAGACAATGGGGGCATATCGCTGGGGGGATTAGCACTTGGTGGTACGGACCCTGAGAAATCTGGGGTCTTCCAGCCACAGTGCTCCGCAGCTATCAGACAATGGGGGCATATCCTAGCGATATGCCCCCATTGTCTAAGATGGGAATACCCCTTTAATTCTCCAGGTCAAAAAGAGGGACATTTAAAGGGGTTCTGAAGTTATTTTAAACTGATGATCTATCCTCTGGATAGATCATCAGCATCTGATCACCGGGGGTCTGACCCCCGGGACCCCTGCCAATCAGCTGTTTGAAAAGGCAGCAGCGCTGGCAGTAGCGCAGCGGCTTCTCGCCGTTTACCCCAGGCCCAGCGACGTCACGACTAGTGTCAGTGACCCTGAATCCACTGAATTACACTAACAGCATTATGTCAGTGTAATTGCATAGATTCCAGCTCTCACTGATGTCTACTGCTCTGCGGCCCAGTACAGAGTGGGCACTCACTCACCACTGCTCAGATGATCATCACTGACATTGGAAATGCAAGTCTGGATAAAGTCCACCCATACTTCTTATTTTGCGGCATGTGAGAAAAAAAATAAAAAAAATCCACCATGTAGCCTAAGGACTACTTTCACACTGGCGTTTTGACTTTCCGTTTGTGAGATCCGTTCAGGGCTCTCACAAGCGGTCCAAAACGGATCAGTTTTGCCCTAATGCATTCTGAATAGAAAAGGATCCGCTCAGACTGCATCAGTTTGCCTCAGTTCTGCTTTGGAGACGGACACCAAAAGACTGCTGGCAGCGTTTTGGTGTCCGCCCGACGATGCGGAGGCAAACGGATCCGTTCTGTCACACAATTTAAGTCAATGGGGATGAATCCGTTTTCACTGACACAATAGAAAACGGATTCATCCTCTATTGACTTTCAATGGTGTCCAAGACGGATCCGTCTTCGCCATGTTAAAGATAATACAAACGTATCCGCACCAAACGCGAGTGTGAAAGTAGCCATTATCTACAGCGTGTCAATGTATGCTGCAGATCTCCACCATAGATTTCACCCAATGCACAAAGTGGCCAATCCAGAGCAGAATCCCCAACGCTACGTTATCCCCCATCCACAGGATAGGGGATATCTATTAGATCAGTGAGGGTCATGAGGATGAGGGCTCTGCCCCCAAAATGAATGGAGCTGCCGGTTGGGCATGCACGCAGCCGCTCCATTGCTTTTTATGGAAATTTCAGAGATAGGCCTCGTGCACACGACCGTTGTTTCATTCCGTGTCCGTTGTTCAGTTTTTCGTGATTTTCTGCGGACCCATTGACTTTCAATGGGTCCGCTGAAAACTCTGCTAATGCACCGTTTGTCATCCGCGTCCGTGATCCGTGGTTCCAGTCCGTCAAAAAATATAACCTGTCCTATTTTTTTCACCGAAAACGGTTCGCGGACCCATTCAAGTCAATGGGTCAGTGAAAAAACGCGGAGGCACACAAGATTGTCGTCCGCGTCTGTTTTTTTCCTATCATTTGCATGACAAACTTGACTTAGATTTTTTTTTTACTTTCCTTCATGTCTGGTGATCCTCCAAAAATAAAGGAAGACACACGGAAACGGATCACGGAACCCCATTTTGCGGACCAGAACACAACGGTCGTGTGCATGAGGCCATAGTGGAATGCTGCACTTGGGGAGCTCTACGGAGCACGGCGCCGCCATTCTCGTGATCGGTGGGGGGTCCAGTGGTACAACCGAGGATAACGTGGTATAACCGGAATACCCCATCTGCTCTTATTTTCTCCAAAGCGTTTGGATGAGGTTTGTTTGCGGTTACTGTAATGTGGTGCAAATCCACAGAACCCACCGGTGTGAGGCCAGAGGCACATTTAGAGGGGTTGTCCATGCTAAGAGAACTGAGTCCAGAAGAGTCAGGGAAGGTACAGGTCCCATGGGCACAAGGACATTACATGGATGCTTCTTCAGGGACCACTGAAACTCCTAATCTGCCATCCAATGACCCATAATCTGATAATCCGGCACGGAGCTGCTGCATAGCGGTTCTCCATCCTACCGAGAAATCCACACTATTCGATAATCCGCCTGTCCCATTCATGCCGGAGTAAAGGAAATGTATGGCAATTCAAACCCACGTCCATTGACTGCCGCCTCGTCACGGATTTCCCTGTCCTGGCGGATGAGTCAGCCGGTCTCAGCACGAGCCCGTGAATCACCTCCCCCCTCCTCACGGCCCCTCGCACGATCTCGGCCTTTCACGACTGACGCCCCCAGAGAACGGGGCCGCCCACGTGTGCGCCAAATTTTAAGCCCACCCACCAAAGCTGTAGGCGCCGCTGTGATTGGCTGCGCGGTGCGGGGAGGCGGGGTTCTTAGCCCGGGTTAGAAGACGCAGTCGTGTTATTGGTTGGCTGGGTGGGGGGAAGGGGCTCAGACAGCGCGAAGCACCGGAGAGCGAAGTCCGGGAGATCTGGCGCCGCATGGAGGACGGGACCGCGCTGCTGCTGCCGCCTCTGGCCGGCCTGACCGCCACGGCCGGGATTACCGGGCTGCTTCTGTACAAGCTGCTCCGGAGGTGAGGAGACCGCGGGGCCGGGCTTTGTTAGGTGAAGTAGGGGGAGGGGGCGTTAACTCAAGCAGTGCCGGACGTGTTCTGAGAGATTTTCCTACCTCAGATAAGTGACCGCTACTAGCGGGATAGTGAGTAACGGAAGAGCAGAGGCCCGGGGGTGACCGGCAGCCTCCATGTGCTGAGGGCAGTGCCCTTCTATCAGGGTCAGGGACAGATATTAGGGTGGTGCCTGAGGCGCAGATTAGTGGGTGCCCTGTGTGCACACTGTCAGTAAGGGGTGGCAGAGCATGGTCTGGTGGCATAGTGGGTGTGTTGTGGGCATTTACATTGTACACTTTCGGGGGTCTCCTTAGGGGTGCAGTGAAGGGGGGAGCCTTGTGTGTGTCTTGCTCATGCTGCAGCCTCCCTACCTGGGTGTCTTCAGCTTTTGCTGTTGTCATTGAGGGTCCGGTCAGAAAGCTGATCCGGTAGGCAGTTCCGCCAGAGTTCACCGGATCCGGGCTAGGCGCATACTGCCCTGTCACCACCAGATCCTCACGCTTTCTGGAATATATTCTGCTTTTTGGTTGGACAAAAAGCGTCCAGGTTCCATTATGTCAATGCGGTCCTGCGGTGAATGGCGGTATGAGCACCGTGGCCTTCCCTCCGCTTTTCCTGACAACACGTTCATCGGTCACGTGGCCTAGGAGCAGCTCATTCCCATAGAAGTGAATGGGGCTGAGGGCGATACCAAGCACAGCCGCTATACAAATGTACAGAACTGTGCTTGGCGAGCCAAGAGAAGGCCGTGCTGCTTAGTGGAGCGCTGTAGCCTTCTCGAACATCTGATCGGCGGGGGTCTGAGGTGTTGTACCCCCACTAATCAGATACTGATGATCTATACAGAGGTTAGTCTGTCAGTATGAAAATGTCTGAAAAACCCTTTTTACACAGTGACTTTATAAAAGTGGTCCTAGGGTACTTTCACACTAGCGGTTTTCTTTTCCGGCACTGAGTTCCGTCAAAAGGGCTCATTACCGGAAAATAACTGATCAGTTTTATCCCCATGCATTCTGAATGGAGAGTAATCCGTTCCGGGTGCATCAGGATGTCTTCAGTTCAGACATTTTGACTGATCAGGCAAAAGATGAAACCACAGCATGCTACGGTTTTATCTCTGGTCCAAAAAACTAAAGACTTGCCTGATTTTTTTCCCATAGGAATGTATTGGTGCCGGATCCGATGTAACGTTACATTACCCTACCTTCTAACTTCCGGTCGCACCGCTAATGACGTGAGGAGGCGTTCCTGAGTTTTGACGATCTGCTCATGAGCAAACAGACAGTTTAGGGAAAATCTCAGTGGAGTTCAGCTGCAGTGTCCCACTGCGCATGTGTCGGAGAGCCTCAGTAGGGAAATATTACGGCCCAGTGCGCAAGCGCAGCTGACTCCAGAACATCCATCCGATCTCCGCGCCTGCGCAGTGTTGGGGTAGGGAGATCTCATGGCCATATTTTCTGATATATATAAAAAAATAAAAGTCTACAGCACTCCTTGAAAGGTGAAAAAAAATTGCTATTTATTCACACGTCATATAGCGCTATATGACATGTGTGAATAAATAGCACATTTTTTTTTCACCTTTCAAAGAGTGCTGCAGACTTTTATTTTAATATATATATCAGAAAATATGGCCATGAGATCTCCCTACCCCAACACTGCGCAGGCGCGGAGATCGGATGGATGTTCTGGAGTCAGCCGCGCAGACCGAAAAAAAGTAAAAAAAAAATAAATGGGATTCTGATCAGTCTTACAAATACCATCAGTTGGCATACGTTCCGGTGACGGGAACTGCTTGCCGGGTCTCTCTGGCGCAAGTGTGAAAGTAGCTTTAGGCACAGGACCGTATGTATTTTGCAGTCCGCAAACCGTGAATCCACAAAATGCCGATACTGGTTGTGTGCATCCCGCACTTTCCTCGCTCCCTATTGTAGACATGGCTGGCAGGTTCTTTATGAGGTTCTGCTGCACAGATGCAGGCTGCAAATGGATGACGTCTGAGTGCTGTCCGTGTTTTTTGTGGCCCTATAGATGTGAATGGTCCTGTGTGCAGAAGGTCCATTATAAACTGAGGAGGGCACTTGATGGCCTCATGATCAGATCCCGCCATATGGAGTCGGTTCCATGAATCCTGTGCCTTTGCCGCCAGTCCTCTGTGTCAACTTCTAACCGACTTCCTCTAGAAACCGAACCAATGTAATTTTATGTGGATTTTCTTTGCAGATTTTTCTCAGTTTCCAAACCAAAAATCTGCCTGCGTGCTTGTGGATTTGGATACAGATTTGCATTGTAAAGCGTGAATTCTGCGCTTGTAATCCGCAGACCTTTGACATGCTGCAGATTTCAAAATCCACACCGCAGGTCAATTTCCGTGTGGGAAATTTTCCACACCTGTGTAGAGGAGTGTGAAAATGTAATCTAATTAGCTGGTGCTGTAATAGCCTAGGTCTACACAACGACTTTTGTCGCGCGACAATTTTTATAATGGCAGTCTATGGTGTCGCGCTGCAACATACTGCGACGCAACAGTCGCAGAAAATCCATTCGAGATGGATTTTTCTGCAACTGTTGCGTCGCTGTCACAGCATGTTGCAGTGCGACACCATAGACTATATGCACACATTTCATGCGGTAACTGTACCAGCGTACATAGATAAGATTTCTAAAATCTTGTGCACATGGTGCAGAAATGTACCCGCGGTGTAGATTTAGAAATTTGACACTTGTCAAAAGTATGTGCAGACTTCACCCTTTGATCTGGGGCCGATCTGCCTCAACGGGTGTTGGTGGAAACTTAGGAAAAATCTGCGTGGAAAATGGCATAAACTACACTGCCATGTGCCTGTGCCCTTCTAGCTAGTAGTACAGGGTGGCGCAGCTTCTGGGCAGTTGTCTTTCCAGCTGCCCAGGGATCTCTCCAGGACTTGAGGAATGTCCTCACAAAGTCTTTGTTTCTTGTCACCCGTCTGTCGGCGGCAGGGAATTTGGGGACCAGTTGCTTCTGCACAAGTGTCTGGCAGATTAAGCCGTACTGTATGACATGGGAGGAACGCTCCAGTTTTCAGAAACAGTATCCAACTTTTCACCACTAAAATCTGCTTGAGGCCCCATGCACACGGCCGTTGTTCACAGCCGTGTGCGGGCCGTGGAACCGCGGCCTGGATCCCTCCTGAGAGCAGGAGCGCACGGCGTCACTGGTTGCTATGACGCCGTGCGCTCCCTGCTGCCGGCACAGTACAGTAATACACTGGTATAGATCGTACCAGTGTATTACTGTACTGTGCCGGCAGCAGGGAGCGCACGGCGTCATAGCAACCAGTGACGCCGTGCGCTCCTGCTCTCAGGAGGGATCCAGGCCGCGGTTCCACGGCCCGCACACGGCCGTGTGCATGGGGCCTGAGGGATTTGAGTCTTGTGCTGATTTTTGAGGAGTTTGATGGTTTTTCCTTCTGAGTAGCGATGGTCCCGTTACTAGAGAGCAGTGTATTGTGAGCGCTCGTCTGGCAGTCCCCTAGTCAGAGCTCAGCTAATCGGTCACATTGCTGACAGCAGGGCACAGCTAAGGCTACTTTCCCACTTGCAGCAGAGTGATTGGGCAAGCACTTCCGATCCGGCATGCAAAATGCAGATCTGTCTTACAAATGCATTGCAAGAACGGATCAGTTTCTCTGGATGTTATCCGGAGAAACGGATTAGTTGTATTTATTTTTTTTTTTCACATTTTTACTAGTATGCGCAGACCGGAAGGACTGGTCCGGCATTGCAGTATTTTTTTATACATTTCAATGTAAATTAATGCCAGATCCGGCATTCCTGGCAACTGATCTGGAATTTTGGACGAAGATAATACCGCAGCATGCTACAGTGTTTCCTTCGTCCAAAACGCTGTTCAGTGACTGAACCGATGCATCCTGAAC
Source organism: Bufo gargarizans (assembly GCF_014858855.1). NCBI lineage: Eukaryota > Metazoa > Chordata > Amphibia > Anura > Bufonidae > Bufo > Bufo gargarizans. The sequence goes on from NC_058081.1 coordinate 611,299,855, forward strand.
GGATTGCTCTCCATTCAGAATGCATTAGGATAAAACTGATCAGTTATTTTCCGGTGTTGAGCCCCTAGGACGGAACTCAGCGCCGGAAAAGAATAACGATAGTGTGAACGTTCCCTAAACCACTGTCTGTTTCCCAATCTCCACCAAAATAATTTTGACATTGGCTCTGGGTGTGAACGGGGGAAAAAACATGAAATAATTCTACTAAATCTACATGGAGCGACAAAGCTAGTAGGAAAATAGTTCTTAAAAGGAAAGGGGTGTCGAGTGTTCTGTGAGACTTCCCCTCTAGCCTTAGTGTGACAGGATGAGACGTGACCCCCTACTATGATATTGACAATCACGTCAGACCCCGTAGTACGGGGCTATTACGAAATATTATTTTTATAATATAATGGGTCTCTATGGTGATGGATGGCACTGTATGGCATTAGTCTGAGGCATCCATTAACGCATATGTTAAATAGTTGGCAAAAACATGATGTGAACCCAGCCTAATACTTAATTTGCCTGAGATTGAAATAAAAACTATAAAGTAAAATTAAATTTTTAACCTAAGAAAGTTGCATCAACCCACCAGTTTAAGTTGTCCGACCCCGAAAACAAATTGTAATGAGGGGGAGCCCCTGGGGTCACTTGCAGCTTGAGGTTACATCACCGATGAGGAGTAGTAGGTAAGTTGGACAACCCCTTTAAACAGTGGTCATTTAAGGCTACTTTCACACTAACGTTAATGTTTTCCGGTATTGAGATCCGTCATAGGGTCTCTATACCGGGGGGGGGGGGGAATCTGTTTTGTCCCTATTCATTGTCAATGGGGACAAAACGTAACTGAACAGAACGCTCCAAAATGCATTCTATTCTCATACCAGAGAGCAAACTGCAGCAGTTTCTGTCCCGAGATGCGGAGCAAGACGGATCCATCCTGACCCCCCAATGCAAGTCAATGGGGATGGATCAGTTTTCTCTGACACAATAGAAAACTGATCCGTCCCCTACTGACTTTCAGTGGAGTTCATGACTGATCCGTCTTGGCTATGTTAAAGATAATACAACCAGATCCGTTCATAACGGATGTAGACGGTTGTATTATCGGTAACGGAAGTGTTTTTGCTGAACCCTGCCGGATCCTGCAAAAGCGCTAGTTTAAAAGTAGCCGAAGAATGAAACTTTCTGAGGTTAATTCTTGGCTTTTTGTTGGTTGAGTTGTAAATGGGTCTAATGTGGGCATTTGATAGTTAAACTAATACTTATTGGTGGCGATAGGTGACAAGTTTTTGTGTTTTGCAGGAAACGGCCGACACACGTGAAGGTGAACTGCTGGTTCTGCAGCCAGAACACTGTGGTGCCCTATGGAAACCGAAACTGCTGGGACTGCCCCAACTGCGAACAGTACAATGGCTTCCAAGAGGTAGGAAGTGGCAGCCATGGTTTCTGTGGCTTGACTTCCCTTTAGGCTTGTCTGGATTATTAATAGGACAGAGTGGTCTCTGCTTTAACCCCTTAAGGATGTAGGGAGTACTTCCCGAGTCCTTAAGGACTCAGGGCGTACTGGTACGCCCTAACTTTAAATCGGTATTCCCGGGGTTTAAACGGCTGACACTCTGGTATAAACGGCTGACATCTGTGCGGATGTCAGCCGTTTAACCCTTTCCATACCCTGTATGGGAAAGGTTAACTGTTAAGGTGCGCAGTGTTCGATTTGGTCTCTAGACATTTACCAGCAATAGTGGCCCTGTTAGAAACACACCTTACAGGTGATAAAATAGCGGCACTGGGCGGAAGGAGATGGGCCTCTCACGAATACCATTCCTGCCACTCTATATACTCCAGGGGAATCAGTGTGTATGTTCATAGACAGGTAGACTATGACCCAATAGAACAGCTAATTGATCAAGAGGGCCGGTACATCTTTTTGCACTGCTATTGGCAGGGGCAAAGGATAATCTTAGCGTTTATATATATTCCGCCCCCTTTACTACTACTGTATTATGTAAATTGATGGCATATATTACAGCACGAGAGGAGTGCCCGGTGCTGGTGATGGGTGATTTCAACTCGGTCATGGACACTAAGAAAGATAGGACCTCCACCATAACTAACTACGAATCAAATCTGGGATCAAGTACAGTGCTATCCAGAATCAGTACGGAGATGGCACTGGTCGATATCTGGCGATCCCTTTACGGAAATAAGCAGGTATTTTCTTGCTTTAGTAACACATATAGGTCCATGTCTCGAGTTGATCTGGCTCTCGCCAGCCCCGGGCTTATTAATAGGGTTAAAAAAATGAATTATGAATGTCATGGCATCTCTGACCATAGCCCGGTCATGGTAACACTGGACAGCCCTAAGAAACCAAACCAAAATAGAATCTTTAAACTTAACCCCCATTGGATGACATTGATAAGGGATCTAGATAAGATTAATGAAGAAATAAAACTCTTTTGGAGGGATAATGTTAATTCAACACATATTCATATGGTTTGGGACTCGCTTAAGGCATACCTCCGGGGTATATATTCTCATGAAATCAGGAAACAGAAAAATCTTTTCGCCCAAACCCAAAAAGAAATAGAAGGGAGGCTCAACCGGATAACAAATGAGATTCTCTTTGTAAACACTATAGAAAAACAACTCCAACTTAAAAAGGTACAGGAGGAATATAAACAAAATTTATACAAAAAAGCACAAAACAAAATGTTTTTTTCAGGGTTGAGGAGTTTTAGTGAGTCCGGAAAGCCAAGCAGATTATTATCTATGATAGTAAAAAATCAAAGGGGAGGTTCCAATATTACTGGAATTAGGACAGAGGCAGGGAATATCGTACGAGACCCTGATGACATCCTAAAGGAATTTACTAGGTATTTTTCTACATTATATCAAGCCGGGTCCCAAAATCAGGGAGGAAAAATAGATCAATATTTGGATAATATTGACATCCCTGAATTTGACCAACAAGACATTGATTGGTTAAATAGACCTATACAACTGACCGAGCTACAGACCACGTTGCACTCCATCAAGGGTAATACGTCCCCAGGGGCGGATGGTTTTCCATTCGAAGTATATCGGCAACATGAGGGAACGATTCTTCCCCCAATGTTGAAGGTACTAAATCAATCTTGGACAAAGGGTTCCCTACCCCCCTCATGGATGGAAGCCATCATCACATTGATCCCCAAAAAGGGGAAGGATCCGCTGTTGGCTGCTTCCTATCGCCCTATCTCTCTGTTGAACACAGATTATAAAATTCTTGCCAAATTGTTAGCCAACAGATTAAAAACTGTCATACATAAAGTAGTCCATGTAGATCAAACCGGGTTTATTCCCAAAAGAAATATACAGGATAATATAAGGCGGGCGTTCTTGAACATCCAGACGGGGGATGGGGGGGACTGCTCCATCCTGTCCCTTGATGCCGCTAAGGCCTTTGACAGGGTGGAGTGGCCCTTCCTTTGGAAAGTATTATCACGGGTGAGGATGGGCGAGTATTTCTCCAGATGGGTTCGCATTCTGTACCAAAACCCGGTATCGAGGGTCCGAATTAATGGAGAGTACTCTGCCCCCTTTCCCCTGACCCGAGGAACACGCCAGGGCTGCCCCCTTTCCCCTTTGCTCTTCTCGCTATTCCTGGAGCCAATTGCATGCAAAATTAGAACAGATGAGGAAATATCTGGCTTCGGGTGCGAGGGGGAAGCTGATAAAATTAGTTTATATGCGGACGATATGCTGCTCTATCTGGGAAAGGGGTATATTAACCTGCCCAGGGTTATGGACAGTCTGGATGAGTTTGGATCCCTATCTGGATACGACATAAACTGGGAAAAATCTAAATTTCTCCCACTGAGACGCCCAGTTCCACGGGGCCACAATTTTCGGGTCAGTATATTGACCCCAGCAGACTCCCTACTGTACCTGGGTATCCAGATAGGGACCAAATTGGAACACTATTTGAAACTGAATATAATCCCAATAATAGATAAAGTTAGGGAAAAAATTAGAACATGGCTAAAGCTCCCTATATCACAAATTAACCGAATAGCGCTTATTAAAATGACATTATTACCAATGTTATTATACGTTTTCAACGCCAGTCCAATCACGATAGAAGACAAGTTTTTCAACAAGCTAGAGACCCTCTTTAATGAACTTATTTGGGGCCGCAAACGAGTTAGAATTAAGATTCAGTATCTGTATAAAGAAGAGGGTGGAATGTCCATCCCTTTCTTAAAAGGATATTATTTAGCTGCCCAACTGAGATGGTGCGCTAAGAATCGGAGGAATAAATGCATCTGTCTTCTTTTTGGGGAGCATTGTAGACCATGGTCGGATCTTTTTCATATTCTTGAAACCGGTATTCTTAAGAAGAAAACAATAACAAATCCGTTTTGTAGAATGCTCGGGTATATTTGGCAACAAATTAGAGATATGACGGGCATATCTGAGGCAGTTCAGTACACCCCACTGTGGGGGAACGCACACTTATCACAAGTTATGCAATTAGGTCACGCTGCATATTGGGAAAAAAATGGGATATATTTCATTGCACAATTTTTTCATCAGGGACTGATTAAGCCCTTAAATGAAATATTACCAGACATTATATTAGGATTTATTGATAAATTTCGATATGAACAACTACGTCACGCTATACAATACACGGAGAATAAGAATTATTTGAAGATAGTAAGGAATACTTTTTTAGATTTTTGTTTTGACATGACATTTAACAGCTCTATATCACATATAGACGCTAAGTTTAAATATGAATACACAAAAACGATCACATTTAGGGGTGAAGCTAAATGGGAAAGAGATTTACATAAAGGGGAACCTATTATCTGGAATACTGTGTACAGAAACATTAAAAGATCGACCGTCTCACCCGCTCATGCATGGATTCTTCTGAAAATTATACACCGTCTCTATTATACACCAGCATTATTGCATACCATTTATAAAGATAGGAAACAGAACTGCTATAAATGTAACAAAGACAGAGGAGATTATAAACATCTGCTGTGGGAATGCCCAGGGATAAATGAATATTGGATAAAAATATTTCGGAAACTGCAGGACCTTTCCCCAATGAAATACCAGGCATGCATTGATTATGCCATTCTGGGTACACTCCCAGAGACAGACGAAAATAAAACAGAGCAGATACTGTGGTTTCGGGGCATTGCACTAGCCAAAATAATAATTGTGAAACATTGGGGCACCATGAAATACCCCAGTTTTCAGGAGTGGTTGGAGTGGATGAACAGAGTTAGGCAGTATGAACACACCCTAGCCCAAACAGCACGGAAAAAGGCAGCCTGGCTGCGGATCTGGGGTAACTGGAAACAATGACAGTCTATGTGGGTACAGCGGTTTTGTGGAGGAGAAGGGGGGGCCACTGGCAATTGGAAACAATAACAATGTTAAAGATGCAGATATGGCAGCCCCGCGGAAAGGGGGGAAAAAAAAAAAAAAAAAAAAGGGGGGGGGTGGAGGGGGGAACAGGGGGGGTTTATAAATAATTAAAATGGAAATTTAGTACAGGTTGAGATGAAACCATCTCTGCACTCTCACTTTATCTCTTTTATATTGAAATGGAAGATTGTTGTACATTAATCTTTTTTGGAAAATAAAATATATTAAAAAAAAAAAAAAAAAAAACTGTCAGGGAGCTCCCTCCCATTGGGGGGCTGCTGTGCCTTTGCAGCCCCCCGATGGAGAGGGATAGAGCCCCCAGACAGCCCCGTCCCTACCCTTCCCCGTCTGCGAAGTTGTGGCAGACGGGTAAGGGTCCCGTGGCAACGGGACGCCTTCTCAGGCATCCTGCTGTCCATGGTGCTGAACAGATCTGTGCTAAAGGCATAGATCTGTTCAGACAAAGTGTAAGTAAAATACAGTACAAAACACCATATACTGTACTGTATTATACAGACATCAGACCCACTGGACCTTCAAGAACCAAGTGGGTCTGGGTCAAAAAAGGGTAAAAAAAGTTGAGATAAAAAAAAAAAAAACATTTATCACTGAATAAAAATTAAATACACTACACATATTAGGTATCGTCGCGTCCGTAACGACCTGATCTATAAAACGGTCATGTTACTTTCCCCTGGTAAAATTACCACATGATCTAACCTGTCAGATGAATGTTGTAAATAACAAAAAAAAAGTGCCAAAAAAGCTATTTCTTGTTACCTTGCAGCACAAAAAGTGTAATATAGAGCAACCAAAAATCATATGTACCCTAAACGAGTACCAACAAAACTGCCACCCTATCCCCTAGTTTCTAAAATGGGGTTACTTTTTTGGAGTTTCTACTCTAGGGGTGCATCAGGGGAGCTTCAAATGGGACATGGTGTCAAAAAAACCAGTCCAGCAAAATCTGCCTTCCAAAAACCATACGGCGCACCTTTCACTCTACGCCCTACTGTGTGCCCGTACAGTAGTTTACGGCCACATATGGGGTGTTTCTGTAAACGGCAGAGTCAGGGCAATAAACATAGTCTTGTTTGGCTGTTAACCCTTGCTTTGTTAGTGGAAAAAATGGGTTAAAATGGAAAATTAGGCAAAAAAATGAAATTCTCAAATTTCATCCCCATTTGCCAATAACTCTTGTGCAACACCTAAAGGGTTAACGAAGTTAGTAAAATCAGTTTTGAATACCTTGAGGGGGTGTAGTTTATAGAATGGGGTCATTTTTGGACGATTTCTATTATGTAACCCTTGGAAAGTGACTTCAGACCTGTAGTGGTCCCTAAAAATTGGGTTTTTGTAAATTTCTGAAAAATTGCAAGATTTGCTTCTAAACTTCTAAGCCTTGTAACATCCCCAAAAATAAAATATCATTCCCAAAATAATTCAAACATGAAGTAGACATATGGGGAATGTAAAGTCATCACAATTTTTTGGGGTATTACTTTGTATTACAGAAGTAGAGAAACTGAAACTTTGAAATTTGCAAATTTTTCAAAATTTTTGGTAAATTAGGTATTTTTTTTTTTTTTTTTTTTACTTCATTTTACCAGTGTCATGAAGTACAATATGTGATGAAAAAACACTCAGAATGGCCTGGATAAGTCCAAAGTGTTTTAAAGTTATCAGCACTTAAAGTGACACTGGTCAGATTTGCAAAAAATTGCCAAGTCCTTAAGGTGAAATAGGGCTGAGTCCTTAAGGGGTTAAAGTGGTACTCCCACAAAAGTGTTTATTCTATGACCTGTTAAGCCCCCTTCAAACAAGTGAGTCTGCACATCAGTCTCGCAGTGTGAGTATGCAGCAGCTCCCGTCCTGCCCGCCCAGCACTGATGGAGTCTCATAGCATTATACTGGTTTATGATGCTATGTAACCTTTACAGTTCTGGAATGTATTGGATAATGCTGTTAGTGTTATCCAATACATTCCAGACCTCTATGGGTTACATAGCATCATAAATCAGTATAATGCTATGCGGCTCCAGCAGTGCTGGCCCAGGCAGACCGGGACCTGCTGCATACTCGCACTGGAAGTCCGATGCGAGAGACTCGCTGGCCTGAAAGGGGCCTTAGAAAGGTACGTGATGTAAATTTTAGTGAAGGTAATTTTATTTTTATTTTTTATACAGGGTCTGTGTTTGTGAGTTATCCCCTCCCTTCTGATCCTCAGCATAGTGACCAGCACTATGACTGTCCAGATAGCACAGCATCTTGTGTGGACAGGAAGTCAGTTTCTATAGGAACCTCAACGTCTGTCTCATAGGAATAAATAGAGAAGTAATTGACTTCCTGTCCTGCGTCAGTTGGAGATCAGTGTTGGTCACATGACACAGCTGAAGATCAGAAGGGAGGTTATAACTAACAAATACAGTCTTTTGTAAGAAGATTATCTTCACTACAGTTTGCATTATGTACCTTTTCTAATGGACCAGAGAATAAAGATTTTTGTGTGTTTCTTTAAGAGTAAAAGTAATAGATGACTTTAAAGGAGTCGTCTCATCTCGCCATTACTAAGGTGAGATGAGACACAGTCCTGACCACCTCCTGGCTGGGAAAAAGCAGTGCGCTCAGGCGTTTCAGTACCTCTCATTGCCGTGGTCGGGACTGTGTCTCGTCTCGCATTACTAACGGCGAGATGAGAGAACCCATTTAACAAATCCAGTACCACAACTCCCAGTGACAGTTAATGATGGCCCCCAAAGATCTTGGAAGTCATCTGCTCTCCTGACTTAGATGTTGCCCAGAAACAGTGCCGCACCTGTCCACAGGTTGTGTGTGTGGTACTGCATCTCAATCCTACTTCAAAGGAATCCAGAGCCAACCCATGGACAGGACAGGTCTGGCTATGTTTCTGCGAGAAGTCCTATTTACAACCCCCATGTTGCCCCATGGTTTGTGCAGCATGAAGCTCCTAAAAGGTTTTATTTTTTTTATTTTGGTCATTTCAGTGACATTGGAGCTGTAATTTGAGGTCCCTGAAATCACATAGGAGATGGAAAAGGATGAAGAATCTGCTGCATATACACTGCCTGTCCCCCAAAAAAAGTCGCCACCTGGATTTAACTAGGCAAATAGTAATGAGCCTCCTATTTGATAATTCCTGCATGGGCGATTATCTTTCAGCTGGCAATAAGTTATTTAACCCCAACTGGTGCAATGAGTTGCTTCTCATTTCTTAAACAACCATGTCAAAAGACACATCTCGTGGTCGTGGAAAAGATGTTAGTCTGTTTGAGAAGGGTTAAATCATTGGCATGCATCAAGCAGAGAAAACATTTAAGTATATTGAAGAAACTACAAAAATTGGGTTAAGAACTGTCCAACGCATTATTCAAAACTGGAAGGATAGTGGAGACCCATCGTATTCGAGGAAGAAATGTGGCGGGGGAAAAAATCCTGAATGATCGTGATCGGCGATCACTTAAATGTTTGGTGAAATCAAATCGAAGAAAAACAGTAGAACTCAGGGCTATGTTTAATAGTGAAAGTAAGAGCATTTCCACACGCACAATGTGAAGGGAACTCGAGGGATTGGGACTGAACAGCTGTGTCCGTAAGAGAACCACTAATCAGTGAGGCAAAGCAGAAAAAAGGCTTCAATTTGCTAGGGAGCATAAAGATTGGGCTCTGGAGCAATGGAAGAAGGTCATGTGATCTGATGAGTCCAGATTTACCCTGTTCCATTGTGATGGGCGCATCAGGGTAAGAAGAGAGGCAGATGAAGTGATGCACCCATCATGCCTGGTGCCTACTGTACAAGCCTGTGGGGGCAGTGCTATGATCTGGGGTTGCTGCAGTTGTTCAGATCTAGGTTCAGCAACAGTATGTGCTCCAAGAATGAGGTCAGCTGACTACCTGAACATACTGAAGGACCAGGTTATTCCATCAATGGATTTGTTCTTCCCTGATGGCACGGCATATACCAAGATGACAATGCCAGGATTCATCGGGCTCAAACTGTGATAGTGGTTCAGGAGGATGAGACATCATTTTCACACATGGATTGGCCACCACGTGTCCAGACCTTAACCCCATTGAGAATCTTTGGGATGTGCTGGAGAAGGCTTTGCGCAGCAGTCAGACTCTACCATCATCAATGCAAGATTCATGCCACACTGGATGGAAATAAATCTTGTGACATTGCAGAAGCTTATCGTAAACCAAATGCGTGCCGTAATCAAAGCTAAAGGCGGTCTAACAAAATATTAGGGTGTGTGACTTTTTTTGGGGGGACAGGAGGTGTATAATGAACATGTCCCATTAAAGGGACTCTGTCACCAGTTTCTAACCCCCCCTTTTAAAACTATTGTTCTCTCCATGGTGCCCTTGTGATTACAAAGCTGTTGTTATAAGATAAATCCGCCGTCTAGTTTTGACAAAAATAGCTTTTATCTAACCTGTCCATCTTCTGGATAAGGTGCCCAGGGCGTTTCTGAAGGTCTGAATCTGCCGCTCGCCGAGGTCTGAATCTGCCTCGTTGAGCGAAGCGCAAATGCGCGCTTCGCTCAACGAGGCAAAATCTAAAAGTCCGCACGGGCGCATCAGGCACAGGCCTGTGCGCACGCGCGGGATGTTTGAAAAGGAGGAGGGGGCACTGAGGAGAGCCGGAGGCGGATTTCTTTTACATTCAGGCGGCGCTGAAAGGATCAGGGGAGGAGCTGGGCACCAACGGCGGCGAGCGGCAGATTCAGACCTTCAGAAACGCCCTGGGCACCTTATCCAGAAGATTGACAGGTTAGATAAAAGCTATTTTTATCAAAACTAGACGGCGGATTTATCTTATAACAGCTTTGTAATCACAAGGGCACCATGGAGAGAACAATAGTTTTAAAAGGGGGGGGGGGGTTAGAAACTGGTGACAGTCCCTTTAAGCTGTGGAAGAGCATCCCTATATGTGTTGGGGACCTGTGAGTTTCCATGGTTACAGACTACAGAAAAACTCTGTAGTCTGATCTGGAAGTACTGCGTTGAAGGGGCATTCCAGCATCCAGTACGACTGCTGCACAATGGATGGGAACTTCTGTTTCTGGCTTTGTCTGCTGTTTTGCTAGCAGTGACTCCGGAACATTAGTGATGGTGAAGGGTGTCTGACCCCACCGATCTGATATATGATAACCTATGTGGAGGAAAAGTCATCAGTATATATAAAAAAAAAATACTAGTTTTAAATTTTTACATGGGCTGATGATCAGCTAAGCAGACGTTCCCAGGAATGTTTGTTCCTGAATATTTCCCCCTTTTTAACACCCTTCTGACAAATGTGCAGACTTATTGTCATCTGATCAAATCTTTTTATGTAGGTATAAACAGGGTGTGCCGGGAGGCGGACCCACACCGATCTGAGATTGCTGATCTTTCCCCCAATTAGGCCATCAATCTCACGAAACTTGACCACCCCTCCAGCTGTACCAGCTGTGCCCCTGTTTGTTTACTACAAGCACATATTTAGAAATTGATGAGAAATTAAAATATGGTATTGGACTAATCATCCTTTGTCTGATTACAGAATGGTGACTACAATAAACCTATTCCGGCACAACACAGCGAACATCTAAACCATCTGGTGTCCGGTGGGAGCACAATTGCAGAAGCTACGAAGCCACAGCAATGGGTGAACTGTGGGACGCTGCTTTGTAGGAAATGTAACAATAATCAGAGCACCAAGATAAAGCAGCTGGCATCGTTCTTACCCAGAGAAGAGGTGGGTGAAATGTGTATCCAATCTATATTGGAGTGGAGTAAGGAGTAACTAGATCCAGGGAAATATCATGCTAGGCTGATGCCCAGGTGGCTGCCCAAGCCCTCCTCATGAACGCCAGACTAGTACATAAAGATCTGATGCGCTCAGCATTAATAAATGAAGGCCTGTGGCTGCAGGTGCCTTCCTGAATTCAGCTGTATGGCCAACCTCAGGAAGAAGATAGTGTGGCGTGGGTGACAGTATTTTGTGCTGCACTATGGTGTTGTGTCCCTTACTATTTCTGTTGGCCCCGTTCTGTCAATTTGGACCTTTCCTACTACTTGGGGCTGCGTTAAGTTCTCAGTCCACCCCTGGATTGATCTTTATCTAGGGCAGGCATGCTCAAACTGCGGCCCTCCAGCTGTTGTAAAACTACAACTCCCACAATGCCCTGCTGTAGGCTGTTCGGGAATGCTGGGAGTTGTAGTTTTACAACAGCTGGAAGGCCGCAGGTTGAGCATGCCTGATCTAGGGTATTCATGAATCCTCACTGTAAGCATAATCACCTTTTTTAGTTTTGGCCCCCAGCATAGATACAATGCTGGATACGTGCTGCCACCAGAGGGCGTTTGCTGCACGCTCGTTTATTATTATTATTATTATTATTTTTATTTATTTCTTCAAACAATAGGCAGTAAGCTCCCTCTAGTGGTGGCTGTAGGAAAAGAGCATGTTCTCTTTTAGATCTATACCTATAGAGGGGATTTTGCAGCTTAAATTTGATCAGAAATGTTAACCTGTTTAGTGGTTAAGGTCAGATACTTAGCTAAAAGAAAGGGGCAGTATCCAGCGTGCATAAAAGTCTGCCTTTATCAACTCATGGTTAAAACCTTCTCCTGAGATGAATGCAGAATCAAGCTCATGGCTGCCATGATTAAGGCTTCATTCACACATCAGAGTTGGTCCAGTGATTTCCAAAAGTGATTTTGAGCCCAAACCAGGTGCGGGTCAAAAACATATAATCGGTGCAGATGTTTTCCTTATGTCTGTGGAGGCTCCAATCCTGGTTTTGGCTCACAACCACTGATGGAAGTCACTGACCAAAACGCTGAAGTGTGAATGAAGCCTAAGACTGTTTGGAAACTTCAGCTCAGGAGAATGATTTAACCGCGAGTTGATGAAGGAAGGCGGACGTTTATGCACTCTGGATGCGTTTTTTTTTTTTTTTTTTTTTTTTTTTTCCTCCCCCCCCCCCCCCCTTTTTGGATGTTTTTCACGTAAAGGATACGGACACCCGTGCTGTGCAACATGAATGTTGCATCCTGGTAAGCTGGCCATGTCTCTATACATTTTCGGATATAATATGAGTGCTATTTTAACCCCCAAGACTACTTGTTGCACTGGAAAATTCCAAGTTTAGAAGGCAACTTTGTTCCCTGTTTCATAGGAGCAATATGATAAGGAGATTGAAGTCTATAAACACCACCTGGAGCAGATGTACAAGCTCTGTCGGCCATGCCAAACCGCCATAGACAGTTATATCAAATACCAAAACCGACAGCTGAGGGCCATTATGCTAAACCAACAGTTCAAGCGTCGGGAGCAGGACAAGACCTATATACAGGTAGGTAGAAGCTGTACCAGACTGCATGAAGAGAAGTCCCCCCAATGTATTTCCACTATCAGAATCGCTCCCTTTATGAGCAGGGGCAGTTTTAATTGCTTGCTTGCCCTGTATAGTTTATCTGTAGTCCATCAGGCAGTGGTAATTGCAGTGGTCTCCTTCATTGGTAAGTGGGTAATTGTTGCGAAGTAACACTTCCTTCCTAACAATCGTAATGCTCATCTGTCAGTGTGATACAGCCCTAACCCATATTGCCATATATATATATTTTTTTTCAGCCCCAGAGCTCTTCAAACGCCTCATTCATTCGGATCCCTACCAAGGTTGTCCTCCTGCGCTGCCTCGCATTCCTGAGTTGCGCGTTCCTTGTGTCTGTTGCGTGGTGGGGCACAAGGGACCTTTTCTCTATAAAAGACTCTACAAATTTAGCTACTGAGGCCAGGAATGAGTCTCACCCAGGAGATGCTGGGCGGCTGTCTCTTATTGAGAAAGTCATTGGAGTTCTGCCAGAGCATACACTGGAAAACCTGAACGAGGCTTGGTGCTTCGGACGCGACCATCAAATCGGCTTAGCGTTTCTCGGCCTCTTGACTTGTGTCTTTGCCATGTTCCTTGCCGGACGTATTAGGTCAGTTCTTTTCTGGGACCATTATTTTTTATAATCAATCATTCTTGTTCTTTAGTGTCCCTATGTTGTTATCCCTATATGTTCTGCGTATTGATAAATGTATTTAATGCATCATTTTATTTTGATCCCATGTTTATTCTAGGATGCGACGTGTTGACGCATTTGCCTCGTTCCTCTGGGTCCTAGTGACGGGACTCTATCTATCCGAGGTGTACTTTCTGAAGGAAACTCCAAGCTGGATGAAGACAGTGAAGCTTGGCACCACTTCCTTGTGTTGCCTGGTCGGTCTCACCTCTGCAATGGCAACAAAGAAAGCAGTTGGTCAACGGAGACAGCGTCCTCGAAGGTCAGAGCCAGAACAGTGAGCCATGGGACCGGAATGAATGTCCTTTCTCATTACTATTGATCCTCTGCTGGACCCGTAGCCTACTGTACTTACTTTATGTTGTCTGCAAGTAGAACATATCTTGTGGTCCTTCCTTTACACTTCTTGGTCTCTTCCTATTGGCTTTAGGTGTCATTATAGCCAATTTGCAGCTGCCAACCATACTATGTTGAGGACCAGTCACTGTAGATGTACCTGCTCTGAAATGAGCGTTTTCTTTAGTGGCCGGTCATCATTTTATTAAGGTTAAAGGGGACTTGAGAAATGTTGCTACTTCCAGATGCCAGAGGCTCCGCTAGATGTTTTTGTCAATGGGGCAGGGCTTCATTGTTAATATTTTAAACCTTTGCCCTTTTAAGACAGCCGATCTTCATGTCAGGGTGCCCTTCAAGTGTAGAACAGACCGCACGTGGACTGAACACTGACCCATTATAGTCACTGGTCAAATTCACACGTCCAATTTTCTGCATGATCCTTCGGTCTGTGCTGAGAAAGTCGCAGCCTGCCGTGTTTGGCCAGATCTCTAGACTCACCTGTTCAAGTGAATTGGTCCATGAGAAAAATGGACCTCACATGCACACCACCTTTTGCATCTTGAACCTGTCTATTATTATATAATTTTTTTTATTTATAAAGGTTGCTCGTCAAAAAGGTATTACTTTGATATAACGCTATGGATGTTTATGGTTCAAGGCAGATTACACTACCCCATGTGTGGTATCATATACAGGAAAGCTATATAGTATTACAGGGATTGTCCTATGACAAGGGTGCCCTACCGATCATTAGAATGATGGCTCACGTTCCCTTTTGAAGTGAATGTCATGTGCATCTGTGTCTGCCGCTCCATTCAACTCTATGGGAATGGCGGAGTGCAGGTAACTAGATTATTGGATGCCTAAACAAAATAATTTGGGTTGTCCAGAAAATGAGTTATGACCATTTGGGGCATTATCTTTTTGTAGTGAATACTGATTAAATGAAGATATTTATTTCATTGGTGCTAGATTGATAATGATGAGATGATATCTGCATATTAATAACTTATTATTGCTCACCGGTATCTGTTTTTATATTATAATTGGTCTTTAAGTGATTAGGGTACTTTCACACTTGCGGCAAAGGATTCCGGCAATCCGGAAGCAAACTGACGTTTGTCAGACGGATCCATCTGACAAATGCATTGAAATACCTGACCCATCTCTCCAGTGTCATCAGGAAAAAAAACGGATCCGGTATTTTATTTGCATTTTTAAAAGTCTGCGCAGACCGGAAAGCCGGATCAGTTTTGCCAGAACACTTAATTCCGGATTCGGCACTAATACACTTCAATGTAAATTAATGCCGGATCCAGCATTCCGGCAAGTCTTCAGTATTTTTGTCCGGAGAGAAAACTGTAGCATGCTGCAGTATTTATTCAGTCCAAAAAACGTAACAGAGACTGAACTGATGCTTTCTGAACGGAATGCTCTCCATTCAAAATGCATTAGGATAAAACTGATCATTATTTTTTTTATTTTTTTTCCCCGATATTGAGCTCCTGTGACGGAACTCAAAACTTCGCCTCATCAGAGGCAATGCATTTTAATGCTGTACGGAGACAGATCTCTGTACAGCATTAATCCGAAGTTTTGAGCGGAGCGACTTTGGATCTAGGATCCGAAGCTCACTTTGCTGATCCCTAGTTAGAATGGAAAGATTTTCACCTATTCTGTGTTTCTGAACCTCAATGGGTTTTGGCTCAGAATCGCTTAACAAACACTGACTGTGTGAAAGTAGCCTAAGACCTCATACATAAGACCGTATGTATTTTGCGGTCCGCAAAAAATACGGATGACGTCTGTGTGCATTCCGTATTTTGTGGAATGGAACAGCTGGCCCCTAATAGAACAGTACTTTCCTTGTCCGTAATGTGGACAATAATCGGACATGTTCTATTCTTTTTGTGGAACGGAAACGGAATGCACACAGAGTAACTTTCTTTTTTTTTGCCAACCCATTAAAATGGTTCTGTATAAGGTCCACAAAAAAACAAAAACGTAACATACACGGAAAGAAAATGCGTTCATGTGCATGAGGCCTAATTTTGCGTTGTGCCATTTCTTTATTATTCCTACTGCAAGTTTATTACGAATGGCCAACTGGGTGTTACTAGTAAGGGGGGGTGTCTCTTCACCCAGTCAGTGCTGCCAATGTCAGAATGTGCCTGGACAAGCCAACAGCTGGTAAGGCATACATGGATCTTTTTATTGCAGGCTGCTGGCTGGTAATTAGTAAACTTTTAGTAGGAATAATTGAGGAAAGGTGCAATGTAGTCTCAAGAACAGATGTTCCAGAATTATTACTGGAAGGGGGGGGGGATACAGGAAAGGCTCTCTTTAATGGCAGCGCAGTTTTGTGGTATTACATGCAAATTCGTTTTTTGGAGGCAAAGTTCAAATTAAAAACTTGCCTTCCTGAGCCCCCCTACTATCCAGCACTATTCTCTGTGCCAGACTGCAGCCATGACGTAATATTTTGTCTGCAGTGGTGATGTGCCCATGTACCACATGTGACCACTGCACTTGGTCACTGGCTTCAGCGGTCTTGTGCAGTCTACAGCTAAGTGATTGGCTGCAGCAGTCACCTGCCAAGTGTGTAGGGTCACAGCCTTTTTCTGGAGTTTTCAATGTATTCATATTTCCAGGAAGTATAGCAGAGGAACTCCACAACAGACTGAAGATGCTCCAGAAGTGTTAATTTACTGGGAATGCAAGTATTTATTAAAACGGCCATTTCCGATGAGGTGACATTCCTCTTTAAATGAGGAGCTCGTCGGAGGTGAAACTACAAAGCATGTAATTGCAAAAGAAGCAAAGCGAGTATTAGTTGAGTAACCCTGCTGGCAATCGTGACCTCCGGGGTGTAATATAACTTCCTGCTCTCGTCAAGGGGCATTAGTGCAGCAGATCCTGCTATAATAGAAGTGTGAATTTTATAGTATTAATAATGTTATGGTTTGTGGGTTATTTTTTTTGACACTTGCGTTAATTAAGCACAAGTATGAACACTAATTCCCGTTCTTGTCTGTTGTGATTATATTATGTATTCTCTATTTAAGCATATTTTGGGTGTACAGTACAGGTGTGAGGGTCGTCCTGAGGTCCAGGGCTGTTGAGTCTGTAAAAGATAAGGTTTTCACACACTTTAACTCCTTCATAAATGGCCAGTAATTTAGTAATGACACATTTCCTGTAGTAAAATGGTAACCTCTTACTATCATGGAAATCGGGCTACTTAGATAGACCTTTAACCATATTTATTGGAATACAATTTCTGAAATTCTGATTTTATTTCCTGTAAGAAAATATGTAATGCGCTATGCATTTAATAACGGGAAATCCTATGAATTTGTCCTCAGGAAAAAAAAGTTAGAAAAGCTGTAAGTGTGTGTCCTGAAAATGCAGAGAATCGTGTGCAGGCCTAAATGGAAATAAAGGACACATAGCTTCTATATTCAGTGCTGCCATGAAAAGGTTGTCTGGGAATAAGGAACTTTTAGTCTTCAGCCTTCCTTTTACTATGGGAAAATTCATACCTGCTATCGGCAGCCCCGTTCCCGTGCACTGACTTGCGGTTGGCTATCTTCCGGTCTGCGGCTTGTTTACTTCCTCCCGGCATGAGCATGATCATCTGCGTTGCTGCAGCCAATGACTGGATTCAGCAGGAATGTGTCCATAAGGCCCCTTTCAGATGAGCAAGTGTCTCGCTGCGGATTTGCAGCGCAGCACCCGTCCTGAACTTCCAGCACTTCCGGGGTCGTATAGCATTATAGTGATTTTTATGATGCTATATTAACCCTTACATTTCTGGAATGTATTGGATAACACTGACAGCATTATGTCGGTGTTATGCTATACATACCAGACCTCTAAGGGTTACATAGAATCATAAATTAATATAATGCAATACGACCCCGGCAGTGCTGGAAGTTCAGGACGGGTGCTGCGCTGCGGGTCCGCAGCGTGACACCCGCTCGTCTGAAAGGTGCTTAAGAGACCTCGCCAGTGAAGCCAGTTATTGGCTGCAGTGGAACAAGTGCTCTTTTCTAGGAATTAAACAAGCTGTGAACCAAAAGGGACATGGGAACCGGCACACGGGACCAGAGCAGCGGGGAGTAGGTAAGTATGAGGCTTTCCATAGCGGAGGCAGGCTGCGGGCACCTGTGAAAAGTTATTTATTTCCAGACAACCCCTTTAATACGGTCTTCCTGTTCTGTCCAGCAGTTGTGAGGTGACTGCAAGCATGTCCAGTAGTGACCTTCCCCCTCTGGTCTTCACTACTGAGCATGTGCAGCACAGTTTCTGACATTGTAACTTAAAGGGGTTCTGCACTTTGTTTTAACTGAAGATCTATCCTCTGGATAGATGATCAGCTGTTTGAAGCCAGTTATGGCCGTTTAATGTCTGATCGGTGGGCGCCTGACTCCCGTACCATTGCTTATCATCTGCATGTAGAGACTTTGCCAGGAGACGGACCTCTTGATCAAGTATAGAGGATAGGTCATCAATATTTAATTCCCGGAGAACCCCTTTAATTCTAGAATTGCTTCTCCCTGTGTGTGCCATGTACTGTACAGATCCATGTTGGTTTGTGCCTTGCTTTCTCCTCTGTGACCGCTGGCTGGCTGCCGTCCACTCATGTGATGCCCATGCTTCTGTCATGCTGTACACAACTTATTATTTCTTGTTCTTTATGATGTGTTAATGCTCTGTACTCGCTGCTCATACCGGCAGCTGATTTTATGTTCAATAAATGGCCGGAGAGCCGATGACCTGACTCCAGTAGCGTGCTTTCCTATCTGCTGTGGGGGAGGGGGGCTCCTCGCTATTCTAGCACATTCCATGTTTGTCACCGTTCATTCACCAACACACATTGCGGGTCTAGAACCAGAAGAAATGTGCAGCAGTGATCCTGGTAGCACAATGGCTATTGCTGAATAGAAAGTAATGTCTACACAGACCGTCTGAGAGCAGGGTTACAAGCGAGTCCCATAATCCACTTGCTGCAGCACTGTATAGCCCGATATCGCATTGGCACAATTGTCGGTCTGGTACCCACTGCATGTCCTGAATTTTAAAGGGATATTCCAATAATAAATATTGTGACACATCCGGCGCAAATGCCTGTTGTCGGCCAGACAAAAATACATTGCCTGCAACGTTTTTTGTCTGGACGAAACCCAGCATTTATGCCAGAAAGCAAATGGATCACTACAACTTATTACAGTTAATGGGAACCGGCGGTGAAGAATAGACCCTGGCAACGCTAGATCCTGCAAGATCCAGCAGGCTGCTCTGTGCCGGAACAGCCTACTGGATCTCCATAACTGAGATGTGAGCGTAGCCTTAGCAAATAAGGATCCAGAGACCTCTTTTCCAGATGGCCACTTTCCTCTCCAGTCACTTCTATAGGGAAAGTAGTCATTTGGGATCTGGAGTCGCTGAACCCCTATTTTCCCAAAGGTGGGACCTGCACCTGTTGAGAAAGTATGGCATGGTCTGTGGATAAGTCTGGATTAGTTAAAGGGGGTTATCCAAGACCTATAATGCCCCACCACCACCACCTCCCTCATATGACCAGGCCCCTCAGAGATTGTACTTGCCTCACTCTCGGGCACACCTGTGAGGCACCCGGGCATATAGGGGGAAGGGGGGGCATTATAGGTCTTTAATAACCGCTATAAAAATCTTTTTTTCAGGAGGATACGGAACGTCACACCGGATTGTCCTCCATGTCTGGTTTTCATCTGCATAACTGTTAAATTTGAGTCTGAACTATTCTAGTCCAGTAGGAACAAGCGACCAACAATATTGCCTGGTGATGTGCATGCAGTGGGACCTCAATAGTGAAGTTTTGCTGTAGTCTGATGTAATTTGCACCAAATTTCTGATGTTGCACAATATTTGATAGATTTGGTGCATCTCAGGTCAGTACAGCCTGACCCTGCAGCAGGTTTCCTATGGCACAAACAATGTTACAAAACAATGTGGTACTGCTGGAGGAACAAGGCGGATACTACATCTGACGGAATAGTAACACACAGTTGTAGAATTAAGTAGCCAAATCTGCCCATTCCACTCTGCTCATACCATTATCCAGCTTGCTTCCCCCCATAACCTCTCCAGCTCCCACCTTCTGCATGAAGCAGAGGCCTCTTCCCTGCTTTTCTTGACCTTGTACAGTGTAAATTCTCTATATATCCATGGTTGGCTGAAAGTTGATACAGATGAGTGCGCTTTTAACATGGAAAGCTGCGAGTACAGAGATAATGTATGCAATTTTTATAGGGTTTTGTAAAAATGTTATGTTGCACTGCAAACTATTGTATTATTTTCACCAGGTTGATGAGAAGTTCCTGCCGTGTTAAACCAACATGTGCTTCCATACAGGGCCGGTGTGTTATAACCCAAGTGCCAGGGCCCAATGCTCCTGGGCGGGGGGGACTTCTGAGCTGCGATGAGCACTTCCATCAATACAGATGGAAGCTCTCATTGCTGTCATTTCACTTACGCATTACCCCTTTGGGTCACATGAGGCCGGCTGCTGCAGAGACTCAGATACGCCCCTTCTACACAGGACATGCTGCCTGAGAAGAGAGACTGACAGGGCTGGAGCAGAAGTGTGAACACAGGTTGTCAGTGAGTCTGCACTGTGACTGTCTTTTCTCTGTGGAACACGAGGGGGGGGGGGGGGGGGGCTCTTCGATCTGCTGCTGGATGCTGCTTCATTCTATTTAGTTGTTTTACTGTTTCATTAAAGGGCTTCTGTCGCCCCCCCCCCCCCCCAAAAGTAATTTTTCAGCTAATTAAAATACTTAGTGCGATTATTCAATATATAGTGCTCTTACTTTTTGCTGTGGCTTAGTTTCTTTAAAAACTGCACTTTTATAATATGTTAATTACCTCGCTACCAGCAAGTAGGGCGGTTACTTGCTGGTAGCCGCCACATTCGCCTTTCAAAAAAAAGCCCCCTCCTCCTGTTGATTGACAGGGCCAGCGAGCGCTCTCCTCCTCCGGCTGGCCCTGTCAGCATTTTAAATCCTGTGTCTTCATTTGGCGCAAGCGCTCTGAGAGAAGGACGCTTGCTTCCTCAGTGCGCCCCCCCCCCCCTCCCAACCACATATCCTGTCCGATCTCCTCCTCATGGATCCCCTTCTGTCTCCTTTCCTCTCTCATGTATCCAGAGCTCCTGTTGCTGCCCTGCACAGACCTCCTGTCTACTACTTGTTGTATGAATCCCCCTCAGAGCCCCTTCCACCTACTTGCTGTGTCCATCCAGGGCCCCTGTCTCACTCCTCTGCCTCTCATTATGGTTGCATCTGAATTGCATTCACCATAAGGACCTTCTAACGTCACAGCGTCATGTGACTGTGGCCCACACCCAGGACTGTGCCCTCTTATACCCTTTTATCTGGTCACTGTATGGTGGTTTCATCACTGTATGGCCATAATTGTATCCCTTTCCCTGCCCACGCCATCCTTTTTCAGATACAGATTGCGGTGCTAAGGACCTTTGTGCCACAATCTGTGTCAGAGATACGCCTAATATAGACTTTTCTATATAATAAATTACCTCTTAATTGAATTATCATTCGGCGGTAGGGATAATTTCTTTATAGTATATAGATTCTAGTGTACTATACTGTGCCCTGTATTTCCCAGTAGATAAATGATCCTTGGGAGACACAGTCCTCATCCCTGACCACCAGGACCAGTTAGCGCTCTGTCAGTACATGGCGGCCCCCCTCTCCGCCACACTGCTCCGCTGTGTACTGGTGCTTATTCTGACACTAGGGTTGGGTTCACATGCCATTTGTGCCATCCATCTAATGCATACCAAAAATGTATGCGTTAACAGATGCCTCAGACCGATGCCGTACAGTGGCGTCCGTTCAACATACAGTTCCATGGTAAAAAAAAACATATATGTTAATGTATGCTTTTTTTTTATTTTTATTATTATACTGGACTCTGCAAGATACAAAAACGTGGAGTGCTGCACATTTGTATACATGAAACCGATAGGAAAAACGTGATGTGAACCCATCGAGGGGGCCGGGCGTTCAAAAATTTTCTGTGGGGCCCAGTCGGTTCTAGCTACATCACTGCACAGCTCCTTCTCTCCTCCAGGCCTGGCCCAGCAATGACGTCATGACATGTGTCTCACTGCTGCAGCGGGCCTGAGGAGAGAAGGAGCGCAGGCAGCTGCGGTTAGTGAATGACAGGACCGCCGGCTCCCCTGTGCTCCAGCAATGATGGGTATGTGAGGGGGCCACTGGGGGGAGCATTACTGTGAAGGACCCTTACACAATAAAATGACCCTTTATTTAGTATGACCCCCAGTGCCCCATCCATACAGTATAACCCCCAGTGTGGGGGTGACCGGGGTCATTATTCTGAATGGAGGGCCACTGTGGGGTCATTATACTGTGAGGGCCCTTTACATAGTATTATGACCCCCCCAGTGTCCCCCATTTAGTATAATGAACCCCAATGACCCTCTATTCAGTATAATGACCCCCAGAGCCCCCATTCCATATAATGACCCCCCAGTGCGGGGGTCATTATTCTGAATGGAGGGCCACTGGGGGTCATTATACAGTTTTGGGGGCGGGGGGGGCTATTATACTGAGTGAAGGGCCACTAGTGATCATTATACTGTATAGGGGCCACTGGGGGACATGTAAATGTAAAAGAAAAAAATGCCTCAGGGGGGCCCACTGGGATTTATCACCCAAGGGCCCACATGAACCTGGAGCCGGCCCTGCTTCCGTATAACGAAAAGTTCACCTTTTGTAATTGTTTCAGTTCGTCACCATTGTCAAGATCTCTGCTTGCTGTCATTCCTTTCTTGTAACCAGATCCTGAAAAGTCGCCCTGATCATGTCTGGGACATAAGTGCAGAGCCGGGAGGCTGTGTCAGTGGGATGTAGCCACAGAGTGGCTGTGAGCCTATATTACACACCTGTATGGACCCACCTTGTAGAGTCTGCTGTGTACTGCACGGCCATTGCCCAGAGGATCATTGTATCAGGGTTCAAGCACATGACTGTTTTTTGTGGATAGCACATTCATTTTGAAATGGCCTTGCATATATCTTGTTTTTTTTTTTTTTGTTTTTTTTTTACGGATCTGTGCCAAAAAACGCAAGCTGAAAATGCTGTGAGTGAAGTAAATACTCATTGGTGTAAAAAAAAAAAATGGTTTTACACTTGTGTTCCATATGTCCATGGTTTCCTTCATTACAAAAGGTCTGTTTATTGAAGCAGGATTAATGCATAGCAAATGCTCAGTCTCAGAGAGCCTTCAGTGTGGATGTGGCCAGACAGGCGCCCGCCGGCAGTGGTCATGAAGAGCCTAAGGCCTTTTGTTAACGGAGGGTCAGCTGCTGGAGACGGGTGCATTGTAGGAGACTGACAAGTCCCTGTTGAGCTCTCGGCTTGGTGTCTAGTGTACTTTTCACACTTTCTTTCCTACTCTGCAACTTTCTCATTTTGTATTAGAAACATAGAATGTGTCGGCAGATAAGAACCATTTGGCCCATCTAGTCTGCCCAATATACTAAATACTATGGATAGCCCCTGGCCCTATCTTGTATGAAGGATAGCCTTATGCCTATCCCATGCATGCTTAAACTCCTTTACTGTATTTGCAGCTACCACTTCTGCAGGAAGGCTATTCCATGCATCCACTACTCTCTCAGTAAAGTAATACTTCCTGATATTACTTTTAAACCTTTGCCCCTCTAATTTAAAACTATGTCCTCTTGTAGCAGTTTTTCTTCTTTTAAATATTCTCTCCTCGTTTACCTTGTTGATTCCCTTTATGTATTTAAAAGTTTCTATCATCTCCCCTCTGTCTCGTCTTTCTCCCAAGCTATACATGTTAAGGTCCTTTTAATCTTTCCTGGTAAGTTTTATCCTGCAATCCATGGACTAGTTTAGGGTACTTTCACACTAGCGTTTTCTTTTCCGGCACAGAGTTCCGTCACAGGGCCTCTATACCAGAAAAGAACTGATCAGGCATATCCCCATGCATTCTGAATGGAGAGCAATCCGTTCAGGATGTTTTTAGTTCAGTCGTTTTAACCAGGCAAAAGCTAAAACCGTAGCATCCTTTTCCATTTGGTGTATCCCTCCAGGAACATCAACCCTGTTACAAATCTTTGTGTCATCAGCAAAAAGACACACCTTACCATCGAGGCCTTCTGCAATTTATTCTGTCATTTTTGTCAAGATCGTTGCTACCTGTCAGAGAATGGAAACATTCTTGTTTACATCCAGTTTCTGAAAACCCGTCCTGCCCTGATACTTCTCACCGCTGTACTTGTATCCAGTGTAGACAATCTTCTGTGAACTAAACAACCTGCATGTCTTTCCTGCGCTGATACATTGTAGAGGAGAGAGATTTATGTATTTGGCATGCAGTGTTAGTTTGTGAGAACAAGTAAAGGCTGGAAAATGGTGAGGAATTGAAATGGTAATGATATTAAGAAGTTGTAGAACTTCTTCCATAATTAGGGCTCATGCACATAAACAGCAGGTTCGCAATATACGGGCACCGGCCTCAAACTGCAAGATATGGATGGTGTGGAGTGGAAGCACTACGGAGTGCTTCCATGGGATCTTAGTCCGTGCCTCCGCACCTCACCAAAGTATACCATGTTCCCTTTTTTTTGTATTTTTTTTTTTTTTTTTGTGGTGCTTCTAAACATTCTAAGCCTTCTAACGTCCCAAAAAATAAAATTGCATTCATAAAATGATTCAAACATGACTTTACATTCCCCATGTCTACGTCATAACTATTTTTGGAGTTATTACGATCTATTATAAGTAAAGAAATAGAATTTTGAAAATTTGTAACTTTAAAAAAAAAAAGTAAATTTGGTATATTTTTTTTTTATAAATAACTTTTTGACTAAATTTTACCACCATCATGAAGTACAATATTTGACGAGAAAACAATTTCAGATTGACCTGGATAAGAAAAGGCGTTTTAACGTTATCACCACTTAAAGTGACACTGGTCAGATTTTCAAAAAATGTCCTGGTCCTTAAAGGGATTCTGTCATAACATTTTAGACCTATAACCTGAACATATGGCCAGGTCCCTACTAATAACCTGAATCTGAAACTGTCCTTATTAAATCTGCCTGTGGCTCTATTAGCACATAAAACAGGTTTTTATAACCTGACATTCACCTACCTAAGGTGCCCAAGGGGACATCGCTTCATACAGTGTGCCTGGCTGCACCCATCTCCGTCTGGTGCCCAACGCCACCTTCCCAGTTGAAATCACCGCCCTCCCTGTCTATAGCGCCGCCTCCACAATCGTCCGGTCCCTCAGGTTATGCCTAGTGCGCACGTGTGGGATCTGGCAGAGGGACCGGGCGATTGCGGAGGCGGTGCTATAGACAGGGAGGGCGGCGATTTCAACTGGGAAGGCGGCGCTGGGCACCAGACGGAGATGGGTGCAGCCGGGCACACTGTATGAAGCGACGTCCCCTTGGGCACCTTAGGTAGGTGAATGTCTGGTTATAAAAACCTGTTTTATGTGCTAATAGAGCCACAGATTTAATGAGGACAGTTTCTGATTCAGGTTATTAGTAGGGACCTGGCCATATGTTTAGGTTACAGGCCTAAAATGTCATGACAGAATCCCTTTAAGGTGAAATAAGGCTGTGTCCTTAAGGGGTTAAGCTTCATTTATATAAAACATGAAAACTCCCCCTTAAAGGAAACCTGCCCTTCTGTTCAGCGTCCTCCTTCCTTCTACAGATGTCTCTCTGGGGATCCTCTGTCTTCGTTCAGACACATGAACAGCACTATAGTTCTTCCAGACCATCCCACTCCATTGCTGTCCACCCCGCCTGGTCTCCTGCATCTACTGAGCCAACCGGCCTATCGCTCCGAGCGCAGAGCGTCACCCTCATCTCTACCCGGACGACTGAACAGAGCCCTGTCTCTTGGCACCATCCCCTCCTTGGCACGGGCAGGTAAGTTATTCCTACAGATGCTAGGTCATAGAGAAAGGAGTATTGTTAAGTGGACTGTATCCAGTGGAGGAGGATGAAAGAATGATGGTGCGCCCCTGTAGAAGAACCTATTGCACATGGGTCTTGGGATGCTGAAGTCATCTAACAGGCCATGCCCAATAGAGTTGACCTGATCGGTGACTATAGACCCCCCTTGATGCATTGATTTATTGGATGATAGTTGCACATGGTATGCACTACAGAAGTTGTGCTGCCTGTCTCCTGGTCCTTGGCCAGCCATAAGTGAGGAGCTGGTTGATGTGACTGCTTCCTTGCGCCATAGTTTCTGATGTATTCCGTTAGTCCTTTTGACCAATCGTGACTACAATACCATACATACTAAATTTTATATAGTTCCCTCTATCTTTCAGCCCCCATTGCAATTGTGACAAACTTACCCTTTACATGCATTGGTATGTAGGATTTCTTGGTGGACATTGGGGGTGGGGGGCGGTTGCTGAGAGATGGGTTTTGTCTTTCTCCCGATGGTAATATTCTTCCCTGTCCTGGCATCAGGGGCCCTTCCGGGGCTTGTTATGTCGTTAGATGATGGAATGCCTGGTATGTGCAGGGGCCACTTAAGAAACAGGAAATAGGAAGGATTTTAACCATGTGGCTGCTCTGAAATCACTGCACGGTGTCATTTCTGTCTCAGTATTTAACTGCCTGTGATCTGTCGTCTAGTAGTGCTTTATTAAGGTGGTTTTAGATGGGCCAACTGAGCAGCTGTTTGTCGGGAAGGAAGCGTGGTGGATTTAGACAGACCGATAATCATCCAGGTTATCGGGAACGACCGTATGGTCAGCAGATCGTATGGTCTAAACAGCGATCTGCTGCTCAGAAGCAATGATTCTGTATAAGGACAAGGGATCACTATAGCGATCCCCTGTCCTCATACAGTGAAGATGATCGCTGCATGTAAATGTGCGGTCTCCTTCACTGAACGAGCTGCCAGATGTCTGGAAGGAACTCTTCCTTCCCGACAATCGGCCGCTTAGTCGGCCCATCTAAATCCACCTTTCCTTTCCAACAGTCGGCTGCTCGTTCGGTAAGGGAGACTATGCAGTGATCTCCTTCACTGTATGAGGATGTGGGATCCTTAAGCAATCCCTTGTCCTCATGCAGAAGCTTGGCTTCAGACCACACGATCTGCTGCTCCGGGGCCATGATCGGTGGTACCTGCATGAACGACAGAATCACCCGACGAACAAGCGTTTCGCTCATTCATCGGGTGATCAGCAGCTGCACATTTAGACTGGAATTTCAGGGTCCCCAACACTGCCTTTGCTTGATGCAGTCTAGATTTTGTTGCCTTTTGCATATGCCAAGCAGATGGTGAAAGAAAGAGAATCGCTCTTAGCACAGTTCACAAAAAAAAAATGAATTTTTTTTAAAGACCAACTGCCACATTATTGGAATTTCAGGACCACCAATCTGAAAATTGATAGGCCATCAGTATTCTGACCATTGGAAGCCCCATTTAAAGTGAATTCTATAATATTGGTCACTTCCACCATTTATATAAATTTTCTTCAAACGCCCTCTCATGCTTGCTGTCACTTTTATTTTTTAAATGACCAAGGACAAGTTTGGGCTGTACGTGGACGGAAGGGAAGGTTGATAACTCGCCTTGCACTTGTGTTTTCTAGATTCTGGATATCTCTTCAGCGGGAGCCGTCCAGCTTCTCGGTCTTCGGTGTACAAAGAATCTCCTGGATCAGGTAAGACCAGATTGGATAAAGAGAGAATTCAATTTAAATTTTGATTTTCTCTGCTATATCGGCTTTTGGGAAAGCTGGGTGGCCAGCTTTACATTTTGGGAGCGATCTAATTTTTTGTTGATACAGCCAATCTGTCAATTTGGTTTGTGGTGGCCATATTGGTTGTCACCTAACTTCTTAAAAAAATAAAAATAATTTCTTTGTAGTAATTAATGGTAACTTGTACCTTTCTGTCTTCAGATTATTTTTCCCTACTGTCCGGAAGCTGCGCAGTCTCTCCTCTGCCTTCCCCCACACCATCAGTGGCTGGTTCTGCCACCTCCAGCTGCGGGTCATTGCTCCACAGGCGACCATTAATCAGCCCTGCTCGCCTTAACTTACATGGACAAAAACTAGGCCTCTCACTGAACAGGGCACCGACCCGGACCAACATTGATGAAGTGTACCACCCCGACAGCAGCCTCAGCTCCCATGAGTTCACTCCTAATATTGCACAAAGTGGGTTTCTGTTTTTTTGGGGGACAAATATATGAACCATTTGCCTCTGTTAGCCAGCAAGTTCTTGTAATGAACCATTGTATGGTGTTGGGCGCCATAGTGATGTGTGATAGGAATACTGGTGCTCCTGGTGCTGGTGCATGGTGCATCAGTGGGCGGTGTGCTAATAAGGTGGGGGGTGGATAGCACTGGGCCACGTTTATCATCCCGATACTGGCACGGCACAGCTTATACGATGTAATGAGGGTATGGGAATGCCAGCACTACTACTTTTCTCCTCTCTGTTGACTGATGTGCCTGGTTTTCTTCACTTTACATTTCAGATACCATGAAACCTATGACAGAAGCTGGCAGCATATCCAGTAATCACATACCCAAGAAGGATAACTCCTCTCATTCCTCTGCCTGTCAAGTAGATTCCACCACAGCGTTCCCGGAATCTCCATCCAAGTGGAAAAGTGAGTGGCTTCTCCTAACCGCTGCTCATTTATCATTGGAAGGAGCTAATGCAAGTATATGCTGACATCCCACCAGGGGGTCCCGGGACGTGTATTACCTCTCATTTGTATAACTCCAGCATGTTTCAGGACATGAGACATCCCATTTAATTCCACCTCTGCTGTAATGCATTGTAGGCACTGTAGTGTTCACACAAGCAGTGTCTGTATAAGGTCCGCCTACACACGTTCAGGAATACATACGGTTTTTCCAGGCTAATTCCCATGCAATAAAAAACACAGCGTAGCACAGTACCAGCAAAATGTATGAGATTACACAAATCTCATGTACACGTAGATTTATATATTTTTTTTCTGTGCAGAACTTGTGCTGCCGCTGTGCACCTAGTCATAAATTAGGCGCGGCTTTGGCAGTCCTTGCATCTGGAAGGCGTAGTTTTTCGCTAACATTTACGATTGTTTCCAGGCATAAATGTTAGTAAATCTGCTGGTTAGTGAATTTGCCTGCCCCCATAACGCCCAGCTGGCCGACACTGCGTAACAGCGGCCATGTGACTAAAGATTGTCATGTGGCCGGTTAGAAAAAAATGGGTAAATGTGCCCCAGTGTTTGTTCAGTGATTTCCATCAGGGATTGTGAGCTAAAACCAGGATTGGAGCCTCCAGACATAATGTATAAGGCCTCATGCACACGACAGTTTTTTTTTTCACGGTCCGCAAAAACGGGGTCCGTGGGTCCAGGATCCGTGACCGTTTTTTCGTCCGTGGGTCTTCCTTGATTTTTTGGAGGATCCACGGACATGAAAAAAAAATCGTTTTGGTGTCCGCCTGGCCGTGCGGAGCCAAACGGATCCGTCCTGAATTACAATGCAAGTCAATTGGGACGGATCCGTTTGATGTTGACACAATATGGTGCCATTTCAAACGGATCCGTCCCCATTGACTTTCAATGTAAAGTCTGGAGTTCTTTTATACCATCGGATTGGAGTTTTCTCCAATCCGATGGTATATTTTAACTTGAAGCGTCCCCATCACCATGGGAACGCCTCTATGTTAGAATATACTGTCGGATATGAGCTACTTCGTGAAACTCAGATCCGACAGTATATTCTAACACAGAGGCGTTCCCATGGTGATGGGGACGCTTCTAGTTAAAATACACTACAAACTTTGTACAAGACTGCCCCCTGCTGCCTGGCAGCACCCGATCTCTTACAGGGGGATATGATAGCACAATTAACCCCTTCAGGTGCGGCACCTAAAGGGGTTAATTGTACTATCATATTCCCCTGTAAGAGATCAGGGCTGCCAGGCAGCAGGGGGCAGACCCCCCCCCCCCTCCCCAGTTTGAATATCGTTGGTGGCACAGTGTGCGCCCCCCATCGGGCCCCCCCTCCCTCCCTCTATTGTAATAAATCGTTGGTGGCACAGTGTGCGCCCACCATCGCCCCCCCCCCCCCCTCCCTCCCTCTATTGTAATAAATCGTTGGTGGCACAGTGTGCGCCCACCATCGGCCCCCCCCCTCCCTCTATAGCAGTAACAACATTGGTGGCAGTGTGCGGCCTCCCATCCCCCCCCCCCCCCCCCCATCATTGGTGGCAGCGGAGTTCCGATCGGAGTCCCAGTTTAATCGCTGGGGCTCCGATCGGTAACCATGGCAACCAGGACGCTACTGCAGTCCTGGTTGCCATGGTTACTTAGCAATAGTACAATAGTAGAAGACTCATAGTTACCTGCTTGCTGCTGCGATGTCTGTGTGCGGCCGGGAGCTCCACCTACTGGTAAGTGAAAGGTCTGTGCGGCGCATTGCTAAAGAACTGTCACTTACCAGTAGGAGGAGCTCCTGGACGTTCACAGACATCGCAGCAGCAAGCAGGTAAGTATGAATCTTCTACTGTTGTACTATTGCTAAGTAACCATGGCAACCAGGGCGGCAGTAGCTTCCTGGTTGCCATGGTTACCGATCGAAGCCCCAGCGATTAAACTGGGACTCCGATCGGAACTCCGCTGCCACCAATGATGGGGGGGGGAATGGGAGGCCGCACACTGCCACCAATGTTGTTACTGCTATAGAGGGAGGGGGGCCGATGGGGGGGCGCACACTGTGCCACCAACGATTTATTACAATAGAGGGAGGGAGGGGGGGGGCGATGGTGGGCGCACACTGTGCCACCAACGATTTCTAACATTAGAGGGAGGAAGGGGGGGGCCCGATGGGGGGCGCACACTGTGCCACCAACGATATTCAAACTGGGGAGGGGGGGGGGGGGGTCTGCTGCCTGGCAGCCCTGATCTCTTACAGGGGAATATTATAGTACAATTAACCCCTTTAGGTGCCGCACCTGAAGGGGTTAATTGTGCTATCATATCCCCCTGTAAGAGATCGGGTGCTGCCAGGCAGCAGGGGGCAGTCTTGTACAAAGTTTGTAGTGTATTCTAACTAGAAGCGTCCCCATCACCATGGGAATGCTTCTGTGTTAGAATATACTGTCGGATATGAGTTTTCACGAAGTGAAAACTTAGATCAGAAAAAGTTTTTATGCAGACGTATCTTCGGATCCGTCTGTATGAAAGCAACCTACGGCCACGGATCATGGACACGGATGCCAATCTTGTGTGCATCCGTGTTCTTTCACGGACCCATTCACTTGAATGGGTCCGTGAACCGTTGTCCGTCAAAAAAATAGGACAGGTCATATTTTTTTGACGGACAGGATACACGGATCACGGCCTCGGCTGCAAAACGGTGCATTTTCCGATTTTTCCACGGACCCATTGAAAATCAATGGGTCCGCGAAAAAAAACGGCACAACGGCCACGGATGCACACAACGGTCGTGTGCATGAGGCCTTAGGAAAAGCTCTGCGCCTGTTCTGTGTTTAGAGACGCACCTGGTTTTGGCTCATAATCACTGACCAAACACTGATGTGTTGAATAAAGCCTAAGCCTCATGCACATGACAGTGTACCAGCCTTGCCCATGCTGCGGACTGCAAATTGTGGTCAACAACGCATGTGCACCAACCATGTGCCGCTGACTGCGGACCCGGACCCATTCACTAGAATAGGGTCCGTGATCCGTATCCGACGGTCTTCACCACAAAAAAAGTAGTGCATGTTTGTGAATGCAGACCCGTTGACTTGAATGGGTCCGCGATCCGTGTTCTATCTTTTTGCGGTGCAGAGGCCGAAAGCCCACGGAAGTAGTGCTTCTGATCCGTGCCTCTGCTCCACAAAAGTTCTATCTTCGGTCATATCTTGCGGATTGCAGACCCTCAAGTCAATGGGTCCGCATCCACACCACGGAGTGCAAACTGCCAGTGCTCGTATATTGCAGACTGGCCGTTTACAGTCCGCAATATGGGGACTGAGCCCTAACGTTCGTGTGCATAAGCCGTTATGCAGAGGTTTTCTGTCAGCTTTGTGCAGCATATAAATGCAAGATGTCCAAGATGTCTTTAGCTCATGTCCTGTGCTTTACCCACCAGGTTGTGGAGGGTTGTCGCTGACTGGCGTTTTCTTGGCCATGAGTTTCACCATGAACCTGGTGATGATCGTCTTCTTCTACCAAAAAGTCCTGTGACCTCGTATGAAGTCCTCATTTCACCTGGTGCTTTTGATCCTGACGCTGTGTGATCATCTGGTTTTTTTTTAGTTTTTTTTTCCTGATGTCGCCCATCACTGGTGCTCTCTACTGATTCCTGGACACAGGGTCATGACTACTCCAAGACAACCATTTGAACTATCTCGCTAGACTCGGGGCTTTCAGCCCTCTTCACCTTGAAGCTGCTATTGACCATGGCGAATGGAGCCAACCGCATGTTCTGATTTCTTCTGGGTGGAGCAGATGGATTTTACTTACCATTTTTTGGTGATCTGTAAATAACTTATTGTATATGTGTTTATACGTCTTATCTCATTGTCTGCGTCTTTCCTGAATGATCTCAACACAAAGATCTGTGATTCCCAGTGGATTTCCAGCAGAGCACTCATGGTCTTAAGATACTGATGCACAGTTGGCCAATTTTGGTGTTTTAATCTGTACTTGCTGTATGATTCAGAAAAGTTGCGAATTGCACCAAATATACCATGCCACTTTTTTTTTTCTTTTTTTTATTGTTTTACTAATTTGGTGCAATTTGCATAATTTCATGAATCTTATGAGGCAATTGTTCAATTTTTCCACACCGTTCCAACTTGGAAGTTAATGACAGACGGCCCCCATCTCCCCTGTAGGCTGTAATTAATTCCTATAGGATGCTAATTGCCTGCCTACTCCACACACAATGGATCCACTCCACATAAAATTTACATTCTTGATCCGGTCTAAAAATTTGCAGTGATACCCGGTTGTGTTAAATTCTGATTTTGGTGCAGATTCAGATACTGATTTCACTTTGCATAGCGGTGAATGAAATCTGTGAACATGTAGGGCATGCTGTGGATTTGAAAATCTGCTGTAGATTTTTTGCACTGCAAAAAACAAGGATCTCTCTGCATTCCAGCATTGCCGGAAGCAACCACATCACCGTCCGGCCCCATTTGCTATCCGGCCACAGCCGGACAAATACCGCTGCGTGCGGTGTCTGGCTGCTTCTTGGTATGTTTGCCTTTTTGCGGCCTGATCTCCACCAGTCCCTATTGTAGTGAATAGGGCCCGCGGGTGTCAGGTAGCATCCGGCAGTGCTGGATCCAGACATCTCCGGCAGGCTGCTTCCTGTAAAACTTGCCTTACATACAATGTACTGTACTGTGTACGGATTCCGCAACAATTCTACGCCATGTGATCCCTTTATTTATTGGTTTTCAGGTTTGTGGCCACAAGCCACAGTTTACACAGGTATTTCCATATTCCAATGTGCAAACTTATAAAACGGTTGCAGACGATGAAACTTATTCTGCGTGGAATCCTCTGTGACATTGCTTCTATTTTTGCTAACCATTTTTTGTTCCTGCTTCATTGTATCAGAAATAAAAGAAAAATCAAGCAACTTTGCAAATAGTTGTAATTAAACGAGACCTCCAGGTACCTCGATCTATTCTAGTATGTTACGGCCACTAGTAGGACAAGTGCTGTACACTATTACAGGTCTCTGTACAACACCAAGGGAACTTCACCCGCATCCACCCCCACTCCCAGCATGCCACACCAACTCAACTAACCATCCCAAGCCTCGTCGTACGCCGCCCACGTACCGGCCGTCAGGGAGGCCCTGAATAGCCTTCTCACAGTACCTCCAAGATCTCCCACAGCAGCCCCGGACACTCCAACCCGGCGACCTCCGACTCTGGCGGCAGCTGCCGAAAGCGCACCCACTGTGAACGAGAAAGAGCATCCGCAATACTGTTAGAGACCCCCGGCACATGAACCACTACCACCCACACATTCAACGCAATACCATATGCTGCAAAAACCTAACCACCGGCGGGGATAAAGCAGACAAACTATTAATGGCCTGCACCACCCCCATGTTGTCACAATGAAACCTCACCTTTTTGTTACGAAACTTATCCCCCCCACAACTACAGTGCTAGCACAATAGGAAAGAGCTCCAACAGTGCCAGATTCTGAACCCAACCCCTTACCCCCCCCCCACGACTCAGGCCAGTGGTCCGCACACTACTGCCCGTTGCAGTAGACCCCAAAACCAACTCCCCCTACCGTGTCAGAAAACAAATCAAAATCCACACTATCCACCGCATCCCCCAAAACCAACGCCCTCCTGTTGAACTCTGACAAAAACCTAGTCCACACTTCCAAATCCATTCGCAGCTCGCGCCCCAACCGAATGAAATGATGCGCTGCCGTCACACCCGCAGTCGCTACCGCCAAGCGCCTGCAAAATATTCGTCCCATGGGCATAATGCGATATGCAAAATTTAACTTCCCCAACAACGATTGCAAATCCCTCAAATGAATCTTAACTGACCTACCCGCCCTGTCAACCTCCGCCCGCAAATCCCACAACTTATCCTCCGGCAACCTACACTCCATGGCCACCGTGTCCAAAACAATCCCCAAAAAACTCAACTCAGTCGTAGTTCCAACAGTCTTCCCTTCTGCAAGCGGCACCCCAAAGGACGCAAACACCGACTGTAACGTAGAAAGCAACAGATGACATACCCGCGAATCCGCCGGACCCAAACACAAAAAATCATCCAGGTAATGGATGACTGACCTGCAACCTGAAACTTCCACCACCACCCACTCCAGGAAGGACCTGAAGGCCTCAAAATACGCGCATGACAAGGAACAGCCCATCGGCAGATACCTATCCACGTAAAACGCCCCATCCCAAAAGCACCCCAATAGATGTAAGTAAGCTATCCGAGTGCACCGGGAGCAGACCAAAAGCCGCTTCGATGTCTGTCTTCGCCAACAAAGTCCCCGGACCCAAACGCCGCACCCACACCACAGCTGCGTCAAACGAGGTATAGACCACTGAACACAATTCAGGATCAATACCCTCATTGACCGACGCACCCTTCGGAAATGACAAGTGATGGATCAGCCGAAACTTGTTCAGCTCCTTCTTTGGCACGAACGGCGGAGCCACAAACGGACCTGCCATTCACCCCAACAACACCTCCTTTGCCAGCTTCTCCGACACCACCTCCGCATACTCCCCTGCCGAGCGCAAATTCCTACCAGTAAAGGGTGTCGACCCTGGGTCCGACGGCCAAATCTAAAACCATCTAACAATAACCGAGCTGCAGGCCGAACAGGATACCTATTTAAAAACGGCTCCATCCTTCCCACCCGTTCCTGGCGTCAAACCCTTTTCCACTAGATTCCCCCCCTCTCAGGTTACCCCCTCAGAAACATCTGGACGCCCCGTGAGCCCCACCGCAGGAAGTGCACTCGTGTTTGAACTTGCACTTCGCCCCAAATTTACAGTTCCCTTCATTAAAAAGGAAGCACAAACCCTTTTGCCGCAGTCGTTGATAACCCCGACCTGCCCTGCCCCGCCACCTGCTTCCCCCCGAAAGGACTGCCCCTGCCGCCCGGCACCGTCACCCGCATCCACAAACCAATATCTTTGTGGTCCCACCGTGTGTTTGGGCGGACCGCCATCCTCTGCCTAAATTGCTCGTCATAACGAAGCCAGCCCACGCCCCCATACACCCGATACGCCTCCCCGATCGCGTCCATATAACAAAACAGCGCGGAGCAGCACTCCGGCGCTTTTTCTCCAGTGACGCTGGCCAGAATGGCAAACGCCTGCAGCCAGTTGGAGAAGGTGCGCGGAATCAGCCGATACCTGCTGGGTGCGCACGATGATGGTGACGATGGCTCCTCCTCCTGCTGCTGCCTGCCAGTGCTTGCCACATCTACTTCTGTCTCCCTGGGCCCCTGCCGAGCAGCTGCCAGTCCAGCCTCGTGTCCTCACCGCCTCACGCTCCCCCGCCGCGCAGGCCTCCCGACCCCCACTGAGGGGGGGGGGGTGTATCCCGCAGGTCCCGATCCCTCGATGCATGCTGGGGAAGGCAGGGGGCGGGAACCCCTAACCCCTGCCCTGAGCTCCACCGTACTGTGGGATTCCTGCCGCCTCCCTCAGCCTATTCAAGAGGGCCTCCATCGCAGGTGAGCTAACACTCCCAACCTGAGCTTTTCTTTCCTAAAATGGCGCCTGAGTTCCGGCTTCACCCCTTTAAAAACCCTATCGCTCCGCCCCTCTCCTAGACCCAGCCTCCTCCCCACTTAACCTTTTCCTGCCCCCCTAGCCTGCGACTACCCCCGACGTCCCCTCGTCCCCAAACCTATCATGGCAGCCTCCCTTTAGGCTGTCGCTCTAGTACAGTTGCACCGGATTGGAGCCTCCACAGAGATAAGGTATAAGGGAAAGATCTGCACCTCTTCTGTGTTTAGAGCCGCACCTGGTTTAAGCCTCATTCACACGTCTGTGTTTCATGGACTAGTGCTGTACATGTTCTCCATGAACCGCACACGTCCCCATCCATTTTAATGTATGTATTCACACATCAGTGTTTTAGCACGGATGAATGCTCTATTTTGTCTGTGTTCACTGATCATTAGGAAGAGATGCTTTGAAAAATATTTTTCAGCTGTTCAGTGTCAGTGAAACATGGATGCAACATGTACCCAACACGTATCCTTCACGGACAGCTTCACAGATGCATAACTGACCAGCTTCTCACGGATTTGAGCACGGACACAGACGTGTGAATGAGGCTTTAGGCATAAGGCCTCATGGACACAGCCATTGTTGGCCGGTGCCCGTATTGCAGCCCGCAAACAGTGGATGGATCTGGAAGGTGTGGAACGGAGGCACGGAACCCCCACAGAAGCACTACAGAGTCCTTCCTTGGGTTTTTTGCGGTGCAGACAGTTGGATACAGATCGCAGACCACATTTGAGTGAATGGGTCCACATACGGCAGGCACATGGTTGGTGCCCATGCATTGTGGTCTGTAGCACGGGCACAGGCCTACAATGGCCGTGTGCATGAGGCCTGTTTGTGAATAAGGCACAATTCAGTGAGGGCACTTACCCTTGCAGTAAAAAATGGCAGCTCCAGATGTTCGCTGTAGGTTTATGGGAAATATGAAACAGTGGTTTCACATCAATTTCCCTATAGGGAAAAACGCCATAAAGAAAACATGGGTGGCAACAAAGGGCTTATTCTGGTTATAAAAAAACGGAACCAACTTGTGCAGGGACCCTGAGCCTCTTTCAGACAAGAGAGTATTCTGTCTGGACACAATGGTTGGGCATCCCTGCTTTAAAGGAATGCAAAACTGAAGCAAGGCTCCAGGATTCAAATAACACGAACGAGAACTGACCTGTGCCATGCACCGCCACTGGGCAGAGATGGGAGGTGGGTGGCATAACTGGAATAGCAACAAATTAGGTTGCTGCATTCATTTTACATAGGGCTCGAAAAAAATTAAATTAAAAATAATCACATAGGGCATTTTTGCAACAATTTTAACACATGTGCGACAATGTTTGGTGTACAATGGTTGGTGAGTGGAGCGAATTTACTACTACAGGTAAAAAAGTAGACAAAAACCTATGCCAGCAAGGGCACGGACTGCCATATAAGCCATATGGCAGCGGACGGAAAGGGGTTGGAAATTAAGACCGGCGTAAAAAGCTGTCTTATTAAGGGCTCTTTCACACTAGCGTGTCCCTTGCAGGAATCACACTCCATGTTAGAGAGGGATCAGGCGGTCTGGACTTAGGCCCCTTCCACACAAGCGTTACGGATTCTCTCAGGGTGCGTTCAGTGAAACTCACACAATTTCGCTAGCCAGTCCAGTCAGTTTTGTCTGCAACGGCGTTCAGTGTTTCAGTTTTTTCCATGCAGGTGCAATCAGTTTTGACGCGTTTTTTACGCGCATGAAAAAAGCTGAAGATTTACAAAAATCTCCTAGTAAATACCAGTGAAAGACACATTGCACCCGGACTGTATCCAGGTTACATCCAGATACAATGGATTTCTTACTGAAGCCCCATTTACTTTTATGGGGTCAGGGCTCAGTGAAAAACGTAGAATATAGAACGATTCTCACGCAACGTAGAAATGATGCATGCACCAGGACTCATGATCCCTCTCTCACATGGAGTGTGATATCCGCAAAGGACACGCTTGCCCTAACTATCCCCCACTGGGTGAAAAGCGGTTGGTTCTCATCCACCCCCGTGCATCAGTGTTTCCTGGACTGTTTCTCTATAGTAGGAATTAAGCATCATCCTGTGGACTGAGGCATCTGTGGAGCGAGGACCAGGGCAAGCATGCTCCCAGGGTCCATGGTCGGAGGCACGGCTTCACATGCAGCCTGTCAGAATCCCATAAACTGCGCTAGTACACCATGGGGGAGATTTATCAAAACTGGTGTATAGTAGAACTGGCTTAGTTGCCCATAGCAACCAGCTCTGAATTGAAAGGTGGAATCTGATTGGTTGCTATGGGCAACTAAGCCTGTTCTACTTTACACCATTTTTAATAAATCTCCCCGCATAACTTTTTATATTTCTGCCTACAGCTCTGTTATAGGTTTCAGAAAATGGTGATGCAATTTTTTTTTTCTTTATGGCAATATCAAAAAACACATTTGATATTGCCATAATTATACTGACCCGCAGAATAAAGACGTTGTGTCATTTGAAGCGCATACTGATCGCCGTGATGTCACCACCCAAAAATCTTTTTTCTTTTTTTTTTTTCTTTACTCAATTTCCCCTCATAAAGTATTGGTTTGCCATTTTCTAATACAAGCTATGGTATAGTAAATGGTGGTGTTATAAATACTACTTTTCCCGCCATAAATAAGCCCTCATGTGAAAAAAATTAAAAAGTTCTAGGGTTTTAGAAGGTAGAAAGGAAAAAAAAAACCGAAAGTTGTCCTGGTCCTTAAGTGGTTAACGTGTCTGTGGCTCCTGTGGCTTCCCTCTTGGTGTTGCAGTTTTACTGAGGAGAACTGTATCTCCCTCATCTTCTCCTCAGAATAGACATGGCTTCCTCTCCTGGATGCTGTCTGCCATCCTCAGACTGTTTACAATGTAGCAGCCTCCTCCATGACTATCATGTATTCTACCTCCTCAGCAGGTGATCATGTAGGCCGAGACTACCACCACCAGCATCTCCGCACACCAGTAGTTCTGAAATGGAGGGAAAAAACAACTGGGCCCAAAGGATTGCATTCATTGGCTGCTGCAGAGCCCGTGACCGTGCCCATACAGCGCCGGATGTAACCAGTGCGGGACATGGAGGCAGCGGGGAGCAGGTAAGTAGGAATTTTCTGTGTATGAAGGCTTTAGATAAAAAGTAATTACTCCCGGAAAACCCCTTTAAGGGCTCATGCACACCACTGATGCCTGTTTTGCGGTCCGCAAAGCACAGATATCGGCCGTGTGCATTCCGCATTTTTCAGAACAGAATGTCTGGCCCCTAATAGAACAGTCCTATCCATGTCCGTAATGCGGACAATAATAGGACATGTTTTATTTATTTTTTGCGGAACGGCCATGCGGACAAACAGACATGGAATGCAGCCCCATTGAAGTAAACGGTTGCACATACAGGCCGCATAAAAATGGACACGGACAAAAAATAAGTTTGTGTGCATGAGCCCTAAGGGTGGGTTCACACATAGGCTTTTACAACATTATTTTTTTTTTTGCATTTTTGGTGGTGTTTTTTTTGCACGTGTTTTTGCTGTAAAAAAACTACTTCAGCTGAAAGTCTGTGGGAAATATCAAACACCGGACAACAGTTTTGTTTCTTTTTTGCTGCTGGCAAATTTTTTTCTTCTGCTTTTTAAAAAAAAAAAAAAAAAAAAAAAGCTTGTTTAAGGCGTTTTTACATCACCTTCTCAATAGGGGAAAAAAACGCAGGTAGCCATGAAAAAAATGTACGTTTACACAGTTCTGAGTTTTTTTCTGTGCTGGAAGAAAAAAAGCAAGGGATCAGCTTCAAAGTCCCACATGGTTTTGTTACGTTTTTTTTACACTGCTTTTGATCGTACTCATTTCAATGGGAATTTTGGATCTGGGTTTGGCGTAGAATCCGCAAGATGAACACATTTTTACGCCTTTTTTTGTTTAATCGTCGAGAGCACAAAAAGAAAAGCGTAAACTACTATGAGGTTTTCCCTTTTAAATCAGTGGGAAGTGGATTGTACATATTCTGTGCAGATTTTAGGTGCGGAATCCAGACCAAAAAAAGCTGTGTGTGAACTCAGCCTTACAGACCAAAAGAAACGCCAGTGCAAACTCGTGTGTGGCGTACTCTTATGCATTGCCCGGTGAACGACCATCTGCGCCGCTTAATACCACAGGAGCCATCATGAATGGCACTGCTATTACTGTCCAACACTCGCAGGGTTAACCGCGGGGCAGCAGCCCAGATACAATGTTACCGCTCCCGGGTCACAGGCGGGATGCGGCGACCTCTAGGTGACACTGTGGGCGGGACAACAGGCAGTTTGTTTACAGTCTCAGCCTCATTGACATGCAGGCGTGGTTATTTGAAGGAGTGGGCGTGTCTATATGGCTAGAGAGTGTCCTGTGGGTGGAGTCAGAGGTTAGGTAGGCGCGGTATTGTTGCATGTTCTATGCGGAGGGCGGGGTTAGAATGTTGATGGGCGCGGTTTTCTTTGATGGGCGTGGCATGTAGCGTTAGATCTGTACGGCAGTGGGCGTGCACATAGAGCGGGGGCGTGTCCGGTGATGCACGTGTAGCACCGGAGCATTAGACTCACTGCTCATCCCCGGTAATGATGGAGCTGGAACTGGAAGCAGAGAAAGAGGCGCTGGAGAAGCCGCCATATTCGTACGTGGCCCTGATCGCATTGGTGCTGGAGCAGAGCCCGGGACGGCGGCTGTCCCTGAGTGGCATCTATGACGCTATAGCCCGTCGCTTCCCGTATTATGCCCAGCTGCCAGGGAAAGGATGGCAGAACAGCATCCGCCACAACCTTAGCCTCAACCCGTGCTTCATCCGCCTGCCCCGCCAGCCCGGGCACAAGGGCAGCCTGTGGGTGCTAGACACCTCCGTCCACGATATGTTCGAGCGCGGCGACTACCGGAGGAGGAGGCGGCAGCAGCAGAAGCGGCAGGACAACTCTGGAGCCCCGCCGCCAGCATTCAGGTACCAGGACCCCTCCGGGTACCACATGCCGCCTGCTCCCTACCCGCTCCTGGGCACAGCCTGGGGACCCAGGGGCCCGCTCGTCTACCCCGGGGGCCACAGCCCAGTCTACCCTGCCGCCTTCCCCAGGAGCTTCCAGCACGACATCCCGGCTCCCCAATACTGGGATCAGTACGGAGCCATGCTGCCCCCCAGGATGGACCTGTGCCCCCCGCCGGCGATGTGTAACCTCCGCTCCCTGCTAACCGACTGACTGCTCGTCTGACAACCGGCATCTACCTCGGAAATCCACCCCTGTGCCAAGCAATCCAGCCCAGGAGCATCTACCTCTTCTACATCTGTGCCCTGAACCACTGCCCTCTGCAGTGCCACCTGACTACTGGCATCTCCAGCTAGGGACCTCTTATGCTGAGCTTGCCTTATCCTCCTGTCATTGACAGCTGTGGCAACCATTAGAGCCTGGCATTCACCTGGGATCTGCTGTGCCAAGCCCAGTCACCCAGCCCCTGACTACTGTCCTCTCCACCATTCACTGTGCCAGGCAGTGGAACAAGGCGCCTGGCACATGTTTATGACAACTGGCATTGCTGACTGTGCCCACCAGTTCTAGCAGTGCCCTTGACTTTCCCCAGCTTTCCTGTACCTCAGGACATGACAAGTAGCCTCTTCAATCCCCCTGCAATTTCCAGCATGAACTCCCATCATCCCCCTCCTTACCCAGGAGCTCCAGATCCCTTCCTACTAACTTGGCATATGGACCTGCAGACTGCCACCTCTCCCGTGCCTGCGCCATGCAGTCCCCTCTGACATTGGGACAATTTATTTCATTTAACCCTTTCACAGCTCTTACAAGACATGGACACACGTGACTTCTATGCCGGTTGTAGGGCCAGATATTTCTGTCTGGGGCTGGAGGGTGAAGTAATCTGTAACAAACCCTCTGCTCTGCTCAGCCTACAAAGGCCAAA
This sequence comes from Bufo gargarizans, assembly GCF_014858855.1. Lineage (NCBI taxonomy): Eukaryota > Metazoa > Chordata > Amphibia > Anura > Bufonidae > Bufo > Bufo gargarizans. Next base: position 611,341,983 of record NC_058081.1, read on the forward strand.
TATTCTGTAATTTCCCATGCTGTCCCCCAGAAGCTGTTTGCTGGCTCCTGTGCCTCTCCCTTGTCCTCCATGTCACTTGCAGTGCATTTTGAGGACGCCAGCAAACAGCTTTCCATATCTCAGCATGTGAGTAGAGTGGGATATCGGGGTTACCTGCGGTTGCCCATGGAATTTTAGGTTAAGTTAACCTTGATTTAATGGGGTTTTCTAGGACTTATTGATGACCTACCCTTAGATTGGTGGGAGTCCGCCACCCTACTGGTCAGCTGCTAACAAGAGCTGCCGCCCTGTAACTGACACAGCATATGGTGGTGCATGGCAGTCAGCGCCATTCACTGTGTAGTGGCCATGTCGGGGTATAGCACTTCAACTCACTAGAACAGGGATGGCCAACCTCAGGCTCTCCAGCTGTGGTAAAACTACAACTCCCAGCATGCCCAGACTGCCTACAGCAGGGCATGGTGGGAGTTGTAATTTTACAACAGCTGGAGAGCCGCAGGTTGGCCATGCCTCCACTAGAATGTGGGCTGAGCTGCAGTAACCAGGCACAGCCACTACATAGTGGGTGGCACTGTCTGCTTGTGACTCCTGCTAGCAGCTAGTCGGCAGGGGAGCCAGGTGTCGAACCCTCACCTATCTGAGGATAGGTCATCAATGTCCTGGAAAAACCCTTTAATTTTAAAGAGATTTTACAAGATCCTAATACAGATGACGTCTCCTCTGGATAGGTCATCAGTATCTGATCTCTCAGCTTTCCTTAGGCCAGTGATGACACGTTCATCGGTCACGTGGTCTATCGCAGCTGCGATACCAAGCACAGCCGATATATACGATGTACGGCGCTGTGCTTGGTGAGCAGAGAGAAGGCTGCGGCACTCACAGGAGCACCACAGCCTTCTCAAACAGCTGATCGGCGGTGGTCTCGGCTGTCAGGTCCCCAACCGATCAGATACTGATGACCTATCCTGAGGGTAGGTCACCAGTAGTAAAGTCTGGGAAACCCTTTTAAGCTTGCAGGGTTGCTGTATGTACAATCTGCTCCACCTGCGTACAGGTGGAGCAGAGCTTGATGTGTTTGCGTCTGGTTACGTTACCTGTTGTATTTATATGATTATATTGTTACTCTGGAATTAATTTACCAGATCCAGTTTTTTATACGACGTTTATATGCAGGTGTTTTCATTAAATGTTATATTGACTTCACAATTCTGTAATTAAAGAGGATTTATTCCGTAATATGGGCGGAGCTTCACGTTGGGGAAATCAGCCAATCAGGGCTCAGGTGATGCAGGTTACAGCTTGGCCTCACGAGGCCATGGAGTTGCAGAATGAGGTCCTCGCCTTACCCAGGTAAACCTAGAACCATGGGGTGGTCTTTGGTTCAGAAGAAACATTTGGGAGGAGATTTATCAAACTGGGGTAAAGGAAAACTGGCTTAGTTGCCCATAGCAACCAATCAGATTCCACCTTTCATTTACAAAAGGAGCTCTGAGAAATGAATTTTTTGCTATGGGCAACTAAGACAGTTTTCCTTTACACCAGTTTTGATCAACCGGTCCAGCTTCAATTCTCCTGTACACCTTAGCAATGTCGGACTGGGGTACCTAGGGCCCACCAGTGTAACTGATTCTGGGGGCCCATCTTAGGGCTCCTGCACACCAACTTATTTTTTTCCGTGTCCGTACCATTTTTTTTGTGTGTGTGGCCTGTAGGTGAAACCATTCACTTCAATGGGGCCGCAAAAAACGAAAATTACTCAATGTGCATTCCGTGTCTGTATGTCCGCATGGCCGTTCTGCAAAATGATAGAACATGTCCTATTATTGTCGGCATTACAGACAAGGATAGGACTGTTCTATTAGAGGCCAGCTGTTCTGTTCCGCATAATGTGGAATGCACACACCTGGTATCCATGTTCTGCGGATCCGCAATTTGCAGACTTTAAAACATCCAACAGTCGTGCTCATGAGCCCTTACAGTGATAACAGAAATATTAAAGATGAAGTATGATCGTAGACACTCACAGCAAAATGCATAAACATACGTGTGGCAGAATTTAGGCTACTTTCACACAGTGCAGTAGCAGGGGGAACAGCCTGCCGCATCCGTGCTAACGCTAGCCCACCGTGCCGCCAGAAGTCCTCTGTATTTTTTTTATTTTTTATAGTGAATGAGGCTGGAGCAGACCTCTGGCGGCACGGTGGGCTAGAGTACGCTGGAATAGCCTGCCAGACCCTGCTACTGCAAGTGTGAAGGTAGCCTTACACATATATGGACACATGCAGTTCCTATCACACATAGGAAACATGCAATGCACGCACCAAGACATTTATGCCTAACCCTATTAAATGTAGCACACTTAAAGGGGTTGTCTTACTTCAGCAAATGGCATTTATCATGTAGAGAAAGTTAATACAAGGCACTTACTAATGTATTGTTATTATCCATATTGACTCTTTTCCATCAAATAATATGCTGCTCGTATCCATGGTTTTGACCACCCTGGGATCCAGCAGTGGTGGCCGTGCTTGCACACTAGGCTAAGTGCTTTATCCTATAGTGTGCAAGCACGACCACCACTGATGGATTGCAGGGTGGTCGTAACCATGGAAACGAGCAGTGTATAATGTGATCGAAAAATGAATCCAGCCAGCAAAGGAAGCAATATGGACAATCACAATGTATTAGTAAGTGGCTTGTATTAACTTTCTCTACATGATAAATCTGATTTACTGAGGTGAGACAACCCCTTTAAGACCATGTTCCCTTGATCATGGGGTCCAAGCAGTAAGACCCCCACCAATCAGACACTTATCAACTGTCGTGTCATAGCTGTTTCACCTTTTTTACATTCCCTATCTTTAAAGGTTTTCTTTGGGTGTAAAAAAAAAAAGATTAAATAAAAATGTAAAATCTGGCCCAAAATATGTGTCAAACTAAAATAGAAATGCTCGCCTGTTAAAGGGGCTGTTTCTACTTTTTTAGTTATTCTCTAACCACAGGATCGGGGATCACTAAGTGATCCGTGGGGGTCTGAAAGCTGGAGCCCCCACTGATCGCTCTTCTTGATTGAGTGGCGGGTCGAGCATATGCCCTGCCTCTCCATCTATTCTCCATGGGGTCATCAGAGATGGCAGAGTACAGCGCTGGCTATTTTCAGTGGTCCCAAAGAGAATAAATGGAGCAGCAGGGCATATGTGTGGCCTGCCACACCATTAAAAAAGGGGGGACAGGACCTGTTCCTGGGATCAGTGGGGGTCGCAGAATCTGACCCCACTATTCATATAGTTATGCCCTATGGCAGGCATGGCCAACCTGTGGCTCTCCAGCTGTTGTAAAACTACAATTCCCACAATGCCCTGCTGTAGGCGGATAGCTGTAGGCAGTCTGGGCATGCTGGGAGTTGTAGTTTTGCAACATCTGGAGAGCCTCAGGTTGGCCACCCCTGCCCTATGGTGTGGAGAGGATAACTTAAAAACCTGCACAACCCCTTTAAATCCTCCACCACCAGTATCACTTTATGGCAGCAGCCGTGATGCCTGTAAATATGGAATATCATCACTGCTGCCATGTAAACCATATGTGTCAATACTGGAGAATGTGACGCACTGTGCAGAATTTTTCGGGCATAAGTCCAACCCCATTGGCAGGCCACAACCTTTAACAAAGCCCAAGCAAAGATGCTAGAGGAGCAACGTGAGCAAAGGGCACAAACGGAGGGTCATAACTGAAGCAGAGACATTAGGGTCACCTGAGGCAGGGTAGTAGTGTGGATCCTGGAGCAGGGGTAACTGGAGAAGAGGCAATATTAGCGGTGCATTTAGAGTGGGGGCATCTGGAGCTGGGGCACTAATGGGGGTGCACCTAAAGCAGAGGCATTGGGTGGGACCTAGGGCAGAGTGAACTCTGCAGAGAGTAGCACACATACACAGATCTGAGTCTACTATAAACAAATCCCCTATTTCCCCCTTAGGCCTCTTTCACACGAGCGAGTTTACTGCTCGGGTACAATGCATGAAGTAAACGCATTGCACCCACACTGAATCCTGACCCATTCATTTCAATGGGTCTGTGTACATGAACATTGTTTTTCACACATCACCTGTGCGTTGTGTGAAAATTGCAGCATGTTCTATATTCTGCGTTTTTCACCCTGGCCCCATAGAAGTGAATGGGGGTGCGTGAAAAACGCATTGCATCCGGAAGCAAGTGCGGATGCAATGCGTTTTCACTGATGGTTGCTAGGAGATGTTGTTTGTGAACCTTCAGTTTTTTATCACGCGCGTAAAAAACGCATTAAATCGCATTGCACTCGCGTGGAAAAAACTGAACGCAATCGCAGACAAAATTGATTGAACTTGCTTGCAAAATGGTGCGAGTTTCACTGAACGCATCCGGATCTAATCCGTCATGCTCGTGTGAAAGGGGCCTTACAGTTTCCTACATCTCACTGCTGTCACACACCTAAGAAATTAGCCCAGCACCGCAGAGGAGTCCTTCTCTCCAGCAACCACAGTTTCCTGACAGCAGGGAGGGCAGGAGGATGGCCAGACATGTTCTCTCATCCTTCACAGGCAGCAGCCTCAAAAGTCTAGAAGATACTGCAGCCTCCTGTACAATGTACACCAGTAGGAGGCTGCATAACTGTGCGATACTGCCACCTAGTGGATACAATAATTATCTCCTGAGAAAGGAGAAATAATTACTCCTCCATCTTATCTCGGGCGGAGGAGACTGGGGGCGTAATGAGGAATCCCCCGTCTCCCCGGTGGGCCAGTCTGAGCCTGCACCTTAGTATACGAAGTGTATGGGAATCTTATAAGAGAACTTATCCACCTATAAGAACTCTGTACTCTTCTCTGGAGGTTCTGCAGAAGGCAGCCAGTTAGGAGGTCAGCACATAGATGTCTTCACAATATAAAACTAGTGGCCCTAAACTAATCAAAATGGTGTGCCACACTGCAGGGCCCGGCTATGGAGTCCATGTGCCCGGCTTACAGAAAAGGTTTGCCCTTGTGAAAAATTGTATAATGAAGGGGCGGAGCCTGGCCGCTGGCAGTGATGGACATGTGATCCTGCAGCTCCCTCACAAGTGCACCTCAGGGTCGCCTGTTTAGTGAGTTAAAAGCCTCTCAAAATGGTTGAAACCTCCAAGGAATGTTCTGGGGAGATACCGGTAACTCCGAGGCCAAATGGACTTGCAAAATTGCTGGAAGAAGCAAAATGCACAGCCCGCCGGAGACTTGTCCAAGATGGCGGCGGTGGCGGCTGCAAGCACGGGAGACCAGGCGGCTGACTCATATAGAGACAGTGTGGCGGAGAGCGATTATGGTGAGTCTGCCTCTGCCCCTATTACTAAGGCTTTCTTAAGGAAAACTATCCTTCAAGCTATGAGCCCTGTGATGGAGGAATTGGCTGACATAAAACAAATAGGTCTGGAAATGGCGCAATCCAGTATAGTGGCCTTTTCTGATGCGGTTGCGACGCACTCTTCTCAACATGCTGAATTTATAAATAAGGCATTGTTACTCATAGAAGACCAAGAGAACCGGAGTGTGAAGAAAAAAAAATTAGAATCAAGGGCTTACCAGAGCAGTTTGCGCCAGAGTCCCTTGGGAAGGTGGTGCACGAGATCTTTAGCAATCTTCTAGGCCCAGAGAGGGCTGCGGGAATAGTGGTTGAACTAATTCATAGAGCATTACGCCCCAAGCCAAAACAATAGAGCATTACGCCCCAAGCTAAAACAAGGGGAACCACCAAGAGATATAATTTGTGGTCTGTTATTGTATGTGGATACGTCCCAGATTTTAACAGCTGCTAGAGAGATACAGCCCACTATATACGCTGACGCTACCCTACACTTCTATCAGGATCTAGCACCAGCTACCCTAGCTAAGCGGATAATTTTACGCCCATTACTTGAAGTTCTACGGTCAAAGAACATTCAATATTCGTGGCTTTTTCCTTTTGGCCTGACTGGTTCAATGGTTGGAGGCTTACAGTACATACCCCGCTTGACCTGGATAAAATATGGGTAGCACTGGAGATTCCCCCGCTGCAAATCCAATCCTGGATGCCAATGCTGGATGATCAGGACCTCCCGCAACTGCTCAAAGTGGAACTATGGAAGACAACGCATAGGAATCAAGCGCCGAAGGAGAGGAGAAGACAACCCCAGTCAGCTGCTTCAATCAGTTGACTGTCCTGACTTCCCAGGTTCTAGATTCATGTTCCTCAAGCAGGATGTTTGGAGATACAAGCTACCATGAAGGTTTGGGGTCAGCGACCCAACAGCTATCTTGACTGTTTTTCTTGGTAGCCCCACTGGGCACGAGCTCCCTCGTTATATTATCTCACTGTTATTATATACTTGTGAGTATATGACCGTTTCTAACCTGGACCTAATTTCCCCCACCCCCCATCAGCCTAACACAAAACAAGTTCCATGGTTGTTACAAGTTTTGAATGATTTAAAAATGTTTGCGGAGGGTCAAATTATTCTTAGATTATATTAAATCCAGTGTTGGATTCGTCGTCACAACGTTCTCATATAGCGCAAAGAGCAATTGGAAAGCTCCATACGAAATTACAGGAGTTGGGATTAGAAGATTTGTGGAGACATAGGGCCCACTAGTAAAATTTATTTTGGGGGCCCACCGTACGAATACATACAAATATTAACTGCTCACATAGCAGGGGGGGGGGGGGGGGGGGGGGGGGGGGCACCTGATACCAGATGATTTAATATGGAGGTCCCTGCAGCAACTTTGAGAAGGTAGATCCTGGGGAAAAGAGGATACTGTCAGCTTTCCTCTATAGCTAGAAGTCATCCCAGCTATCTGACCATGTATATAATAATAAAGTGGGGAGTTTCTTTAATAATCTTTAATGTTCATATATGAACATAGGCTGGTTGAGGTGCTGTACATTGAATATATGTATGTAGTGCAGTAAGTTATGTACCACTTATGCAGGGGGTGGGAAACGAGGGGCCCACCTTGCTCAGGGGCCCACCGGGGGTTTCTCCTGTACCCCTGTGGGCCAGTCCGAGCCTGCCTCTCTCCTTAAGAAAGCCAGAACTAAATCCTTCATACACAAAATAAAACTGATTCTGGCAAACTGGTTACTGCTACAGAGGAGATTGTGAAGGCTTTCCATCTCTTATTTACACCAAACTATACAATCTCAAAGATCCTGGTGACAAAGACAATGACTTGAGTACTAGGGATGCAGCCTAGAAGTTTTTACAATCCTTAAAACTCCCCTCTCTAGCCCCCCCCCCCCCCCCCCCCCCCCCCCAGTTGCATTAGACCTGGCCCGTCCATTCTCGGAGGAGAAACTCAAAGACGTTATTTGTAGCTTCTCTCCCAAAAAGAGTCTAGGTCCAGATGTATTCCCCCTCCAATACTTTAAAACCTTTCAAGAGATTTTAGTACCTCATTTGACAAAAATATGTAATGCTCTTCTCTCTGGGAGCTCCCTCCCTAGACAATCCCAAAATGCCTTTATTACCTTAATCCCCAAAGAAGGAAAGGATCCCACAGAATGCGGCAGCTATAGGCCAATTTCTTGTTAAAACAAATCTGTAAATTTTGGCTAAACTGCTCGCTAACAGAATTAAAGCTATCATCCCCTCCTTAGTAGCCCAGAACAGGTTGGTTTCGTCCAGGGGAGAGAGGGTAAGACAAATACCGCTAGTCTGTTTCATGCTATTCACACGGCTCACACCTTCAAAATACCATTGGCCCTTCTCAGCATCGACACAGAGAAGGCTTTTGATAGGGTCCAATGGGCATTTATGGAAGTGACACTACGTAGATTTGCATTTCCACAGCCACTGATACATGCAATTGTCACACTCTATCAGTCCCCTCTTGCGCGCCTTAACATAAATGGCACACTCTCTCGCATTTGAAATTACAAACGGAATGAGACAGGGTGCCCATTATCCCCCACCCTGTTTGTCCTTGTAATGGAAACCCTACTTCAAGCTGTCGGAGAACAAGAACACGCCCAAGGCTTACCTTTAAGTGGGAGACAGCAGAAATTTTTAGCTTTTGCTGATGATCTATTGTTTTTAACGACAAATCCACCTGTTAGCTTACCGGTGATTGCACAGTTGTTGCAAGAGTATGGGGTTTTGTCTAATTATGAAGTCAACACAACCAAGTCAGAGGTTCTGAATGTATCGGTCCCCCAGTCACAAGTGCCCGGCCTAAAGTCGAGCACTGGCTTTGCGTGGGCTCCTACATCCATTACCTATCTAGGAGTATGTCTCTCTAGAGACCTTTCAGATCTTTATTATCTAAATTACTCCCCACTGTTGGTGGAGATTACAAAGTTACTGAAATGAGGCAATGTGGATTTCCTGGCTGGGTAGAAGAAACCTATTGAAAACATACATTATGCCAAAAGTTCTGTACATACTACAGATGGTTCCCATTCACCTATCCCCGCCTTTTTTTTACTTCCATTAGAAGCCTTTTCTCTAGGTTCTTATGGAAAAATAAGAGATCAAGATTGGCTCACTCAAAGATGGTCAGGAACAGAGAAAAGGGAGGTTTGAGTCTACCTGATGTACATTCATATTATAAAGCGGTACAATTGAACAGATGATTACAGTTATAGTTCCCAGCTGGGGAGGAGGACCCCTTCGCAGTTTCGTCTCGTGGAACAATGGCACAGACCTAAGCCCAGATCATCTAGGAGTAGCAATCCCATGTTACTAGGCACAATAGAGGTTTGGCAGCAATTGGGACAGATCCTAGCTCCATGACCCTCTCTTCTCTTACAAATGTCCCTCTTGCCCGTTCTGCTTGACTCTCCAGGAGCAGCCAAGGAAAGCTTGTGGCGCTCCTTGATAAATTGGAAACTAGGAGATGCTCTCACCGGAAGGCTCATTCCCAGAAAATAAGCTTTTAGGGCCTTCCTTCCAGTAGATGTATCTGAAGTATCACTATCCTTCTATGATGCTCATTTTAAATGTATATGCTCTAAGTTATTAGATAAGGCAGTGCCGGAGGGCGACCTTACAGAATTTGAGCAGCTGATGTTGTCAAAACTCCCCAAAACCAAGAAAATCGCTCACATTTATCAGCACTTTATTTTGCACACCTTATACAAACCAAGTTTCCTGAGCACTTGGGAGAGGGAACTGGGAGTTGCTCTTTCTGACGCAGAGACACGGTTTATATTGACGCATTCTCAAGGCTTCTCACGGTGTGTGCGCCTTCAGGAAAGCCATTATAAACTACTGTGTAGGTGGTATAAAACACCAGAATTTCTGTATTTTGGTAATGTCTCTGACACAGACAGATGGTGGAGATGTCAGAAGTCCAGTGGCTATTTTTTTGTTTCAATCTTTTTTATTGGCATTTTGTAAAGCAAATACATATTACAATAAAAGTTGCATTACAAATTTCTTATCGTCAGTCGAGTTATTGAAAAAACAACTAACTGAATATAACATAACAGTTGTCTTATACTAAAGAGTCAAGTATTATAGACATCATCCACGATCAGTACCAATGTTCTTCATGTAAATTCAAATACTACATATAGAAAACCTTATGCTTCGTATACCCAACGTAATTCAATGAGTATCCACCCTTCCTCTGTAACCATATTAAACTTTTCTTGCTTGTTTTGCTTGTTAGCTAATGGTGATAGTCCGCTGTATAATAAATATGTGTGACGATCACATATGTGTGTTGGTCAACCCCTACGCACCCAAATCTCTATCCCAATTTTTGAGATCCCTGCTAACCTATGTATAAACTATTGACCATCTACCCCATAACACAATAACTAGAGGTTAGCCATAGCTGCCATTGTTTCACAAATTTTTGATAGGATCCGTTCCCTAAGGCTATTATTCTCTCGTAAGCAAAGGTGGTGTTAATGGCTGATACTAAATCTTTCACACTTGGTGTCTCCTGTGATTTCCACCTCTGCAGTATCATTAGTTTTGCTAAAACACAGATAACACATACCAGTTTCCTGTTTTTCAACTGGAGGTCTGTCACTCCAACTAAAAGTAAGGCCAATTGTGGAGACCACTGAACCTTCCCCTGGAGCAGCCTGTTCAGCAGCTCCTCACATTCTTTCCAGTACTTAGGGCACTTCCAAAGGATGTGAAGAAGTGTACCCCCCCTCCACAACCCCTCCAGCAGTCACCCGACACCCCCACATACATATGCTGCAATCTCTCTGGGGTGTAGTACCAGTGCAGTATAGTCTTTAAAGCCGATTCCACATGACTAGAACAGTGCAAGTGTGAATGTATCAATTTAATTGTTCTCTGCCATTCGTTATCTGTTATGATGATATTTAGTGAGCTCTCCCATTTACGCATAGGGTGAGATTTTTTAAATTGTATTGGCTGGAGTAAGGACTCATACAATTTTTTAATTCCTTTGGACTCCCCAGAGAGGTATAACATACCCACCTGATTGCATCTCAGATTCGATGATGTTAATGATTGTACCAGGTGCCGGATTTGTAAATATTTAAAAAAATCTGACTTGGGTATCCGCAATTGCTTCTGCAGGGTTTGGAAAGATTTCAACAACCCATTTTCAGTCCAGTGGCTATTAATTGCATATCTGGTGGACGTGTGACGACACTGTCACGGATGGTGTAACAGAAAACAAGAAGTTACAAATAAGGATCCGACTGGCTTGATCCGAAACTAAGGAACAAAAGGGTGACCCCTATTTAAGTCCTGAAACCAGGGGCGTAGCTAAAAGCTCATGGGCCCTAGTGCAAGAGTTCAGCTTGGGCCCCCCGTCCCTCAGTGCTTGTTGGAAAGGGGCAGGGGAGCACATAGCCTTCCTGCTTCCTGATGCAAACATTGAAAGGGCACCCCCTCATGCCAAATTCTTAACCTAACCCCTTCCCTCCAGCCAGAGGTGTACATTGACCAGTATGCACTTTCTGTAATGCCAGTGTCTTATGTGGCACAAGGGTCTTTGGGCCCCTCAGGCTCCTGGGCCCGGTTGCGACTGCTACCTCTGCACCCCCTATAGCTACGCCCCTGCCTGAAACTCTCCCTGTCTTCTCAGCCCATGCAAAGATCTCTATGATAGAAAATTGCATACCTTCGTGCCTTGACTGTATGACACCTGAACACCTTATAATAGTGAGAGGACACGACCATCGGCTCCCTACACTCAATACGGAGGGAGTCAGGGTCACCTAGGATCAAGCAAACAGGAAAACACAAATAAATGAACAGACTTATCTGTAGAAGCATCAGTTGTAGCATCCAGCATGTACACACTCCAGGAAGTTGTATAAACCGCAAAGTGATGCAGTATGGGAGGGGATTTAAAGGGATGCAATCAGTGCAACTAGATGACAGCTGAGAGAGGGAAACGAGATGACAAAACGAATGCAAAACAAAAGAACCTCAAGCAGGAGGTTCTGAAGAACGTCTGTCAGAGCTTCTCAGATGTCTGGCAGTGACAGACACTCAAACATTTTGGAAACAAATTTAATCTTTTATACAGAAAATATACAAAACACCTTTTCTTCTCTCACCAGAAATGATTTTTCTGGCCAAACCGAGCGCCACCCATCGGCTCTCTAAGTCAAACTTAAAGGGTTTCTACCACCAGATTTGGTCCTATTTAGCTGACTGACACTAGCGATGTGCTAGTGTCAGCAGTCCATAACAGTGTTCTTACTTATTATCTGTCTGCTGCCGTTCACCTTAAAAAGTACTTTTATAGATATGCTAATGAGCCCCCAGGTGCTATGTGGGCGTCATTAGCACCTAGAGGGCTCTGTTCACTAACCATTTCAGCCGCCCATCGCGTCCCTCCAGCCCACCCCGCTCCTGTTGATTGACGTGAAACTTCTCTGTATCTCGTACCACTTCCCGCGTCTGCGCTGTGCGGTTCTGTATTCTCCTGGCGCTGGCTTCCTCACTGCGCCTGCGCCAACTAGTTACAGTGAGGAAGCCGGCACCAGGAGCGCGGCATTCACTCACTGCGCTTGCGCTGAATACAGAAGCGCATGGCGCAGGCGCAGGCGCGGGAATTGGTACGAGATACTGAGAAGTTTCACGTCAATCAACAGGAGCGGGGCGGGCTGGAGGGACGCAATGGGCGGCTGAAATGGTTAGTGGACGGAGCCCTCTAGGTGCTAATGACGCCCACATAGCACCTAGAGGCTCATTAGCATATCTATAAAAGTACTTTTTAAGGTGAACGGCAGCAGACAGATGATAAGTAAGAACACTGTTATTGACTGCTGACACTAGCACATCACTAGTGTCAGTCAGCTAAATAGGACCAAATCTGGTGGTAGAAACCCTTTAATTACACCTTTACTAGCAGTAGCTAAGGCATTAATTCAATTTGATTGGTTACAATCAAGCCCTCCCTCTATTGAGGAATGGTACGCTAAGGTAGACCAGATATTCAACTTTCAGGAACTTATTAGTTGGACAGAGGAGGCATGATTGCTTCCTGAGGTTGTAGAGCCCTTGGAGGCTCTGGAGAGGCCTACTATGAGGTGTTGCACTTCTGTATATCCATCTTCCCTACATAGGAAAAGCAAAATTTCCTTCTGTAAAGTAGTTTAATGTTTCTCGATGGTCTGATGCATGTACACTAGTTAGAATAGCAGCACAATCTTAAGCAATAACCCCCCCCCCCCCTCCTTCTGTGTTTTTTCCTTGTGAGTCTGTGTCTGTCTGTGTATTCATTTTTTTTGTCATGCACAAAGAGTCTCAAGGGGTAAAGGAATCGCAAAATCTACATTAGCCTTCACACTCTTGAGAGAGTCAAAAACCAGAGGGCTCTTGGATTGATTCCATTGGCTTGCTCACAAACTTCCATACTTCACCCTGACTTACAGGTCCTTCTAAAAAAATGTGCATATTGTGATAAAGTTCATTATTTTCTGTATTGTACTGATAAACTTTAGACTTTCATATATTTTAGATTCATTACACACAACTGAAGTAGTTCAAGCCTTTTATTGTTTTAATATTGATGATTTTGGCATACAGCTCATGAAAACCCCAAATTCCTATCTAAAAAAATTAGCATATTTCATCCGACCAATAAAAGAAAAGTGTTTTTAATACAAAAAAAGTCAACCTTCAAATAATTATGTTCAGTTATGCACTCAATACTTGGTCGGGAATCCTTTTACAGAAATGACTGCTTCAATGCGGCGTGGCATGGAGGCAATCAGCCTGTGGCACTGCTGAGGTGTTATGGAGGCCCAGGATGCTGCGATAGCGGCCTTAAGCTCATCCAGAGTGTTGGGTCTTGCGTCTCTCAACTTTCTCTTCCCAATATCCCACAGATTCTCTATGGGGTTCAGGTCAGGAGAGTTGGCAGGCCAAATGAGCACAGTAATACCATGGTCAGTAAACCATTTACCAGTGGTTTTGGCACTGTGAGCAGGTGCCAGGTCGTGCTGAAAAATGAAATCTTCATCTCCATAAAGCTTTTCAGCAGATGGAAGCATGAAGTGCTCCAAAATCTCCTGATAGCTAGCTGCATTGACCCTGCCCTTGATAAAACACAGTGGACCAACACCAGCAGCTGACATGGCACCCACTGACTGTGGGCATTTTGGCATTTCGGCATTTCCCTCTCCCCAGTCTTCCTCCAGACTCTGGCACCTTGATTTCCGAATGACATGCAAAATTTGCTTTCATCCGAAAAAAGTACTTTGGACCACTGAGCAACAGTCCAGTGCTGCTTCTCTGTAGCCCAGGTCAGGCGCTTCTGCCGCTGTTTCTGGTTCAAAAGTGGCTTGACCTGGGGAATGCGGCACCTGTAGCCCATTTCCTGCACACGCCTGTACACGGTGGCTCTGGATGTTTCTACTCCAGACTCAGTCCACTGCTTCCGCAGGTCCCCCAAGGTCTGGAATCGGTCCTTCTCCACAATCTTCCTCAGGGTCCGGTCACCTCTTCTCGTTGTGCAGCGTTTTCTGCCACACTTTTTCCTTCCCACAGACTTCCCACTCAGGTGCCTTGATACAGCACTCTGGGAACAGCCTATTCGTTCAGAAATTTCTTTCTGTGTCTTACCCTCTTGCTTGAGGGTGTCAATGATGGCCTTCTGGACAGCAGTCAGGTCGGCAGTCTTACCCATGATTGCGGTTTTGAGTAATGAACCAGGCTGGGAGTTTTTAAAAGCCTCAGGAATCTTTTGCAGGTGTTTAGAGTTAATTAGTTGATTCAGATGATTAGGTTAATAGCTCGTTTAGAGAACCTTTTCATGATATGCTAATTTTTTTAGATAGGAATTTGGGGTTTTCATGAGCTGTATGCCAAAATCATCAATATTAAAACAATAAAAGGCTTGAACTACTTCAGTTGTGTGTAATGAATCTAAAATATATGAAAGTCTAATGTTTATCAGTACATTACAGAAAATAATGAACTTTATCACAATATGCAAATTTTTTGAGAAGGACCTGTATGTTCTTCATTTTAGACAACTTGTGTTGTAATCTCCTTTATATGCATCAACAAAACTTTTTTCAACTACTTGAATGACTTAGGCTACTTTCACACTCGTGTTTGGTGTGGATCTGCACAGACGGATCCGTTCAGATAATACAACCGTATGCATCCGTTCAGAACGGATCAGTTTGTATTATCTTTAACATAGCCAAAACGGATCCGTATTGAACACCATTCAAAGTCAATGGAGGACGAATACGTTTTCTATTGTGCCAGATTGTGTCATAGAAAACGGATTGACTTACATTGTGTGCCAGGACAGATTAGTTCGGCTCAGTTTCGTCAGACGGCTGCACGCAGCGTTTTGGTGTCCGCCTCCAGAGCGGAATGGAGACTGAACGGAGACAAACTGATGCATTCTGAGCAGATCCTTTTCCATTCAGAATGCATTAGGGCAAAACTGATCCGTTTTGGACCGATTGGGAGAGCCCTGAACGGATCTCACAAACGGAAAGCCAAAACGCGAGTGTGAAAGTAGCCTTATAAAATTGTAATATGTTTATTCGTTCTATATAAAAACCAATAAAAGTGAATTTAAACAAAAAAAAAAAAAAATCGCATAATTAAAAGTTATGCCACTTTTTAGTATTTCAGTTCCTTGTCATTTTCAAGGTGTCTGCTTTGGAAACATTCCTGAAAACTTGCCCTGATCATGTCCAGCTGAGACAGATGCACTGTTCATTACACGAAAGAGCGCTGATACACTGAAACAAACCCTGCAGCTGTGTGAGAAGCACATTTTCTGGAAGGTATTCCTGCCATTGGATATGAACCTTTATTTTGTGCAATGTTCAAACTTCACTTATAAGGATAGGTCATCAATATCAGATCGGTGAGGGGCCGACTCCTAGCACCTGGTCCTGACTCCTGGTTTGAAGAGGTCACTAGGCCAGTAATGTTGCATTCATCGTTTACATGCCCTGAGCGCAGTTTAGTCATATTCAAGTGAATGGGTCTGAGATGTAATACCATGCTCGGCCTCTATCTAATGTATGGCACTGTGCTTGGTAAGCTGAGGGGAGGCTGGGTGTCGGACCCCCACCGATCTGATATTGATAACCTATCCTGAGGATAGCTCATCAATATAAACTCGTGGACAACCCCTTTAATATGTGGTATTTTTTCCTGCTCCCTTCAAGTTGCAATTCAAGTTGTGAACACTAGAGGGAGCCATTTACCAGTAAATAAAAAAATCATGGAGTTGATACCTGTGAGGTGAGCGCCCCTCCATGCGTTGCTATCTATGTTTATACTGACATACGCACTGTATCCTGTTACATAGCTCCAGAATGTCAGCTGTTGTATACAAATCATTGCAGTAAGATGAAGGGAAAGTGGCCGCAGATCTTTATCCTCCTTAAATACATTTCCTTAAAGTAATAAGAAGAAATCTGATCTTGTCTTTCATCGTGTGCAATGTTGCTGTGTAAATACCAGACATAAATTAAGGTGCTGCTCACAGCAACCAATCAGAGTGCAGCTTTCATTCATCTAATGCAGGGTATAAAATGATATATGAAATCTGATTGGCTGATATGGGTAACACATCCACAATTAGCTCTGCTTATAGACCTGAGCACCATAATACCTTGCCGTTTCCTCTCTAGTGCAGAGCAATAATTGCAACATTTTGCCATTTTGTGCTCAAGGAGTCCTGATTACCCACCATGATGAAGGCCTGAGCAATATTACCTAAAATTAAAATCTCAATTTTTGTTTGCAATTTAAAGGGGTTATCCCATGATTAATGTAAAAAATGAAAATCAGACATCATATAATACATGACAATCAGGGGTGGATTAAGTGCATGATAGGCCCTGGGCTATCTACCTAACTTGGGCCCCTCCCTCCATTTTAGTTTTTTTTTCTGTATGAAGAGGCAGCTTTGCTTCGTTAGCGACACAGTCTCTTCCTAGGCCATATGACATCACAATCATCTTGGATACAGCAGCACACAGTGCTCTAGACTAACAAAAAATACCCAGGAGCCATTGGCTCTTAAACTGAAAAATGTAGGAGCCAAATAAAAAATACCAAATTTAAAATGCATATAATTATAATTAAAAAGACTTGGAGGAGAATACAGCACCACATACCTGTTACATCCAGTGACATCTCCTGTCATGTACACCTTCTCTTTCCTCTTCTCCTCCTTTTGATCCAGACCGCCATGACTAATTCTTTCAGCCGCATCTCGTCTCTACAGAGTTTGTTACACAGACACGTTACATTTTCCATTAACCTCCCCATCCTGGGGCCCCAACAGTGTCATCCTGCTGCCACTCCCAGTACTGTGCCCGTGGTGCTCCCCAATGCCCCAGGTATACTGCTAAAAAAATAGTGACCCCCCAGTAGACATAATTGGGGCTATTTATCAAACTAGTGTAAAGTAGAACTGTCTTAGTTGCCCATAGCAGCCAATCAGATTTCACCTTTCATTTTCTAAAGGAGCTGTTAAAAATGAAAGGTGGTATCCGATTGGTTGCTATGGGCAACTAAGCCAGTTCTACTTTATACCAGTTTGATAAATGACCCCAAATGTCCCTATAGTGTCTACAGCAGTTATAATGTCCCCCCATGCAGTAGTTTGCCCCCACACTGCCCACATGTAGTAATTTTCTCCCACACTGCCCCATGTAGTAATTTTCTCCCACACTGCCCCCATGTAGTAATTTTCTCCCACACTGCCCCCATGTAGTAATTTACCTCTACTGTTCATTCACTAATATGTCCTACTGTGCCCCCCAGTAATGTCCCCCAAAGTTGGCACAAAAAACTAAAAGCTAATACTCACCTGTGCCCAGGCGCTCACTCGCTGGTGGTACTGGCCCGGCAGGCGCGCAAATGTCACTGTGCTGTGTCCCGACACAGGTGTGCGATGATGTCATCACACCCGCCTGCGCTGGGATTTTACTACCTCATTATGTGAGCGTCCTCGAGACCTATCTACGTCTTTTTTTCATGTGCTGCTTTATTTAAAACTTTACTTTTATTTATATGTTCTCTATAAAATCTTCTCCAAAATAATCAACAAAAACTGTAACAGGCTAAAACTCTCAGTGGCTTTGCCTCCTAATCTGCGTACTCCTGCTGTTTATGTCTCTTCACAGCAGCGTTCTGATTCTAATAGTCTGTAGCAGCTTCAGCCTCCGAGCGCTCTGGCTGACAACTGTTACTACCTTCCTATAGTGCTAGAATTTAACTCCTATAGCGGAGCTCCCTGTCTGTCTGCCACTGAATCTAAAAACACTCACATATACACCCTGCATCCCGACATGTTTAGCCGGACACCCAGCGTCTTCAGGGGATCGTGCAGGTATGTGTGTTGGGGGCGGGGACCATCCTTTAAACATTCGGTATCTGATGACGTACATTTAATGACCTATCATGTTACTTATTGTGTATCAGTTTCCCCCGTCATTGCTTCATCTCCGGCTCTAATAGGCTTAACTAACTTGATGTTTCCGCCTCCTAGCCGTGTCACGCCGTGATCTCCCAATCCCTCTCTCAATAACCGGAGAGGTCCGCGAATGTGCGCCAACTTAGAAGCGGAACTTCTTCCAAAGCTCGGTGCTATGGAGAGGTCCGCGCTAGCACGCCAACTTAGAAACATTTCTGCTTCTAAATCTCCATACCACTGAGAAATTAGCGCATGCGCGCCAACTTAAAAACAAAAATGATTTTTATCTACTTAGTGCGCATGAATTTCAACTTAGTCTCGCATCTCTCTTATTACTCTCTTTGCATTCATAATTAGCTCCACTTGTCTGTTCAATGGGATCTGTCTGTGATTTTTAGATTTTCTCTTATGTTATGTCAGTTTTCCTCATTATGCTGTTCTAGCAGTTTTATCTGCTTACATTCTCTTGTCTTCCATTATAATAAAGAACCACATCACTGAAGATATATTTACTTCCAGTATGTTCTATTAGGTTCTAAGAAGTGGCCACTATTTCATTATGAAAATTGGCAAACTGTAACTATTTAAAAGAACAGATCCCAATCTATGACTAGGGCTAATACATATATATATATATATATATATATATATATACACACACACACATTAATATTAAACGTTTTATATACATTAAGATTTTAAATAGATTTTAAATAGAATCTTAATTAATGTATATAAAGCGACTAAGGCTACTTTCACACTAGCGTTCGGGCGGATCCGTTCTGAACGGATCCGCTCATAATAATGCAGACGGAGGCTCCGTTCAGAACGGATCCGTCTGCATTATATTAGCAAAAAAAAGCTAAAGTGTGAAAATAGCCTGGGACGGATCCGTCCAGACTTTCAATGTAAAGTCAATGGGGGACGGATCCGCTTGAAGATTGAGCCACATTGTGGCATCTTCAAACGGATCCGTCCCCATTGACTTACATTGTAAGTCTGGACGGATCCGCACGGATCCGCACGCCTCCGCACGGCCAGGCGGACACCCGAACGCTGCAAGCAGCGTTCAGCTGTCCGCCTGTCCGTGCGGAGGCGAGCGGAGCGGAGGCTGAACGCCGCCAGACTGATGCAGTCTGAGCGGATCCGCTCCATTCAGACTGCATCAGGGCTGGACGGCTGCGTTCGGGTCCGCTCGTGAGCCCCTTCAAACGGAGCTCACCGAGCGGACACCCGAACGCTAGTGTGAAAGCAGCCTAAGTTGAAATTCATGCGCACTAAGTAGATAAAAATTATTTATGTTTCTAAGTTGGCGCGCATGCGTTGATTTCTCAGTGGTACGGAGATTTAGAAGCAGAAATGTTTCTAAGTTGGCGTGCTAGCGCGGACCTTTCCATAGCACCGAGCTTGGGAAGAAGTTCCGCTTCTAAGTTGGCGCACATGCGTGGACCTCTCCGGTCATTGAGAGAAGGATTGGGAGATCACGGCGTGACACGGCTAGGAGGCGGAAACATCAAGTTAGTTAAGCCTATTAGAGCCGGAGATGAAGCAATGACGGGGGAAACTGATACACAATAAGTAACATGATAGGTCATTAAATGTACGTCATCAGATACCGAATGTTTAAAGGATGGTCCCCGCCCCCAACACACATACCTGCACGATCACCTGAAGACGCTGGGTGTCCAGGTAAACATGTCGGGATGCAGGATGTATATGTGTGTGTTTTTAGATTCAGTGGCAGACAGACAGGGAGCTCCGCTATAGGAGTTAAATTCTAGCACTATAGGAAGGTAGTAACAGTTGTCAGCCAGAGCGCTCGGAGGTGAAGCTGCTACAGACTATTAGAATCAGAACGCTGCTGTGAAGAGACATAAACAGCAGGAGTACGCAGATTAGGAGGCAAAGCCACTGAGAGTTTTAGCCTGTTACAGTTTTTGTTGATTATTTTGGAGAAGATTTTATAGAGAACATATAAATAAAAGTAAAGTTTTAAATAAAGCAGCACATAAAAAAAAAAAAAGACGTAGTTATATCTCAAGGACCAATTTTAGTGGTACTATTTAAGTACAAATCGTACATGTGCTGAGAGGTCCTACAAGTTTGTACAATTGTTGAGCTTGTATTCATTGACCTGATTTTTGAGGCTACAGAGATAGAATGGTTTTTTTTAAGTATTACCCGTAACTCTGCAGATCAACCGTGTAGCTGAACCGCAAAGGCATTCACAGAACTGACTCCCACACAGGTACACACAGCTACAGGCAGCCGCTGTCACTCGCTGCACACTACAAACACAGCATTTCCTCTACAACACAAAAACACCAGTACGTAAGTCCTTAAAGGGATATTCCAAGATTTTAATATTATCCTCGAGAGAGGCCATCAATATCTGATCGGCGGGGTCTGACACCCTGCCCACCCGCAGATCAGTTGTTTCAGAGTAGCACCAGAAGTCGATGCCAGAATTGCGCAGCTACATCCACTGCGTAGTGGACGGCGATGGTAACTGCAGACCTGCTCCTATTGAAGTAATTGGGATATACTGTATATAAACCCATACAGCATGGATGTCAAACTCATGGCCCTCCAGATGGTGCAAAACTACAACTCCCATCATTCCCTGATAGCTGTAGTATGCCCAGGCATGATGGGAGTTGTAGTTTTGCAACAGCTGGAGGGCCACGAGTTTGACATCCCTGCCATACAGTATTCCACTGCATTGTATAGGATTCTTCTAAATCCCGTCAGATATATGACATAAATGACTCATATTACATCATACAAACTAACATGGGAATGAACCAGAATACACTATACAGCATAGTTATGAACTATCCTTCCATCCATTCCTCCATATCCTATCCCTGTCCATGGTACTGAATGAACTGGAAAAGTCTAATTCTATTCTACAGGGGCTTGGATGCCCCAAACATGTGCCCCTGCCAAGAATGTACTTACAATAACTATGGCACCGCCAACACTGCACGAATACTAATGTAAATGTATGACCTACAGTATGTGCTACTCCCAGAATAAAACAGTACTGCTCCTATACTGGGTCTGGGTACAATAAAATGTTAGATAGATGTGACAGAAAGATATACAGTGAGGAACAGAGGTATTTGAACATCCTGCGATTTTGCAAGTTCTCCCACTTAGAAATCATGGAGGGTGTGAAATTCACATTGTAGATGCATTCCCACTGAGAGACAGAATAAAAAAAATAAAAATAAATCAGGAAATCACATTGTATGATTTTTAAAGAATTTATTTGTCTTGCACTGCTGAGCATAAGTATTCGAACACCTGAGAAACCTCAATAATTCTGTCTCTCAAAGCCCTGTTACTGTGCATTTAAAAAGTCCACCTCTACTCCACTCATTAATCTAACTTAGTAGCACCCGTCTGAGCTCTTTAAAGACACCTGTCCACCCCACAGTCAATCAGACACCAACTACTACTATGGGCAAGACCAAAGTGAATGTGAATGGTGAAATGAGGAAAAGAACAAACTGCAGGTGGCGCTATACTGATCCTTTTTTTAATAGCCCATTGGCTATAGTACATTTTTAATTACCGTATTTTTCGCCCCATAAGACGCATTTTCCCCCAAAAAAGTGGGGGGAAATGCCCCTGCGTCTTATAGGGCGAATACTAATGAACGCTTCAATCATTAGTACCGGAGGACCAGGAAGCGGTGAAGGCTCTGTACTTACCGCTTCCTGGTCCTTGGCTGTCGGCTGTGCAGTGGCTGCGCACAGTGTGAGGGCACTCTATGACCTCACGCTGTGCGCCGGTTCACAGCACAGCCGGCGGCATGATGAAGAGGATCGTGCTGGAGGAGAGGAGCGGTGGCGTGCGGGAGCAGGAGAGGTAAGTGATTTTTTATTTTATTCAATATGAGGCTGATGGGGGCTAATATAATACCTGGGAGCTGGTGAGAGGCATATGGGGGGCTTATATGAGGCATATGGGGGCTGATGAGTGAGAGGCATGGGGCTCTTATCTGAGGTCTGATTGGGGATCTGATCTGAGGTCTTATTAACATTGGGGGTCTTATTTGGGCTGTCAGCTGAGGTCTGAATAACAATGGGGGTCTGACCAGAGGTGTAATGAAAAATTTTTTTTTTCTTATTGTCCTCCTCTAAAACCTTATGGGCCGGTGCGTCTTATAGGACGAAAAATACAGTACATGCAATTACAAATCGATTCAGATCTATGTGCTGGTTTGAAAAATATAGCAAAATAAATAGGCCCTGTCTCAGGATGGGTATTATTACTATATCAATTGGAATGAAATGCTTGCCCCAGACACTAATAAAACTTATGTAAAGTAATCAGACAGGTGTCACACAGAGAGAGTTGTGTAAATTAGTATCTCTTTATTCAGTCAAATTAAAATAAAAATGAAGATAAAAATAATATTAATGATAAAATCACACAAAATATTTTTAAATAACCCCCAAAGGACACAGATGCAGGATTGCCTTCTAAAAATACATGGTTGTGCAAAGAGCAGTTTATCACATATTCATAATCATTATTAAGATGCATGCAGATACTCTCAAAGTGTGAGTGTTTATAATCTACAATCTCTTGTTAGTCAATAATAGCCAGAATGTACCAAATCACTTTCTGCAGTAATATGTCATGCATACTAATAGTCCTTTTGATAATAAATGAATCCCACATACTTTAATTCTCTGCTGAGAAAATGAGTCTATGCTGAAGAAACAAAAGGTGTATATTCAGCCTCGCTCTACCCCAGTTGTTTTGGGGGCACAGTCACCAGTATCACACTGCTGTATATAGTGAACTTAAGCAGTAAGTATATATATTAGTTCCACTGAATATACTGTGATGTGCAGTGCCCCCGTATATCTCCGGTGGGCTGCTAGTCAGTTCTTCAAGTCAAGTGCTGTAATACAGTATTTCAATGAGGTGGAAGGTTGCAGCTAAGTGCTTCAAATGGGTGTCCCGTTCATATGGACTGCACCTCAAATGGCTTAATAGTTATTACCTCCGAGGTCAGGTACTAACAAGTGCCTATTGTGGCATCCCACATGGCGCTTGTGTGCTGACCACTGTTACCTCTCTCAGCGTCGCTTGTGTGTAACCAGTTCTCTCACTCAGCTGCACCGTCCGCATCCCACGTGGTTCTACAGCCTCGGCGTTCCGCGTGTTGTGTATCGGGATGTTCCATGGGCGCGTAGGTCAGTGTGAGCTGGTTCAGATGGAAGCGCTTGTTGAGGAGGAAGGCCAGAACCCTGGGAACCTGAAGCCGAAGGGCCAGCAGTAGGGGTGACCGCCACTTCAGTGGAAGAGGGGGAGACAACCCCGCTGAATGTAATGGTGGGAGACGTGGAGGACTTGCCACCGGGTCCTGAATTTGGAGACCTCAAATGCTTCCGTCTTCAGGGAAAGTTTCGGTACAGCCCAACACCGAGACCCAACTTTATCCCGAGCCTGGGAGAATATGCTGTATCGGGTAAACCAGCTGCGGGGTGAACATATTCAACAGTTGCTGGTGCTCCAGGTTTATCTCAAACTCGTGTCAGGGTTAGCCCATCAACATTTTCTCGGGGTTCGTCTGGGAATGCAGAAAACACAGGACCGGATATTACAACGGTTTTACTGGCCCAGTGTGTTTAGAGAGGTGGACGAGTTTTGCAAGTCTTGGCCGACCTGCCAAACAACCAGCCCCCAGCACCTTTTCCGCAGTCCCTTAGTACCTCTCCCGATCATCGAGGTACTGTTTGAGCAAATTGCCGAAGTCCGCTAGAGGACACCAACATATCTTGGTCGTCTTAGATTACGGCACTCGGTATCTGGAGGCGGTGCCACTGCGACATACATCGGCCAAACTTATAGCTAAAGAGTTAATGGAGATGTTTTCCTGAGTGGGGCTACCTAAAGAGTTTCTGACTGACCAGGGGACCCCTTTTATGTCCAAGGTCATGAGGAAACTCTGTAAGTTGCTTTACATCAAACAGCTATGGACGTCCGTTTATACTCCGCAAACTGCCGGCCTGGTAGAAAGGTTTAACCAAACATTAAAAAACATGTTAAAAAGAGTGGTGTCTAAGGATGGGAAGGACTGGGACCTCCTTCTGCCCTATCTTATGTTGGCAGTGCGAGAGGTGCCCCAGGCCGCTACTTGGTTCTCGCCCTTTGAACTGTGATATGGCAGATATATCCTCGTGGTCTGTTGGACATAGCCAAAGAGGCATGGGAGCAACAACCCACCCCATATAAAAGTATTATTGAATACGTCATCCAGATGCAGGAACGTATGGAAACAGTGGTGCATCTTGTAAGAGAGCATATGGAGGCAGCTCAGCAAGCTCAAAGTCGGGTCTATATCGGCAGGCTTGGGTCCGGATCTTTAACCCGGGTGATCAGGTTTTGGTTCTGGTACAGACCGTGGACAGTAAGTTCCTGGCTAGGTGGCAGGGACCCTACGAAGTAATCGAAAAAGTTGGAGAGGTAAACTACAAGGTACACCAGCCAGGGTAGCGAAAGCCAGAGCAGGTATACCATGTGAATTTACTCAAACCTTGGAAAGATAGGGAGACCGGTACTGACGGACAGCCCGTGGCCGAGTTTTCTAGGGGAAGAGGTTCCGCCCCCTCGGTCTGATGGAAGAGGTTGCCACAGTGAAGATTGCTAACAGCCTCTCCTCTAAACAGACTCAGGAGGCCAGGGAGTTCGTCAGCAGGAAAACGGATGTGTCCTCAGACCTGAACAGACGCACCTCCACAATTCAGTATGGCATGTCACTGAGCCTCAGGCAAAAGTCCGGTTAAAACCATATCGGGTACCCGAGGCTCGGCGACAAGCCATCTCAGAGGAAGTGCAGCTAATGCTGCAACTAGACGTTATTGAGGAGTCTAAAAGTGAGTGGGCCAGTCCTATAGTTTTAATACCCAAACCGGACGGGACGTTACGATTTTCGTAAACTAAACGAGATTTCCAAATTCGATGCATATCCCATGCCTCGGGTGGATGAGCTTATCAAGAGGTTAGGACAAGCCCGCTATTTTTCTTTTTTGGACCTCACCAAAGGGTACTGGCAGGTACCCTTGATGAAGGCTGCCAAAGAGAAAACTGCCTTCATCACACTAGAGGGACTGTACCAATATAAGGTGTTACCCTTTGGTCTGCATGTTTCCCCGCCACTTTTCAACGACTTATGGACATTGTGCTTCGTCCACATTGCCGGTACGCTTCGGCTTACCTGGACAATATTGTCATCCACAGTACCGACTGGAAAAGTCACCTATCCAAATTGCAGGCCGTAGTGGACTCCCTTTGGAAGGCTGGACTAACCGCTAACCCAAAAAAATGTGCGATAGGGTTAGAGGAGACTAAATACCTAGGGTATGACATTGGGAGCGGAGTCATCAAACCCCAAGTGAACAAAATAGAGGCGATACGGAATTGGCCCCGTCCTGTCACTACTAGGCAAGTAAAGTACTAGGCAAGTAAAGTCATTCTTGGGAATGGGGGGCTATTACATGAAGCTTGTCCCCCACTTTGCTACGGCAGCCGCGCCATTGACAGGTCTCTTGAAGGGACGCAGGTTGGTGATGGTTCACTGGCATGATCAAGCAGGAAGGGCTTCCAAATATATAGTACAGACCGATGCCTCCGAAGTAGGCCTCGGTGCTGTATTGTCTCAGGAAATCAACTGGAACGAGCATCCCTTTGTCTTCCTCAGCCGTAAGCTCATCCCAGCTGAGACCCGGTACAGTATAGTGGAGAGAGTGCCTGGCTATAAAGTGGGCACTCAAATCTCTCCGTTATTATTTGTTGGGGAGAAAATTTTGCCTGGTAACCGACCACTCCCCTCTCAAGTGGATGACCCAAGCCAAAGACAGAAATGCTTGGGTCACCAGATGGTTCCTTTCCCTACAGAACTTTACATTTACAGTGGAACACAGGGCAGGCCAGTTACAGGAAAATGCGGATGCCCTGTCCCGAGTACATTGTCTGGCAAGTGTTCACCCCCTCAGGGTTGAACAAAGGGGGGGGGGGGTATGTGACACAGTGAGGGGAATAGTCTGGGAAATCAGGTATTTTCCTACCAGCTTGTTTCTGCTGGGCTGATTTGCAGCCAGGTGGGGTCAAATACCAGACTGGATTTGAGGCTTGGTGCCAGGTTGGAGGGCTGAGACCCATGGGCTGAGGAAACAGGCCCCCTAAAGCCTGCTGTGGTCTGCTAGAGGCAGAACTGACATCAAGGTGACTTGTCTTATATGAACTTTCCAATTTGTGTGAAGTAACACCAAGACTGCAAAGTAACGCATTGTTTTGTGCATTTGCCTCAAGTGTGAATAAACACTGAAGTTTTGCGTTAAGAACTTGTCTTTTGTCTCTGTACTGCGTCCGTATCTACCAGAGCGAAACCCCACAGTAGTAAAACATGAAACAAACTATATACAGTTGTGTTCAAAATAATAGCAGTCAGACATCAGTAACCTGATAAATCACTGTTTTTGATAGAAATGATATTTCTACATGGCAAATAATTTACGAGCAGGTGTAGTTAAGTAATAGAAATCCAACAGACCCAACAATCATGTCATGCATGCGGCTGATTCTCTGTAATTCAATCACTTATTGAAAGGGGAATGTTCAAAATAATAGCAGTGTGGAGTTCAATTAGTGAGGTAATTAATTCTTAAGAAAAAAACAGGTGGCAATTATTGCCCTTATTTAAGGAAGGAAGGCAGAAAATGTTGTACCTGCTGGTTACAGTGCATTTCTCTCTGAAATTCTGAGGAAAATGGGTTGTTTCAGATATTGTTCAGAAGAACAGCGTACTTTGATTAAAAAGTTGATTTGAGAGGGGAAAACATATAAAGAAGTGCAGAAAATGTTAGGCTGCTTAGCTAAAATGATCGCAAATGCTTTAAAATGGCAACCAAAACCTGAAAGACGTGGAAGAAAGCTAAAAACTACCATTCGAATGGATAGAAGAAAAGCCAAAATGGCAAGGACTCAGCCAACAATCAGCTCCAGGAAGATCAGAGAAGGTCTAAAGTTACCTGTGAGTACTGTTACAATTAGAAGACGCCTATGTGAAGCCAAGCTATCTGCAAGAAGCCCCCACAAAGTCCTACTGTTGAAAAAAAGACATATGCTGAAGAGGTGACAATTTGCCAAAGAGCACATTGACTGGCCTAAAGAGAAATGGCGCAACATTTTGTGGACTGATGAAAGTACGATTGTTCTTTTTGGGTCTAGTGGCCGGAGACAGTTTGTCAGACGACCCCCAAACACTGAATTCAAGCCACAGTACATTGTGAAGACAGTGAAGCATGGTGGCGCAAGCATCATGATACAGGGATGTTTCTCATACTACGGTGTTGGGCCTATTTATCGCATACCAGGGATCATGGATCAGTTTGAATACATCAGAATACTTGAAGAGGTCATGCTGCCTTAGGCCTCATGCACACGACAGTATTTATTCACGGTCCACAAAATGGGGTTCCGTTGTTCCGTGTCCGTTTTTTCTTCCATGTGTCTTCCTTGATTTTTGGAGGATCACCAGACCAGAAAAGTGAAAAAAAAATCTAAGTCAAGTTTGCCTTGAAAATGATAGGAAAAAAACGGACACGAATCACGGACGCGGATGACAATCTTGTGTGCCTCCGTGTTTTTTCACGGACCCATTGACTTGAATGGGTCCACGAACCGTTGTCCGTCAAAAAAATAGGACAGGTCATATTTTTTGTGACGGACAGGAAACACTGATCACGGACGCGGATGACAAACAGTGCATTTTCCGAGTTTTCAACGGACCCATTGAAAGTCAATGGGTCCGCAGAAAATCACGGAAAACGGAACAACGGACACGGATGCACACAACGGTCATGTGCATGAGGTCTTATGCTGAAGAGGAAATGCCCTTGAAATGGATGTTTCATCAAGACAACGACCCCAAACTCAGCAGTAAACGTGCAACATCTTGGTTCCAGACCAACAAGATTGACATTGGAGTTGCCAGCCCAATCCCCGGATCTTAATCCAATAGAAAACTTGTGCGGTGACATAAAAAAAAGCTGTTTCTGAGGCAAAACCAAGAAATAGAGAAGAACTGTGGAATGTAGTCCAATCATCCTGGGCTGGAATACCTGTTCACAGGGGCCAGAAGTTGGTTGACTCCATGTAACACAGATGTACAGCAGTTCTCAGAAACAGTGGTTATACAACTAAATATTAGTAAGTGATTCAAAGGAAAGCAAAATCTTCAAAAAAAATTCAGTTTATATAATGAATGTGTTTGTAAAGAAGAATACAAACACTGCAATTTTTTCGTACAGTCTAATATTCACTTTTTTTAGAGGAACAACATAAATTTGATATATTTTTTCTTCATGTTTTGATTTGGAATAGAATGTATAGTGTTCACAATGCATTTGTGTGTATGGAAATAAAAGCTATTAGAAGGATTTTGAGCTTTATTCACTTTTTTAAACACACTGCTATTATTTTGAACACAACTGTACATTTTGTACATGTACATAATCGTATCAACCTGCAGAATAAAGTTATCATATACCACATTGTAAACCTCATAAAAAATAAAGAACAGAATTTACATTTTTGCCCAATTCACCTCCCCCCAAAAAAGCCATCAGAAAGCCAAATGTATAGTGCCAATAAAAAAGACAGCTTTTCCCACAAAAAAAAGTCCTTACACTGCTCTGTGAACAATTTAAAAAAAAAAGTTATGGCTCTTAAAAACAATTTCAGCAAATTCCATGTTACAAAATCTAGATGCCACTTCTTCCCTTCTGAGCCCTGGCTTATACCCAAAAAGCAGTTTATGACCACAAATGGGGTACTTCTGTCCTCAAGAAAAAATGGGTAGCAAGTTGTAGGGTGATATTCTCCCGTTATCCCTTGAGAAAAAGAAAGTTTGGGCCTAAAGCACCATTTTCTTGAAAAAATAAATAAATGTAAAATCTAATTTTCACAGCCAAGTGTTATAAATTTTTTGAAACGCCTGTGTGGGTCAAAGTGTTCACTACACTCCTTAAAAATTCCTTGGGTGATGTAGTTTCCAAAATGTGGTCACTTTTTGGGGGTTTTCACTTTGGGGGTACCTCAGGGTCTCTGCAAACGCAACATTGTGCCTAAAGACCATTCCAGCAAAATGTGCCCAACAAAAACCATATGGCACTCCTTGCCTTCTGAGCCCTACCTTGTGTCCATACAGCAGTTTACAACCACATGTGGGGTGTTTCTGTAAATTGTTAACCCTGTTGTTACAGGAAAAAATTTATAAAAATATGTAAAAAAGTGAACTTTTGATATTTGACCTCCATTTTCCTTTAACCCCTTAAGGACCGGGCTCATTTTCACCTTAAGGACCGGGCCATTTTTTGCAAATCTGACCAGTGTCCCTTTAAGTGCTCATAACTTTCAAACGCTTTGACTTACCCAGGCCGTTCTGAGATTGTTTTTTCGTCACATATTGTACTTCATGACACTGCTAAAATTGGGTCAAAAAAGTTATTTTTTTTGCATAAAAAAATACATTTTTTACCAAAAATTTTGAAAAATTAGCAAATTTCAAAGTTTCAGTTTCTCTACTTCTGTAATACATAGTAATACCCCCAAAAATTGTGATGACTTTACATTCCCCATATGTCTACTTCATGTTTGTAGCATTTTGGGAATGATATTTTATTTTTTGGGGATGTTACAAGGCTTAGAAGTTTAGAAGCAAATTTTGAAATTTTTGAGAAATCTTCAAAATCCCACTTTTTATGGACCAGTTCAGGTTTGAAGTCATATTGTGAGGCTTAGATAATAGAAACCTCCCAAAAATGACCCCATTCTAGAAACTACACCCCTCAAGGTATTCAAAACTGTTTTTTCAAACTTTATTAACCCTTTAGGTGTTCCACAAGAGTTAATGGCAGATGGAGAAACAATTTTGAAATTTCTATTTTTTGGAAAATTTTCCAATATAATAAATTTTTTCCAGGAGTAAAATAAGGGTTAACTGCCAAACAACACTCAAAATGGGTTGCCCTGATTCTGTAGTTTGCAAAAACACCCCATATGTGGTCGTAAACTACTGTTTGGCCGAACGGTAGCACATAGAAGGAGGGGAACACCATATGGGTTTTGGAAGGCAGATTTTGCAGGACTGGTTTTGTTTATACCATGTCCCATTTGAAGCCCCCTGTTGCACCCCTAGAATAGAAATTTCAAAAAAGTGACTCCATCTAAGAAAGTACACCCCTCAAGGTATTCAAAACTGGGTTTACAAACTTTGTTAACCCTTTAGGTGTTCCACAAGAGTTAATGGCAGATGGAGAAACAATTATGAAATTTCAATTTTTTGGAAAATTTTCCAATATAATCAATTTTTTCTAGGAGTAAAACAAGGGTTAACTGCCAAACAACACTCAAAATGGGTTGCCCTGATTCTGTAGTTTGCAAAAACACCCCATATGTGGTCGTAAACTACTGTTTGGCCGAACGGTAGCACATAGAAGGAGGGGAACACCATATGGGTTTTGGAAGGCAGATTTTGCAGGACTGGTTTTGTTTATACCATGTCCCATTTGAAGCCCCCTGTTGCACCCCTAGAATAGAAATTTCAAAAAAGTGACTCCATCTAAGAAAGTACACCCCTCAAGGTATTCAAAACTGGGTTTACAAACTTTGTTAACCCTTTAGGTGTTCCACAAGAGTTAATGGCAGATGGAGAAACAATTATGAAATTTCAATTTTTTGGAAAATTTTCCAATATAATCAATTTTTTCTAGGAGTAAAACAAGGGTTAACTGCCAAACAACACTCAAAATGGGTTGCCCTGATTCTGTAGTTTGCAAAAACACCCCATATGTGGTCGTAAACTACTGTTTGGCCGAACGGTAGCACATAGAAGGAGGGGAACACCATATGGGTTTTGGAAGGCAGATTTTGCAGGACTGGTTTTGTTTATACCATGTCCCATTTGAAGCCCCCTGTTGCACCCCTAGAATAGAAATTTCAAAAAAGTGACTCCATCTAAGAAAGTACACCCCTCAAGGTATTCAAAACTGGGTTTACAAACTTTGTTAACCCTTTAGGTGTTCCACAAGAGTTAATGGCAGATGGAGAAACAATTATGAAATTTCAATTTTTTGGAAAATTTTCCAATATAATCAATTTTTTCTAGGAGTAAAACAAGGGTTAACTGCCAAACAACACTCAAAATGGGTTGCCCTGATTCTGTAGTTTGCAAAAACACCCCATATGTGGTCGTAAACTACTGTTTGGCCGAACGGTAGCACATAGAAGGAGGGGAACACCATATGGGTTTTGGAAGGCAGATTTTGCAGGACTGGTTTTGTTTATACCATGTCCCATTTGAAGCCCCCTGTTGCACCCCTAGAATAGAAATTTCAAAAAAGTGACTCCATCTAAGAAAGTACACCCCTCAAGGTATTCAAAACTGGGTTTACAAACTTTGTTAACCCTTTAGGTGTTCCACAAGAGTTAATGGCAGATGGAGAAACAATTATGAAATTTCAATTTTTTGGAAAATTTTCCAATATAATCAATTTTTTCTAGGAGTAAAACAAGGGTTAACTGCCAAACAACACTCAAAATGGGTTGCCCTGATTCTGTAGTTTGCAGAAACACCCCATATGTGGTGGTAAACTACTATTTGGCTAAACGGCAGGACATAGAAGAAGGGGAACGCCATATGGTTTTTGGAAGGCAGATTTTGCTGGACTGGTTTATTTACACCATGTACCCTTTCAAGCCCCCTGATGCACCCCTAGAGTAGAAACTCCATAAAAGTGACCCCATCTAGGAAACTACGGGATAAGGTGGTTGTTGTTTTGGGACTATTTTTGGGGTAAATTTGATATTTGGTTGCTCTATATTACTCTTTTTTGAGGCAATGTAACAAAAAAAAAAAATCTAAAATTGTTTCTACATTCGCTATTTAGTTTTGTGGAACACCTAAAGGGTTAACATAGTTTGTAAAGTAACTTTTGAATACCTTGAGGGGTGTAGTTTCTTAGATGGGGTCACTTTTTTGGAGTTTCTAGTCTGGGCTACATCAGGGGGGGCTTCTAATGGGACATGGTGTCAAAAAAAAAACTGTCCATCAAAATCTGCCTTCCAGAAACCGTATGGCGTTCCCTTCGTTCTATGCCCTGCCGTGCGGCTATATAGCCATTTACGACCACATATGGGGTGTTTCTGCAAACGACAGAATCGGGGCAATAAATATTTAGTTTTGTTTGGCTGTTAACCCTTGCTTTATTACCGGCAAAATGGATTTAAATTGAAATTTTGCCCAAAAATAGGCGTTTTGGCACCGTTTTTATTTTATATTTTTAACACCGTTCATCCGAGGCGTTTGGTCAAAAGTTATTTTTATAGCGACGACTTTTACGCACGCGACGATGCCCAATATGTATGGCTCTCAGACTTTGGAGACACTAAGCAGGCATCCTAAAACTGCGGCCCTCCAGATGTTGTAAAACTACAATTCCCACCATGCCCTGCTGATGGCTGTAGGTTGTCTGGGCATGCTGGGAGTTATAGTTTTACAACATCTGGAGGGCCGCAGTTTGAGGATGCCTGCACTAAAACTAATATTTTTGGGGGAAAGAAAAATAGTTTTCGTGTCTCCAAAGTCTGAGAGCCATAGTGTTTTATGTTCTCTAGTGAACTGTTGGGGATTATAAAAATTTAGTACTCCATGGAAGTGTGATACTCCCTGAAGCAATCGATAACGCAGAGGCCCGGATGATCGGGGCACGTGTCGCACTGAGTGGTGGTGTCCTTCCGTATCCCCCTCCTGCGACACACTCTGCACTTTTTTTGGGTTCGTCCCTTCTTTCCAGTATGGGGGACCACACCTGGAAAGTGTTGGCCAGGGACGATCCGGGCGCCTCCAGTTCCCGAGGTACTCCGGCCTGCTCTTTCCCGGTCCGAAAAGATCAGGTCCTTGAGGACTGCCTCATAGAATTGGAGGAATGTCCCTGTGCTGCCAGCGCTTCGGGATAGTACAAAAGAGTTGTACATGGCAACCTGCACCAAGTAGACCGCAACTTTTTTGTACCATGCCCGGGTTTTGCGCATGGCGTTATATGGCGTGAGGACTTGATCCGAGAGATCAACTCCTCCCATATACCGATTGTAGTCGACGATACAATCGGGCTTGAGGACCGTTGCCGCGGTACCTCGCACAGGGACTGGGGTGGTGCCGTTACCGTGGATTGTGGACAGCATAAGGACATCCCTCTTGTCCTTATACCTGACCAGCAACAGGTTTCCACTGGTAAGTGCACGGGTCTCACCCCTGGGGATAGGTACCTGGAGGGGGTAGGCAGGGAGGCCGCGCTGATTTTTCCGCACGGTCCCACAAGCGAACGTAGATCTGGCGGCAAGGGACCTGAACAAGGGAATGCTGGTATAAAAGTTATCCACGTACAAGTGGTAACCATTATCCAGCAGTGGGTACATAAGGTCCCACACGAGTTTCCCGCTAACACCCAGAGTGGGGGGACATTCTGGGGGTTGAATACGGGAATCTCGCCCCTCGTACACACGAAATTTGTAAGTGTACCCTGAGGTACTCTCACAAATTTTGTATAGCTTCACGCCATACCTCGCTCGCTTTGTGGGAATATATTGGCGGAAACTGAGTCTCCCCTTGAACGCAATGAGCGACTCATCAACCGCGACCTCCCTTCCAGGTACGTAGGCCTGCTGAAATGTGGCCCCAAAGTGATCGATGACAGGCCGTATCTTATACAGCCGGTCATAGGCAGGATCACCTCGGGGTGGACATGCTGCATTATCGGAATAATGCAGACATTTCCGGATGGCCTCAAACCGGGAGCGTGTCATGACCATACTGTACAGTGGGGTCTGGTACAGGACGTCCCCACTCCAGTATTGCCTGACACTGGGTTTTTGGACTAGACCCATATGCAGCACGAGGCCCCAAAATGTCCTCATTTCGGCTGCACTGACCGGCGTCCAGCCACCGGGTCTAGCCAAAACTGAGCCTGGGTTTTGAGCGACGAACTGTTGGGCGTACAGATTCGTCTGCTCCACCATCAAATTCACCAGTGGGTTACTGAAAAAAAAAACTAAAATAGTCAATTTCAGTAAACCCCACTGTGGGAATCTGGATTCCAGGATTGCCAGCGAAATCCGGAATCTCAGGCTCAAAGTCCACTGGGGGACACCAGCTAAGTTCATCGGCAGGGGTCTCCGGTGAACTTATTTGGTGGGCCGGGAAACCAGTACGAACCCCAGGGCGGCTCGTACTAGGGTGGGCCACAGGATCCCTAGCATGTGCGGCCCCTGGCTCCGCCTGGCGGCGTCTCCGCCGCCTTGGTGGCTCATCGTCATCCGATGATGATGAGGAGGATGCTGATGATAAGAGGAATGTGGGGTCATCCTCATCCTCACTGGGGCTCTCGGAGTCGGAGGCAATCTGGGCATATGCCTCCTCGGCCGAGAACACCCGGCGGGCCATGGGTGTGTGTGCGTGTAGGTGTGCGTGTGTGTAAAACTTTATTATATGTGCGTGTGTGTGGGGGCAACGGGTGTTCGCGTACTAAAAAAAGGAAAAAAGGGCAAGTGTTAGGAAAAAAAAAAAGTTGCTGATTAGCGGTACAACGCTGATCAGCGGTGGGGCAGGCGATGCGCTAACAGTGGACGGACGCTAAAAAGTGCCGACCAGTCAGCGAACGCAGAAAAAAAAGTGGTGGTGAGGGGGCTAGTGGTGGTGGTGGGGGGATGGGGGGGGGTTGGGGGGAGTGGTGGGGGGGTGGGTGGGGGGGCTGGTGGTGGTGGGGGGCTGGTAGGGGGGGGCAAGTGGCAGGGGGGGGTCTGGGGTCTGATGGATCAAAAAAAGATTTGTGTAAAAGTTAAAAGTTTTTTTTTTTTTTTTTTTTCCTAACTAACTTTTCCCTTCTTTCCCTGCCTAACGATGCCTCTCCCTCACTGACCCTAACCTACCTGGGTGGCGATGGGTGCAGGAGGGTGATGGATGGCGATTAGGGGGACACAGGAGCTGGTGCTGGACGATGCTGCCGGGTGCTCGTGCAGAACAGGAAGAGGAGGGGAGAGAGGAGCGCAGGAAGTTTGAATCTCGCGCCTCTCTCCCCTGCACCAATCAGCACCCTGGACAGCAGTGTTCAGCACCAGGGCCAGCACCGCCTCCTCAAATCCTCGGACTGCGATTGGTGGTGTATAATTACGCCACCGATCGCAGTCTTTTTCCGGTTCATCGGGTCACCGGACACCCGAATGGACCGGAAACGCAGAAAACCGCAGGTCTGAATTGACCTGCGGTTTTCTGCGATCGCCGATACGGGGGGGTCAAATGACCCCCCCCTGCGTTGTTACGGGATGCCGGCTGAATGATTTCAGCCGAAATCCCGTTCCGATTAACCCCCGCGGCGCCGGAATGCCGATTTTAAGTCAGGACGTACCGGTACGCCCTTGGTCCTTAAGGACTCGGGAAATAGGGCGTACCGGTACGCCCTGTGTCCTTAAGGGGTTAAGGGTACTTTCACACTAGCATTAGAAAAATCCAGCAGGCAGGCCTGGATCCGTCTGACAAATGCATTAAAATACCGGATCCGTCTCTCCAGTGTCATCCAGAAAAACGGATCCGGTATTTTTTTTATTTTAACATTTTTAAATGTCTCTGCATTTGCAGACCGGAAAACCGGATCTGTCAATGCAGCAATTTCCTTAACACTTGGTACCGGATCCGGCATTAATACATTTCAATTGAAATTAATACCGGATCCGGCAAGGAAATACCTTAAAAGGGATGGAACGGAAGCCATCCTGATGCATACTGAACGGATTGCTTTCCATTCACAATGCATTAGGACAAAACTGATGCGTTTTTTTCCGGTATTGAGCCCCTATGACGGAACTCAATACTGGAAAACTTTAACGCTAGTGTGAAAGTAGCCTAATTCCTGTGGAATACTTATAGGGTTAACAACATTTCTAAATTCAGTTTAGAATTTTTTGAGGGGTGTAGTTTCTAAAATGGGTTGTTTCTATTACAAAGTGACTTCAGAATTTAGTTGGTCCTTAAAAAAGTTTTCTTGAAAATTTCAAAAATTAAAGACTTTTTTGAAAATCTCATGTGGTTTTAGGTCAAATTTATGTAGGAAATTGTGACACATGCTCAGTGTCTTAACAGCCTCCGGACCACCTAACGCAGGATTGCTATCCGGAGGCGGCGGGTTTGTTCCTCTTCGATGCGCCGGCGAGACGCGAGATTTCCTGTGAACGCACGCACACAGGAGCTTGCTTTCACAGGAAACGGCAGGTAAACAAGTGCATCTACAGCCTGCCAGCGGCGATCATTTGCTGGCAGGCTGTAGATGCGATTTTTTAACCCTTGAAAGGTATATCAGACGCTGTGTTGTTAACAGCGTCTGATATACCTGCTACCTGGTCCTCTAGTGGTCCCTTTTGCTTGGATTGCCCACCAGAAGACACAGGTAGCTCTGTAAGTAGTACCAAACACCACTACACTACACCCTCACCCCCCAGTCACTTATTAACCCCTGATCACCCCATATAGACTCCCTGATCACCCCCCTGTCATTGATCACCCCTCTGTAAGGCTCCATTCAGACGTCCGTATGTGTTTTGCGGATCCATGGATCCGCAAAACACAGGGGGGTGATCACCCCATATAGACTCCCTGATCACCCCCCTGTCATTGATCACTTCTCTGTAAGGCTCCATTCAGACACCCGTATGTGTTTTGCGGATCCATGGATCCACGGATCCACGGATCTGCAAAACACATACGGATGTCTGAATGGAGCCTTACAGGGGGGTGATCAATGACAGGGGGGTGATCACCCCATATAGACTCCCTGATCACCCCCCTGTCATTGATCACCCCCCTGTAAGGCCCCCAAACTTCCACTGGCCGGTTGTGAGGAGGGCCCTGGGCATCGGCCCACAGGGAAATTTTTCTGTAAGGTCTATGGCCAATCCGCAACTGGTCCTACTGCTGGGACCCCTGCTGATAATGAAAATGGGCACCCTGTTACCCTTGAGGCCGCCAAAATAGATGCAGACAAACGGGCACAGTGCACAACTATTTCTGTAACTCCCATAGAGATGAATGGAGCAGCAATGTGCATGCCCGACCTGCTGCTCTGTTCATTTTGGAGGAGTGTCCTCAAATTTCATAGAAATTCCCTTGTGTATGTAAATCTGCATACGATCTGCCTCTTTGCTGGCCCTTGAAAGACAGGACTGCTGGAAAGTATGGTAGTGTGCAGGTGTATGAGCATTATTAATGGTGAGCAGCTGCTGGTGTGAAAACGCGAACTGGAGAAATTTCCAAGACGTGGTGTCTGGTGCGTTGGTGTGGCAGGAGTCCGCAGCTGTAGTTTTTTTTTGTAGTTATTGCTATTAGAAGGTGTGTAGCGCGGAGTCAGACTTCCTGTTGTTCTTGTACAACATTCTCCCCAATGCCGGAGACGGGTGGGTGTAAGAGCTCCGCTGACAGCAACAGTATGGAGTGCACATTCACAAACCTCGAAAAATAGTCATAAACCACCCTCACCCCCCGTGTCGTCACAGAAACAAATTAGTCAAGGAAGTTTTTATGACTACTAGTTTCATTTTGATGAAAATGAAAATTTTTGGGATGTTACAAGGAAAATAATCAGTTCTATAGATTTACAACCTAATTTCTAATATTTTTCAAATAATTGAAATATGACTAATGAGGGACGTCAGCGGGAACTGAATGGTAGAAAAGGGATGAAGGGCTATGTTGGCACTCTGCTACACTTTCCTGTACTGATGATGGAGGATGAGAGGGAGGTGCGTGCAATGATCGGGAGGGGGTTGTTAGCCATGGGTGCGCACAGTGGGTAGGCTGAGCTTGTTTAATCTGGAGCAGCCAATTAGACACCTATATCAAGATTGAACCCCGCTATTTTGAGGCTCCTCCTCCTCTTGAAGGGACACTCTACGTAAAACGAATACGCTGATATTCGATCTGCCATTCACCTTGTGAGACAACGTGTAATGATAGCAAACACACCAAAGAGAGAATCCCAGCGTCATGCCCCCCCTCTACCCTGCACTACACATGACTCAGTGTATTGGTTTTGCCTCAGTCCACAGGATGTGCATGTCCAGTGCAGATAAGCAGTCAGACGTGCCGGCCCGAGGCACCAGATAATGTTATTAGAATTATAGGATGATGATGCAGGGTGGGGGACAGTATGGAACATCAGGACTTCTCTTCCTGGAACTTGAAGGACATGTCCAATCATAGTCAAAGCACCCCATTTAAAAATGCCTATAGTTTGCAGTAAGGGCTATTATTAAAGAATAATGTAGATGTTCTTGTGTATGCCTTGTATAAACCTATTTTAGTTGATGTACCATTTATGTGTTGTCTGCAGATGCGGATTGGTAACCTAAAGTGGCCCTGGAAAAAAAATACCTAAATGTGGCCCAATATTGTAGGAGGGTCTAAAATGACAGGAGGCAGGGCAAAAAAAGTAGGGGGGGTCTAGCGCAAAATACCACATACCAGAGTGCCGCACAATATTTTGCCCCAAAAGCTGCCCCTCTGAGTTGGCCATCAATAGGGGCCATTTTCACTCCTCCTCTTCCAGTTGTCTCTGGTTAAGATATGGATCAAGAGGCTTAGGATGTGAGACATAGTTGAATTCAGGAGGGCATGTCACTGGCCGGGTACATGAGTACCTGATTCTAACATAGTTAATTACCACTGATAGCTTATTATGTACCCAACCAGCGGCAGAGATGCCAGCTTGGGCGGTCCCCTGGGCATCGGCCCATCCGGAAATTTCCCTGTAAGGTCTATGGCCAGCCAGCCCCTGGTTGTCTGCCATCTTGATATCTCATCACACTCACTTCAGTGACACATTAGTGACATCTCGGACACTGATGGCACATTGCTATGATAATGTCACAACCAGACAGCTGAGAAGCTCTGACAGAGGCCTTTCAGAACCTCCTCCTTGAGTTTTCTTTGTTGTGGTGTTCAGTTCCTCATCTCGTTAGCCTCTCTCAGCTGTCATGTAGTTGGACTGATTGCTTCCCTTTAAATTCCTCCCCATAATGCATTACTGGGCGGCTTATACTTCTTCCTGGAGTGTGTGTGCATGCTGATCCTGTTTCCCAGTCTGCTACAAAGTTAAGTGCTGTACATTTATCTGTTATTTTCTGTTTGCTGGATCCCAGGTGACCCTGACTCCCTCCGTGTCTGGTGTAGGGAGCCGGTGGTCGTGTCCCCTCACTATTGTAGGGTGTTCAGGGGTTATATAGTCGAGGTACGTGGATATGCAACCATCCACTTTTGGGATCTTTGCATAGGCTGAGCAGCCAGGGAAAGTGCTAGGTCTTGTGCAGGGGTCTCCCTTTTGGTTCCTTAGCTTTGGATCCAGTGAGTCATATATGCATGTTGCTTTGTCTTGTTTCCTGTACACCGTCCGTGACATTATAAGCCGCCAAAACCATCTCAAGCATGGATCCGGTTTCACTTTTGGCTGAACGCCTTCAGGGTCTTTC
The DNA here is from genome assembly GCF_014858855.1 of Bufo gargarizans. Lineage (NCBI taxonomy): Eukaryota > Metazoa > Chordata > Amphibia > Anura > Bufonidae > Bufo > Bufo gargarizans. The sequence continues at coordinate 611,381,471 of NC_058081.1, forward strand.
ATTGGAGGTAGCTGATCTCCGCAGGACTTTTTCTCAGCTTCAAGTGACCGGTTCAGCTGGCGTTCATGGAGTTTGTTCTGAGCCTAAGATCTCGCTCCCGGATACGTTTTCCGGGGGTAGTGAGAATTTTGTGCGTTTTAGAGAGGCTTGCAAACTCCATTTTCGCCTTCTTCCCCATTCTCTGGTGATGAGGAACGGAGGGTGGGGATCATTATATCGCTGCTCAGGGGTAACGCTCAGTCCTGGGCCTTTTCGCTGCCGGAGGGGGCACGGCCCCTCCGTTCAGTGGATGAATTCTTTTTAGCCCTGGGTCAGATATATGATGATCCGGATCGTATTGCTCTGGCTGAGTCTAGACTACGTCTATTATGCCAGGGTAAACAATCCGCAGAGATATACTGCTCAGAATTTCGGAGATGGGCAGCTGATACTGGTTGGAATGATGCTGCACTCCGAAGTCAATTTTGCCATGGTCTTTCAGAGGGATTGAAAGATGCATTTGCCTTTCATGAAAGGCCTATTTCCTTGGACTCAGGCTGTTCGTATTGACAGGCGTCTTAGAGAGAGAGGAGAGATCTCTCCTTCCTGTCATACTCAGTCCCAGGACAGTGCAGCGGTCCCATTCTGTGCGCAGGGGTCTCAGTCGCTGTCAGCCCCTTCTGAGCAGGAGCCCATGCAGCTGGGGTTGATTGCTTCTGACAATAGAAGATTCAGCCCGCATGGGAGGGTTTGTTTTTATTGTGGAGGTATAAATCATTTGGCAAATGTTTGTCCCTCTAGGAGATTCAGGCAGTTCTCTGGGAGTAATAAAGAAACAAAGAGGAAAAAATCTTTTAAAAATGTTCCATCTTTTACTATTGGCAGGGTTGAGGCGGAAATTGAAGGTTTTCCGTTTGCTTGTAGTTCCCGTTTTGTCCTGCCTGCTAGGGTGGCGCTAGAGAGCAAGATCATTTTTTGTGAGATTTTTGTGGATAGTGGAGCAGCGGTCAATCTCATTGATAGTCAATTTGCAATAACTCATGGTTTCCAGGTGTGCACTTTGGGAAAGGATATTCCTGTTTTTGCTATTGATTCCGCTCCACTTTCTCAGAAATCATTAAAGGGCATAGTTCACAATATCCATTTAATTGTGAGTGATGCTCATGTTGAGGATGTGTCATGTTTCGTCCTTAGCGGTTTGCCTACTCCTCTAGTGTTGGGGCTACCCTGGCTCACTAAACATAATCCCACCATTGATTGGCAAGCGAGGCAAATAAATGGTTGGAGTGACTTTTGCAGAGAGAATTGCCTCACGACATCTGTTTCTGAGGTTGCTACTAAGACTGTACCATCTTTTCTCTCTGAATTTTCGGATGTCTTCTCTGAGAGTGGAGTTCAGGATTTGCCCCCGCACAGGGAGTACGATTGCCCTATTAATCTCATCCCAGGCGCCAAGCTGCCTAAATCTCGTTTATACAATCTTTCCCAACCTGAAAGGATCGCTATGCGTGCTTATATCTCTGAGAGTCTGAGAAAAGGACACATACGACCCTCGAAGTCACCTGTTGCCGCTGGTTTTTTCTTTGTTAAGAAAAAAGATGGTTCTTTAAGACCTTGTCTGGATTTCAGGGAGCTGAACAGTATCACTATTCGTGACCCTTATCCGCTTCCTCTAATCCCGGACCTGTTTAACCAGGTTGTTGGGGCTAAAGTCTTTTCCAAATTAGATCTAAGAGGGGCATACAACCTGGTCAGGGTCAGAGAAGGAGACGAATGGAAGACGGCCTTCAATACCCCTGAGGGCCATTTTGAAAATTTGGTTATGCCTTTTGGTTTGATGAATGCCCCAGCCGTTTTTCAGCATTTCGTGAACAGCATTTTTTATCATTTGATGGGAAAATTTGTATTAGTGTATTTGGATGACATTTTGATTTTTTCTCCTGATTTCAAAACTCATAAGGAACATTTACGTCAGGTCTTGCTCATTCTGCGGGAGAATAAATTATATGCGAAACTGGAAAAATGTTTGCGGTTCCAGAAATTCAATTTCTGGGGTTTCTTCTCTCCGCTTCTGGTTTTCGCATGGACCCCGAGAAGGTCCGCGCTGTGCTTGAGTGGGAGCTTCCTGAGAATCAGAAGGCGCTGATGCGTTTTTTGGGCTTTGCCAATTATTACAGGAAGTTTATTTTGAATTATTCCTCTATTGTTAAACCACTCACTGATATGACCAGAAAGGGGGTAGATTTTTCTTCTTGGTCGGTAGAGGCGCATAAGGCTTTTTCTAATATCAAGGAGAGTTTTGCTTCCGCTCCCATCTTGGTGCAACCTGATATTTCTTTACCCTTCATAGTTGAGGTTGATGCTTCTGAGGTGGGTGTGGGTGCGGTCTTGTCTCAGGGTTCCTCTCCTGCCAAATGGCGACCGTGTGCCTTTTTCTCGAAAAAACTCTCCTCCGCAGAGAGAAATTACGATGTGGGAGATAGGGAATTGTTGGCCATCAAGTTGGCTTTTGAGGAATGGCGCCATTGGCTGGAGGGAGCCAGACACCCTATTACCGTGTTTACTGACCATAAAAATCTGGCCAAATACTTGGAGTCAGCCAAGCGTCTGAACCCGAGACCACGAGTCAGAACCCGAGACAGGCCAGATGGTCTTTGTTCTTTTCAAGATTTAATTTTGTTGTCACGTTCCGCCCTGGAGTTAAGAATGTGAAGGCAGATGCCCTGTCACGTTGTTTTCCGGGAGGCGGGAATTTTGAAGACCCGGGTCCCATTTTGGCTGAAGGTGTGGTGGTCTCTGCTCTTTTTTCTGAATTGGAGGCAGAGGTGCAGGCAGCCCAGTCAGAGGCTCCTGATCTTTGTCCTCCTGGGAGGTTGTTTGTGCCTCTCGCTTTAAGACACAAGATTTTTAAGGAACACCACGACACGGTCCTTGCTGGGCACCCGGGGGCAAGAGCCACACTGGATCTCATCGCTCAGAGATTCTGGTGGCCTGCGCTTCGTAAGTCGGTTGAGGGTTTTGTGGCAGCCTGCGAGACTTGCGCTCGTGCCAAAGTCCCTCATTCACGGCCATCAGGTCCTCTCCTTCCCTTACCCATTCCTTCCCGTCCTTGGACACATCTGTCCATGGACTTCATAACGGACCTGCCTCGTTCCTCGGGGAAAACTGTGATTCTGGTGGTGGTGGACCGTTTTAGACTGTGATTCTGGTGGTGGTGGACCGTTTTAGCAAAATGGTGCATTTCATCCCTTTTCCTGGTTTGCCCAATGCTAAGACGCTGGCGCAGGCATTTATTGATCACATTGTCAAATTGCACGGTATTCCTTCAGACATAGTCTCTGATAGGGGCACGCAGTTTGTTTCCAGATTCTGGAAGGCTTTCTGTTCTCGCTTGGGGGTTCGGTTGTCATTCTCTTCTGCTTTCCACCCGCAGTCGAATGGCCAGACAGAGCGCGTCAATCAGAATCTGGAGACATATCTGCGCTGTTTTGTGGCGGAGAATCAAGAGGATTGGTGTTCTTTTTTGTCCCTTGCTGAGTTTCGCTTTAAATAACCGTCGTCAGGAGTCCTCTGATAAGTCACCATTTTTTGGTGCATATGGGTTTCATCCGCAGTTTGGGACTTTCTCGGGAGAGGGGTCTTCTGGTTTACCTGATGAGGACAGATTCTCCTCGTCTTTGTCATCTATTTGGCAAAAGATTCAGGATAATCTAAAGAGCATGAGTGAGAGATATAAGCGTGTGGCAGATAAGAGACGTGTGCCTGGTCCGGACCTGAATGTTGGTGATCTGGTGTGGTTGTCTACCAAGAATATCAAATTGAAGGTTCCCTCCTGGAAGTTGGGTCCTAGGTTTATTGGGCCTTACAAAATCCTGTCTGTCATCAATCCTGTTGCCTACCGTCTTGATCTTCCTCAGACTTGGAAGATCCATAATGTTTTTCATAAGTCCTTATTGAAACCTTATGTTCAACCCATTGTACCCTCGCCTTTGCCTCCTCCTCCGATTATGGTTGATGGGAATCTTGAATTTCAGGTCTCTAGGATTGTGGATTCTCGTCTTGTCCGCGGTTCTCTTCAGTACCTTGTTCATTGGGAGGGTTATGGTCCTGAGGAGAGGATGTGGGTCCCAGTGACGGACATTAAGGCCTCTCGTCTCATCAGAGCTTTCCATAGGTCTCATCCTGAGAAGGTGGGTTCTGAGTGTCCGGAGTCCACTCGTAGAGGTAGGGGTACTGTCACAACCAGACAGCTGAGAAGCTCTGACAGAGGCCTTTCAGAACCTCCTCCTTGAGTTTTCTTTGTTGTGGTATTCAGTTCCTCATCTCGTTAGCCTCTCTCAGCTGTCATGTAGTTGGACTGATTGCTTCCCTTTAAATTCCTCCCCATAATGCTTTACTGGGCGGCTTATACTTCTTCCTGGAGTGTGTGTGCATGCTGATCCTGTTTCCCAGTCTGCTACAAAGTTAAGTGCTGTACATTTATCTGTTATTTTCTGTTTGCTGGATCCCAGGTGACCCTGACTCCCTCCGTGTCTGGTGTAGGGAGCCGGTGGTCGTGTCCCCTCACTATTGTAGGGTGTTCAGGGGTTATATAGTCGAGGTACGTGGATATGCAACCATCCACCTTTGGGATCTTTGCATAGGCTGAGCAGCCAGGGAAAGTGCTAGGTCTTGTGCAGGGGTCTCCCTTTTGGTTCCTTAGCTTTGGATCCAGTGAGTCATATATGCATGTTGCTTTGTCTTGTTTCCTGTACACTGTCCGTGACAGATAAGCTATCAATGTCAAATAGGTGCAGGTCCCACCTCTGGATCCTACTCCAGTCTCCAAAGTGGGATCCCACAGCTGCCGATCACCACAGGATAGAGACCACTGGCCTATGGGTAACACAACATAGGCACGTCACAGGTGACTTATATTGAAGTCACCGGAGTGAATGTCACGAGCGACTTGCGACACAAAATCCAGCATGTCTTGATTTTCTGCGACTGTTGCATTGCAACGCCAAAGACATACTGTACATTGCATGAAATGTCGCACAGCTTTCTTGTCTTGCGACACGTTGCCGTGTAGCACTAGATTAATGCTTTCAGAATGTATACCCGTATGTTAATGGCTGTTTTTTATTCCAGTCTCGTCGCTGCCATATTGTATTTTTTTCCTACAATACTCACAAAATTGAGACAAAACATGCAATAAAACCACAATATGAGAATGCACACTGACTCAAGCGATTTGATGAGTGATTCCAATTCAGGCTGAGGATATGGCTGTGCTTGCTCCATAAATGATGATCAGTATTCAAGGCTGGTCCTGAGAGCTGCATGCACAGACGAGGGGCATCATATGAAATACGAGTGATCAGGATATACTGTAAGTATAAATGGTGTACAGGCAGCAGTCACACCCAGGCACTGGTACCAAAGGTGAGCCAAGCGTCAAGCTATGACCCTGCAAGTATCGTAAAAAAAATGTACACTTCCCTTTTAATAAAGTCATTTCTGAAAAATGATACCGCCTATAGTTCTCACCGTAAGTAAATATCACACTGTAATGACCAAGAAACGAGAAGAGAAACATAACTTTCCTGTAACTGCTTACAAAACAATCTAAAATTACAGTGAGTGGGTAAAAAGTGAAGATTAGACGTGTCTAAGGCTACTTTCACACTAGCGTTTTTTTTGCAGATCCTTCATGGATCTGCAAAAACACTTCCCTTACAATAATACAACCGCATGCATCCGTCATGAACGGATCCGGTTGTATTATGTTTTCTATAGCCATGACGGATCCGTCTTGAACACCTTTGAAAGTCAATGGGGGACGGAACCGTTTTCTATTGTGTCAGAGAAAAGGGATCCGTCCCCATTGACTTACATTTTGTGTCAGGACGGATCCGTTTGGCTCCGCTTCATCAGGCGGACAGCAAAATGCTGCAAACAGCGTTTTGGTGTCCGCCTCCGGAGGCAAAACTGATGCATTATGAGCGGATCCTTTTCCATTCAGAATGCATTAGGGCAAAACCGATCTGTTTTGGACCGCTTGTGAGAGCCCTGAACGGATCACGATTGTTTTTTTTTTTTTCAGTTTCCATTCCGTTTTTGCAGATTCCGTATACGGAAACATTCATTTCAATGGTTCCGCTACAAAAACGCAATGTACTCAGTATGCATTCCGTTTCCATATTTCCGTATATCCGTTCTGCTGAAAGATAGAACTTGTCCTATTATTGCCCGCAAATAACGATCCGTGGCTCCATGCAAGTCAATGGGTCCGCAAAAAATATGGAATGCATACGGAACACATCCGTATGTCATCCGTTTTTTGCGGATCTGTGCCCACTTTGCCCATGTGTAGTTAAAACACATTACTGTACATTACATTAATGATTAAAAATGTTATGTTTCTGTTTGCGATCCGCAAACAACGGATCGCATACGGAAACCATATGGAGATTTTTTTGCTGAACTACGGAACAGAAATGGAAACACAATGGAAACAAAAAATGGAACAACGGATCCGTTAAAAACGGACCGCAAAATACTGAAAAAGCCATACGGCTGTGTGCAAGAGGCCTAATCCTAAGGCCTCCTGCGCACGAACGTATTCGTTCCATTACGTGCATTGAAGACCGCAATTTGCAGTCCCCAATGCACGGGCAACCTCCGTGCGGCGCTGGGACGGATCTAGACCCATTCAACTTGAATGGGTCGGCATCCGTCCGTTCCGCAAAAAGAAAGAGCAAATTCTATCTTTTTGCAGAAAGAAGGACGGAACGGAACCCCACGGAGGCACTCCGTAGTGCTTCTGTAGTGTTCCGTTCCGTGCTTCTGTTCCGCATCTCCGGATTTGCAGATCCATTCAAGTCAATGGGTCTGCATCCGTGATGCGGAATGCACATGAAATGGTGCCCGTGTATTGCGGATCCGCATATGCGGTCTGCAATACGACAATGGGACACCTACGGTCGTGTGCAGGAGGCCTAATATGTGCACAGAGGAGTCGTAGTCACGGCAGGAAGGCCGGACGATGCAGCAACTCAGATATCAACTTGGAATATCTTGATGAATTATGCTCATGTAATAAATTGCAGTATAAATATTTAATGGTCCAGCATTGCCATATCAGAGTGAGCTTACAATATAAAGCAGGAGGAAAAACTAAAGCAGGAAAAAGTACAGCAATTTTCCATTTTTTTGCATTTCGTTTTTTCTCCCTTCCTTCACAGAGCCATAACTTTTTTTTTCTGTTCACATAGCCATATGAGGGCTTGTTTTTGTCAGGACAAGTTTTACTTTTTAATGGCACCATTTAATTTTGTGTATGATGTACTGGGAAGCTGGAAAAAAATTCCAACTGGGGTGGAATTGGAAAAAAAAAATGCAATTCCAGCACAGTTTTATGGGTTTTGTTTTTACAACATTCACTAGGTGGTAACACTGACCTGTTATCTCCATTCTACAGGTCGCTGTAATTATGCAGTGATACCATATTTCTATAGTTTTTCTTGTGTTTTAAAACTAAAGAAAAAAAACTTTGGAAAAACTTTTTTTTTCTTTGCAATGTCATATTTTGACCCTCATAACTTTTTTTATAGTTACGTTTACGGAGCTGTGTGAGGGCTCATTTTTTGCAGGGCAATATGTAGTTCTTTTGGATACCATTTGCAGTGTGTTTGGCTTTTTTATCACTTTATAATTTTTTGAGACATGAAGCGAAAAAAACAAATCAGCTATTTTGATTTTTTTCCGTTATGGCGTTCACTGTATGGGATAGATGCATTTATATTTTAATAGTATGGGCGATTTGGAATGCAGCAGTACAAATCATGTTTTTTTGCTTAATATTTATAATGAGGAAAAAGGGTGATTTAAATTCTTATATTTTTTAAAATATTTTTAAAAACTTTTTTCATTTACATTAATGTCATGGAACCATGAACCAGACGTACAACAAGAGATGAGTGGAAATAAGAAGGCTTTATTGAAAATAAAGCTGTAAGGCAAAAGTCCAAACGGATGGCTAAACCGAAGCAGGGTCTTGCGAAACCAGGGATCAGGAACCAGAAGGGTAGTCAGACGAAGCCAGGATCAGGAATCAGCAGGGTAGTCAGACGAAGCCAGGATCAGGAATCAGCAGGGTAGTCAGACGAAGCCAGGATCAGGAACCAGAAGCAGCAGCAGTCTTAGAAGCATGTGAGCACAGGAGGACCAAGCAAGGAACTGAAGCCACAGACCTCCTATATATATGAGCTAGGCATCCAGCTCCTCCCAGTGGGAAGGAGGAGCCGCAGGGTGGGAGGCTACAAGAAACCCAGAAACCAAGATGGCCGCCAGCACATGTCAAACGAAGGAGGACAGCAAGGAGGTAAGACCATGACAGTACCTCCCCCTCAAGGGCCCCTCCTCCGCGGAGTAAGGAACGGTTTCTGAGGGAAGCGTGCGTGGAAGGCTCGGAGCAAGGCAGGAGCATGGACATCTGCGGAGGGAACCCAGGAACGCTCCTCTGGACCATAACCACGCCAATGGACCAAAAACTGCACCCGGCCGCGGACCAGGCGTGAGTCCAGGATATTGCTCACCTCATACTCCTCACGATTGCCCACTTGGACCGGACGAGGCCGAGGAATCGAGGAAGTGAAACGATTACACACCAGTGGCTTCAACAGGGAGACATGAAACACGTTGGAGATCCGCATGCCAGGAGGAAGCGCAAGGGCATAGGCTACCGGGTTTACCCTGCGAAGCACTCGGAAGGGACCAACAAAGCGAGGCGCCAGCTTGGGAGTGGGCACTCGAAGGTTGAGGTTGCGGGTGGACAACCATACGCGGTCTCCGACCTGGTAGGAAGGAGCGGGCGCTCGTCTGCGATCAGCCTGGAGTCTCTGGCGCTGCGCAGAGACCTCAAGGGACCTCTGGATCTGTACCCAAGAAGCACGTAGGACGGAAAGGTGATCCTCCACAGCCGGAATATCCTGGGGAGAGAATACCTCCGGTAACACGGCAGGTTGGAACCCATAATTGGCCATGAAGGGAGACGTCCCAGAGGAAGAGTTCACCGCCGTGTTCCTGGCAAACTCAGCCCAAGGCAGGAGGTCAACCCAATTGTCTTGGTGATCGGAGACATAGCAACGAAGGAATTGCTCCAAGGCCTGATTGGATCGTTCTGCGGCCCCATTGGACTGAGGGTGGTAGGCCGAGGAGAAAGAGAGATGAATCCCCAACTGGGAGCAAAAGGCGCGCCAGAACCTGGACACAAACTGACTCCCCCGATCCGACACAATCTCCTTGGGCAAACCGTGCAACCGGAAGACCTCCCTGGCAAAAATCGAGGCCAACTCTTGTGCAGAGGGTAACTTCTTAAGAGGAACACAGTGGCACATTTTGGAAAACCGATCCACTATCATGAGAATGACCGTATGGCCTCGGGATGCAGGGAGGTCCACAATGAAATCCATCCCCAGGTGTGACCATGGACGCTCCCCGGTGGCTATGGGTTGCAAAAGGCCCAACGGAAGGTGCCGAGGGGACTTACTCTGGGCACAAACGGAGCATGCCGCTACATATGCGGCGATGTCGGAACGTAGAGAAGGCCACCAGAACAGACGTGAAACAGCCCAGGACAGCTGATTCTTTCCAGGATGCCCCGCGGCCTTGGAGTTATGGTAGGTTCGCAACAACCGAGTGCGCAACTCCTCAGGCACAAAACACCTGCCGTTGGGTCTCCCAGAGGGAGCACCAGATTGAGCCGCCAAAATCTGCTCACCCAGGGGAGAGGTCAGGCTGGTGCGAATGGCGGCCAGGATCTGATTCGGAGGTATGACCGAAGTCGGAATCGACTCCTCCCCGGACAGCTCGGAGTACTGCCGTGATAAGGCATCCGCTCTGATGTTCTTGGAACCGGGTAGGTAGGAGACCACGTAATTAAAACGTGACAAGAACAGAGCCCATCTGGCCTGACGTGGTGTCAATCTCTTGGCCTCAGAGAGGTAGGTCAGATTCTTGTGGTCCGTCAGGATGAGAACCGGAACCACCGAGCCCTCGAGCAAGTGCCTCCATTCTTTAAGGGCCTGCACGATGGCCAATAACTCCCTGTCACCAATCTGGTAGTTGCACTCCGCGGAAGACAGTTTCCGGGAGTAAAACCCACAAGGAAGCAGAGGACCCTCTGGTGTTCTACGCTGAGACAGGAGGGCGCCTACTCCCGTCTCAGACGCGTCCACCTCGAGGACAAACGGCAACCCAGGGTTGGGATGCGACAGAATCGGAGCCGACACAAAGGCGGACTTTAGAGCCTCAAAAGCTCGGATGGCCTCGGGCGGCCAGACCTGGGGATTACTGCCCTTCTTGGTCAGATCCGTGAGAGGCTTGGCTAGCATGGAAAAGTCCCTGATGAACTTCCGATAATAATTGGCGAAGCCCAAAAAGCGCTGCAGGGCACGAAGACCACTGGGCTGGGGCCACTGTAAGACAGCCGAAACCTTCTCAGGATCCATGGAGAACCCCTCAGCGGAAATGATGTAACCTAAGAAGGTTACCTGGGATCGGTGAAATTCGCATTTCTCAAGCTTACCGAACAGCTTGTTCTCTCGTAACCGTTGCAACACTCGTCTGACATCCAGAATGTGGGCCTCCATGGATTCAGAATATACCAAGATGTCATCCAAATAGACCACCACACACTGCTGCAACAGGTCACGGAAAACATCGTTGATGAATTCCTGGAAGACTGCGGGCGCATTGCACAACCCAAAGGGCATAACCAAGGATTCATAATGACCGGTCCTGGTGTTAAACGCGGTCTTCCACTCATCGCCCGCCTTGATCCTTACCAGGTTATATGCCGCCCTCAGGTCGAGTTTGGTAAAGACTGTGGCCCCTTTGAGGCGATCGAACAGCTCGGAAATCAAGGGTATCGGGTAAGCGTTCTTGATCGTGATGCGATTGAGACCCCTGTAATCGATGCAAGGCCTCAACTCACCGCCCTTCTTTTTCACAAAGAAAAATCCAGCCCCTGCCGGGGACGAGGATTTGCGAATGTGTCCGCGTGAAAGCGCCTCCCTCACGTACTCCTCCATGGCCTCATTCTCCGCTACCGACAGTGGATAGACTTTGCCACGAGGCGGAACGGCACCAGATTGTAACTCTATGGCACAATCGTATGGGCGGTGCGGAGGTAGGGCAACCGCACGCACCTTATCGAATACATCCCGGTACTCCTCGTATTCAGGAGGCAACAGAGAGTCCGAGGAAGTACACAGCAACTTGACAGGCCCATGGATGCAACTAGCCCCACACTGCGGTGACCACGAGAGGATCTCGGCCGATTTCCAATCGAAAGTCGGATTATGCTTCTGGAGCCAGGGGTACCCCAAGACCACCGAGTAGTGTGGAGACGAAATAACCTGGAGACAGACCGACTCTCTGTGAACGGCACCAATGGCCATCCCCACTGGAAGGGTCTCATGAGTCACGTGTGGCGGCAGAAGGGGTCTGCCGTCTATCGCCTCAAGAGCCAGTGGGGAACCTCGAGGCTGCAGAGGAATGGAATTGGCGGCAGCGAACACACTATCAATGAACAAACCACCAGCACCAGAGTCCACCAACGCCTGGGTCGTCACCGAGCCCCCGACCCAGGAGAGGACAACAGTAATCAGTGGTTTGTCAACACGGGAAACCGGGGACGAGGAGACTCCACCCAAGATCTGCCCCCGACAGGATCTCAGGTGCGAGCGTTTCCCGGACGGTTCGGGCATGCCAACCGAAAATGCCCACCGAGACCACAGTACATGCATCGGCCCTCGCGTCTCCGGAGTACCCTCTCCCCCTCGGACAGGCGAGCAAACCCCAGCTGCATGGGTTCACCCCCAGACAAGTCATCCCCAGGAGGCGTGGGAGGAGAGGGAGGCACGGGTGGGACAGCAAACGTAGGCGCCAATCTGTTAGAAGAGCCTCCGCAGGCTCTCCTTAAAGGAAGGTCTCTCCCTGAGTCTGGTGTCAATCAAAATCAGGAAAGAAATAAGAGACTCGAGCTCCACTGGTAGGTCCTTAGCTGCAACCTCATCCTTCAAGGCATCCGAGAGACCATGAGAGAAAGCAGCGACCAGAGCCTCATTATTCCAGCCCACCTCTGCTGCCAGGGTACGAAACTCAATGGCGTATTCAGCTACGGATCGTGAACCCTGTCTGATGGACATAAGGAGCTTCGCAGCAGAGGCAGCACGAGCCGGCACATCGAATACCTTCCGAAGAGAAGCAACAAAACCAGAAAACTCGGCAACCACCGGATTGTTGTTCTCCCATAAAGGGCTGGCCCAGGCCAAGGCCTTGTCCGAGAGCAGCGAGATCAAGAAGCCCACCTTTGATCTCTCAGTAGGAAAGGCATGTGGCAGCAACTCGAAGTAAATGCCCACCTGGTTAAGGAAACCTCGGCACTGAGTTGGCTCTCCCCCAAAGCGCTGTGGAAGGGGGGCAGAACCGGTCATACCCCGAAACACCGCAGGCGCAGCAACAGGTGTCGGGGTAGACTCTGGCGCAACAACCGGAGCGGCAGTAGGAGCGGGCCCAGGAGCGACAACCGACCCATCGGCAACGGAAGCTAAATGAGCCGTGCGTTCAAGCAGGGTTTGCAACGCCACAGCGAACCGACCCAACAGGTGATCCTGCTGATCAAGTCTGGCAACCAGCGTAGGTAGCGAGGATGGCCCTGTACCGTCAGAATTCATGGCTTGGTCCTAATGTCATGGAACCATGAACCAGACGTACAACAAGAGATGAGTGGAAATAAGAAGGCTTTATTGAAAATAAAGCTGTAAGGCAAAAGTCCAAACGGATGGCTAAACCGAAGCAGGGTCTTGCGAAACCAGGGATCAGGAACCAGAAGGGTAGTCAGACGAAGCCAGGATCAGGAATCAGCAGGGTAGTCAGACGAAGCCAGGATCAGGAATCAGCAGGGTAGTCAGACGAAGCCAGGATCAGGAACCAGAAGCAGCAGCAGTCTTAGAAGCATGTGAGCACAGGAGGACCAAGCAAGGAACTGAAGCCACAGACCTCCTATATATATGAGCTAGGCATCCAGCTTCTCCCAGTGGGAAGGAGGAGCCGCAGGGTGGGAGGCTACAAGAAACCCAGAAACCAAGATGGCCGCCAGCACATGTCAAACGAAGGAGGACAGCAAGGAGGTAAGACCATGACAATTAAGTCCTGTTAGCGGAATTTAATGTGCAATCACTAGAGAGCTTCTCTCATACACTGCAATGACTTACTATTGAAGCCAATGAGAGATTTAGTGTGTTCCTATAGAGCCCTGCCCCTGCCTGTGGCAGAGCTCCATAGGAACATCGCTGTGGCAGGCATCCGAGGCTCTAGCACATGGGAGATGTTCAGGCCCCGGGAATGCAACATTCTCAGGAAAAAGCCAGTCAGATGCTTTGGTCACACTCGACCACAGTAACTGAGGGTTTAAATGTCTGTGATCGGTGTTATCTCCGATCACAGACATTAGCTCCAGGCATCTGCTGGGTAAAACAGCAGGCACTCGGGGGCTTTTGTGCCAGCTCCACTCCAGAGCAGGTGCCATCTTTAAACACCCAACTTGAACCATACATGTATGTCGCAAATCAGGAAGAGGTTTAAGGGATTTTCCTGGAATGTTAACTATTAGGGCTCATGCACACGTCCGTTCCTTTTTTTGTTCGGTACGTATGCAGAACCATTCAGTTCAATGGGCCCGCAAAAAAAATAATGGAATTACTCTGTGTTCATCCTGTATCTGTATGTCCACAAGTCCGTTCCACAAAAAAACAGAACATGTCTTATTCTTGTCCATTTTGCAAACAAGGACAGGTATTGTTACAATGGATCTGCTAAAAAAAACAAAAAACGGATGTAACACATACGTCACACAGATGTCATCTGTTGTTTTTTGTTTTTTTTTGCGGTTGTGTGTTTTGTGGACCGCAAAACTCATACAGTCATGTGCATGAGCCCTGAAGAGAAATCCCCTAGTCTGATAGATTCATACCCACCTGCTTACCACCGCTGTGGTCCTGTGAGCTGGCTCCCTTTTTCCATCTTCCAGTCCCCCTCTTGTTTTCTCGTGGCCAGGGCATAGGCAGGACTGCAGCAAGGAGCAGGTAATTATGAATTTATCAGGAGGCAATGAAGACTAGCGGTCATTCATTGATTGTTAATATTCCCAGTGAACCTGTACCTAAACGTTCACAATTTTTTTTTCTGTTTTAGAAATAGCCTAAAAATAATTTTTCCAATGTAATTTATTTATTGATATTCTAATTTTATTACAAAAAAAGAGTCTGCTGAAGCTCCTGCCTCCTGAGCACTTTTCACTACAGAGCATGAAAATCAGTGCACCGCACATGTGTATACGGTGTATGAAAATGAATTTGTAATATTTGTATTATACACGCTGCAGTGAGCTCTGTCCTGAGGAGAGCACATATCCCTGCTCCTGCCCTGCTGAAAGGTTCCAGCGAAGCACAGTGAGGACAGGCAGGAGCTATGCACAGAACATGGCTGCTCCTGCCTGTCCTTGCAGGGTGCACCTGCACTGACGTTCTATGACAGTATGAGCAGGATCAGGGAGACGTGCTCTCCTCAGGACAGAGCGAACTGCAGCGCGTATAATATAAAACTGTATCTGCACACCATATACATGGATATGGTGTACGGATTCTCTATGCGCTGTAGTGAATAGCGCTCGGGAAGCAGGAAATTCAGGAGCCTCCTTTTGTATTACAATTAGAAAATCAATAAATACACTATATTAGAAAAATTATTTTTATGCTATTACTAACACTTAGCCATTGATTAGCTGAGAGAGTGTCTCCACTCTCCAACCATTTCCTCTGTGTCCGGCCGGGAGCAGGAAGTAAAAAGCAGTGGGGACAATAGCAGCGTGGGCAAGGGGTGGAATTAAAATGTTTAACAACAGGTTCCCTACTCAACGGCGGACACGCGGGTCACGACACATGTTTACATATACATACCACATACCGTATATATACACAACACACACCCATGAATACACCATATGTACACTACAAACACATACCAACCAACTTTTAAAAAACCTAAGCAGCTAAACTATGGAATGGAAGTGCTCCTCTCCAGCTGCCGCTGTAATTTTAACAACCAGATCTGGAGAACCTGAGGGAACTGGCTGAATCCCATGCCTGACAGGGGGTCAGCGAGATAAATTATATGTCATTTTTGTCTTTAAAGAGGTTGTGCCACGTTATCCCCTATCCACTGGATAACTAGCTGATCTCTGGGAGTCTGAAAAATGAACTAAAAATCTATGTTCACTTTTCCCCTTATGAATATTCTAAAAAATGATCTCTTTCTGCATTTGGGAGCCACAGGGGAATTAAAGTGTGTATCTGACCTCTCTATATCACATGTAATAAAATCTGTGATATTATACCTATGTTCTTCTTTTTTACTTTATTTGAAAACATTTGCGTGTTGTGTTTCACCTTATTACGTCCTTCTCTTACACAGAAAAAAAAAAGAAAAGATCCTCTTTTGATTTATTAAAACTCCTAGTGATGGTATCTGTAATATTACTCATTTTTAGATCTTTGGGGAATTTTTGGGGTTGAGGAACCAATACATTGATAATTTCTCAAAATGTGTGTTTTCTTCAGTGTTTTAATATGGCAACTCTTATGATACAGTCTTGCCTTAGATTGCTACTTTTACAGTTTCATCCATTCTCTTTGTAAACCTCCATCCAGGCTCCTCTAATTAACTTTTTTTTCATAATTTTGTTCTATTAGGTAATCTTCTGTCATTTTAGACTGAGTAATTAAATCCCCCTTTCTAGTGCAGTTTGTTCTGTAACCATGGGCTATGATAATAGCTGGAAACATGAATCAGTCAGTTGTATTAAAATATTTTTTTGTTTTATTCAACCCGCCACCGTCTTTAAAAATTCCCCCAAAAATGTAATGCTCTCACTGCTGAATTCTAAAATAAATTGGAGATAGTAGACGTTGTCGTTCATATACTGAATAAAGGATTTTAAAGCCTTTCCAAACTCTAACAATATCATCTCTGTAATGCTTATATCCTTTCAAATTCATTAAAAAATAATTATGTCAAGAAAAGATATGTTTTATCCTTCAGATTGCCAGGTACAGATTAGCATTTTGCACCCATGGCTATCCCGATGGTCTGGAGCAGGGCTGGCCAACCTGAGGCTCTCCAGCTGTTGCAAAACTACAACTCCCAGCATGCCCAGTCTGCCTACAGCTATAAATCTACAGCACGGCACAGTGGGGGTTGTAGTTTTACAACATCTGGAGAGCCGCAGGTTGGCCAGCCCTGACTCTGGAGGAAGAACACATTATTCTGAAACTAGTATCAAAACGTATTAACACTAAGATTGATCTCGTGCCAAGTCGTCATTTCTCCTATCAAATGCTGGAAATCTCTGAGATAAGCTCACATTTTAATTCAATATTTTTGAATAAATATGTGAATATTTTCAGAGATCCTCAGTCAATGAAGGATATTTATTAAGCCCTTTACCCCACTTTTATGGCGTGAAAAAGTTAAAAATGTTGTCGCATGCCATATGTGCACCATAATTTGTGACTTTTTAAAATTCTCGACACTTTTCTGAAGTGGTGAGAAAAAGGGGGACAGGGCTTACAAGAGGGGGAGTGCTTCATGCGGTCCACAGGATTTACTATAACTTACGCTAGAAGTTGGCATAAGTTATAGCTGAAGTCTGCACCTGCCCCTGGCTGGCATAGACTTCAGTATGTGGTGCATGGCAGGGCAAAGATGTGCCTAATTTAGGCTACTTTAACACTAGCGTTATTATTTTCCGGTATTGAGATCCATCATAGGCAGTGGCGTACCAAGGGGGGGGGGGGGGGGGCGGGGGGGGGCGGGCCGCCCCGGGTGCCACTCACAAGGGGGGTGCCAGGCCGCCTGTCTTTAAAAAAAAAAAATGTATTTTTTATTCTTCAGGGCCGCACCGCCGATCGCCACAGGCGGCGCGGCCCTGGATGTAATTGCGGCCGTGCTGTGGGGCAGGGGAGGGAGAGGCGTGTCCCTCCCCTGTTCTTCTGATGCCTGCAGCCTATCAGAGGCCGGCTCAGGCAGCGCGATGATGTCATTATCATCGCAACGTCTGACTCCGGCAGCACACAGCAGGGACACAGGCCGGAAAAGGCTTGCATCGCTGCTGAGCTGATGGAGGTAAGTATTCGTTTTTTTGTTTTTTTTTCCTCTTTGCGGGGGGGGGCCTGGCACTATGGGGGGGAGATCTGGCACTATGGGGGGGGGGAGCTGGCACTATGGGGGAACTAGCACTATGGGGGGGAACTATAGGGGGAGCTGGCACTATAGGGGGAGCTGGCACTATAGAGGGAGCTGGCACTATAGGGGGGCTGGCACTATGGGGGGAGATCTGGCACTATGGGGGGAGATCTGGCACTATGGGGGGAGATCTGGCACTATGGGGGGAGATCTGGCACTATGGGGCAGCTGGCACTATAGAGGGAGCTGGCACTATGGGGAGGGAGCTGGCACTATGGGGGGAGATCTGGCACTATGGGGGAACTAGCACTATGGGGGGGGCACTATAGGGACAGCTGGCACTATAGGGGGAGCTGACACTATAGAGGGAGCTGGCACTATAGGGGGGCTGGCACTATGGGGGAGATCTGGCACTATGGGGGGGGCTGGCACTATGGGGGAACTAGCACTAGGGGGAGCTGGCACTATAGGGGGAGCTGGCACTATAGGGGGGCTGGCACTATGGGGGGGGGAGCTGGCACTATGGGGAGGGGGAGCTGGCACTATGGGGGGGGGAGCTGGCACTATGGGGGCATTTCTTACTGGCACATTATGGGGGGGCACCATGGGGGAGAGGAGCACTATGGGGGTATCTGTGGGCTTTTTTTTAATTATTGGCACATTCTGGGGGGCACTATAGGGGAGAGCAGCACTATGGGGCATCTGGTGTTACTATAGGGGCATAATTTGGGGGCACTATGGGGAAGTGGGGGCTCTAAAGTGGTCTTTTGTATTGGAACATTATGGGGGGCACTGGCATTTGGTGGCACTAAGGGGGCATTTTTTACTGGCACATTATGGGAGGCACTATAGGGGAGAGCGGCACTATGGGGGAGTGGAGCACTATTGAGGCATATGGTGGCACTAAGGGGCATTTTTTTACTGGCACATTGTGGGGGAGGAGCACTATAGGGGCATCTGCTGGGGGCACTAAGGGGCATTTTTTTACTGGCATATTATGGGGGACACTATGGGGAAGGGGGAGAGGAGCAGTATGAGGGCATTTACTGGGGCACTATATAGGGGTATTTTATACTGGCATACATTATGGGGACATTAGCTCAACTGCGGGCACTAAGTGGGGGTATTTCATGTACTGTCATATTATAGGGAAAATTAGTACCACTAGGGGGTATTATGGGGAGCTTTACTACTACTGGGGGCTATGAGGAACATGATTACTAGGGCACTATAGTAGTATTCCCAGGGGGACTGTTTCTGCAGTATAGTATTGGGGGTGGCAGGAAACTAATGTCTGTTTCTCAATCTCTGCAGAGACGGGAGATGGCAGAAAAATCATCATGGCGGTCTGGTCTGAATGGAGAAGATGAGGAAAGAGAACGTCTACATCAAAGGTGACATCACTGGATGTAAGAGGTATGTGGCGCTATGTAGGAGAGGAGATGCCCCTTATGAACCACTGATCACCCCATATAGACTCCCTGATCACCCCCCTGTCATTGATCACCCCCCTGTAAGGCTCCATTCAGAGGTGCGTATGATTTTTACGGATCCACTGATACATGGATCGGATCCGCAAAACACATGCGGATGTCTGAATGGAGCCTTACAGGGGGGTGATCAATGACAGAGGGGTGATCACCCATATAGACTCCCTGATCACCTCCGTCATTAATCACCCCCCTGTAAGGCTCCATTCAGACGTCCGTATGATTTTTACGGATCCACTGATACATGGATCGGATCCGCAAAACACATGCGGATGTCTGAATGTTTTGTAATAAATATTATTGAAAACATTGAAAAAAGTTTGTGCATGTTTTCTTAACTTTCTTGGGGGGGGGGGGGTGCCAAACAAAGGGTTCGCCCCGGGTGCCAAGCCAAATGCTCTAGGTACGCCCCTGATCATAGGGTTTCAATACCGGAAAAAAACGCTTCCGTTTTGTCCACATTCATTCAAGATCTTACAGGTGACGAGCAAGGATTATGGATTTACTTTGGGAAAATGATTCAAATACAGGTAGGAGGTATTTTACTTTACGCAGACCCTCTACTATCACACCCTCCCTTGGTCCCGTTCCTAATATCAGACTTTTTTTCAGGCGATTTTACAGGAGATCCAAAAGTTGACACCTAATACCTGTCTTGGTAAAAACTTGGGGAAGTAAAACTTACCACGATTCAGAGATTACAACATAATCCCTTTATTTGTCATTAAGGAAGCAGATAGAGGTGGGAATGTGGTCCTGTGGGATACGGATCTTTATATATGTGAAGCAAAGAGACAGCTGACCAATAGAACCTTCTATACTCCCTTACCTTCAGATCCTACAGCTGTCTTCAAGAAGAAATTGGATAAAGTATTGACCACAGTTTGCAATATGAATATCATCACAAAAAGGGAGCTACAATTTTTAGGAGGTCCCCCATCCTGTCATTTCAACCTTTTACATGCTACCTAAGGTGCATAAGAATATCACTAATCCTCCCGGCCATCCAATTGTGGCTAGAATTGGTGGTCTTTGTGAACAGGCCTGTATTTACTTGGATGTGGTATATGCCTTATTGTGCCCTTGGGGGAAGATATACATGGGACAAACGACACAGGAATTGCGTAAGAGGGCACAACAGCATCTTTCCAATATTGGCCTGGCATCATGGGACAAGCTTAGAGAAGAAAAACCTTTGACATCGGTGGCTCCTGATTTTTTTTGAACATCATGGAGGTAGGTGCAGTGGTTTGAAAATTGCTGGCTTAGATCTGATTCGTAAGAACATTAGGGGAGCACCTGTTTTACAACAACTGCCTAGATCTGAATCCAGGTGGATTTTTAACTTGGGTTCTCTTACACTGTTTGGTTTGAATGAGGAATTAACCTTTTCTGGTTATTATTTACAATAAGAGAGTAATATATAATAAGTTATTTAATTTAAATAAGATATTATAATTTTTTTCCACACACATTTTTTCACATATTTGCTCACATTTTACACTAATTTTGTCATTTTGTATTCTAGGTTTTCTTTATTTATTAGTACTTTGGATTTGTATCTGCGTTTGGGATTGGAGACAAAAGCACACCGCACTTTTCGGTAATATACATGGACACCCATATGGTTCCTAATGTTCAGCTTCCACGATCACTTTGTAGGTTCCCCCTTTCCTTTCCGTTTTCCCATAAAAAATTATGTTATATACATTACATTTGTTTGGATGCACTCTATCATTATAATATGTATAGGAATGATTAAATGTTAATTGAGTGTAATATATGACATGTATTGCATCCATTATTATATAGTATTATGTCTAAAATATATGAATTATAAATGGATCTAATTTCTATTATATATTCTTCTTATTTTTTTTATTGATTGATTTTATTTATTTATTTATTATCTATTTTCTATTTATTATGTTTTACATAAATTATTATGGATCATTGTGGTGATATATTTGGAATAATGTATTATGAATTTACCAATTATATTTTATATATTATAAATTATTTATTTATATAATCTGCATTTTTATGTTCATCTTTGTATAAATATAAGGCCTATTTGTTGAGGAAATGTAGGATTATTAATTCAGCTTCCACAATAACTTTGTAGGTTCCCCCTTTCCTATTTAAAGTCATGTTATATACATTACATTTGTTTGGATGCACTCTATCATTAAAATATGTATAGGAATTATTAAATATTAATGAGTGTAATATATGACATGTATTGTATCCATTATTATATAGTATTATGTCTAAAATATATCTATATATGATAGTTATGAACTGATCTCATTTCTATTATATATTCTTCATTTTTTTAATTGATAGAGTTATTTATTTATTGTTTATTTATTCTTTATCTATTTATTATGTTTTACATAAATTATTATGGATCATTGTGGTGATATATTTGGAATAATGTATTATGAATTTACAAAAACTCACTGAAAAATGTGGCCTAAACGGGTGGAAATGCAACAAACCCAGACACTGTAGCGTGTCTATCAGGGGCGTACATAGAAATCACTGGGCCCCATAGCAAAAATCTGAATTGGGCCCCTTAACCCCGCCCACTATCCACCATGGCCCCTCCCACTTCCTCACCTGGCTCCTCCCATGCCACACCCCCTTTAAATAAATTTATACATGACCTACAGAAACTGTTAGGGATAAACATTTTTATTTTATTAACCAACTTTGTTGCAGTAACGTATAAAATGTACATGTATTTTCCAATAAGGATTTGTTCTGTGAAATGGTGGGGGTACAAGATCAGAGGTGCCCTATCGCGTGGAAGATCTGCTTGGGGTTTCCTCATTTGGTGGGGGGTACCCTGTCACATAGAACATCTGCTGGGTGCAAGCTCCAGATTGTGGGAAGCCCATCTGCCTGGTGAAGGCTCCAGACAGGGGTGACCTGTCACACGGGGCCTTCAGGATAATAGCTGCAGATCAGGGTTTCACATGGGAGAAACTTTCACATGTAATATCTGCCTCTAGATTCCTTATCTGGGGTGTTCTGTCACATGGGTTATTTTCTGGGTAAGAGCTCCAGATCTGGAGGAACCCTTTCACAAGATTTGTAAGGGGTCATCTTCATGTCTTGTCACATGGGACATCAGCTGGGGGTTTCTTGATTCAGGAGTGTCCTGTTACATATGACATCTGCTGACTAGAGGCTCCAGATCAGGGTGTCTTGTCACATGGGACATCTACTGGATAGCGGCTGCAGATCAGGGGGGTGTCCTGTCACATGGTACATCTACTGGACAGCGGCTGCAGATCAGGGGGGTGTCCTGTCATATGCAAAATCTGCTTGGTGTTTCCTGATCTGGAGGTTCTTGTCAAATAGGACATAAGCTAGGGGTTTCCTGGGGGTGACCTGTCACATAGGATATCTGCTGCAGCCTGCAGGTCTCCTTATTTGGGGTGCCCTGTTAATCGGGACATCTGCTAGATTTTTTGGACTTGTCACATGGGACATCTGATGGTTGGGGCACTATTTCTGGGGTTCCATGTCACAAATAAGATCTGCTGCAGGTCTCCTGATTTGAAGTTCCCTGTTAAACGGGACATCTGTTGGAGTTTTTTGGACCTGGGGGCACCCTGTCACATGGGTAACATCTGCTGGAGGTTTTCTGTTTTTAGGGATGTACTCTCTCATACCACAGCTCCTGGGGGATCTCTGATTTGGGGGTCCAATGTCTTATGAAAATTGCTGGAGGTCTATTGATTTAGGGGGCTCTATCACTTGGGACATCATATAAGGATTTCTTGGTCTGCGGGTATCTGGTCATATAATACTAGAGGGTTTCATCTGAAGAGCACAGTTAATACATGAACTCTCCACATGGGTAATGGCGTACTACATGCAGCATATGGGCCGGGCTCCCTGCAGTGACAGGCACATTGTAAAGTAACAGATATCACCCTGCCCCCCAGAGATTTGTAAACTAACGGGCCTCAGCATAATATATAGTCATATGTCAGAGTCGGCCAGGCACTGCTGCAGGGAGTGCAGGCAGTGACACGGCAGGACGAACGGTTCTGAGTCTGACTTACTTCAGGTCAGGAGCCAGGGACACACACACAGGTGCTTGCTTCAGAATCTTCCTTCTTCGTCTCCTCAGCTCAGGCACACTGGTGACGGCGAAGTTCGAGCCGATTCTCCCGCCTCCCTTGCGCCACTGGCCAATCAGCAGCTGCCTCAACAGAGTTGCCTTGTGCTGATTGGCCAGCGACTCGAACGCTACATGCAGGCTGGTTTGATCCTGATTCCGCGTCAGCAAACTGTCAGGATCAGGTCAGGAGGTCAGGATCAGGTCAGACCGGGGGGGGGGGACAACTTCGGCTTGGCGGCGATTGCCGAAGAAGAGTTGGGGCTGAAGAAAAACAGCCGCATAGCCGGCCGCATGTCATGAGTGGGCGGGGCCAAATAATTTGGGCGGGGCCTTCTCTGCGCTATGGGCCCCCCAGTGCCGCGGGCCCCATAGCAGTGGCGTGGTCTGCCTCTATGGGCGGTACGCCACTGGTGTCTATAACCGGGGGAGCAATTCCTCCGCATACGGTCCGCAGATAACGGCAATCCCCAGCAAAAAATGCGTACAATGGAGGATGCCGGGGCAAAACCACATGCATCTTCCAGTCAGGAACATATCGGAGCCCCTCATGCACCACGTCACGGTGTCTCAGCAAGCATGGGGTCCTACCACTAAACTGCCCGTGGTGTGTGAACAGGGTCTGAACAGTGCTAGAAACCAACTCACAGCCAGACTCTCACATGCCTCCATAGTGGTATCACCAATGCGCTGTGAGGTAGAATAAAGCTGTGAGCCGCACCCACAACAGACCATGTGACATAAAGAAAGAAAAAACTCACTGAAAAAAGTGGCCTAAACGGATGAAAAAGCTTCAAACCCAAACACTGTAGGGGGTTTGGAGCATTTCCACCCATTTAGGCCACTTTTTCAGTGAGTTTTTGTCCTTATGTGTATGGAATGTGCCACTTCATTTTGCTGGTAACGTTATTTTGCACTTAGTAGCTTCTGTGTCGCATGGTCTGTTGTGGGTGCGGCTCACAGCTTTATTCTACCTCACAGCGCATTGGTGATACCACTATGGAGGCATGTGAGAGTCTGGCTGTGAGTTGGTTTCTAGCACTGTTCAGACCCTGTTCACACACCACGGGTAGTTTAGTGGTAGGACCACATGCTTGCTGAGACACCGTGACGTGGTCCATGAGGGGCTCCGATATGTTCCTGACTGTAAGATATTGGCAAAGTTCTCAGCTTTTAACATTGGCTTGAGGAATTAGCTAGTATTGTCAGTTGCGTATCATTTTGGTGCATTTTTTTGTAGTGATTTGTGTATGTATATTGTTTCATCTGCACAATGTATCATTTTGTGTAAGATGTTCTTGTGGTGCATGCAGCATTTTTTGCTGGGGATTGCTGTTTTCTGCGGACCGCATGCGGAGGAATTGCTCCCCCTGTTATAGACGCGCTACAGTGTCTGGGTTTGGAGCATTTCTACCCGTTTAGGCCACTTTTGGTGCATTTTTTGCAGTATTATGAATTTAACATTTATATTTAATATATTATGAATTATTTATTTATATAATCTGCATTTATATGTTCATCTTTGTACAAATATAAGGGCTATTCGGTGAGGAAATGTAGGGTTATTAATTATGATTTATTATATTTGTGTATTCACATTTCAATTATATATATCTATATATATATATATATATATATATATATATACATATATATCTGCTTAGGTGTTTATTCATGTGATCTATTGTCATTATTATATGTAATGGAGATTCTTTTTATTACATACTTTTGTTTTTTAATCTTATGTTTTTTCCTTTTCCTTTATTACTTGTCATTGGTGGTTTCAGATATATATTGATTTTGGCTTGTTACATGTTATATAATACAACTGCACATGTCACTTTCGTTATTTTCTTGTGGAACGCATGTTGGCATGCGCATACTGATTGTTTTGATGCGTTTCCGGTCTTTGGAACGCATTGTGAATACACTTCCGTTCTTGCGCCATTTTGCGGATGCGCAGATTAGTTTCGAGACGCCGTTCCATATCGTGAGGCGCCATCATGTTTAGACATGGGCTCTGCACCGTGAACATGAACGTAGCCATACCACACCGCCTTGCCTCTGTGAATTGACTCTGAACAGGTGACCTCTATTATCTACCAACATTGTGTATATTTATTGTGCACATTAGCTCAAACCTATGGACCCATGAGGAAGCCAGTTTGACCTGGCGATACGCGCGGGCGTATTACCCACACACCATGATCGCCCATGTTTCTATTTAATAAGTATCTTGCACTGTCTTTGATGCCATATTTATGAACTGTATATTTTCTTGGCGGTCTTACTTATGTTCTTATATTGAACTTGGTGTTTGTGGGTATGTGTGTTGGACTTATCATTGATCCAAACACAATGTTGTAATTGTATATAATGGTTTTAACTTTTTGGGCTTTGTGTTTACTATTAAACTATTGACTTTTATAATTGGATGTGCAGCCTGATTATGCAGCGTTTCTGTTTCTTCTGTTTTTGCATGGTCATGTGTTGATGCCGGGGTTTGCACTCCTCCATTGTATGTGATGTGCCCCCTTACTTCATAGTTTTTCTCCCTATTCATTGACAATGGGGATAAAACGTAACTGAATAGAACGGAATGCTCCAAAATGTATTCCGTTCCATTCTCATACCGGAGAGTAAACCGCAGCATGCTGCAGTTTTCCTGCCGTTATGGTATGTGGAGCAAGACAGATCCGTCATGACCCACATGGCAAGTCAATGGGGACGGATCAGTTTTCTCTGCCACAATCTGTCAGAATAGAAAACGGATCCGTCCCCCATTGACTTTCAATGGAGTTCATGACGGATCCGTCTTGGCAATGTTAAACATAATACAACCAGATCCGTTCATAACAGATGCAGATGGTTGTATTATCAGTAGTGGAAGCGTTTTTGCTAGATCTTGCTGGATAGCGCAAAAACGCGTGAAAGTAGCCTTATTAAGAGGGAGATCAAGTCTCAAGTGTGGGTATGCCAGTCTTGATGAATTTCCCCCAATGAGTCAATTCTGGCCACAATGTGAGGTCCTGGCGGTTTCTCTTTATTCTTATGCATCTTTGGAAGGTGATAGATGGTTTTTAAGTACTTTACCTTTTAAAGAGGACCTGTAACCTCTCCTTACATGTCTGTTTTAGTAACTATTTTTATTGCCCATGTACTAGCAGTTCTGGAGAATGTATTCCTATAACTCTATGTTGTGCCGTCCCAGCTAGAAGATTTCACTACATGCACAGGAGTTGGGGGAGGTGTACCAGCATAGTCAGATTTTGGCAGCACTGATTGGATAGTGTCAGACTGTGCAGGGATATACCCCCGACTGGTAACACCCAGTTGTACCTTTTTTCATAAACTTCTAGTAGCAATATCTGAGCCACAGCACAACACAGAGTATATGAAAAGGTGTTCCAGAATCATTATTACATGGGGGCTGCAAGTAGTTACCAAAACAGACATGTCAGGAGAGGTCTTCGTTGATTGGCACGGGTGCGGTGTGTTGGACCCTCTCCGATCAGATAATGAAGGCCTATCCTGAGGATAGGTCATCAGTTAGTAAAAGTTGAATAACCCCTTTAAATATTTCTTTAAACTATATCATGATTTTTTTTTACTTTTTAGGTCATTTTTCCATATCTAAGACAATTCCATATAGTCCCTTGAGGATTACCTTGTAGTTCAGGGATTCTGGCGCATTAACCCTTGCTATGCTCCGGTCATCGCTGACCGCGGCACATGCGATATCCTTGTTGCTTCCCCGTCCCCATTGGGTCCCCGCGCTGTGGTGACGGGGACCCAATGGTTGGGACGGCTGCCCAATGCCTTCCATAGGCATCGTTCTGCCTTCCATGTAAGCCTGTGAGATCCTGCCCCCTAGCTCTCACAGGCAAGCATGTATTGTAATGCATTGTAGAGGTTATCAGACCCCCAAAATTTGAAGTCCCATAGTGAGACAAAGAAAACTAAAAAAAAATTGTTTTGCTAAATAAAAAATTGAAAGTTTCAAGTTAAAAAAAAGTGTCCTTTTCCCAAAATTAAGTTATAAAAAATTGCAAACAATAGTAAAAAAAAGAAAGAAAAGTATACATATTAGGTATCGATGCGTCCGTATCGACCAGCTCTATAAAGATATTACATGATCCACCCTGTCAGGTGAACACCGTAAAAAAAATAAAAACATTTTCTGGTCACTTTGCCTCACAAAAAGTGAAATACCAAGCGATCAAAAAGGTGTATGTACTCCAAAATGGTACCAATCAAACCATCATCTCATCCTGCAAATAATGAGACCCTACCTAAGACAATCACCATAAAAATTTAAAAAATATGTCTCTCAGAAAATGGCAACACAAAAATAAGATATTTTTCTTCTCAAAAATGCTTTTACTGTGTAATAAAAATAATAAACATATTAGGTATCGCCGCATCCTTAACAACCTGCTCTATAAAAATATCACATAATATACCCTGTCAGGTGAACGCTATTAAAAAATAAAAACTATGCCAAAACAGCCATTTTTTGTCACCTTGCATCACAAAAAGTGTAATACCAAGTGATCAAAAAGTCGTTTGTACTCCACAATGGTACCAATCAAACCGTCATCTCATCCTGCAAAAAATGAGTCCCTACCTAAGACAATCGCCCAAAAAATAAAAAAATATGGCTCTTAGAACATGGCAACACAAAAACAAGATGTAATGTTATTTAAAAATGGTTTCACTGTGTAAAACTTAACAAAAATAAAAATAATAGACATATTAGTTATCACCACGTCCGTCACAACCTGCTCTATAAAAATATCACATGATTTAGGCTACTTTCACACTGGCGTTTTGGCTTTCTGTTTGTGAGATCCGTTCAGGGCTCTCACAAGCGGTCCAAAACGGATCGGTTTTGCCCTAATGCATTCTGAATGGAAAAGGATCCGCTCAGAATGCATCAGTTTGCCTCCGTCCCATCTCCATTGCGTAAGCCCCTCAAAATCACTTTATATCTGAATAGGTACTTAAAAAAATGGTTTTGAAAATTTTCTGTAAAATTAGAAACATTTATTGTAAAATTCTAAGCCTTCTAACGTCCTAAAAAAATTAAATGACATTTACAAAATAATACCAACATAAAGTAGACATATAAAAAATGTAAAGTACGACCAGTGGCTTAGAATTCTCCAACTTGCTCATAAATCATCCATTGCCAGTAAATATCAGGAGGCCAGTTACAAATTGTTATCGAGATGGTATTATGTCCCAACCCGTCTCCAGAGAATGTTCCCGTCGGCATCTCCTCTATGCTGGCGATGCGACTCCCACCAAGGTTCGCTTCTACATATTTTCTGGCAATGTGACAAAATCAAACCTTTCTGGGAATCTATTCATGAGACCCTGGCTTCCATCTTCCCCTTTTCGATTCCTAACACACCAGAGTTTTTTTACTTTTTCTTTCGGATCTAGCGTTGAACCTATTTCGGCGATTTTGTTTGCGTCACCTGGTTATAGTGGCTAGATCTTGTATCCATGCGAAGTGGAAGTCTGTCTCTCCTCCCTCCATGGGAATGTGGATTCAGAAGGTTGAAGAGATACAGAGAATGGAGGAACTCACAGCCAGAGCTTTTGTTGCTATGTGGTCCCCCTGGTTCACTTTTCAAGGATCCCCGGAGTATCGGAACTTGCTGGCTTGATGGTGTCGTCTGGACACTCTTGTACACTTCACTTACCCCCTCCCCCCCCTGCTTCCTTAACCCTTTGTTCCCCAATTTCCCTATTGTATCTTTGTCCAGTGCTCCCTCCGTTCCTGCTGTTTGTCGAATTTTTTATTTTCATGCTGAGGCCACGTCATCTCTGGCCCTTTGAGTTTTGTTTGGTTCTTGTCAGATGAATCAAGGTGCTCTAATGTCACCGCAGGCTGAATATCATACACAGACTTATGTGTTGTAATTGTTAGTGTATTGTTGGATTGTGCTCCATGATTGTCAGTCGGCATGGCTCCGACTATAATTTTCTAATGTATGTGATTCAACATGCAATAATTTTTGTTACTTTTGCAAAGTAGAAATAAAGAATTAAAAAAAATAATAATAAAAAAATGTAAAGTAATAACTATTTTGTGAGGAATCACTATCTGCCATAAAAGTAGAGAAATTCATATTTAGAAATTAGTGAGTTTTTCAAAATTTTCTCTAATTTTGGGATTTTTTTAATAAATAAAGGTAAAACATATTGACTCTAATTTATCACTAACATGAACTACAATGTGACATGAGAAAACAATCTCAGAATGGCTTGGATAAGAAAAATTGTTCCAAAGTTATTACCACATAAAGTGACATGTCAGATTTGCAAAAAAATGGCCTGGGCTTTAAGGTGAAAAGTGGCTCGGTACTGAAGGGGTTAAGGGTCACGTATTATGGATCTGTACAATATCTATAATACAATTGTGTGGACGTATGCAGCCATAAACATCAGTCATTTTAAATTCACTGCATGTTAATTTATGATGCAGATTTCTACCAGTGTAATGCCTTGCTTATTTGTATTGCCCCCACCTACCAGTACAGTACCCTAGACCTGGGAGTATCTGCAATAGCTTTGTGAATAGTTATGTATTGTATTGTTATGTATTTGATATTGTATGTTGTGGGCGTAACTACCAGTAAGGATTTGGTTGGCAAGAACAGAACTTGCCACCCTGTTCCTCCCCTCATGGTAGGAGTGAGCTGGTTCCACTTCCTGCCAGGAGGGAGAGTCCCAGAGCAGCCTCAGAGAGGAGAGGGAGCACACGGCAGAGCTCCTGCTCCTGTTACCAATTCTCCAGAGAGATCAACTTGATACAGCCTCAAGAAAAGACTTGAGAGAAGACAGCATTGTGAACAGCTGCTGTAAGGTGAGGGACAACGGCTCAGACACCCATCCCCAAGACTACCACTACCAGTTAAAGCTAAAGTCTAGACCTGATAGTGGACATCTACACCTACACCTACCATCCAACCTGCCTGCATATTCCTTACTGGTGCCAGAAATTGCACTTGGAATCTGGTGTTACCTGAAGTTATACTTTGCAGTTAGTAAAAGAAACTGGACGTTTACTTCTGGCCTCATTCTCTAAACCACATTTTTACTGCACTGATCCCCAGGAAGCAATGTCCTGAGGGAGCACTGATTTCTAACAATTTGGACCCACTAATTTAAGTTCTCAATCCGCCCATGGTGCAGTGTAGCAGCTTAGCTTACATGCTGTGTCGCTCATAGACCATTGTCTAGATTTGATGCAATTGCAGCAAATCCTCAGCTGTGAGATTTATAGGTTTTTTTTAGCCACAAGCTGTAAATAAAAATGATCTTGCATATAACAAGAAGAGGTCTTGAAAAGGAATCTAAGCGCAAGGTATATTAGACATTTCCAGTTCAGGTGCGGTTTTTTAGCTGCACTGTGTAAATGGCATTTTTACAAATAGGGTCACATGGCATCACCCGCATGTGAACTTGTCTATTTGTCGAAGATGTAAACCATATTCTAATGATATTTACCAAAAATCTATCACTTTCTGACACTTCTCTGCCTGTAGTAACAGAGGAAAACCTCTCAGAAAATTCCACCCTGTCACTGTGTAAGTGCAGGAAAACAACAAAACCACAAAGAAAGAACTTTAAAGCAGAAGTCACCTACTCGCCACACTGTGGGACTGAATCGACAAGTACAGCATTCTGCTGACAACCTAAGAAATATGAGAACCTGTAGCTTCATGGGACTCATTCATAGATGGGTGTAAAGTACCCATATTCCAGTGTTTTTATGGGATGGTGTTCAGCCATTGTGTTGACCCTCATGATCACTAGGCTGCTGGGTTTCAGATGATTCTTCCCTGATCATCAGAGCGGGTTCTCTGCAGACACTGAACAAGTAGGTGTTGCTAGGAGAGTTTACATCTGAAGACTTCAAAATTTTGAATGCAAAGCCAGCAACCAAGGGAGCACTCTAGCCAAAGCTACATTTTGGGACAAATCCTGCAGATCTCAACACCATTTAACAGGTCCCAGTCTCCTAAACAAGCCCCACTAGCAGAACATGATACTGGGAGTCGGCAAAGTCCACCTGACAGAGCGCACGCTGAAGCTGTGCCGCACGCCGCACCGGGAGCCCTGAAAAAGGAGAAGCGCAATCCACCTGCACAGCAGAATGGAGCAACACAGGAGCGCTCCGGAGCTGGTGAGAAGCCAGGGGGGGCATAGGGAGGCAGCGGGTGAAGCAAAGTCGGCAAAAGAATAAGAGCCAGCCACCACTACAGGCACCTCTGTTTTCCCGCCAGTCAGCCATCTTGGCCGCGCTGGCAGCACGCTGTGGAGGCAGGAGATCACTGTACTGCAGGCACTTATATCAGCAGAGAGTACATAAACCCTCTTCCATACAACTGTGCACACTTTTCAATAGAATTGCAGACTGCCAGATTACTGACACAGCTCACTGTACTGCATACTGAAAGCCAAAACTAATCCAAAGGGACATATATTTTTCCACTGGTTAATAGAATGACTGTACAACGTAATACAGTGCTTCCCCGATCCTGCATCTCATATTGCAAGTCCGCTGATACTCTGATATAACAATGGGGCCACAAAAATCACAGAGCGCTGCCGAGAAATTGCGTGAATTTGCCAGACAACCTGACAAAAGATCGCGATCACCATTGCCGCAGAGAAATTTTCACACTAGGGCAAGTACAGCATCGGATTCAACAACGCCCGCAGCGTTCACTGAGAAGGACCAAGAAGAACCCATGCTCAAACAAGTAACTGCCCAAGTCTTGGAGGCCATAACAGCGTGTAAGACATCTCTCACAGAGAAACTAGATGAAGTCAAAATTGACCTGGGGCTACTACGCCAAGACCTGCATAACCTGCGGGAGAGAGTTCAGCACGCGGAAGAGTGTATATCACGCATAGAAGATGTTACCGCCACAGACGACCTAGAAAACAGGCTCCGCAGAAATAACATCAGAATAATCTGAGGGTCGTATACCTGACGAATTCATAGAAAATTGGATAAAAGAGCTCTTTCCGGATGCAGAGTTCTCCTCAGCCTTCGCAGTGGAATGGTCACACAGAGTACCGGCAAAACACCCGCCTCCTGGGGCCCCACCTCGTCCCATGCTTGCCAGGTTCCTCAATTGCAAAAATAGGGACAGGATACTTACTCTGGCTAGAGGACGGCAAAAAATCAAGTACGACGGTGCCAGAGTATCCATTTTGCGAGACTTTTCCATGGAACTGCAGAAACAATGTGCCACATTTATGAATGTAAACAGGCGCCTGAGAGGAGCGAACATCCCGTATTCCATGGGTTATCCACCAAGGCTCAGAGTGGTGGACGGTGACAGAGCGGTCTTCTTTACATCTTCTGGAGAAGTCATGGAATGGATGGCCTTAAGGAGAAGGTCCCTCAGACGCTGAGACTCCTGCAATTCCTAGGGACTAGTCACTAACTGATTGCAACAAGCTGGTTCGGTTTACTTATTATAATGGTTACATGATTATATCTAGTTCCATGTTAGACAAAGCTATAGGGCGTTAATTTCCATACTTAGTCAAATGGTTATACCACTATTGTAGCAACAGCCCGCATGCTTCTGCCAATAGTCCCCGTAGGCGGAGGCAGCCCGGTCTCACTGACCTATATTCTGAGTGAGACGTCACTCCGGAGCTATCACTACATGCGAAGTTAGCCTACTGTTAGGCCCCTTTCACACAGGCGAGTTATCCGCGCGGGTGCAATGCGTGGCGTGAACGCATTGCACCCACACTGAATCCTATAATTTCTATGGGGCTGTGCATCACTTGTGCATTGCGTGAAATTCGCAGCATGTTATATATTCTGCGTTTTTCACGCAACGCAGGCCCCATAGAAGTGAATGGGGCTGCATAAAAATCGCAAGCATCCGCAAGCAAGTGCGGATGTGGTGCGATTTTCATGCACGGTTGCTAGGAGACTGAACATGGTTATAAGGGAAAATAATAGCATTCTTAATACAGAATGCATAGTACAATAGGGCTGAAGGGGTTAAAAAAAATAAAAAAATTATTTAACTCACCTTCTCTTCTGTCTTCATCTTTGCTGTGCACAGGAAAATGACCTGTGGTGACATTACTACGCTCATCACATGGTCCATCACATGATCCATCACCATGGTAAAAAGATCATGTGATGGACCATGTGATGAGCGCAGTGATGTCATCAAAGGTCCTATTCCTCAAAGAAGAAGACAGAAGAGATGCCGGCTGCGCGAGCAAGTGGAATTAAGGTGAGTTAAATTATTATAAAAAAAAATTCACCCCTCCAGCCCTATGGTACTGTGCATTCTAGTATTAAGAATGATATTATTTTTCCTTATAATCATGTTATAAGGGAAAATAATAAAATGTACACAACCCCTAACCCAAACCCGAACTTCTGTGAAGAAGTCCGGGTTCGGGTCTGGGTACCAAACATGCCGATTTTTCTCACGCGCGTGCAAAATGCATTACAATGTTTTGCACCCGCGCGGAAAAAACGCAAACATGGAACGCAATCGCAGTGAAAACTGTTATGTTTGAATTTAAAACAACAATGTTTTATTGGTTAGATGCAGTTATTTTTGTAGTAATGGTGTCTACAATTACACCCGTTGTGCCGAGCTTCACATCTGGCAACCCACGTCTGCCTTCGTATCCAAGCTAAAAATCTTATCATGGAATGTCAGGGGATTAGGTACACCACAAAAGAGATCTATGGTACTGGCCTTTATTAGGAATTCTAGCCCCCAAATCTACAGGAGACACATTTGACTACCACCACCTCTAAAGTTTTACAGAAACCCTGGGTTCAGTGGGCCGCACACTCTTATCACACCTCTTCTTCATGAGGGGTGTCACTACTAATTCACAAACAACTACACTGGGAGGTAAAAGACTTGGCCTTTGATTCAGAAGGCAGATATGTCTTTGTTCACTCTCTAATTGACAATGTACAATATACACTATTAGGTATCTATAACCCCCCTCCCGGACCTATGCAAATATTACATTTAGCAGCTACCTTTGCAGCCACTCACCCACATTCTAGAGTAATTTGCATGGGAGTTTAAATATGATGATGGATCCCTCGTAAGACCACTTTACGGATACGGCAGACCCAACCAGTACAGGGAGCCCCTCACAACTTAACTGGTTCTTGACGGAGTTCATGTGGTTTGACTTCTGGAGGACCAAACATCCTAGAAATAGGGTGTACTCCTGCTATAGCGGTGGGCACAACTCCCTAACCCGAATAGATTACGTACTAGGCAACGAATTAGCATTATTAAATCTCTGCTCCATATCATACTTAACCAGGGGGATATCAGATCATTCACCAATGTTAGGCACTCTAATACGGGGTACCGCCTCAGTAATGTACAGGATAAGCATACATCCGTTCTGGCTGAATTTGCTGGGTTCAGCAGATGGGACAGCTTGCCAGATAAAAGAATTCTAGGACGTACATATAGATGAGCCTAATAAAACCCTAGTCTGGGATACTCTAAAAGCATTTCTTCCTGGGTCCCTACACTCCAGCATTTCATACATTAAAAAGACACTAAACGCCTGGAGATGGAGATGGAATCCCAATGTAAAATACTGGAACAGCAATATATCAGTCATTCAACAAACGCTAAGGCTACTTTCACACTCGCGTTTGGTGCGGATCTGTCATGGATCTGCACAAACGCATCCATTCAGATATATGACCATCTGCATCCGTTCAGAACGGATCCGTTTGTATTATCTGTAACATAGCCAAAACTGATCCGTCTTGAACACCATTGAAAGTCAATGGGGGACGGATCTGTTTTCTATTGTGCCAGATTGTGTCAGTGAAAACGGATCCGTCCCCATTGACTTACATTGTGTGCCAGGACGGATCCGTTTGGCTCAGTTTCGTCAGACGGACACCAAAAAGCTGCAAGCAGCCTTTTGGTGTCTGCCTCCAAAGCGGAATGGAGACGGAATGGAGTCAAACTGATGCATTCTGAGCGGATCCTTATCCATTCAGAATGCATTAAAGGCAAAACTGACCCGTTTTTGACCGCTCGTGAGAGCCCTGAACGGATCTCACAAACGGAAACCAAAACGCCAGTGTGAAAGTAGCCAAACAGAAATGCATGGCTCCAACTAGGCAGGCAATACCTAACTATACTAAAAGAAAAAGCAGATATGAAACTATTTTTCGTAAAGCAAACAGCATTCGAGCTAGGGAATCAATCAGTTAAACTATTGGCTCAATTAATTCGACATAATTTACCATCTTCAATCCTTCAGAACTTCACACAATTCTATCAAGAATTATATAGATCTAGCATAACAACATCAGAAATAGAGATAGCCACATACCTGGAGAGTATTTCCCTTCCCAAACTTACCACAACTCAAAGTGCCCAACTAGACCAACCAATTAGTTTAGAAGAAATAACGGCAGCCATAGCAGATCTTAACAATGGGAAGTCGCCTGGGCCGGATGGACTCCCTAAAGAAATGTATGCCAAATATTCAGAGGCATTAGCCCCACAATTGTTATCCACCCTACAAACAGCACTGGGAACAGGACGTCTGCCAGAGTCATTTATGGAAGCCACCATTATACTATTACTTAAACCCGACAAAGATCCCCTAGATTGCAGCTCTTATAGACCCATTGCACTGCTGAACGTAGACTATAAAATTCTAACCAGGGTTCTAGCTACCTAATTGAACCAGGTAATCTTATGATTTATTTCGGGGAAGTCTACCACAGAAAATATCAGAAGGGTTCAGGTGGTTACGCAACTGGGACATTCATTGAACACAAACTGGGCCCTAGCCTCATTAGACGCAGCCAAGGCATTAGATTCCATAGAGTGGGCTTATCTGCATCAATGCTTAAAAGGGTATGGTTTTGGTCCACAGTTCCTCAAATGGGTCACTCTTTTATACAGCAGACCGATAAGCAGGTTATTAATAAATGGGGAATTATCAGAAGCCTCCACTCTCCATAGAGGCATGAGACAGGGCTGTCCTCACCACTCTTGTTTGCCTTAGCCATAGAGACATTGGCAATTAGGGTGAGAAGTTGCAAAGACATCACAGGAATAACCATGGGGAAAAAGAAGTTTTCTTAGGTTTATATGCAGATGACATGATACTATATTTATCATCACCTAGCGTATCTCTTAGAGGAGCTGCAGCATTGATAAATTAATTCGGGGAGTTCTCGGGTTTAAGAATCAACTGGGAGAAATCAGTATATATGCCTCTGGGCAGAACAAACTGGACGGGCCCCTCTCATGTGGAAAGATTGAAGGTAGTGGACGCTTCAAAATATCTTGGAGTAAATATTGTAAGAAAAAACACTCTCGGGACCTGTCACTTAATAGGTCATATATGAAACAAACTTGAAAACTGGAGGACTCTGCCTATTTCGGTGGCAGGACGTATCAACCTAATTAAAATGATCATACTTCCCAAAGCTCTTTATACATTTCAACATTCGGAGGTACATATACCCAAATTTGTATTTAGGTAAATAGACTCTTTGACTGGGGTTTTTATCTGGGGCAGATCCCGAGCTAAATTAAGTTTGGATACACTAAAAGGCCCTTAAACAGAAGGGGGCATGGCACTACCAGATCAGTACATATATTACTTGGCAGGCCAATTGAGGCTCATCAGCACTTGGTATTCTTCCGAAGAACGGCCCATGTCGGAATACTTCTTAAAACAGTACCTGAACTGTAATGGTCAGTTCTGGAAATTCCCCCTAGATTTCAGAAACCGCTGTTACCAATACACAAGTTGGCACAAACAACCTGTAGGGAAGTCAGATCACTAACCCATTATACAGAGGTAGTTTCTGACATACCCTTGTGGGCTAACCAATCATTACCGCAAATGCGGGTGGTAATGGGGGCAGACAGATGGCAAATGGCGGGTGTTAAAACCCTAGGAGATGTATATGACCAGGGAGTGTTAATGACATTTGAAGAGCTATCCCAGAAACATCAAATCCCCAGAACCCATTTTTTTCATACTTGCAGCTACGATCAGCCATACAAAGTATATTCCCAACAGCAAGCACCACAATCTCCAAATACCCACTAATAGGAGTCGTTAAAACTAAGGGACCCACAGGATTGGTATCAGCAATTTACTCACATCTAGTACAAGCAAAGGTCAACGCCAACCCCCTTAAGATAATAGACAAATGGAAAAGACAGATCCCCGCTCTTACAGCAGATTCTACTGCAGATTTATTAGAATCGCATTTACAGGTGTCTCCAGCGGTCAATAATAAAATAATACAATTATACATTGTACATCAGGCATATCTAACACCAACTGGGCTGTGCAGAATGGGTTGAGCATCATCTACTGCATGCCCAAGATGCCGGGAATTGGAGGCGGATTTCTGATGATTTGGAGGTGCAGCCCAATCGCCGCGTTTTGGGAAGAAGTGACATCCTTTCTCTCACACCTGTTACCGGTTTCGGTGGCTTGCAACCCTGAAATTTGCCTGTTGGGAATATTAAATGAGGACAGTTGGGATCATTACATGACAACATTCTTAAAGGAATCTCTATTCATGGCCTGTAAATGTATTGCTCTGAGATGGGTAAATCCCAATACACCGAATTTATCCATGTGGAAACAACAAATAAATCAGATTCTACCGTATATAGTACTGGTGTTTAAACACCGAAATAAACCACAAAAATTTGATAAGGTATGGGGTCGGTTGTGTGAATCCCCACATACACAGTACTCGCCCTCGAGACTGCGACAAGCTATATCAACAGTTCGAGGATCCATGGTTCAGTCGGTTTAATGGGAATACCTGAAAGACATATATGATGTAAGAATACTCAACTATAGGGGCATATTTAAGGTGACGGCAACGGTGCAATGGGTGGTTGAGTTTATTGAGTTGATGGCAATTAGTGAATAATTGAAGTTCTTTGACAAATGTACGATTTGTTAAACCTTATTGTATTACGATGTATATCGGAATGTACAAGTCTATGTACTTTTTTCTTCTGTTAATAAAAGAGTTTTTTTTTTAAAATTGTGAATGCAGCTCTTGAGTATAATGCATCCTGCAACCCAGGATCAGTACAGGAAAAGTAGTGTCATGTATGTACTGTGAGACAGTGACAGGTCTCACACAGGTTAGAGGCAAGGAAGGGGTGGATAGTGCGGTCCACACCCCTATTCCACCACAGGTGAGACCAGCTGGAGGTACTCAGGCTGGCATAAAGCACCTCCCTGGGTGTCAGTAAAGGGGAGAGTTTGAAACAGAGGCCCTGCTGAGGCTCTGTGTGTGTGGTCTCAGCTGGGCTAGGCTGAGGAGCTACAAGGCTGGGAGATAGCCTGGAGTTTGGGGGACCAAGCGACCCCCTGCTGGGAAAGAGGGTCGCACAGCCAGAGTCAGGCGGACTGCTGAGCCTAAGTTCCCCAGACATACTGACCTTGCTGCCGCCTGGGGGCTGGTATACAATTGGCTGAGGAAGCCGTACCTGATACTGTATCTGAACAGTCCTTTATAGGTGAGTCAGGGAATATGTTATGTATTAGGTAGTGCCTAGCCGGGCAGGTGTTCAAAAATGCACCGTTTGGACATTAAATCCGTTGTCTGGAAGGTGATTCCCCTGTAAAAAACATGATCCCTTACAGTACACAGTGACTCCACCAGCAGAATAGAGTTCAGCTCTGGAGTCTAAAACAGGATGTTACTCAGGATCAGTACAGGATAAGTAATGTAATGTATGTACACAGTGACTGCACCAGCAGAATAGTGAGTGCAGCTCTGGAGTATAATACAGTACGTAACTCAGGATCAGTACAAAATGATTCATCTATGTATACAGTGATTCTACCAGTAGAATAGTGAGTGCAGCTCTGGAGTATAATACAGGATGTAACTCAGGGTCAGTACAGGATAAGTAATGTATTTATACAGTGATTCTCGCAGAATAGTGAGTGCAGCTCTGGAGTGTAATACAAGACGTAACTCGGGATCAGTACAGGTTAAATAGTGTAATGTATATACACAGTGACTCTACCAGCAGCTTAGGGAGTGCAGTACCAGTAATGTAATGTAGGGGGGTAATTTATTATAATGAAATATGCCTATATTAGGCGTATTTCAGGCACAGATAGTGCTGGATGCGCCGAAGTTATGGAGAGGCCTGTGCCTCTTCATAACTTCGGTGGATCCACCGCCAGCTTAGGGCTTTATTAGACGCCAGTCTTAATAAATATGCCCCTATGTGCCTACAAATATAACTACAGGAACATAAGTGGCAGAAGCCAGAGTATAGCAAAAAATCAATCACATTTCTATTAAAATAGGCCAAACAACTTAGAATGACTAAAAGGGGTACTTCATTTTTGTTAAAGGTTGTGCTGTAACTGTGATAGGCTTGTCATCTGAAAGCAGCTCCATTAGCTCTAATGATAGTGGGGCCAACACAGAGGAGCACT
The DNA here is from genome assembly GCF_014858855.1 of Bufo gargarizans. NCBI lineage: Eukaryota > Metazoa > Chordata > Amphibia > Anura > Bufonidae > Bufo > Bufo gargarizans. Next base: position 611,420,882 of record NC_058081.1, read on the forward strand.
ACCTCAGAAAGCCCACAGGGGGAGAGGTGGAGGAGGGAAGAGGTAGTTGTAGCACTCATAGTGGTTTACAATGGTTGTCCTCATTCCTGTGTTCCCAGGGACCATGTAGTGAACAGAGAGCGCAACCTTTCTTCTCTGGGGAACACCCTAGACTTTCTGGGGCTCCTGCCTGATCATGGTTAGGGTGCCGTTGATGTTAGGTAGATAAGTGTAAGGTAGAAGGACAGAGGTAGATAGGGGCCGGTGGATAATTGTTGAGTCAATAACCAGACCCGTTTGGTTGTAATAAATAGAGTCTCTCTTTACTGAATAGATGATGGGAGTTGTAGTACAAGTAGCAGGAATATGCACAGTTCTGTGGTATATTACAAAGTAGTCTTTTCCTAATAGCTGTGTATAGCAGCAATGAGCGCAGTTATCCTCTCTAAGCCTCTGAGCAATCTTCCCAAATAACCACAGGCATGCAATTCCATTCTCAACACTTTCTGCAATTCCCAGGCTGCAGGTTGTGGAACTTAGATCCAGATCGCCAGTCCATCTCACAAATTTGGTGGGCACCAAAGCAATATACCCTTTCCACTAGCAATAAAGTCTTCTTGCCATAAACGTGTTTGTACCTTACTGTCTTTCCAGACAATGCCTTCAAAGGGGTTCTCAACCATCAGAAAAATGTCTGTTCTCTTTCGCTCCAGGGACAGTCTCTCAGATAAATTGATCTCTGGGAGCTTTCTGCCCCGGGGATGAAGATTCCCTGGATCAGGCTTTTCTCCAGGCCTAAGTCTCAAGCAAGGGTGTAACTACTACTGTAGCAGCAGGAGGGATCAGGTAAGCATGATCATTAGTAGAGATGAGCGAATTTCATATTTTGATGGTAAAAGCAGAATTGCATTATGGATTCCGTTACCACGGACCATAACGCAATTCTATGACTGAATGCATAACGGAATGCCTTTAGAGACATTCCGTTATTCATTCCGTCATAATAGAAGTCTATGGGCTGCAAAACAGATCTGTCCCATTTCCGTTATGCAGGGGAGTCCTCTCCTGCATAATGGAAATGGGACGGATCCGTTATGCAGGCCATAGACTTCTATTATGATGGAATCAATAACATACAATCAGTCATAGAATTGCGTTATGGTCCGTGGTAACGGAATCCATAATGCAATTCTGCTTTTACCACCAAACAAACCGTGAACGAATTTCATAACATGAAATGCGCTCATCTCTAATCATTATCATGGGTCAGGACACAAGGTGATCCGGCGCCATATGCATCGGGTGCCTGCTGGGATTGGGGTGAAGGTGCGGGGAAGGAAGGGGGCCTAGTCATTTCCAACGCCCCAGGTTTTAGAAGCAAGTTTTGCCTCTAGCTGGGGTGGCTAGACACTCACTAACCATGTGGTGGGATCAGCCCATCACCCTGGAAACTGGGCAAATACTGCCAGTGTTAACTATACATTGCCCATACATAACAAATTGGAATATAAATTTTGCACAGAAAATTGTACTTTAGCAATAAATATCAACATTTCACTCTTTAGCAGTAAATTAACTTGTTGCAGTAATCCTCTGGGTCACTGCACTAGGAGCCCTCCCTGGCAGTTACAGTATCTTGTACACATGACCATAATTATAATCCACTTTGGAGTAAGGATGCTTTCACATCTGCGGCATTGTAATCCGGCCGCCAGTTCCGGCAGAAAATGCCAGGAATCGGCTGGACACAAACTGCAGCATGCAGTGGTTCTCTGCATTTTTACCGGATTGAGGCAGATCTCTGCCTGATCCCATTATTCATGGTTGCACCCGGCAGTGTTGGATCTGGAGAATTCCGGTAGGCTGTTCTCTGCCAGAATAGCCTGCTGGATTAGCTGTGCCGATGTGAAACTAGCCTAATCTGTCCTACTCAGAAAGTGAAAGTTGTCCAAAGTGAAGTAACTGGAAGAGAAGTGAGAACATGATGGCCAGGAAATGGTCCAAAGTGAAATGAATTGTCATGAAAGCTACAGAAAAATATGCAAATGTTTTGTACAACTGCATGTAATGATTCTGAGGTGCCTTCCTGCATTTCATTACGGTAATATGATGTTGCTGTCTTGTTATATTTTACAACAATCTAGGATTACTTAAGTATGAGGAGCTTGTCTACTAGGTATATATCACACAAAAATGTATGACCTTACTCTGTCACTGCAGAAATTCTGTTCTTTGGCATCCTCCTCCAAGTGGTTCCACTGTACTCAAATTGTCTTGGCCCTGAACCCAGGGCTTTATGTATTGAAGTCAAAGACTCTAACCATTGAGCCACAGGGCCCAATGCTATTAATGGGAGGATTTTCCACTACTAAAAATCATAGTAGTATTTTTACCATATACAATGTACAGGTATCTACAGATACATTTCTGTATATACCAGCAGGGGCGTACATAGAAATCACTGGGCCCCATAGCAAAAATCTGAATTGGGCCCCCTAACCCCGCCCACTACCCACCATGGCCCCTCCCACTGCCTGACCTGGCTCCTCCCATGCCACTCCCCCATTAAATAAATTTATACATGACCTACTGAAACTGTTAGGGATAAACATTTTTATTTTATTATTAACCAACTTTGTTGCAGTAACATATAAAATGTACATGTATTTTCCAATAAGGATTTGTTCTGTTTGTTTGCGTTTTGACAGTGAAAAAAAATTCTAAATTAGGGGGGAAAAAAAGGTTTTACTTTTTTGTCGCCATATTTGGACCCCTATAACTTTTTTGTAATTATGTATACGGAACTATATGGGGGAACTATATATATTTTGCGGGGCGATCTGAACTTTCCATTGATACCATTCTGGGGTGTTTATGACTTTTTGATCACTTTTTAGTTAAATTTATTGTGGAAAAGGAAGCGACTAAAAACAGCTAATCCGCCTTTTGGACTCTTTTCTGTTTTGCCATATGGGGAATATTTTTTTATAATTTCATACAATGGGCGTGTCACTTCCCAGGCTTGCCAGAGTGGGCACAGGACAGTGGACACAGATGGACCATGTCACTTGCCAGGCTTTAGCAGAGTGGGCACAGGACAGTGGACACAGGGCGCAATATGCATGCCACACAACTGAGCGAGTGCAGGGCAGGAGCGCATACACATCACTCCTCCTGCCTCTGTCCACTGTGCTAAAGCCGGACATAAGTCATCCCCCACATCTTAACCCCTTTGCTACCTGCGCCATTTTGTCATCACTTCTCTTTCTTACCCCAAACCCCTTTAACTCCTTGCTGCTGATGCTGAGTGTGCACATATGTTTGTGTGTGTGTGTGGGGGGGGGGGGGGGGGGGTTTGGCTGGTTGGTGAAATATCATTTGGTGGCTATGTGCACACTCAGCATTAGCAGCAAGGACTTAGAGGGGTTAATATCCAGCCAACCCCGCCTAATGCCCTCCAAAATGCCCAGTGGGGGGTTGTTAGGAAGGAGTGGGTGTAGGAGGAAAGCACACTGTCCTCTATGAGCCCCCCCCCAACCTCTAATGCCCCCCATAAATCTCAGGACAGTGTGCCTTCTTCCTTCTCCCCATGGGCATTTTGGGGCTCATAGGACAACAGGACTCACTGGAGTGGGATTGAAGCATGTCCCACCCTGTCCTGGCTGTCCCCCTCCCCACCCCTCCTCTCTCTTGCTGCCTGGCCTGCCGCTGTCAGTGTCTGACAATCTGAGTATCCACATCTGACATAACATTATCATACGGTACCTAGTCTTTGCTGAGTGCTGACTGAGTCTGCTCTCTCTCAGTCTCACTCGTCTCAGGCAGCCAGGGCCAGGCACTGCAGGCAGCACGGCAGGACGAACGGTTCTGACTTACTTCAGGCCAGGGACACAGGTGCTTCTGTTCTTCCTTCTTCGTCTCCTCAGCTCAGGCACACTGGCGACGGCCGAGTTCAAAACGATTCTCCCGCCTCCCTTGCGCCACTGGCCAATCAGCAGCTGCCTTAACAGAGTTGCTTTGTGCTGATTGGCCAGCGACTCGAGCGCTACTTGCAGGCTGTCAGGATCAGGTCAGGAGGTCAGGATCAGGTCAGATGGGGCCCGGGGGGGGGGGGGGGGGGGGGCGGCGATTGCAGAAGAAGAGTTGGCTGAAGAAAAGCAGCCGGCCAGCCGCATAGCCGGCACGCATGTCATGAGTGGGCGGGGCCAAATAGTGTGGGCGGGGCCTTCGCTGCACTTCGGGCCCCTCAGTGCCGCGGGCCCCATAGCAATGGCGTGGTCTGCCTCTATGGGCGGTACGCCACTGTATACCAGTATACTGTATGGGAGGCTTTTTTAGAGGATAAGAGGAGCAGATTTTTTAGAGGATAAATTCAGAAGCATAATCTTATTTTTTTTTTTAACAACTGCAAAAATGTAATGCCAAAAAATAAATTACAATAATCAAAAAGTGCCCATTATAGAAGGAGAACAATTAAAATAATGGAAGTGCTCTCTCTATCAAATGATGGAAATGAACACCACTTGGTAGACCGCACTGACTGTAAAATGAACGCCTCCTGATGGACATGAGCTGATTATAAAATAAACACCTCCTGACGAACCACACTGACTATAAAATAAGCGCCTCCTGACAGATTGCACTGACTATACAATGATTACCTCTTGACGGACCACACTGACTATAAAATGGTTTCATCCTGAGATGAACCACAGAGGTGGACATTTCATAGACCCTACAGGGAAATTTCCCTGGTGGGCCGATGTCCATGATAACATGTTTTCCGCCCCAAAATCTGTGCAGAATTCACTCTCAGTTCACTTCCCATTGTTTTGTTAATTGATAATCTATGTTCTGTAAAAAAGCAATATATTTATTGTTGGTGCAGATTCCATGTGTAAATTCCCACTGAAATCAAAAGAAGGCCTAAAAAGCATGCCGAAACCAACTTCAAAATCTGCACCGAAACGCGCTTCAACCGAAAGACACATAAAAAAACAAAACGCATGGAATTTTGATGCAGATTCCATAGCTAAACTTTCAGTGTGTGTACATACCCTCGGTGATAAAATCTGCGTTGTTTAATAAAAGAAAATGGCATTGATTCCTATTGACATCAAACTGAGGTAGATTTGAGAGTTTTTTATGCTAATTCTGTGGTCAAAAAAGTGTCATAATCAGTGGCAAAAAACTATATGTGAGCATTCTCAGTTGTCACACGGCTTATACTATCCATGCACGACTTATACATCACACATACAGCACCCACATGGTACACATACAATACCGTACCCCACCTACACAGTATCTACATAGCACACACTTAGGAGGGAATTTATCATTTCCCCCACACCAATTTTCTAGCGTAAAAATAGTTGCAAACACTGTGTTTGTAACTTTTTAATGCTACTTGCTACACATTTTGTCGCAAATGGGGTTTCTCAGCCGCCCTTGCTACTTTCCCAAAAAGTGGGTGTAACAAGGACAGGGAGGGGGCAGGCAGTTTTCTGGTGTAAAAGAAGACTGAAATCTATGCTAGCTAGGGTTTTGTGTAGAATTAGATGCAGGGGATTTTGAGGTTAAGGATCATTATGCATTTGTAGAATCCATCCACTTTTCAACTTCAGATTTTTTACAGTTGGTATTATGTTTGTTTCCCGAATTTGCTGCAATTTCATTGGATCCATTCTTCCCTCTACCCATGTAATGTTGCCTATGCCATTGGTTACCACACAACCCCAAAGCATGATTGATCCATCCCCATGCTTAATGGTAAACATACCTTTGCTCATTGTGGCCAAAGAGTTCTGTTTCAACCTCATCGGTCCACAGGACTTGTTTCCAAAATGCATCAGGCTTGTTTAGATGTTATTTTGAAACATCTGATGAGGAATTTTGTGGTGAGGGTGCACAAGAAGTTTTCTTCTGATGACTCTTCCATGAAGGTCTTTCCTGAAGGTCTTCTGCAGTCAAGCGGGGGTTCTCATTTGCCTTTCAAGCACTCCTACATGCTGCTGTCTCTGCCATTTTTCTTGGTCTTCCAAAACTGCCATTTCTTTATTACATTTCGAACTGAGGAAATGGCAAACTGAAAATGCTTTGCTATCTTCTTATAGCCTTCTCCTGTTTTGTGGGCCTCAACCTTTTTCTTTTTCAGAGTGTTAGGCAGCTGCTTAGAAGAACCCATGGCTGCTGGTTTTTGGGACATGGTTCAAAGGAGTCTTTGTATTTATAAAGCTTTTACATTTCCATCACTTAATGATGATTGTGAACAAGTCTTAACCCTAACAGGCTATTTAAGGGTTAGAGTTATCTGAGAGATCATGTGTCCTTGGGTTCCCAAACTGTTGCAAGGTACTCCTTTCCTTTTTTCACCCTAAAATTATACAAATCCAAAATAATACACTGATATTGCTTCAAATATTGAAAGGTGTATTTCATCTTTAACTTTATGCCTTTTGGAAATCATTTAATCTTCAACTTGCTTAGGCGACTTTCACACTAGCGTTTTTTGCTGATCCGTCATGGATCTCCAAAAACGCTTTCGTTACAATAATAAAACCACATGCATCCGTCATGACTCTATTATGTCTTATATAGCCATGACGGATCCGTCATGAACACTATTGAAAGTCAATAGGGGACGGATCCGTTTTCTATTGTGTCAGAGAAAACGGATCTGTCCCCACTGACCTACATTGTGTGTCTTGCTCTGCACCACATTGTGGACAGAAAAACGCTGCTTGCAGCTTTATTCTGTCCGCGATGGAAGCACAACCAAACGGAACAGAATGCATTTTGGTGCATTCCATTTCGTTCAGTTTTGTTCCCATTGACAATGAATGGGGACAAAACTGAAGCGTTTTCATCTGCTATTGAGATCCTATGACGGAACTCAATAGCGGAACAGTAGCCTTAACTGTTCACAGTAACAATAGTTTTGACCAGGTGTGCCAAAACTTTTCCTTCCTATGTAAATTTGTCTCTGGTCCCTTTCCTGCCCCTGCCATGCACTCTTTTGGAAAAGTGGCAAGGGTGGCATAAAGAGAGGCACTTGTGACTTTTTTTTACAAAGTCGCATATTAAAAACAAAGACCACAAACACACAGCTCGCAACTTTTTAAAGCAACTTTTCTGGAGCAAGGGAGATAATATACAGTATCTCCCTTATAGTATCCATGCAACACTCATTCTAGACCCACAGGGCATCCATGTAACACTCAAATAGCACATATGCAACATACACAGAGAACATATACAACACCCACACAGCATACACAAGGATCAAATACAACACCCATAAAGCATACACAATGATTACATATAACACCCACTCAGTATTCACAAGAAACACATACAACCCCTACACAGCATGCATAATGATCATATAAAATACCCACACAATGACAGCACACACAATGATCATATAAAATATCCACACAGTACACACACACAATGATCACATATAACACCTACACAGCATATACAATAAATGCATATGTAACATCCTGAAGTATGTCACTAAAACTACTGTCACCCGGCTTCATAATGTTAAGTGTATATTTATTATCATCCTGTGTAATCTTGCTTTGCATTGTCCCTTATATGTATTTTCTATGTCTGTTTTATACTATTGCTGTGATTTTCCATGTACACCAGCAGGTGGCAGCAGCATGTAGCAGACTTGAGTTAGTGTCTCTAACCTGGAATAGTCCATTCCAGGTTAGCCCCCCCTTTCTGAGGAGGAGTGGAATGTTCCCACTTCCTACCTCATGGGGAGGAAGGAAAGTTTTAGTCAGTGTGTACCAGCCACCCCCGTTGGGGTAGGTTGTGTTAGTGGGAGCTCCCAGGACCAGGGATCCCAACCCTGGATAATGCCTCGGCTGAGGCAGGGATCCATCTTCCCAGCCTGAGCTATCAGTCTCAGCTGGTCGACCAGAGAAGCAGCCATCCACAGAACTATAGATCTCCAGGAAGAAGACATCATACCCTGCGAGCAGTCCTGTGAGTACAGATCTCAAGACCAGGAGAAGCTAAATACCTCCTCAGCTAGTCAGGCCCAAACTAAGCAGGCTAAAGACAGAGCAGAAGATAGATACCTGCCAGATTCTACTAGGCATATGTACAAGAAGCAGAATAGATAAATTCCTGCCACATATTGCCAAAACCTGCTGGGAACCAAGACTTATGCTGTAACGTGTATGGATTTGAAGCTGCCATTCAGTAAAGACAAGTTGGATTATATCTCCTGTCTGGATCTCAATTATTCCATCAGAACTCCTATTAACAACACTCAAATTTATTGCAAGTGTGACAGGATTCAGGAGTCCAGCCGTACCAAGGTAGGAGACACCGTTGACACTACACAGAGACATTATCCCCCTCTGGCATTCCTCACCTGGTATATGAGCTAAAGGGCCCTGCTACAGTACCTGCGCAAGCTGCAATTGGCGTCACGAACTGTTACACCTATATACTGACCCACTGCATAGCAACCCCACTGACCCAGTGTCCTGCTCATTGCACATACAACACCCACACAGCACAATACACATATACAACACCTACATAGTATACACAATAAAACACAACATCCATACAAAACAAAGACACATAAGGATGCCTTCACACACAGCAGATTTCGTGGCCGAAAATTCTGCGACTAAAAACCAGTTCCATTTACCTTAATGTGGCTTGCAGAAATCCATGTGCGTCCCGCCCCATTCAAATGAATGGAACTGATTTTCAGCCGAAGAATTTTCTGCCACAAAATCTGCCGTGTATGAATGCACCCTAACACTCACACAGCATACACAATGATTACATACAACAACCACACAGCATACACAATGATCACATACAACAACCACACAGCATACACAATGATTACATACAACAACCACACAGCATACACAATGATCACATACAACACATGCACAACAAACACCGAGAAAACATGTAGTGTCCCACTAGGTAGGGGTGGGCACTACACAAGGGTCAATTGGTGTGCGCGTTACTCCTACTCACAAGGAACAGAAATGTCATATTTAATTCTGCATTTAATGTATGTTTTAATGTGTTGTTATATGCAATGTACCCCTGTATCATGCAGTAGCAGGCCTAGTTGGGTGTAGTTAGACATCCCAGACAATAGAGGGAGATAGGGAGCCCCTAGTATAAATGTCCAGGCCTAGACAGGGAGTGTTAGTGCAGAGTCAGGAGTCTGAGAAGACAGAGGTTAAGAAGCCTGCTCCTGACATGCAGCTGGATAGCCCTGGCTGCTAGTGATGTCCAGGAGGCTAGTGAGAAGCTACAGCCTGCCTGAGAACAAGAGAGCCTAAGTTAGCTCTGAAGAGATACCCCAGTGGCAGGATCCAACCTCCTGGGAGAAACCTACAGTTATCCACCTGATAGGAGGAGGCGACCCAGGGTAAGCAAAGTGACCCTGATGGGCAGAGGATCTTAGGAATCATAGCAAGGAGTATAATACCTGAGGAAGAAAGTAACCAAGGATTTAAGCCACCCTTTTAGGCATCCGGGCCTTGGGAGATATAAAGCCAGAGCAGGAGTTCTAGAAAGGACAGTGTACATTGATTCTGAGAAAGGTACAACCTGCTGCTGAGTGCTTGTGGAATTTACCCTCTGCGTATCTTGCATGAATATTGCCTACCATATTGTGAATAAGCCCCTTTGTGGAACTGTAATATAAAGTCTGTGCTACACCTGCTGTACAAAGTTGGATTGTTCAGTAAAGTTACGTTTTGGTTCACTATATACTTGTGTACCTTCATCATTCCAACCACCAACCGGCGTGCCACCGTCCAAAGGCACTGGCGTCACGAATACCACAGGGACCTTGCCCCAGGCACACAAAATACCTGTAACATCCAGGGCACCTCAACTACCATCAGGCCTGGTCCCTATCTACAGAGCGTGCCCCAGAGGAACTGTGTCTACCTCTCCTTCACTGCCACGCGCCTGCCCAGGCTTCTTCAAATATAGTGAGTACCCTCGATTGCCCATAACTGTGACCTCACTTCGTCATACCCTGCAGGTCTGGCGTGTTGCAAACATACAGTCAAACATCCAGAAAGTATCCAGACACAGCACACATCTGTGATCACTAGGGTCAGAGATGGTCATCAGAGCTCATGTATCTCAACCAATATTATCTGTCAGTGATGCACATGCTTTTTTTAGGAGTAAAGTAGAAAAGTAGTATATAGGGATCTATTAGTGGATTTACACATGCCGATATTCGGGCAGAATATTGGGGCCGAACGTTCCCGCTCATTCAGCGACTGAAATTGTCGTTCGTGCAGGCAAGTAAATTATCGATTCTGGCCAACAGATCATGCTGTCTAAACAGCGATCTGCTGGCCAGAAACAATACAGCTGTATGAGGACAAACAATAGCGATCCCTCATCCTCATACTGTGGAGGTGATCGCTGCATGTAAATGCAGAGCTTGATGCCCACTGAACGAGCAGCCAGCGTTCCTTCCCAATAATCGCCAGTTCCTCGGCATGTGAGGGGTAGGGCTTTTTAGCCTCTATGTCACTTTAATTCATAGAGGTAACAAGTTGTAAAGTTATCTAACAACCCCCTCCCGCGTGGACACACATACATTTCACAAGCCTGCTATGAAAGTCGTAAATGGAAATGTTAGTCTAATTTAGTCCTCTTGCACATGGCCGTTGTGGGTCAGTTCCGTGCATTGGGGACCGCAATTTGTGGTCTCCAATGCACGGGCAACATCAGTGCGGTTGCCGGGACGGATCGCGACCCATTTAACAAGTTCTATTTTTTTGCGGTGCAGAGGCACAGCCAGAAACACCAAGGAAGCACTCCATAGTGCTTCCGTGGGGTTCCGATCCGTGCTTCCGTTCCGCATCTCCGTGATTGCGGACCCATTGAAATGAATGGTTTCGCGTCCGTGATGCGGAGTGCACACAGGCTGATGCCCGTATATTGCGGACCCGCCGTATGTGGGTCGCAATACGGCCACGGGCACACAACAGCCGTGTGCATGAGGCCTAAGAAATGAGATTATTAACCAGAACTTGGAGTAAACATACCAAACTTCATCTCTAGAATCATCTGCTCCAAGCCCAGTGGAGCAGAGGAGCCATCTACCTCCATCCCCCTACTCTTGTGTTTCCTGTGGTTAGAGTATTTTCGCTCTGCTGACAACCTTGTGTACGTGAAGCTTACAGACATGTTTCTCTGAAAACACTTCTATATAACAAGACCCATTTCCTCTTTCCAAAATAGCAAACCAAAAAAGCTAACCACTTGTAGATAAAGGCTGTGAGCAGGATTCTGTTAGGTTTCTACCACACTAGTAAATGACTACTGCTTCTGACAAATTGGGGAGACCTTTACTTGTTTCCTGGATTCTGAAGAAGCATCTAGGGATGCCTGGCAAGGAACCAATCACCAGGACAAGCCCTTTGGTGGACCAAAATCCAGAGAAGGAAGTATTCCTTTTAGCAAGGTGTGGCCTTCAATGTCATTTACCGAGGCTTAGTCCCCAAATGGACAACCCCTTTAAACTTGTAGTAAAAGAGTACCTATGGCCACAGAAAATCACAATCCCTTCTTAGGCTACTGTAGATGTGTATTAGGTCTTCTCCTCCACCATCAACCATTTCTGTAAAGATTAACCTTCTCCATAACTGATCTGAGTTGGTGAGCTCTGACTGGAGTGGCAGGGATGATGTGCTGTGTGAACGCTCCCTCTCCCTTCCCTCTGGATATGCCATAAATGTCTGAGATGATAATACCCCTTCATGTCAAAAGGAATCCCTTTGAAGGGGTTGTCTTACTTTGGCAATTGGCATTTATTATGTAGAGGAAGTTAATACAAGGCACTTACTAATGTATTCTGATTGTCCATATTGCTTCCTTTGCTGGCTGGATTCATTTTTCCATCACATTATACACTGCTTGTTTCCATAGTTATGACCACCCTGCAATCCAGCAGCAGTGGTCGGGCTTGCACACTATAAGAAAAATCACTACGTGCGCCCCCACGGTCCCTCCCACCAGAGGTCGGAGCTTTTTTCTACAGTGTGCAAGCACGACCACCGCTGCTGGATAGAAGGGTGGTCGTAACCATGGAAACAAGAAGTGTATAATGTGATGAAAAAATGATTCCAGCCAGCAAAGGAAACAATATGGACAATCACAATACATTACTTAGTGCCTTCTACATGATAAATGTCATTTGCAGAAGTGAGACAACCCCTTTAAGCCAAATATTAAAGGGCATGTATAGGCTAAGAAACAAGTTTCAGATTTCCTTTTTTTTCTTACAAAAACTGTTCTGTCTACAGGCTGTACTTGGTATTGCAACTTAGCTCCATTTTCTAAAATGGCACAGTCTATGGGAACATCTGGTGCTTTTTTTTTGGGGGGGGGGGGGGGGGGTAATGACGTCCACAGACTTATTGTTAACTGTTATTACTTTTTTTCCCGGCTACAGACTACAGACACATTATTGTTGCTCGAGCCCAAGAGACGACTATTGCTTTACACTGTATTTCAGTTTTCCTGCCGTGAGACTTGTGGAGAAACTTATCTGGCTGGAATGTAATAATTGCACAATAACTTTTGCTGCAAATCTCATAACTTCCAGAAATTCGTTGACTATCCAGAGAGTTTTACAGTTGCGGATAAAGGTCACTCCCAATAACTCTGGACTTTTTTACTCGTGGTGTAAGAGCAAGAAATCTTTCTCCAGCGTAGACTGTTTAATGACGCTCAGCTCCAGAAATTCCCAGAAGTCTTGGGAATGTCTGACATCTTCTGCTCTCATGTCACTGCCTACCAATGGCTGCTGATTGGTGACAGGTCATATAACATGCATGCATAAGGCAGCGCTCAGCAAAGTGTCTCATGATAACAATCTGGTCCATGTGTCCTGTTAGTGCTGGTGGGCATCAGAAGTGGGTGTCCGACAAAGCAAGAGTGCCCCGATACAAAGTGGCGCCCAAAAAAACATTGACAGAATAGCCCATTAACAGTGTCCCATTAAAAGCACCAGCCAGAGAGAAACCCACTAAAATGGCCTAAGTGCCTGCCCCCGAAACCATAGCATCTAATATGTGAAAGTAAAATTTAAATAAATAAATTAGATATATTTAGCCAGTGTTCGTCTGAGGCTGCCCAGCGGACATTACTGCCGCCCACTACTGTAAGGCACTACTGTTGTAATGCACACTACTGCAAGGCACACTTTTTCCTTCTACATCATAGAAAACAGACTTAGTAGGAAGGAACCTGACTCTGCGGGTAAACTTTTGTTTTGTTCTGAGGTTTAGTTTACAGGAAGTGCTAGGTATTGTGGCAAAAAAGTTTACATAAAAACTTTATGACATTTAAAGTATTCCGAAAGGTAACATTGATGCAGTGTCTGGTATCAAAACATAGCCACCTAGAGCTACGTCAGGATGGGCTTGGTGTAGGAGTGAAAATCACAGGGGCGCTGCATTTACTCCCTGCCTCACCGCAGAACACCGCAGGTCCCAACTATATATAAACCTTATACACCTTTTATTTAAAGTATATTAGACAAATAATTAAAATCACTGTCCCTGCACAATAATAAAACATTGAAATGTCAATGACACTTTAAAGAGGGTTTTTCCAGAGATATTTTAACTGATGACCTATCCTCTAGATAGGTCACCAGTATCTGATTGGTGGGGATCTGACACCCGGGAATCCCCCCCCATCCCCCTCCTGATCAGCTATTTGAGAAGGCTCCAGCGCTCACAGTAGCGCCACGTACAATGTATGACGTTGTGCTTGGCAAGCCGCAACGCTCCTGTCAGCCCAGGTGCCTTCTCAAACAACTGATTGCAGTGGGGGGTGTTGGGGAGGGATCCTGGGTGTCGGACCCCCACCGATCAGATACTAGTTTAAAAATTATTGTGCAAGTGAGTTACAAACATTTTATAAAACCCCTTTAAATGTCTAAGATTAGAAAACCCCTTTAAGCACAATCAGAGGAGCCCCAATTACAATGGTAATAAAACTAGAGGAGATGACTGTGGACATGCAGCACTCCTGTGCACGCTGAGCAGGTGACACAGAGAGGACAGGTGTGCAATCAATTCATGGAAACATGAAAAAACGGGCAGAGGACAGGTGCGCCATGCCGTCACACTCCTGATAGGTGACTGTGCACTCTCCAGACACCTGTGCAAGCTCATAGACATCTCAGGTGTAGAAGTGCGCTTCCAGCTCTGCTCTATCACTGATTAACACCTCATTCCAGCTACTCTGCAGGATTTTCATTAGTATCCTCCAAGTGATAAGCAGCAGGTCTGAAAATGACTAATATGCAGTGCTATTCATCGTCATTGGATCCAGTGGAGCTTAAAATCTAATTTCCCTCACAGGCGGATACCTGTATATTGTGATGCATAAGGATCAATAGTTTTTTTCATGTCTTCTAATGAACACCAGAAGTACTATTCCTTTCTATCAAGGTGCCAACAGGGGTGGGTTTGCCATTTCTGGTGACCCAAGCAAAATTATGTTTTAAGGGCCCCTGTGGCACCTATAAGCTCTGCCCTGTAGCACTGCTAAGTTTTGTCCCATAGCGCTGCTAAGCTCCGCCCCATCAAAAAGTTAATATGGTGATTCTTTCTGTGCCCTCCCACACAGTATAATGCCCCCTGTTGGGCTGTGTATGAGAAGCGCGCAGGCGTAATGTGTTACCACACCGTGCCTGCTGGGGAATGCCAGATGTGATCTGTTCATCGGGGAAACAGGTGAGGATTCAGTGTTTTATTATTTTATTTTTTTCATTTATAAATGGAGGGGGCACTACTGAAAGGAGCAAAATGTGGAGATAACTACTATGAGGGGCCACAATGAGGGCATTGGTTCCCCCTCTGCACTGCCATAGGATTAGCCTAATTTATGAATTAGGCGCACCTCCGGCAGTCCATACACTTGGAGTAAAAACTACTCGGGCCGGAGTTCTGGCCCCATGCCACTTGGAACTGGGTGAGTATAGTTATGCATTGGGTAGAGTTGGAGGCATGGCTTAGTATAAAAGAATTTGCCGGGCACACTAAGCCTAGCTACACCTCAGCCTCATACAATATGATACCTCCTTATGTGTCTCCAACACAGTATAATCCCCCCTTATTTGCCCCTAACATAATATGGTAAACCTTATATGTCCCCAACACAGAATAATGTCCCTTATGTGCTCCAAACACAAAATAGCACCCCTTTTTTGTTTTCAGAGTAAAAACTCCCTTAGCCACATTCCAATGATGAACAGAGCAGATCTCTCACTGTGGATCTCCTCCGGTATGTCTGACAGCTAAGAGCAGCAGACGCAATGACGTCAATTCATCGTGCCTGCCAGCACCATACCACCAGCCACAGGGTGAATGGCGGAACAGGGTGCTGACAGTCCCCTGCTTCACCATGGTATTCAACTGTATCCATGTCCTGAGGATGTGGATGCAGTTGAAATAGGTACCCTGCCAGGGAAACCATCTGTAATCCAGCAGCAGTGGCCATGCTTGCACACTGTAGGAAAAATTGCTGCCTCCTCTGGTGGAACCACAGGAGTGCACATAGGTTTGTGCTTTTTCCTATAGTATGCAAGCACGGCCACTGCTGTTGGATTAAAATGTTGTAGTAATGTGAGATGGGCAAACAGCTCTCCTTGTCTGAACACTGTTTGTGTAGATTAAATTAAATGCTCTGGACTGACATTCTGCTGTTTGGCCACAAGATACCGCTGTTTCCTAAACACAGCTACAGACTGCACATATATCTCCATATTTATGAGAGAGGTGGGGTTTACACAGAGTCTGGAGAGAAGAGAAGGAGAGAGCAGCCATCTTAGAGGGAGGTGAAACTAAGGAACTGTGTGAGCAGAGAATCTGACGGCATCCAGGTGTGAGAGCATTCCTCAGTGACCAGAGCTGCAGCTAAGTGAAGCTGGTCGTGTCCAAGACCCTGATTCTGTCCAGAAGAAGTAAGATTGCTGCCAGAAACGCTGATGAGAGCAGAGGAACAAAGCAACATACACTGCGGTACCGCATGCTTATTAGAGAGACATTTGTTCTGTTCAGAGTCACCAGCGGATGCAAAGCAGACCCGGGTCGATAAGATCGTGCACGCACCTCATCGCAGTGTTGGCGCCTAGAGACTGAGACCACGCTTGTAGTTAGTTAGGGTCTTTGTTTGTGTCAGGCCACAAGTGTTACTACTGTTCATTTCAAGGACTCCATAACTTGAAGTGGCATTTCACATTGGAGAGCTGATAAAATTCTCACAAACTCAAGCCAGGCTGGCATTTTTTTGCTCAGGACGAATACTCAGGCACATGCCACAGGACCAGTTATGGGAGGGGGAATATTGTAGAACCTGATAAGATTGTAAGCTGTTGTGCTGCACCGCAGGATAGCCCGTAACACACACCCATTCAGTGGTTCTTGTTTTTAGGTTAATATCAGGTAAGGTGTGGCAGTTTAGTTGTGCCCGCCAGTAGGTAAATTACTGCACATTCCTCCTTCATCCCTCGGAGGGCGCCGCAATGTGCCGCACAAGGGTCTCAGCCTTCGGGCTGGGTGTATTTACATTTATTGTATGTTCTCAGCATGTGTGGTTGTGTTTATTGCCACATTTAAGTAAAATTCTGTTTTGGCAAAAGCTGTTGTTGGGGTTGCATTCCTCGTTCATGACTTCCCTGTATCCTGGGGAGTACACCCCGGTACATGTCTTACAGTAACTCCTGGAAATGAGCAGCACATAATGTGATGGAAAAAATTAATCAAGCCAGCAAAGAAAGCAATATGGACAATCACAATACATAGTAAGTAACTTGGATTACCTTTGTTTTCATCAGGGATCAGCAAACTTTGGCACTCCAGAGTATTTGACACTACAACACCCAGCATGCACACTTGCTTAGCTGTACTAGTAACTCCTATAGAAATGAATGGAGGGTTCTAGGAGTTGTAGTTTCAGAACAGCTGAATTGCAGGAGGTTGCTTATCCCTGGTCTACATGATAAATGCCATTTGCTGAAGTGCGACAACCCTTTTAATGAGAAAGTCCCATTAGAACAACCCCTGTCCATATGCCTTGTAGACATCATATATAGGGGTCCCATGCTCTGCCCCCGCCTGTATGTTAGTAAGCCGGGGACAGATGGAATAGAGTGTGACTGCAGACTACACTTGGGGTGTTTGTGGTCTGCTACCATGGGATGAGTAAACTTCTGTTTTCAAGTTCAGAGTACAAGTTTCAGGTTATCTACATTATGATCCGTGGTAGCGGAATCCATAAAGGAATTAGATTATCTGAACCTTGTACGCCGAACTTGAAAACACAAGTTATCTCAACACTACCACTGAGTTGTATTTCAGACATCTTTTAACAACAAACGAATGAATAAAAAATGATACTTTACAGTTCTCCAGGATCACCACTTATCCGTCACTGTAGTCTCGTGTCATGTTAGATGTATTGGAACACTATGAATTTGGTTGCGAAGGTGAACATTGCTTTTGAAGTTTATGATTTCCTTTGTGTTTTACATCTTTGCCACTTTCAAGATCTCTGCTTGTTGTCAATGAATGGGAACATTCTTATTACTATCCAGATGCTGAAAACTGTTATGACTTTGTCCTGTTCACACAAGAATGTAGCAGTGCAGATAAAAGTCAGGCCAGGGCAGCAGAGTAATGTGTGATGCTCACAGAGAGTTGCATGGTGCGACACAGAGCAGAAAACATTAAAGGGGTTGTCTCACTTCAGCAAATGGCATTTATCATGCAGAGAACGTTAATACAAGGCAATTACTAATGTATTGTGATTGTCCATATTGCCTCCTTTGCTGGTGTGAGTCATTTTCCCATCACATTATACGCTGCTTGTTTCCGTGGTTACGACCACCCTGCAATCCAGCAGTGCTGGTCATGCTAGCACAGTATAGGAAAAGACGCCAGCCTCTCTGATGGCCAGGACCATGGGAGCGCACACAGGCTATTGTTTTTTTCCAAGAGTGTGCAAGCACGACCACCACTGATGGATTGCTGAGTGGTCGTAACCATGGAAACAAGCAGTGTATATTGTGATGGAAAAAATGAATGAAATGAGCCAGCAAAGGAGGCAATATGGATAATCACAATACATTAGTAAGTGCCTTGTATTAACTTTATCTACATGATAAATGCCATTTGCTGGAGTGAGAAAATCCTTTTAATAGAATAAGTCTCAGGCACTATATAGGGCTGAGCTTCATATTTTATGAAACCTTGTCATTTTTCATAAGCATGCTGCTGTCAGGAAAATTCATGTAGGAATCTGCTAGTGCAAACATCATTGCCCCTGTATGGCTCTTCAGCCTCTAAATCTAAATGGGAATGTTTACTATTCATTAACAGCAAGCAGAGATACTGAGAAGGATTAAAGAAGACATTAATATTCGATTATTGCATAACGTTTTTCTCTATTTACTGGTTCACGCTTTCAATGAAGCTAGCAGCAGTGAGATCACAAGTAAACCGACAGAAGAAACCACTGTGGTCAGCCTCTATGTAGAAAACAGAATAGTTTCTGTATTTTGTGAGAGGTGTCACGGCTCCACCACAAGAGATGACAGTACACTGCAGGGAAATGAGGACTGGCCCTAACAGTAACTGCGGATTTTGGGGGGATCCCAGTATCAGCTCATTGGTTGGGAACCTATACAGTGCTAAGGGGTTTACCCAAACCTCTCAGCCTCTTTTGTGACATTTTGTTTTATTGCTCCAAATCATCTAAAATAAATGACAGCTATAAATAGGGATTCAAAGCGCCTGGTCATACCTGCCATAAGGGACCATGTCATACCAAGGCCATAGTGCTAGCCACGTGGTGGACAGTACAGTACCAGCCTCCTTATTGTGTCCATAAGGACAACCTCACGTCCATGATGACATCTGTGACAAGATGGTCAGTGGTTCCTCCATGAAGATGTCCATGGAAGATCCATGAGTGTGTTATCCGTATTCCATGGACACTACTAGACTAAAAATTTATTTCCAGAGCATCTCCTAGCAATGATTCCGTGGTGTCAACATGGACCCACAGATGTCTGAATACACTCATTAAAGTCAATGGATACGTGTGCTGTCTGTGGAAACCATGGACAGCACACATCAGTGAAAGAGGCCTAGCACACGCTACACTTGCCTGTTCTGTCCTCCACAGTGAGCAAATGACATGGCATCTGGTCCAAAATGTGTACCACACCCCATTGCATTATCTTCTGTGCTCATGGACTTTTTGCATTCTCCATTCCAAATAACCTACAACACTGAAAGAAGAGTGCACTTAAAGGGAACCTGTCACCGGGATTTTGGCCATAGAGCTGGGGACATGGGCTGCTAGATGGCCGCTAGCACATCCGCAATACCCAGTCCCCATAGCTCTGTGTGCTTTTATTGTGTTAAAAAACAGTTTTGATCGATATGCAAATGAACCTCATATGTGTCCTGTATCCGGAGATAAGTCCATCTAGCAGCCCATATCCTTAGCTCTATGGCAAAAATCCTGGTGACAGGTTCCCTTTAAAGGGAACCTGTCAGCGGCAAAACCCATCCCAAACCGCTAGCAGTACCTTCAAGTAGCCAGCAGTGTGTTTCTAATGATGATTTTCTTACTGCATTCTGATGAGGCAGAAGTATGAAAAACGTTCTTTTATCCTCCGTCCGCGCTATTTTCAAGTCAGGCTTGAAGTCAAGGTAACCGCGCCTCCTTCGCTGTGGCTGACCGCGCTTATGCCCGACAGCCGGCTGGCTTTACAGAACAGCTGTCTGTCAGTCACAGGAGAAGGGGCAGGGGGGGAGGCACGGTTACCTTGACCGCTCTGCGCTGCGATTGGACAGCGCTACAGCCAGGGAGAAGGAAACACCCACGGAGAAAGACTCAGTCTCCTCATTGCTCCGATGCTCAGTATTAGCATACTGAGCGGGAGAAATCTGGCGGGCACAGGAGGCATATTTTTCAAATACAAGCAGCGTGGCAGCATCAGCGGGGGTACCCCGCAAGTACAGGTATATATCTCCCTTAATAAAATCGCATGAAAGGTCCTCTTTAAAGAAATAAATTCATCCAGACATTAACGAAGCAGAACTGTTCAGCTCAACATTCATACAGACGTCATAGGTTTCGGTTCATTGGAGCTTCCTCAGATTCAATGTGTTCTCCATTTCTTTTTTTCATTCTGACCCCAGCCTGCTGTACCTGTTCTCTGTCTGTAAATCTCCACATGGCCTCAGTGGTAACATGTCGCCATGCAGCACATAAACCAGAAGTGATATCATTGGCTGCAGTGGCGCATGTGCAATACTGTAGTTTGTGTGGAAACTGAGCCAAGGAGGCAGGATGGAGTAGCAGAAAGCTGGTAAGAATGGATTTTTCATAGGTACAGCTGGCTGGGGTGCAAATAAAAAAAAAAGTACAACTCCTTTAAAAGGGGCTTTCTGGTTATAATGATTGTTTAAGCAAGTGCCTGCAGCCTGCTGAAACAGCAGATTCATACTTACCTGCTCTGGTCTTCTGCTCCACTGTCTCCATCTTCCAGTCCCCGCATCTTCTGGGCAGTTTCAGTGGTGACTTGCTGCTTGTGACCTTAAATATTTGATCAGTATTTTTCATAAGTATTTGATAGCCAAAACGAGGAGTGGGTCCAAAACACAGAAGAGACGGAAGTCTTTCCATTAGGCGCCTTTCACATGAGCGAGTTTTCCATACGGGTGCAATGTGTGACGTGAACCTGCACCCGCACTGAATCCTGACCCATTCATTTCAATGTGTCTGTGTACATGAGAAGGTTTTTTTTTCATGCATCAGTTCTTAGTTGTGTGCAAAACGCAGCATGTTCTATATTCTGCGTTTTTCACGCAGCCCTGGCCCCATAGAAGTGAAAGGGGCTTCCTTAAAAAAACGCATTGCATCCGCAAGCAAGTGCGGATGCAATGCGTTTTTCACTGATGGTTGCTAAGAGATGTTGTTTGTAAAGCTTCAGTTTTTTATCACACATGTGAAAAACGCATCAAAACATATTGCACCCGCGCGGAAAAAACTGAACAACTAAACGCAATCGCAGACAAAACTGACTGAACTTGCTTGCAAAATGGTGCGAGTTTCACTGAATGCACCCGCAGTGTCACACTATGTGCTATATGTGGGCACTTTAAACTTTTGCTGCTAACAGTCATATTACATGTATTGTATTTCCTAATATCAGGCTGGCATTGTCATTACATCTAATCGCCCCTAGGTGGTGCTGGCACCACATACTATATATAGCCAGGGGTCTGCTAATAAAGTTAATTGGAGTTAAAGTCGAAGTTCAAGTAGACAGAGAGGAGAAGGAAGTGTATGGAGGAGGAGAGCAGGCTTAGTCCAAGATGTAGCTGCCTTTCTTTCCTCTGGGCCCTGATCAAGCCTGGAGAGGACAGACCAAGTAGTTACAGCAGCCCAGCACAAACATGTGAGTCTACGTCTTAATATAAAGCAAGTCTAGTGAAGATTAGAGCTGAGCCTTACCCAGGGACTTCACAAGCACCAGTGTCCAGGAGGAACTTAAAGGTACCTGGACACAACTGGATGATTAGTGCGCAGAATTATCCTTTTTCACTGAATGCTTTCTGGGACATAGTGAACCTGAATATTTCAGGAGAGCATCCTACATCAAATAATGTAGCAGAGAGTTTGCCTGCCATGAGGGAGAACGCCCTTATTGGATTGCTCAATATAAAGTAATGAAACCATTATATTCAGTACCTGAGTGCTAGAGATTGGACTTAAAGTAGAACTATCTAAGAAGAGAACTTTTACTTGCCTGTAAAGTAACAGCGTTAGGAAAAATCCTTAAACTGACAATGGCCAGACCTGTTATAAGGATCTCAGCTAAATGAATATCTGGATTATTACCTTTGATATATAAATGAACTGTATCAACTGTCCTAAGACCATTGATTCAGTAAAAGTTCAACTGTGTTTTACTACAACTAACTCCTCATTCTTTATACTACCCTCAACATTTTCACCTTACAGGGGCTCAGCCACCAAAGCACCTTAAACACCTATACCATCAAGGGCACCTCAACTTCCATCTGGCTGGTGTTCTCTGCAATAGAGAGTGCCCAGGAGGATTTAGTGCTGTCTTCCCAATCACTGCACGCTGGCCCAGGGAGGCTCTGCTAACCGTGAGTAAATTAACTACTACCCCCATCGGCCCACCGTAGCCTCACGTGTTACCCTGCGGTCCGGTCCTCTGCACAGCCTGAACGCATCCGGAGCCAATCCATCGCGCTCGTGTAAAAGAGGCCTTATTCTTTTTTCTCTGTAGTTTCCACTCCTGTGTTTGACTTAGAAACAATAATGCAAAATACTGACCAAATACTGATCGTGTGAAAGTGGCCTTAGATCATTATCAACATCAGATCAGTGAAAGTCCAACTGCCGGCACCCCCGTTGATCAGCTTTTGTCAGTAGCCGCTCCCTAAAACATAAGACTAGGTTGCCCTGCCACTGCAATGGTGTAGCTCCCTGATGTATTTGGGGGTTAGTGTTACGGTACTTTCACACTAGCGTTAGAAGAATCCGGCAGGCAGTTCTGTTGCCGGAACTGCCTGCCGAATCTGGAAATCTGTATGAAAACGGATATCATTTGTTTCCGGATCCGTCTGACAAATGCATTGAGCTAGCGTGGCGTATTATGCAAAATCCGTGGGATTGTGGGGGGTTGGCGGTTCCAAATACTCAACTCTATTATTTATCTGCACATCTTTCTCAACTCATCACTTAGGGTAGCCTGGAGTGTCAGAGAATGTGAGCCTTAGGCCTCATGCACACGGCTATTGTGCGTCAGTTCCGTGCATTGGGGACCGCAATTTGCGGTCCCCAATGCACGGGCAATGTCCGTGTGGCAGCCGGGACGGATCAAAACCTTTTCAACTTGAATGGGTCCGTGATCCGTCCGCACCGCAAAAAAATAGAACAAAAAAAAATTAAAAATGGTGGTGCGGAGACACGGACAGAAACACCACAGCGTGGGGTTCTGATCCGTGCTTCCGTTCTGCATCTCCGTGATTGCGGACCCATTCAAGTGAATGGGTCCGTATCCGTGATGCAGAGTGCACACAGGCCGGTGCCCGTGTATTGCGGACCCGCCGTATGCGGGCTGCAATATGGCCACTGGCACACAACGTTCGTGTGTAAGAGGCCTTAGTGGTTGATGATTTACCTGCGTCCATTACAAACCCTAGGCATGCTTGTTTTTTTTATTTGTTTTTTTATGAACCTTTTGAAAATACAATAACATAAACAATAGCCTATCAGATGTCTGTTGTAACATGGCATGTGATCAGAAAGGTATGCTGTTTTTTATTAAACGGAGGGGGTCTTCTCTCTCTCTCTCTCTCTCTCGCTGGATTTCTTGCTACAGAAGGCCAGACAAATCTGGACTCGGATTCTATTATACTATGGAAACCCCCAGTGCCATGCCTATACTCCCCTTTGGTTTAATAATATGCTCCCACAATCTCTCTCCGTTTCAGATCTGTGGCTGTGGCTTGGTTTCGACGTACAATACTTAGGCCAAATTGTTACTAATGGAGAGATTAAACTGATTTACACCCTAAAGGAGGAATTCGAACTCCCCAATTGTGTGTTGTTCCGCTACCGTCAGTTGTGACATGCTTACTAGGCACAAATAAAGTCTCAGACCACTGAATTCCCTATACCGTCACTTGTGCTAAAAGGGGGTGTATCTCTATGACTTATAAATGCTTTCTAACCTATCGTTGGAAGTAGTGCCTGATGCTGGAAGAGCGCCCACTATGTGGTTTTATTGAATTCCTGGTATCTATTGGTCCCCTGATGACCTGGCCCGTAGCCAGTGAAACGCGTCTGGACTGTTTATATGATATTTGTTTGTCTGTCTGGCCCAGGGTGTGATTGGTCTTTGAACTCTGACGAAGCTGGGCAGTCACCATATTGCCTAGAAGGGACACCTAGGGACAGACAGAGAGGGGTGTTGTTTCCTAAGGGAGGATTGAGGGATATTTTAGGGGAAGAGACCCAGTATCTGTCTCCCTCTTTTATTGTATCCCTGTGTTTCATGAACCCACCCTCTGAGTAAGCCAGTGAACACACCTCCTGGCTGCTTAAAACTCTCCACCATATCACTCTGGTTGGCAGTAGAAGACTATCTTTTGAGGTAGTTTTGTTTGATTAACTTTTGGGCCTATCATTTTAATATATGATGAATTAAAGATTGTTTTAAGGCTTTTCCCATTATTCAATTTATTGCTATTCAGAAAGAACAGTCCCCACATTTGTAATTTCCTATTGGCAAACGTTCAGTGAGCCAATTACTAGTTCTATTCTCCTTAAGCCTACTTCTCACCTAGCTTGTCCTTAATAGTGTGGCACCTTTTGAAGGTAATAAAAGGTTTATTATGTATTAAATCCTGGAGCCCCTCTTCATTCTTGAGGATGTCCCAGTTTTTAGGTATAACCTGTTTAATGGTGTCCGCTAAGGGACTGTATTTAAAGGCAAATGCAAACCTATTTGTAACACTTTTTCTAGAATTGTTTCTCTTCTTTAGTAATTCACCCTGTGTAAATTGGCCTGCTCTCTCTAAAGCTGCATTTAAATCTGATTCCGGGTATCCTCTATGTAGGAGTCTCTCCTTTAATTCCTGAGCCTGCGTTATATACCCTGCTTCTGTGCTATTGATACGTTTCAAGCGTATAATTTGTCCATACGGGACCGCCTGTTTTACGCTATGTGGATGATAACTGTCGTAATGGAGCAATGAATTAGTGGCGGTAGGTTTTAGGAAGCCGGTGGTGGTAAGGGTGCCCTCGTCAATTGTCACACGTACATCGAGGAAATCCAAAATGGTACTCCCGAAGTTTAATGTGAATTTCATATTAATTTCATTATGATCATTTAAGAACTGGACATACTCCTCACACACCTGCTTCGAACCTTGCCAGACCATAAAGACATCATCCACGTAGCGTAAAAATAGCTTGATGTGCTGCAAATATGGGTTTGAGGTGCAACAAACAAGTATAAATTGGCAAATGTACAAGACACCGGTGTGCCCATGGCCGTACCATAGATCTGCCTGTACCAGCATCCCCCAAAAGTAAACACATTATTGCAGAGTACAAAATTGAGTGCTTCCCGGACAAAAGTGCAATAGATAGCGCTCTTGTCAGTTTTGAGAAACAATTCTAGAAAAAGTGTTACAAATAGGTTTGCATTTGCCTTCAAATACAGTCCCTTAGCGGACACCATTAAACAGGTTATACTTAAAAACTGAGACATCCTCAAGAATGAAGAGGGGCTCCAGGATTGAATACAAAAAAACCTCTTATTACCTTCACAAGGTGCCACACTATTAAGGACAAGCTGGTGAGAAGTAGGCTTAAGGAGAATAGAACTAGTAATTGGCTCACTGAACGTTTACCAATAGGAAATTACAAATGTGGGGACTGTTCTTTCTGCCAATATGCTTTACAGGGCAAATATTTTTTCTTTGCAGGTATTAGGCATAGGGTTAAGCAATTCACCACATGTAGGACAAAATATGTGGTATACCTGGTGCTATGCTCCTGTGGGTCTTTCTACATAGGGAAGACTATCCGCCCTATGTATGAGAGATTCAGGGAGCATATCAACTCAGTAAGGTCAGGCAAGGGTTGTCCTAGGCTGATTGATCATGTCCGTAATAGACATGATTGCAATACTAAATGACTAAAATTCGCAGCCCTTGAACATGTCCCCGTCCCAGTATTAGGTGGAGATAGAGACCTCTTGCAGAAGGAGGCGGAGTGGATTATCCGCACTGCTGCCATGGGTCCTCTGGGACTAAATGATCGAAACGATCTAAGTGTTTGTCTACACAGCTAGAGAGCTATGCACGCGATATACAGGGAGTGCAGAATTATTAGGCAAATGAGTATTTTGACCACATCATCCTCTTTATGCATGTTGTCTTAGTCCAAGCTGTATAGGCTCGAAAGCCTACTACCAATTAAGCATATTAGGTGATGTGCATCTCTGTAATGAGAAGGGGTGTGGTCTAATGACATCAACACCCTATATCAGGTGTGCATAATTATTAGGCAACTTCCTTTCCTTTGGCAAAATGGGTCAAAAGAAGGACTTGACAGGCTCAGAAAAGGCAAAAATAGTGAGATATCTTGCAGAGGGATGCAGCACTCTTAAAATTGCAAAGCTTCTGAAGCGTGATCATCGAACAATCAAGCGTTTCATTCAAAATAGTCAACAGGGTCGCAAGAAGCGTGTGGAAAAACCAAGGCGCAAAATAACTGCCCATGAACTGAGAAAAGTCAAGCGTGCAGCTGCCAAGATGCCACTTGCCACTAGTTTGGCCATATTTCAGAGCTGCAACATCACTGGAGTGCCCAAAAGCACAAGGTGTGCAATACTCAGAGACATGGCCAAGGTAAGAAAGGCTGAAAGACGACCACCACTGAACAAGACACACAAGCTGAAACGTCAAGACTGGGCCAAGAAATATCTCAAGACTGATTTTTCAAAGGTTTTATGGACTGATGAAATGAGAGTGAGTCTTGATGGGCCAGATGGATGGGCCCGTGGCTGGATTGGTAAAGGGCAGAGAGCTCCAGTCCGACTCAGACGCCAGCAAGGTGGAGGTGGAGTACTGGTTTGGGCTGGTATCATCAAAGATGAGCTTGTGGGGCCTTTTCGGGTTGAGGATGGAGTCAAGCTCAACTCCCAGTCCTACTGCCAGTTTCTGGAAGACACCTTCTTCAAGCAGTGGTACAGGAAGAAGTCTGCATCCTTCAAGAAAAACATGATTTTCATGCAGGACAATGCTCCATCACACGCGTCCAAGTACTCCACAGCGTGGCTGGCAAGAAAGGGTATAAAAGAAGAAAATCTAATGACATGGCCTCCTTGTTCACCTGATCTGAACCCCATTGAGAACCTGTGGTCCATCATCAAATGTGAGATTTACAAGAAGGGAAAACAGTACACCTCTCTGAACAGTGTCTGGGAGGCTGTGGTTGCTGCTGCACGCAATGTTGATGGTGAACAGATCAAAACACTGACAGAATCCATGGATGGCAGGCTTTTGAGTGTCCTTGCAAAGAAAGGTGGCTATATTGGTCACTGATTTGTTTTTGTTTTCTTTTTGAATGTCAGAAATGTATATTTGTGAATGTTGAGCTGTTATATTGGTTTCACTGGTAAAAATAAATAATTGAAATGGGTATATATTAGTTTTTTGTTAAGTTGCCTAATAATTATGCACAGTAATAGTCACCTGCACACACAGATATCCCCCTAAAATAGCTAAAACTAAAAACAAACTAAAAACTACTTCCAAAAATATTCAGCTTTGATATTAATGAGTTTTTTGGGTTCATTGAGAACATGGTTGTTGTTCAATAATAAAATTAATCCTCAAAAATACAACTTGCCTAATAATTCTGCACTCCCTGTATGTACATTCATTGTCAGGGAATGGTATGTCCTTACCCCCCTCGTTCCGAATTGGATGAGGTGTGTTTTTAGCGTCTGTGGTTGCTGAGGCAACGCGGACGCATTTAAATGAGCGCATGGGTAGCGCGACTAGGTAAGAGGCCAGAGGAAGCGCATGTGCGCGAAACGGCCGTCGCCAGCTGATCACTTAGTGTTCTTACGCTTATGTCCGCCCCAGCCCTTTGTAACTTCAATTTCTATTGAAAATAAAGAAGAATATTGCTGCAATTGGTGAGTGCCGCTATTATCATTTCCTCTCTTTCTTGGATCGCAACTTGATTTACTGTGGACCTTATATAGCAGAACACCACTGTTCATTGCATTACCAGACTGGGTTTCCCGCACCTGTGTATGGTTCCCAGCAGTGCCGCCTCATATTTCTCCGTATGCTGCATATCTTAGCAATATGCCCCCATTGTCGGAGATGGAAATAACCCTTTAACTATGGCCAGAGTGGCTAAATATTGTCCAGGCAGACCAGCTCTATGTCCCAAATGCAAGTCGGAAACGGGTACCTTTATCCATCTCTATATCCAAGGATATTGGGCACATGAAATAAAACTATCTTATGGGAGTCCCTGTTCCTCTGACCCTACGGATTTTCCTGCTAGGATTCCTAGAGATCCTGTCAGTTTCTCCACCACATGTCCAGCTCTTACAAGAGGTACTCTTTAAAGCCAAGAAAATAATTGCCAGGAACTAGATGAACAATATTATGCCATCCTATACTCAATGGATTCGAGCCGTGAATAGCTCCCTCCCATATACTCCCTCCCAACAACTGATCTACTTACATTGAGGTATGTCCGACAAATTCTATACAATCTTGTCTCTGTGGATTACATCCCATTCTCGTCAACTAGATAGATACTGTTTCTACTCTATTATATTGCTATATGCTTTGGTTGAGGGCTGACAAGAGCTGAGATGCTGGGACGGTAAGCTTTCGACTTTGATGATGGAAGTGCTGGTTGGTTTCCCGAGATCCTTAATGCCTCTGGGTGACTGGTCCAAGTCAAGATGTTCCTATGTTCCCCTTTTATTTGGTTTGATTCTAATGTTAACTTACCATTAGTGAATATATTCTATATTGGACGTACGCCTCTACATAGCTCACCTTGTGCTGTCCATGCTTTGTGACAGGTATATGTATTACATATATTTACAAACTTTGAGGTAAAGTTGGGCGTCACTCAATATCAGGCATCAAATAGACAGAATCAGAAAATAGTGTCTGAGAATATTATATTTATATCACACTTACAACATGTTGCATAAAACTTACAATACAATTGACATAAAGTGCATAAAATACTCTAAAATCACACATATAGCCTCCTAGAAATCGCTGAATTAAGTCTCTAGAGCCCAAATGTATCAATGTCTTTGATAGTTTGTATTCAGAAGTACATATAATGATCACCAGGGAGGAGCTAAAGAGTTAATATTAGTTGTAAAAATCACAAAGGTACTTTAGCGTTAGTTGTAAAAATCGCAGAGGTACTTTACCACTCCTATAGACCGCTTGTCCTTCGAAATGCGATTGCTCTGTTGTGAGCTGTAAGGACCTGTGGATCCGATCTTTTCTATAGAAAATCCGCCGGTATTGCTGGATATTACTTTGCAATGTTCTTTATAGCTTTGGCCTTCCAGGACCTGTTTGTGGCGTCCCACGTGGTTCCACTGGATGGTCAGGTGACTTTCGAATCCAGGCGGGGTTTTCAAATCGGCATCCAATTATAGATGTAAATTTCTTCCTTATGTCGTCCCTCACTGACTGTTTACCATACGCGTTTCGGGGTACAGCAGCCCCTTCCTCAGTGGTACAGACAGTGGGATTGGAGTGTTCTTTTTTATATTATCATTAATTGGTAAAATGCATGCTGGGACAGTGAGGGACTCGGAAGACCAGGATGTGGATTTCCAGTTTATAGCAGTCCGATTGTGTACTTATAGTGATCCGAATATATACTTATACAGGGACACAAATGCGATTTCCAATTTCAATGTTATATAAGTCGCAATTGACATATATGTATGGTTTTATATCTTCAGTACATCCTTCTAAATCGCGACATTTTTGCTGAAAGCTATATATTATCATCTAATATTTAAACATCAACTAAATGATCTTATATATAGGAAATGTATTATTACATGGAACGGTTAAAATCTATAAATTTAATAAAATATAAAAAACTGCATAAGTATAATATCAAAAAATTGCACAAACGCACCTGCGGTTTTGATGCGTTTTTGCTAAAAATGTTGAAATAAAAACAGAAGAATGTATAAAAACAGAAAAATGTATAATAAAAACAATGGTAGACTGCTGGTATTATTCTAAGGTGGGGTTCATATGTTTATCCCCGTATATTGTTTTTTTGTTTTTTCATTCATCTTTTTAACATCAGTTTTTTCATCAGAACTATTCATTTTGTATCATACAGTGATTGGTGTATAGAGACTTATTGGACTTGGATGTATTAAATTAAAACAATAAATACTAATATTTTCAATTTAAAAGATTGCATCACTATAGTGTCACCATCCAAAAAATTCTAAAAAAAAAAAAACGCACCTGCGTTTTTGATGCGTTTTTGTTAAAATTTCGAATTGAAGTTAAAGATAATGACAGAAATTCATCCCCATGTTCCTTTTCCATATTATGATGTCTATAATAAAGTTCAGGTGTGATGTATGTAGGGACGCGGGCCTGCCAGGAAGGGGAGATCTGGGTGCTGATAACACAGCCTGACACCAGATGTCCCATTCATGACAGACCAACGTCCCTCTATAGCAGTGCTTCTCAAATAGTGGGGCGCGCCCCCCAGGGGGGGCACCAGGCTCCGTAAAGGGGGGCTCTTTCAGGGCCGGCCTTTGGGGTGTGTGGGCTGGGCGCCAGGCGGCCGACAGCTCGCAGTGTAATATGCGGCAGGGAGATGAGCGCTTCCATTGTGGAAACTCATCTCCCTTCCTCTGATCAGAGGCCGGCGCAGGCGCTGGACGCGATGTACGGAGCGGGGGCCGGGGGAGGGACTGGGAGGAGGAGCTGGGGGCCGGCAATAGCGGTGGGGTGGTGCGGTCACTGTACTATAGCCCCGCCCCACCGCTCCCTCCGGTATACTAATATGAAATGTATTATTAAACATGCCCCCCTCACTCCTAATAGTACCGTATATCCGAATTTCTCCTGTATAATGCCGGCAGGCAGGCCAGGCGGCTGGCGCGTCCCTCAGTGATGTCAAGTGCCTGCGCCGCCTGCTTTATGAATGAAGCAGGCGGCGCAGACAAGTGACGTCACTGAGGGACGCGCCGGCCGCCCGGCCCGCCTGCCGGCATTATACAGAAGAAATTTGGATATACGGTACTATTAGGAGTGAGGGGGGCATGTTTAATAACTTTAAACGGCGGCGGCGGGCACACGGAATCTGTGGATGGCACAGTTAAGGGGTGGGGGTCTGTGGATGGCACTGTTATGGGCTGGGGGGGCACTGTGGATGGCACTGTTATAGGGTGGGGGGGTCTGTGGATGGCACATATATAACAGTGCCAGCCACAGATCCCCCTGTAACAGTGCCAGCCACAGATCCCCCCCATAAGTGTCTGTCATCCACAGATCCCACCATACTATTTACAGTCGCGCGAAATGTTTTCTTCTTCCTAGGGGGGGCATGACAGAAAATAATTAAGAAGCACTGCTCTATAGGAATCCAAAGAGTTCCATATCTGCATTCAGACCCCTTGGAATAAGGGAGTCGAACTCAAAGATCCTCTTTGATTCACTTCTAGACATTCAGAGGATATGGTTCCCTCCTCTCCATGGATATTCAACTTTCTCTATTGCCATATATATTAAACTAGATGGGTCGCTCTTGTGATAATCCCTATAATGTTTTTTTTATATTATTTATGTGTTCTGATATCCTTTTTTTTAGGGTACGTTTTGTTCGACCTATATATTGTTTATGGCATGGGCATTCTATCAGATAAATCACGTTTGTCGAATCACATGTTAGGCCCTCTTTGATATCCAAGGAGAATGAATTTTGGGTTGAGCTTGCTTTCAAAATCTTTTTAGGGAATGTAGTAATTCTACAATTAGAGCAACGTCCACATCTATGAAAGCCTTTAAAAGATAACCAATTTTGTTTTTGTATGCCACGTTCTTTATTCTTTATAGAAGGTGCTACCTTCAGTCCCAAGTTTGAGGCCCTGGTATAGGTGATCTGGGGTGTATTAGTGAGTATAGGTCCAATTATCTTATCTCCAAGCAAATGATGCCAATATTTCCCAATGATTCTCTCCATATTTTTGTATTGTGCATGAAATGGTAAGATCATTCTTATTGTCTCATCATTTGCTTGTTTTTGCCTGGGGACAAAAAAAATCCTCTCTGTCCATTGTTTTAACCTCCCCCAGTGATTTTTCCAGATAATGGACTAGGTATTGTATATCAATAAATTGTTGTTTTAGGGTTTCTCTATTACAAACTGTTGGTCCTTAGTGCAGTTTTGTTTTAGTCTCCTGAATTGACCCTTGGGAACGTTAATAAGCCACCTCGGTAGGTGGCAGCTCGTATATAATATGTAGCTATTTTTACTCACCGATTTGTGGTGTGTGCTACATATTAATTTATTTCCATCGACCCTGACATCAAGATCCAAAAATTGGATATTCTTCATGTCAATTGTAGAGGTAAATTTTAAGTTCAGGTTATTTGTGTTTATTTCTTCCAAGAAGGCAGTAAGGGACGTCATCGTGTCCTGCCATATGAACACAATGTTGTCTATATTATATATATTTCGAAGGACAAGCGGTCTATAGGAGTGGTAAAGTACCTCTGCGATTTTTACAACTAACGCTAAAGTACCTTTGTGATTTTTACAACTAATATTAACTCTTTAGCTCCACCCTGGTGATCATTATATGTACTTCTGAATACAAACTATCAAAGACATTGATACATTTGGGCTCTAGAGACTTAATTCAGCGATTTCTAGGAGGCTATATGTGTGATTTTAGAGTATTTTATGCACTTTATGTCAATTTTATTGTAAGTTTTATGCAACATGTTGTAAGTGTGATATAAATATAATATTCTCAGACACTATTTTCTGATTCTGTCTATTTGATGCCCGATATTGAGTGATGCACCCAACTTTACCTCAAAGTTTGTAATCTATCAGCAATAGGGAGTGCTGTGCGGCAGTGCACCTATTCCACTAGTAAGCAGTGAGTGAGCCACCAAACCTTTGATATTTACAAACTGTTGATTCCACCTCTCACTGTATATCCGCTATAGTTTGTCCTTGAATAAACATTTTCTTGAATTTTTGCAGGAGCCACGTTGCGCAGGAACCAGACACAGCTCTGTACACTGTGCAATACCCCGGAGTAGCTCAGTCACTGGGACAGCACAGAGCTTCCTGCCAAAATGTTGCTTAAACTCAATGGCACATATTTACTAACCCTATATATAGTGTATACTTACACTTTCTCTGACTCTATACCAACCATTGAGTATGAGACTTACCTTATGCCAAAAAGTTAAAAATGTTGCATGTAGACCAAGCCCCTTCCCATTAAGCCAAACCCCCTTGTTGGGTCAAGTTCTATTAACCTTGATTTTACCAAAATCTAGGTGCTAGGACAATAGTAAATGCGAGCCTATAATCGAAGATAGATGTTTTTTAGCATCATGTTTTCTGGCTATAAGAATGTATGTGTAAGGGCTCATGCACACGTGTTTTTTGCCCGCATCCGCATCCGCATCCTGTGTGCTGTCCGCATCCGTATGTCCGTTCCACAGCCCCGCAAAAAAGATGTCCTATTCTTGTCTGTTTTGCAGACAAGGACAGCACCGTTCTACAGAGGGCAGGACGCACATGGCACAATCACAGTTGCACTTACGGCCGCTCAGCTTCGTAGGCTCATAGATGGGTGCAAGAGGTTACGATGACATCACCATGACCTTCTGCACTACTAGATCACGCTACTGGGGGCACCAAGAAGGGGAAGCATTATGTATAACTGGCACTGAAGGGGGTCATCATCTACTGGGCACCAAGAGGGGGAAGCATTATATATAACAGGCACTGAGGGGGTCATCATCTAATGGGGGCACCAAGGGTGGAGGGGCATACATATAGCAGGCACTGAGGGGGTCATCATCTACTGGGGCACAAACGTAGGGAGGGGGTAGCATTTAAATATAACAAGCACAGAGGGAGGAGCCATCTCATCTACTGAGGGCACCGGGGGGGGGGGGGGAAAGCATTAAAAATAACTGGCACTAAAGAGTGGGGCAGCAAGGGGGGAGAGCATTATATATCACTATCACTATTACTAATGAGGGCAGTCTGGAAGCACTATTACTAAGGGGGGGGGGGCGCTATCTCTATGACACTGTTTAGTCTGACAGTATAGTGTTTGTGGGCATGGGGGAGCACAGCGGGTGCAGTATTGGGAAGAGCAGCAGGATGACAGTGGCCTGTATACATTTGGGGGCTGATCTGGGGTCTATAGAACTTTGGGTGCTGATTTGCAAAATCTGTAACAGTCCCCCATGTACCATATAGTGATAATTGTGTCTTCTTATATAGCAGAGGTGGCTGCACACCCCTGACCAAAGACGTCTGCGTGTGACGGTGTGTACCCCAAATGGAAAAGAAAAGGGAAGTGAAGAACTCAAATCCGTGGAGACGTTACCTGTCAGTCACTGGATCTGTTCTTGACTGCTTCTTTTAAAATGTGTTTTAATATCTTAGTAAGGGCACTTTAAATTGATAATTTTTTGGGAGCAGCCGTCTAGGGCACCAAAATCCCTTGTCCTGGCCCTGTATGCATGTACGTAAATTGAAGCTCATAGGCTTCAATGCAAAATGTATAAGAGGGCCCCGTACCTACTATGTGCCATTTATGATACCAGGGCCCTTTTCTGTAGGAGGGATGATGTTGGGACACCTCGAGGGCTTGGTGGCGACTGCTACATGTTCACCCCTATGGCTACACTCCTGTGCATCTAATGTGATGAAGGTATGTAAGAAAAAATAAAGCAAGATTGTATGTTAGTGTAGGACTTAGTGGCCCAGCTAAACACCAGAAGGCAGTATGTGTGAATAAATGTATGTATGTAGGCAGGGTTGCACCTAGCGGTTCTGACACCCGTCCCTCCCTAAAAGCCAATTTCTTAACCTAACCACCAGGGACGGATTGGGAACTTAAAGTGGCCCTGGAAAAAATTCTAAAAGTGGCCCCGTTTTGTAGTCGCGTCCAAATTGATGGAAGGCAGGGCCAGCAATACCATATTATGTCAGATTATACCACCCCAACACAGCCAAACACCACAGTCCATCACAAAATACTGCCAACAGCACAAAATACATCCCCAAAAACTTCCACTGGCCCCCTGCGCTTCAGCCCACCGGGAAGGTCTACAGCCAATCCGCCCGCTAACTTCCCTTCAGCCCATGGCCCTTCGGCTGCCCCTCTCTGGTGCCTCACCTGGCCTCATTGGTGGTGCACCCCTGTATGTAGGTATATATATGAAGGATGTAGGTATGTACACATAAATGCATTCTGTACGTGTACATGTATAACATATATGGCTACAAGAGTCAGCTATAATAATGCTATAGACCTGTCACCCTGCCGGGCACACTACTGCACGTGACAGGACGCCCCACTACAGGAGACAAAAGACACGGAGGCTCTAGGACCGAAGTCTGGGAGTAAATGCCTCATCGGCCACGCCTATATAGTCAACTAACCCCGCCCTTAGTAAAGTTTGAGAATGTGATTGGTTCAGGAAGGTTGGCCTCGCCCATGGTGATGCTCTGTCACCTCTGATGGGAAATGCTCGGCAGTTGGAGCCCGGCCTGTACCGGGAACACAACAGGGTTGTCAGCGGCTCCGGGGAGTGTGGAGGGCGGCATAGCGTGGTACACACGCCCGGCCTGTTCACATCAACGTCCCTAGCAACAGCCTGAGATAACGGGTTAATGCCGGGGGGATACGGGCAGAAGACCGGAGGGGAGCGCGGCACCGGAGCCAGGGAGGAGGCAGGTGAGACCGCGCCGCGCATCTTCCGCCGCCACATCCAGCCGCTGTGTCACTCCATACCCGCCGCACTGCCGGCCATCCTCCCCGTCACCACCCTGTCTGCACCTCTCTCCTCTGCCTGGCATCCTCGCCCCCAGCCACTGTCTGCTCACCGCTGGCATCACCCACGCTGCTTACCGCTTTTCCTAGTGTCACTGCTAGTCCACACGGTACAGCCTGGCATCAACTCTCCCTGGCAACGCTGTCACCCCACATTGCTCATCCCTGTGCTTGGCATCACCACCGCACATTGCTAACCCCTCTCCCTGGCATCGCTGTCGACCCACAATGCTAACCCCTCTCCCTGGCATCGCTGTCGCCCCACAATGCTAACCCCTCTCCCTGACATCGCTGTCGCCCCACAATGCTAACCCCTCTCCCTGACATCGCTGTCGCCCCACAATGCTAACCCCTCTCCCTGGCATCGCTGTCGCCCCACAATGCTAACCCCTCTCCCTGGCATCGCTGTCGCCCCACAATGCTAACCCCTCTCCCTGGCATCGCTGTCGCCCCACAATGCTAACCCCTCTCCCTGGCATCGCTGTCGCCCCACAATGCTAACCCCTCTCCCTGGCATCGCTGTCGCCCCACAATGCTAACCCCTCTCCCTGGCATCGCTGTCGCCCCACAATGCTAACCCCTCTCCCTGGCATCGCTGTCGCCCCACAATGCTAACCCCTCTCCCTGGCATCGCTGTCGCCCCACAATGCTAACCCCTCTCCCTGGCATCGCTGTCGCCCCACAATGCTAACCCCTCTCCCTGGCATCGCTGTCGCCCCACAATGCTAACCCCTCTCTCTGGCATCGCTGTCGCCCCACAATGCTAACCCCTCTCTCTGACATCGCTGTCGCCCCACAATGCTAACCCCTCTCCCTGGCATCGCGGTCGCCCCACAATGCTAACCCCTCTCCCTGACATCGCTGTCGCCCCACAATGCTAACCCCTCTCCCTGGCATCGCTGTCGCCCCACAATGCTAACCCCTCTCCCTGGCATCGCTGTCGCCCCACAATGCTAACCCCTCTCCCTGGCATCGCTGTCGCCCCACAATGCTAACCCCTCTCCCTGGCATCGCTGTCGCCCCACAATGCTAACCCCTCTCCCTGGCATCGCTGTCGCCCCACAATGCTAACCCCTCTCCCTGGCATCGCTGTCGCCCCACAATGCTAACCCCTCTCCCTGGCATCGCTGTCGCCCCACAATGCTAACCCCTCTCCCTGGCATCGCTGTCGCCCCACAATGCTAACCCCTCTGCTTAGTGTCACTAAGACCCCCACACTGATTATAACTCTGCCTGGCATCACACACTGCTCTCCCCCACTGCCTTGCATCGCCATTATCCGACGCTGCCTACCTTGCTGCCTACCCCTCTACCTGGATTAACATTTATCCTATATGGCCTACGCCTGGCATCATTGTCCCGCAATACAAATTTTTCTCCTAACATCCCAACATTGTAGTTACACTGCCTGCTCTCTGCTCTGCCTGGCATCACTGTAATCTGGCACCACCTGTCGCTCCACGCTGCTCAGCATTCACCACATTCACCATACATATTGGCTGCCATCAGATTGTTACTCCACCCATTAGCTTCACACTTCTGTCTGGCATCTCTGCCCCCACACAGCCCAGACTCTCACTAACAGGCTGGTGCCTGGCATTCTTATTACTTCCTATTCCTCTTTTCATTTTGCCTGGCATGTTACCAACCCACTGACTGGTAATCCCCATCCTCTCACTTCAGCTGCCCCTTGTGTGGCATTGTTATAACTGTTCACCCACGGTTTATCATGCCAGTGATGGAACATGCAGTAGTGGTCTGAGCACCTGCTACAGTGCCTAGTGCCAGTCTAGCCTGGTACCCGATGTGCCATTTAGTACCATATTGTTCTATTCCTGTTCTCACATCGGCACCACAGGGACTGGCATCTATTTCAGTTTAGCCTATTAGACTGGAGACGGTAAGCAGGATATCACCAAGTGGCAGCCTGGTCGCTAATCCCGCCCCTTGGCATCCTAATTACCACATCTGTCTACCTAATCAGTGACGCAGGCTGGAATGGTTCACCCTTCATTGCCTGGCATCTTGGTCTTCTATGCAGCTTGGCCGTTTATTCCCTCCTAAATTACAAAGCAGCTGTTTGTGCTACCTGACTGGCACTGATTAATCTCCTCCAGTTATATACTGGTATACCACATGCCCGTAGCTCACCTGGCATCCTGGTGCTTACAAGTCTGTCTGATACGATGCCTTCTAGCCACATAAATGCTGCCCATGCCTTGTGGTCAGCCTTTCAGTATACACTACGTATTGGGGCATTGTGATTGTCGGGGTACCATTTTCTGCGACCTTCAGCTTTGTTCTAGTGCAGATTGGTTGGCACTTAAGTGGTGCTTGGCATTTGCCTGTCTGATAACTGACTGACTGGGCATGGTTGCGTTGATCAGAAATGATTGCTTTGTCCCTCTAGGCACAGACTAGTCATTAGTTTGCTGTCAGTGAATAGTAACTTTTCTGTTCACAGCCAAAGGCTGAAAACTACACAAACAGCTGAGAGTTGGTTGCATTGCATCCAGTCCAGACAACCCTCTGTAACGTAAAAAGGTTGGCAGCACAACCCTCCGCTGTCCTGATACTTTGTTGCAATGTGTCGGTGCAGGGAAAAAAAGTATTCCAGACTTGTAATCTCACAAAGTGTTATCTAGACTGTCTGTAAATGTAACAACCCCCCATCTGTGAGAAATATTAGGTCAGATCAGTTTTACAGCCCCTGAGTGTAAACAAGAAGGTTCCTATTCATTGACAGCAAGCAGAGATCTTAAAATGATGAGAAACCAGAACACCAACTATATCTCAAAAATTCTGAACTGTTTATTGTGCATTTACCTAAGGCCTCCTGCACATGACAGTATTTTTTAACGTCCCGCAAAACGTGGTTCCGTTGTACCGTGATCCGTGCCTGTTTTTTCTTCTGTGGGTCTGCCGTGATTTTTGGAGGATCCACGGACATGAAAAATGAAATATAAAAAAATCTAAGTCAAGTTTGCTATTGAAATGATAGGAAAAAACTGACACGGATCACGGACGCGGATGACAATGTTGTGTTGACTTGAATGGGTCCGTGAACCGTTGGCCGTGAAAAAAAATAGGACAGGTCCTATTTTTTTCACGGCCAGGAAATACGGATCACGGCTGCCAAATGGTGCAGTTTCCTATTTTTTTATTTTTTCCACGGACCCATTGAAAGTCAATGGGACCGCAGAAAAACACGTTAAACGGGACAACGGCCACGGGTGCACACAACGGTCGTGTGCAGGAGGCCTTATACTGGGTGGGAAACCCCTATCTTCCTGGTCACCTGCCTCTTCTGATTGGCATGCCACTCACCTTGGTACCTAGAATGGCACATTGTGTTCTACCTTTGAATTTTCCATGTGGCAAACCGGCGCGTAATCATTATGGTTACCTCCCCTGGCTCCCTTGCCTGTCTCTGTACAACCTGGTCACATGGGATAAGACGTCATCACGAGAGCCTGGCATGGGACCGGAGAAGCGCCAGGGGAGGTGATTATCCTTTTTTTTTTTTTTTTTTTCCCTGACGCAGGCAAATCTTTACCAAAATCTGCACGATTTGATGAGGACTTGCATCTGCAGATTTTCATGTGGATTATTGCAGAATTGCAGTGGATATTTTCTGTAGAAATTGCGCAATGTGTGCACGCTGACTTTTTTTTTGCGGAGATGCCATATATCTGTGCTAAGTAAATTGCAGAATATTCTGTTCTTATTCTTTTTTTTTTTTTTCTTTCAAAAAGACTCGTTGAAATGGGTCTGCTGGAAAAACGGAACGTGTACAAACGCCATCAATTTAAAATCTCGCCTCCTTGACAAGGAAAGCAAAGCTCTGTGCAGGAGCTGTGCTTGGTATTGCCACCCAGACCCATTCCCTAAACTGAGACTGATCCTTGTGACATCACTGGTCTAGGAAGAGGCCACAGAGCTCACCGCAGCATCATGGCTTCTTCAGACAGCTGATTGGCGGCTGTTTCGGGAGTCAGACCCCCACCAATTAGATATTGATGACCATCAACATCCCGGGAAGCCCCTTTAAACACACGTCCGAGGTTTCAGTTGGTAAATCCTCGGATGGTCAATGCAGCGTAAAGAGGCTTCGCCTACAATTTTAAAATGTTATTTTATTTTCTGCCGACGTTGCCTCTGCTGCCCATGGTTATCCTAACACATGCCCATCGCTCATACTGTTCTCCAGCTGGCACCGACAGGCTGAACGTAGCGTGCTCTCAAGTCCATGTGTATGTGATGGTTTAGGTTGCTGCTTTCATTCAGTATATTACAATATAGAGGAGTAGTACACAGCTATACTGCGCCTAAACCACATGGGCACTGCTATATCTGTAGTATGCAGTAGTTGTCGTCAGTCTTGTTGGTAAAGGACCAATTGTTGCAGTAGTATTCTGATCATCTGGAAGCCACAGAACCATGTGATTCTGGACCATTGGACAGCCTAGCACAGGGGTCAGCAACCGCCAGCACTCCAGCTGTTGTGAAACTACAACTCCCAGCATGCTCCATTCACTTCTCTCTATGGGAATTCGGTGAACAGCCAAGCAAGTTTGCATGCTGGGAGTTGTAGTTTCACCACAGCTGGAGTGCCAGAGGTTGCTGACCCCTGTGCTAGGCTGTCACTGATCCAGAATGTCCAATGGTTCGGAATCGCATGGTTCTGTGGCTTCCAGATGATCAGAATGCTACCGCAACAATTGGTCCCTGATCCATGGCAAGTGTTGTGTGGGCTCTCCTTGGTCATCCTGTCTCTCGCACATTAGGTCTAGACCAGTGGTCAGCAACCTCCAGCCCCCCAGCTGTGGTGAAACTACAACTCTCAGCATGCACACTTGCTGTGCTGTTCTAGGAGCTCTTGTAGAGGGGTATAGAGCGTGCTGGGAGCTGTAGTTTCACAAAGCTGTAGTGTGGGAGGTTGCTGACCCCAGCCTGTTATGGTGCCTCACCCTAACGTATTGTTTGCTCTCCCTGCAGTTCCTCATACCTGTGATATCATCTGGCAGTTACCATTATCGAGAGCTGCCCTTAATCCCATTACATGCGGATATTATATGGACTCGTAGGTCTGGTCTCTCTCACCTCGTCAGAAGGTTCCGGTTCCAGCTCATGTATTGCAGAAAGAACAATTACCCTAATATATACTTCTAAGAACTAGAAGCAGTATCTACACATACATCTGTCATTCCAAGAAACAGTTCAGAACGAGCCCTTGTGTGGGTAGATGACATGAGGAACACCAGCCCGTTGTATCCTGAATTTATCCTCTGCAGACTCATCTCTGATTGTCTGTCCGTTCTTCCTGAGCTAGTGGTTGGCGGATAGTCGCTATGATGTCTCCCATACACAG
Source organism: Bufo gargarizans (assembly GCF_014858855.1). Taxonomy (NCBI): domain Eukaryota; kingdom Metazoa; phylum Chordata; class Amphibia; order Anura; family Bufonidae; genus Bufo; species Bufo gargarizans. The sequence goes on from NC_058081.1 coordinate 611,461,981, forward strand.
CTTGTAGAGAAGAGGAGATCCTGCTCCCCTATCTCTCTGTACCATCCCCTTAGAAGCAGCAGCCTGGAGGACAGTATATCTCAGTACTGAGCTGTGTAGCTGTGAATCCAGTACGGGGTGAGATAGAAAACTTACTAGAGCCAGCAGCAGCATCTCTCTGTTTCAGGCTTCTTTCTCGCTCAGCTCCAACCCTTTCCATAGATTTCTATGGGCAACATGTTACCTCACCCTACAGTGAGCTGGTAGTCTATCTTTTTTTTTTCTTTCTTCAAGGCAGATTGTAGCTGTGAATTGAAGGGGTATTTCTGTTGTCAAGATATCCTCTATCCACAGCTAGGACCCCACTGATCATGAATATGGGTAAGCCGTACCCCACAGGGCCCCGAAATAAATGGAGCAATAGTCACCGCCACTCCATTAATCTCTACAGGAGTTGCAAAGTACAGCCCGTACCTGTGTGAAGACCGTGTGAAGCCCTTACCTGTGCTGTGAAGACCGCAAATTGCGGTCCACAATGCACAGGCACCGACCGTGGCCCATCCGCATGGGGATCGCAGACCTATTCACTTGAATGTGTCCGGCGATCCCTCCGTTCCGCAAAAAGATAGAGCAGGCATGCTCAACCTGCGGCCCTCCAGCTGTTGTAAAACTACAACTCCCACAATGCCCTGCTGTAGGCTGATAGCTGTAGGCTGTTCGGGCATGCTGGGAGTTGTAGATTTGCAACAGCTGGAGGGCCGCAGGTTGAGCATGCCTGAGATGGAGCAAGTTCTATATTTTTTTTTGCGGTGCGGAGGCACGGAACCCCAGGAAGCACTCTAGTGCTTCCGTAGTGTTCCGTTCTGCACCATTCCGTTTCTCCGGATTTGCAGACCCATTGAAGTGAGTAAGTCCTCATCCGTGATGCGGAATGCACACGGACCGGTGCCCGTGTATTGCGGATCCGCAAATGCGGTTCGCAATACAGCAACGGGCAGCACTCATTCGTGTGAATGAGCCCTAAGGCCTCTTGCATATAAATGGTTTTTTGTTTTTTTTTTTGTTTTGTTTTTCTCGTTTCGTTTTTTGCGCTCCGTATACGGAACCATTCACTTCAATGGATCCAGCCAAAAACCGGAAGGTACTCCGTATGCCTTCCGTTTCGTTCAAAGAGAGAACATGTCCTATTATTGTCTGCTTAACGGACAAGGATAGTACTGTTCTATCAGGGGCTAGGTGTTCTGTGGACTGCAAAATACTGAAAAAGCCATACAGTCGTGTGCAAGAGGCCTAATAGTTATGCCCTATTCTGTGGACAGTGGATAATGTAACAACCAGAATACCCCTGATTATTGCGAGAACTTGAGCTCCTTCTCCCTGGCTAAGAGTGGGGCGCTCTGTTTGGATGCGCTCGCAGCCAGGGAGAAGATAACCGCGCCCGGGAGAACTTCTAGTCCACGCCTAGTATAACAAAGTCTCCTCATTAGCATATGACGGGATAAAAGATACGGGGACCACAGCAGACGAATGGGGAGTTCTTTAGGAAAAATAAATTGCCAAGACATAACAGGGGGACGCACCCATAAGGCCTCAAGCACACGACTGTTGTGTGTTTTGCGGTCCGCAAATTGCGGATCCGCAAAACACGGATGGCGTACGTGTGCGTTCTGAATTTGCGGAACGGCACGGACAGCCATTGATATAACTGCCTATTCTTGTCCGCAAAATGGACAAGAATAGGACAGGTTTATATATTATTTTTTTTGGCGGACCACAGAACGGAGCAACGGATGCGGACAGCACATGGAGTGCTGTCAGCATCTTTTGCGGCCCCATTACAGTGAATAGGTCCGCATCCGAGCCGCAAAACTGCAGCTCGGATGCGGACACAAACAGCGTTCGTGTGCATGAGGCCTAAGGTAGTATAATTAAATTATAGATATCCAGGTGAAGGGTCCTCTTTAAGGATAAGTAAAAGTGGAGAAAGGTATTTTCCTGTAATAAGATGTATTTTATGTATTAGCTTGTGCTTTTCACTAATGTCAGGTTTGTTGAAAGGTAAGTGTATGTTGAGCTCACAGGTAGGTAGTAGGGGAAATCCTTCACCATCCCATCACCATTGTGTCTGGCAAAGCAGGTACAGGGTATAAAATAGAGCCTAGAAGGATTCTGATAATAGGAATTGCTATTTATCCAGTTCCCCAATTTTTTTGTAGGGTTCCCAAAGGGGAATTCAAGTGCCCTTGTGCCCAGTCGGCAGATATGCCATATGTCGCACTTATTTTACACTTACCTGGGCCTTATGGTTTTATTACTTGTCTGTTTACTCTTTTGCTTCCCAAGGGGAGAAGTTTACATTGTGTGTGGATCCTTGTAGCAATGCCGACTGACATGTCGGAGGCCCCCCTATTGTTTCATCTTATACACTGTATATGGACCCTCTTCCTTTGAGACCTTCCTATGGCCAGGACATACTGTATATTCCTGCGTATAAGACTACTTTTTAACACATGAAAATCTTCTCAGAAGTCGGAGGTCGTCTTATACGCCGGGTATGGTGGGCGCTGCAGTGCCAGGACGCCCAAATTATCAACAGAGAGAGCCCGGGCTATTGCCTTGTATCCCCAGCAGCTGAGAGCTGCGATGTAACCCACGGCATATGCCCCCCCCCCCCCTGCGCTGTACCTTGTATGCCTCCCCCCTGCTCTGTACCTTGTATGCTCCTTGTACCGCCATCCTCACGGCCGCTCGCATCTCGCTCCTACGCATGTGCGAGATTTCATGCGCCGAGCGTGGATACACGGGATCCTCACGGCCGCTCGCATCTCGCTCCTGCGCATGTGCGAGATCTCCGTGCGGCGTATCTAAGTGCGGCGCAGATGTGCATATGTGAATATGAAAAATAACATAACAAAAACATGTTCAGGGTATAGGTGGCACATGTTTAGGGTCTGGGAGGCAGGGAGGGAGGACAAGGAAGGTGGTGGGATGCAGGGATGGCAGTGGTACCTAGGGATGGCGGTGGGATGCAGGGATGGCAGTGGTATCTAGGGATGGTGGTGGGATGCAGGCATGGTGGTGGGATGCAGGGATGGCAGTGGTACCCAGGGATGGTGGTGGGATTCAGGGATGGCAGAGGTACCCAGGGATGGTGGTGGGATGCAGTAATGTACTGCTGTGTGTTGAAAAAGGGGTAGTCTTATACGGCGAGTATATCCCAAACTCTATATTTTCAGTGTAAAAGTTGGGGGTCGTCTTATACGCCCAGTCGTCTTATACGCCGGCATATACGGTACTACTCTATGCTAAGCAGGTACATGAAGCTGAGAGAATGATGACAGTCACTTCGGCTACATATACTGATGGCCTATCAGAACCGCGGGGGTCCAACTCTGCTCTCCAACCGATCCATGTGTCTTGGGCTGCCGCAGAAGGCTCCGTACGTGGTGGTGGGTGTGCCAGCATGCTGAAGCTCAGCCCGCATTTAGCACCCTGGCACTACCGAGTGTATGGAGCCTTCGCGTATGTTCAGACTGAAGATTTTGGGTGCGGGTTTCCGTGTGGATTCGGTGCTGAAAACCAGGCTGAACGTGCACTGTTTTCAATGGGAGGCCGTGCCACAGCGAGGATCTTTGCTGAGCAGTTTTTGAGACCGCGCCAAGAATTTTCAGGTCCATTATTGGCTTGGTTACCCTCAGTCGCAGCAGGAGCCTGCTCATGGTTTAGCGCCATTCAGTCGAGCCAAGCCTGCAGTAGATCCACATGAATACCCATGCCAGAAACCGCAGCACAGCGGACAAAATCCTCAGTCTGAACATACCCATCTACTTCCATCTGTACACTGCTGCTGCAGTCCCAAGGACTCGTCAGTGAAGGTTCTGGATGTTGGACCTATCTTAGAGGTTGCACTCAATTTTATTTTATTTTTTCCTGGAAGAGTTAAATTCTCTTATATACGAAGGAATACGAAATGAGGCCCTGGCCAGCTCATTTCAGACCATAGCTTTTTTTTTTTTTTTTTCTGTGGCCGGTGCCATATGAGGACTTATTTTTTTGTGGGGTGTATTGTGTTTTTAGTGACTCCATTTTGGGGTACATAACTTATTAACCTTTTGTTACCTTTTTTGGGTGATAATGGGGGGGGGGGGGGGAAAGCAGTTCTGTCATTGTTTTTCGCACTTTAAATTTACGACGTTCACTATCCTGGATAACCAGTGTTAAGCCTCATTCACACATCCATGCTCAAATCCGTGAAAAAGTGCTCAGTGATGTCTCTTTGAAGATGTCTGTGAAGGATCCGTGTGTGTGGTCCATGTGTCCGTTTTTTGCTGTCTGCGTTTCAAGGACACTGTGCAGCTGAAAAATAATTTTCAAAGCGTCACCTCCTAATGATCCATGAAACACGGATCGTGGCTGTGCACCCATAGACTATAATAGAGCATGCATCTGTGCTTAAAACACGGATGTGTGAATACACACATTAAAATGAATGGGTATATATCTGCCGTCTGTGGAGAACACGTACATGAAACACTGAGGTGTGAATGAGGCTTTACTGTTATTCTGTGGGTCAGTACGATTAGGGTGACAACAAATATGTATAGATTTATGTGAACTTCATTCTTGCACTAATGTAGCCATATATGTGGCTTGTTGTGGGGCGAGATGTAGTTTTCCTTGGTACAATTTTTTATTTTTTGGTACATGGGGCTTATTAACATTTATTTTGAGTGGCGGTGGTGAATAGGAAAAAAATAATTTGTTTATTGTACATTGTTCACGTGGTGGTTTAAATAACATCTTTAGTATACGTGTTCTGGCAAATATGGTGTGATGTCATATGTGTGAGTGTGCATTTTGCCATTTTTACTAAATAAAACCACTTTTTATGGTCAAAAAGGTTTATTTAAGAAAAATAACTAAAAACCTAACACCTTGAGGACCCGGCCATTTTTCACCTTAAGGCCTCTTTCACACGACCGTTTTTTTAAATTTATTTTTATGTGTAGACGGCCCATTTTTCCCGCGTTCCATATACGGAACCATTCATTTCAGTGGTTCCGCAAAAAAAAAACTAAATGTACTCCTTATGCATTCTGTTTCTGTATTTCTGCTTTTACATTCCGTTGAAAGATAAAACATGTCCTATTATTGCCCGCAAGTCATGTTCCGTGGCTTTATTCAAGTCAATGGGTCCGCAATAAAACGGAATGCATCCGTATGTCTCCGTTTTTGCAGAACCATCTATTGAAAATGTTATATCCAGCCCAATTTTTTTTGTATGTAATTACTGTATATGCCATACGGAAAAACGGAACAGAAACGGGAACACAACGGAAACAGCCAAACACTGAAAAAGCCATACGGTCGTGTGAAAGAGGCCTAAGGACCAGGCAATTTTTAGCAAATCTGACGTGTCGCTTTGTGTGGTGATAACTTTAAAACGCTTTTACTTATCCAGACCTTTCTGAGATTGTTTTCTCGTCATATATTGTAAAATTGAGTAAAAATTTTATTTTTATTAATAAAAAAAATACAAAATTTACAATTTGGAAGAATTAGAAAATTTCCAAATTTTAATTTCTCTACTTTTATAGTAGATAGTAAGAACTCCAAAAATAGTTATTACTTTACATTCCCCATATGTCTACTTCATGTTTAGATCATTTTGTGAATGCCATTTTATTTTTGAGGGACTGTTAGAAGGCTTAGAAGTTTAGAAGCAAATCTTGAAATTTTTCAGAAAATTTCCAAAACCCACTTCTTAAGGACCAGTTCAGGTCTGAAGTCACTTTGTGAGGCTTACATAATAGAAACCACCCATCGCTTGTGCGTTGCGCGAAAAACGCAGCATGTTCTATATTCTGCGTTTCTCACGCAGCCCTGGCCCCATAGAAGTGAATGGGTCTTCAGTGAAAAACGGAAGCAAGTGCGGATGCAGTGCAGTTTTTCGCTGATGGTTGCTAGATGTTTGTAAACCTTCAGTTTTTATCACGCATATGAAAAACACATCAAAATGCATTGCGACTGCATGGAAAAAAACTGAACGCAATCACAGACAAACCTGACTGAACTTGCTTGCAAAATGGTGCGAGTTTCACTGAACGCATCCGGAAACAATCCGCCACGCTTGTGTGACAGAGGCCTAATTATTTTTATTATTTTATTTATTTATTTTTACTTTCCCTAGGGTACATAGGTTTTTATAATGCACTGGCATACCTTATATACCAGTGCATTACAGCCTGTCACCATACCAGTGACGGGCAGTCTATAAGGCCTCTAGCACATGATCACATTTTTAAACATGTGGTGGCCAAAGACTGCACGATTTTTTTTTTTATTTTTATTTTTTAAGGTTATAGTTCAGTTTTGTGTGGCTGTTGTTCATCACCTGTTTGGCCACTCGTGGATATTACATTGTGTATCCCGTATCCCAAGGACAGGAGGGAGTTTTGTCTAGTAGAACTGAGTGAATAATCAAATTAAGCCTTTTTATTTAAATGTGATTCTGTTTTTGGTCAGGATCGTGAAATCGATGGTAGGTGGGAGGGGGATTCTACCACTGCATCACATCTAGGCAGAGTTTTATCCAGAAATGTGTCATAGCAGGAGTGCGCTGTTGTACGGTATTTATTTTGTATCTACAGTATATTCTCTCTTATTTTATTACATTTTTTTATTAGATTTGTAAACATTTTTTTCTTATGTAAATAGTTTTATTTCTTGTCGATGTGAGGAAATACAGGTGGATTGACTCTCCCTATTACCAACCCTCGCCTACCAAATACCCTCTGCCCCTTTAAGCAGGTGTTAACCACTCCGGCAGTGGAAATACTTCCTTCTTTACTGGCAGTAGATCTGGGGAGAGAGTAGATTATGGGATGTAGAATGTATAGATGGGATGTGAACAGTAGACAGAAAAAGAAATGCTGTTTGAGATGTCATTCAGTTTGTGTGGAAAGTTGGCAGTTCACATGGGCGCTCAAGCCTATTGGTATTGGTAGTTTCTCAGCAGGAGACCAAATTAGTACAGCTCGCTCCCTCCACACAGTTCTATTCAGTAAGCAAAGGTAATGACGCTGTTCATCCTGAGCCTCTTGTTTCATTAGTGGAACGCACTGTTGCACAAGCAGAACAGTTAGGGAGAGAGATGGTGGGACCTCTGCGTATTTAGGTCAGTAAAAGCTGGGTGGAAACCCCTGTGGGCATAGTAATGGGTGTCATCTCAGATGTGATTAACACAAGAGGGTTATGGTATTTGAACTGTTTGCAGATATTGACTTACACACAATAGGGATAAAAGTTGCTTCATGTCTCCAAAGTCACCAGAGATGTCATTAGGGCAAAGGAAACCCACACAGAAGACGGGCTGCTGCTTTTAAATACAGCCTCCAAAAATGACCCCATTTACTCTAAGCTCACAAAATCTGTATATAACAGAGTCGTTTCTGAGGCCGATGGGCTCTATCTACAACCCACTGTAACAGAACATTACTGTGCTGCAGTTTCTGTAGTGATTGTTCCGGTGCTAGTGAAACCCAAGTTGGGTCAAATTGGGAAACGTGAAATACTATAATGGAAACCCCCTCTTCATGTAAATGTATATTACAGCACGGCCTGCGGCTGCGGAGATGCTCTATAGCGGTCTATTACAGTTTAGGCTGTGTTCACATAGGCGCTTTTCATTTCCATTGTTCTGCTCCGTTATAAGAACAGAACAACTAAAATGATGGAACCACGGTTTTCATCAAATGATGGGAGCAAGTGGCCCCTGGCGGACACAACACCATTGACTATGATGGAGTCTGTTGGTTTTACCATTAGGTAGGTCATCATTTTACGGGACAAAACAGGCGCCATGATGCACTTTTGTGTCTGTTGTTTTTACTGTAACTGGATTTGTGACGGAGGACCGTGATGGCGTCTCCAACACAGATGTGAACATACTCTAACTTGTAGCCTATATACAAGGTTTAGGCTCTTTATAAATACATTACTTATCCTGTACTGATCCTGACTTGCATCCTGTATTATACTCCAGAGCTGCACTCACTAGTCTGCTGGTGCAGTCACTGTGTACATACATTACTTATCCTGTACTGATCCTGTGTTACATCCTGTATTATACTCCAGAGCTGCAGTCACTATTCTGCTGGTGCAGTCACTGTGTATATACATTACTTATCCTGTACTGATCCTGTGTTACATCTTGTATTATACTCCAGAGCTGCACTCACTATTCTGCTGGTGGAGTCACTGTGTACATACATTACTTAGCCTGTACTGATCCTGACTTGCATCCTGTATTATACTCCAGAGCTGCACTCACTATTCTGCTGGTGCAGTCACTGTGTACATACATTACTTATCCTGTACTGATCCTGTGTTACATCCTGTATTATACTCCAGAGCTGCACTCACTATTCTGCTGGTGCAGTCACTGTGTACATACATTACTTATCCTGTACTGATCCTATGTTACATCCTGTATTATACTCTAGAGCTGAATTCACTATTCTGCTGGTGCAGTCACTGTGTACATACATTACTTATCCTGTACTGATATTGAGTTACATCCTGTATTATACTCCAGAGTTGCACTCACTATTCTGCTGGTGCAGTCACTGTGTACAGACATTACTTATCCTGTACTGATCCTGTGTTACATCTTGTATTATACTCCAGAGCTGCAGTCACTATTCTGCAGGTGCAGTCACTGTGTACATACATTACTTATCCTGTACTGATCCTGACTTACATCCTGTATTATACTCCAGAGCTGCACTCACTATTCTGCTGGTGCAGTCACTGTGTATATACATTACTTATCCTGTACTGATCCTGTGTTACATCCTTGTATTATACTCCAGAGCTGCAGTCACTATTCTGCTGGTGCAGTCACTGTGTACATACATTACTTATCCTGTACTGATCCTATGTTACATCCTGTATTATACTCCAGAGCTGCACTCACTATTCTGCTGGTGGAGTCACTGTGTACATACATCACTTATCCTGTACTGACCCTGAGTTACATCCTGTATTATACTCCAGAGCTGCAGTCACTATTCTGCTGGTGCAGTCACTGTGTACATACATTACTTATCCTGTACTGATCCTATGTTACATCCTGTATTATACTCCAGAGCTGCACTCACTATTCTGCTGGTGGAGTCACTGTGTACATACATTACTTAGCCTGTACTGATCCTATGTTACATCCTGTATTATACTCTGTTTCGGCCACAATCCGGCCTTCATCAGACTATTACAAAAAATACAAAATATAAAGAGGGTACATTTATATAGTATCAGATATCATGATCGTTGTGAGACAATGGTATATACAACAAAAGTCTGCTGGTTGCCCTTGGAAACTGACGGGCTCCGCCCCACGCAGCAGTCAGTCATGTGACTGGTTAGCTAGGCCGCCGAGCTTCCATAAGGCGCTGCTCTCTGATAATCTGCAAAATGTCGGTAAAAGACGTAAGGACCCAGCTTTCCCTGAACTGCAGTGCTGCCATGTTATGTGGTGACGTATCCCTACAAATCACAGACTGAACTGGCAGTTCTGTAGCTCCGGAGCTAGGAAAAGGCGAGTTCATGTCTCTTTGGGTTGTAATGGCAGCCATATTGGTTTTCACCCAACTTTCCCAGAACCTGATATCCCATTAACAATCAAGGACAAGAAGTCGCACTGGTTGTGGACCTTTTATTTTTAACATGTTCTTTCCCTTTAAGTGAGATGCTCTGCAGCTTCCCGGTCAGGTAACTGATCTCACATTCCTCTTCATGAATGCAGAACGTGTTCGTAAACCGCCTGACAATGAGCTCACAAAGACAATGGCTGAGCACTCCTGCGTCTGCCTGCGAGCGCGCTCTATAGATCTGCTTCCCCCGCCCCAGCTCTGACTCAGCCGCTCTCTATTAATAAAAAATACTATCTGTAACGGACACTGACGTCCCCTGCCTCTTAAAGGCGCAGCGTGTGGCCATGTGGTCGGGAATGTTAGGCTACTATCACACTAGCGTTTTTGCTGGATCGCTCATGGATCAGGAAAAGCTTTCGCTATGACGGATCTTCATAGCGGAAAGGGAAAGCGCAGATGTGGAAGTAGCCTAAGAATGGTGACATTGCTGATATGGAGGGGCTCGTTGTACCTACTCATTATGGAAACAAGGGAGAGCGCACATCTCCGTTTCATTTTCCATTCTTCTGATCCGTCAGAAGAACAGGAAAAATGGATTCCGTTATACATTTGGCATCCGTTTGAGCCATTTCTGCGAGAGATCCGTTTTTTTAGATAGGGAAAAAATGCCTGATATGCAGTACTATTTTTCCATCTAAAAAAACGGATGGATCAGAAGAACGGAAAATGAAACAGAGTTGTGAACCCTCCCTAAAAAGGTTGTCTAGGGTTAGAAAAACTTGGCTGCCTTCTTCACAAACAGCACCACCCCTGTCCGTGGGTTGTGTCTGGTATTGCAGGTCGGCTCCATTCATCTCAGTGGGGCTGAACTGTAGTATCGCAAAGGAACGGAGAAAGGGGTTGAGCAGGGGTGCTGGCGACGGGTCATTGAATAAAGTATATGAGCATTTTCTCATTATACTTTGTGCCTCTATAATCTGTATGTCTGAATTGGCAGGGTTTTTATTTTACTGGACTGCAGAGCTTTTCCGTAGGTGAGGACCAGTGGTCGTCATTCATCTATTCGCTTGGGCCATGGCCAAACATCAGCCTGGGACTATCTTTGCCCAATGCTGTTGGTTCTGGATTATCGGACCTTTACTATATCATTCACGATTCTAAAGATTACGGTTTGTAAGGTCAGATCTGACTGCCCCTCCAGACCTTTGTTTTATCTGCCTGATGCTTCCGGCTTTAAATGTAGTAACGGACGACTGGCGTCTGATAAGAGGCGATTATTTATCACTGTGGTATTGGTGATGTAAAGGTCACAGTGTACCCCACTGTGCGGAGGGCGGCGTAACCCTCTTAAGAGCTAGTCCCCATATGCTGCAGGTACAGACACCCCGTGGTTTGCAGAGGATGACCCCCGATTTTGTATACAGACAATCCCACAGAGCTGGATCGGTAGAATTGTTCATTGTGAGCTTTCAGGTTCATTCATACACTATCCTAGGATGGGCACAACGCTGTACACACTGGAGCGTTTTTTTTTTTTTACCCATCTCTGCCTGTGTGAGCATGAGTGGTTATAGTTTGATAGAATAGCATTGTTCATCCTGAGCTCTCTGGTTCATTGGTATAATGCCAGAATGACTGTAAAGCTCTCAGCTCTGTGATGTATTAGGGTTGAAATCTTGTATAGACCTGATACTTCTCTTAGCTGAGGGTTTGTTACATCATATCCATGAGCTAAACGCATCAGCGTCACAAATCCTTGCGGACTTCTCCGTTCAGCTTCATTGAGCGAAGTGCGCATGCGCCGGCACTTCGCTCAACCTCCCGATGACCTGAGCCTTCAGGTCATCGGGAGGTTGAGCGAAGTGCCGGCGCATGCGCACTTCGCTCAATGAAGCTGAACGGAGAAGTCCGCACGGGTGCATTAGGCACAGGCCTGTGCGCACGCGCGGGATGTTAGAGAAGGAGGGGGGGGGAAGGGAGGGGGAGTCGAAGGCGTTGAAAAGGATTCGAAAAGGATTCTAAGGCGGCGCTGATGACAGCAAAGGAGGAGCTGGGCACGAGCGGCGGCATCTTGGAGACATGAGCATCCTCCTGGGCACCTTAATCTGATGAATGACAGGTTTTTTACACTAAATGAGCCTACAGATTTAGTTTATAAGACCACATTAGGAATCACAAGGGCTCCATGCACATAAACATATTTTTGAATGTGGGGGTCAAAAATTGGTGACAGAATCCCTTTAAAAAAAAAAAAAATTCCCCTTGTGCTAGAATACCACTTTATATCAGTTGCTTTAAAGGGATATTCCAGGATTGGCTTTCTGTATTTTTGAAATCCCCCACCCCCGGACCTGTAAAGGGGAAGTTTACTTACCTGTTCCCTGCTGATCGGTTCTGGGTCCCCAATTACCTTCACTGCTCTTTGGCCCCTGCATGTAAACTTCCATCATGGACAGTCGGGGAACCACAGAGCTCGAACTGAGTGGCAGGGAGTGGGCAAGTATTCTTTACCTTACGAATCCAGCGGGGAAGGGGCGAATAAAGTCATTAATGGAATGACCCTGTAAGATGGCTGCAAACTAAATACCCCTTCCCCTTACATGGATAAGGCCTCGTGCACACAACTGATGCAAAACGGGTACGGTTGTGAGCATGACTCCAAAAGACAAACAACCCCAGATGTCCGTAGTGTGTGAGAGAACTGATTTGGAGGTCGCCCTCCTAGTTAGGGTACATTTACACGACTGTGTGTAGTAATTTCCGTTTTGCGGTCCGCAAATAACGGAACTGTATGTCCGCATTTTGCGGACAAATGACTTCCGTTTGTGTTCCTTTTTTACGGTCCACAAAAAATGGAAGGAAAAAAAAAGATAGAGAAAACAAGAAAGAATTATTAAGGCCTTCAAAAATATGGGAACGGATCCGCAGAAAACGGATGACATATACGGAAACCATTCCGTATGTCACCCGCAATTTGCGGATCTATTGACTTGAATGGGGCTGCGGACCGATATGTGCGGACAATAGTAGGACAAGCTTCATATTTCTGCGGACTAGAAATGCAGATACACTGATGCGGACCACATACTGAACGTTGTCCGCACATTTTATTCACCCATAGAAATGAATGGATCCGCATCTATTCCGCAAAATGCGTAACGGATGCGGATAAAATAATACGGTCGTGTGAATGTACCCCTCAGCTTATGTCCACACCAGCGTTCGGAGCCGGAGGTAATATTTTGGCTCGGCGTATACAGGGGGCATTTACCTATACTGCAGTATACTCCAGACGCAGATCATAGTAATGGCCATTTATTTCCAAAAGGATATCTGGGATAATGTGAGGAATCGGTGAGGGCACAACCTTGAATATAGACGTGGCCAAAGCTGCTACCTTGTGTTGTGCCTGAGGGAGTGGAGCCAAGGAAGAACCTGTGTGTCGGGCTCCGCCCTCTCGGGCCCTGCACTTGGTATGACAGTGTATCTGTCCTGTCTGGGGGTAATATGTATGGTTTCTGGATATTATAAACCTAAGACAGATGTTTGAGGCTTCCAGGGGAAATTCCAGAATCCTCTTCTCATGATGTAATGTGTGACCTTGTAATTCTGTAGAAGTATGGGGGAATTTTTTAAGATTCCATAGCACCCCCGCCCCTTGCTGTGACTGTTAACAGAGTAACGTTAGTATTTAGATTTGACACCCATGGTGGATGTCGCCCAGCTTTGTGAACCCACTGAACGGCAGAATCCACATTGTTAGACCAAATGTTCTTGAACCAGGAGGCTCTGGATGAACATTGTTGCACGTCCCATCTAAGTTTTGCAACCTTTGGCTTCCTAGGAGAAGCTGCAACGCCCAGCCGTGTTATTTAGATTCCTCATCATTTTCAAGATCTGTACCACAGTGTCAGAGGTACTGGCATTCTGTTTTAATGAACCAGAAAGCACAGGATGAATACAATTATATAGTTGTATGCGGTACATGGTAGTTTGTAACATTTTGTCTAGTGAATCGACAGTTCCCTGCAGCTGTTTGGTTATGCTGGGAGTTGTAGTTTCACAAACGCTGCTGCTTTAGAACATGTAGCTTCGTTCGACCGAACAGACCAGGGATGGGTGAAACGAGGAAGCTATGGCTTGTGGGGTGGGAGATGACCTCATGGCGCCCGCAGTACTGGAGTGACCCCGGAAAGGTGGCATGTGGACACGGACTCACAGCAGCGCCCCCCCTCAATTATCTGTTTAGAGCTTTTTATGTTTTTCAGAGGTCATTTTCTAGATTTGTTTCAATGACATATAAAAAGATGGAGGATCCCAGGTGGTAACGTCTGGAGCAGACATTAGCGGTCGTCTGTCAGTGCAGCATTCCTCTGCCAGTGAGTCAGGAATTTCTCGTCCTCGCAGATAAAGGAATATGATCCACACGAGGCTTCTCCCCGGGGTTACACAGTATTCCGCAGACTTCAGGAACTCTGAGTCAGAGGAGCAGCCGAGAAAGAGGCTTTCACCAACGTCAACGCACTGTGACTTACTGGCAGCCATTTTGGATTGGCGATCTAGCTATTAAGCACTGGCGTAACTACAAATGACTGGGCCCCACAGCAAATTTTTGAAATACCCCCAGTCAAGATCTCTCTCAGACGAGGCCCAGCAGTCACTCCGTCCGTTTTTACCTACAGTGTCACTGTATATAATGTCAGCGTATAATACTGTTGAGGGGACCTTGACAATAAAATCTGTTAGCCCTCCTCCTACGGTGGCGTGATTGGCATCCTCAAATAGATGTATCATTTGGCATACTTGTACATACTATACGCACAACATGGCGGCATACGTAACTCTCTCCTGCTATCAGGATTTATTCCTTTATTTTTTCCCCATTGTTTCAAAAGCCTAAAATGTCACATACCAGTGGTGTTGGGGGGGACAGATTAAAGGGGTTTTCTGGGAGTAGAATATGTTGATCTGTCCTCTCATCAATATCTGATCATGGGGGTCCGACACCTTTTTAGCTCTTTGAAGAGGCAGCAGCGCTTCAGTGAGCGCGGTGGCCTTCTCACAGCATACACCGTGCTGCACATTACATAGCAGCTGTGCTTAGTATAGCAGCACAGGCACATTGAGTTCAGTAGGACTGAGCTGCACGTGACCACGAACGTGAGGTCACAGACCTATGAAGAGGCAGCAGCACTGTGGCCTCTACAGCTGATTGGCGAGGGTATCGGGAGTTAGATGCCCACTGATCAGATATTTATCACTTAGGGCTCATGCACACGACCATATTTTCTTTCCGTGTCTGTTCCGTAGGCAGACCATATGCGGAACCATTTATTTCAATGGCTCCGCCCAAAAAAAACAGAAGTTACTCCGTGTGCATTCCTGTTTCCGTATGTCAGTTCTGCAAAAAAATAGAACATGTCCTATTATTGTCCGCATTACGGACAAGGGTAGGACTGTTCTTTTAGGGGCCAGCTGTTCCATTCCGCAATGTACAGAATGCATACGGACATCATCCGTGTTTTTTGCGGACTGCAAAACACATACGGTCGTGTGCATGAGCCCTTATCCTGAACATAGGCCATCAGTATTGTGCTCCTGGAAAATCCCTGTAAATAGAGAACTATGTATGTGACTATTCTCCGAATGTAAACTAAGAATAATACACCACACAGCCACCCAGCTTTCCTGATCTCTACACCTATGTGTATAACTACGCAGATGAGCCAGAAAGCTGGGTGAGCACTTTCTGAGACCAACAGAGGACTCTGCTCTCTCTGCAGGGCCTGTGGGACGGTAGCCACAGGGCAGGATGCCACCTGGAGTTTACTGCCCAGTGGACTTCTGGGCCAAAGAGGAGAAGCAGAGCATTTTGGTGGATTTCCTACTACCGTCTGGCATTTACCTCAACTTTCCCGTGCCATGCAGTGCCAGCCTAGGAAATATCAAGGAGGTGAGTTCTACTGGTGTTATTCATGCCCATCTGAACTATATTTCTAAATTGTTTTTGTCTCTGGCATTAAGAGGCTTCATTGGCTTGGTGTGCCTTTTTGTTTCTATAGCAGCCGGGAGATATGTGGGTACAAGGGAGATCTGGCAAGAATGCAAATTAAAGAGGCCGTTCCTGACTTGGATTAGGCTACTTTCACACTAGCGGCAGGACGGATCCGACAGACTGTTCACCCTGTCGGATCCGGCCTGCCGCTAGTGTGAAAGTACCCCTAGTTGTATTCCATACGAAATAACAATTCTGGAGCATATCTACTCCTTTGCCTCTATGTTCTGTTCCTCTATTATTCCTGTTAGACGTTTATGAATAAATTGCCAGCTGGGTGTTGCCAGTTGTTGGTGTGTCCCAGCAGAGTCTAACGCTCTCCAATCAGTGCTGGCAGTGGGCACACTGTGCGGGGACGTGCATCTGTTTGCTAAAGGGAATGGTAACACCCAGCTAACAATTTAGCTATAAATTTATATAAGGAGTAATAGAGTTAAAGCACAACAATGCTAGTAGTTACTAAAACAGACATGTCAGGAGAGGTTACATATGGAGAATCCATCGAGGCTTTGTTGTAGTAGCATCTTTATTTCATGCTGTGCCGTCTTGACCCCTTTTCCTCACTTGTGGTAACAGTTACTATGGCAACGGGCGCAGCAAGAACCGCTCTTTCATACCCTTGGTCCATCCACGTCCTACGTCTTCACGTGCATCAATCAAACAGCAGAGCAGCAGGAGCTGGAGGATGAGCAGAGGCGCCTGTGTGATATCCAACCCTTCCTGCCAGTCCTAAGGCTCGTGGCCAGGGAGGGGGATCGGGCCGAGAAGTTACTAAATTCCCAAATAAGCTTGCTGATTGGCAAAGGTAAGAGCAGACCGCAAGATGGGGTGAGGGGGAGTACAAAGCTCCCGATTATTACTTATAATTCTCATCTGGTTGTGTTACACATGTTCACTTTAAACCCCTACACAGGCCTTCATGAATTCGACTCTTTAAATGACCTAGAAGTCAATGACTTCCGTGGCAAAATGCGCCAGCTCTGTGAAGAGATCGCCCTGCGGCGGCAGCACATGAACTGGGACACCTGGATGGAGTCCAACTTTCCTCTTCAGCTGGAGCATTCCTCCAAAGTGTTCGCAAAGACTTCTCAGAGCAACAAGACCCTCATGATCAACGTAAAGTTTGAAAGTAGCGAGGTAAGAAGCACAGGATCAGTCGCGACCGTCTGCGGGGGCCCAGAGTGCAAAATTATACCAAATTATATAGGATCTTTTTCAGGGGTGACTGGAGTTGCATCTGCATTGTTTACTCCATGGCTTGACCACTTGGAGTGGGAGGGCTGTGTTTGATACTGCAGCCTATTCTAGAGCAATACTAGATACAGCCACACTTGAACTGAAGGTGAACAGTGAAGTGCCATGGCATTTTTCTTGTGCTGATCCGAGGGTTCACAGTGGTTGAATCCCATCTGATCAAACTGCAAACCTCTCTCCCTATTTATAAGTCAAAAAGGACCTTATCATGGGTTCAGGTATTTGTATCATTAAACACATATAGCCGATGGGTATGAAGGTCCTGTCCTGAACTTTTGAGCCACCCTATTAATACTTAACACATCTAAAAATGGCCCTATGTTATCCTATTAAAACAATTCTTCTCTTGCTGGTTATTCAGTAGGATAAATGTGGTTCCCTATTTTAGGGCAGACAGTTACAGTAATTTGTTAGCAACATGTTTCACTGAAGGTCCTGTGTCATCAGGGGTAGACAAAGCTGTCCCAACATGTTTCACTGAAGGCTCGATGTCATCAGGGGTAGACAAAGCTGTCCCAACATGTTTCACTGAAGGCTCGATGTCATCAGGGGTAGAGAAAGCTCTTCTGACACGTTTCACTGAAGGCCCTGTGTCATCAGGGGTAGACAAAGCTGTCCCAACATGTTTCACTGAAGGCTCGATGTCATCAGGGGTAGACAAAGCTGTCCCAACATGTTTCACTGAAGGCTCGATGTCATCAGGGGTAGAGAAAGCTCTCTCGACATGTTTCACCAAAGGCTTGGTGTCATCGGGGGTAGAGAAAGCTCTCCCAACATGTTTCACTGAAGGTTCGTTGTCCTCGGAGTAGAGAAAGCTCTCTCGCCATGTTTCACTAAAGGCTCGATGTCATCAGGGGTAGTGAAAGCTCTCCCAACATGTTTTACCGAGGGCGCAATGTCATCAGGGTAGATTTGAAACCTTTTCTACCCAGTTTATTGTACTTGAGTTTGTTGCTACTGCATGCAGTTTGTAGTTGGAGCAAAATAGTTGATCATTATCTGGTCGGCAGGGGTCTGACACCCTGCACCCCCACCAATCAATTTTTCAGAAGTAGGTCTTTCTTCCATGTGTTGTGCAGTGGACAGAGCTCATTACTGCAGCACTGCTACCATTGAAATGATTCGGAGCAGCACTGCACTAACCAGCTCCTTCTACTGCACAGCCGACATAGGGTGGGAGAAGAGATTGCGGTTACCCTCAGTCATACCTGAATATCTTGAAGTGCACTTTAACGATCGCCCTCATCTTATTTGATTTCTTCTTGTAGAAAGGTTTTTACTTTAACCCTTTTAAGACCAGGTGACTTTCTTTACTCCCGTCCCTCTCAAAGCCATAACTTTTTAATTTTTGCATTCACATAGCCGTATGGGGGCTTGGTTTTTCTGGACAAGATGTACTATCTAACGGCACCATTTACAGTTGCTTACAATGTCGTGGGAAGCGGGGAAAAAATTGGATGCTGTGGGCAGCAATGATATTTTTCATTTTAGACATTTTCACAAATGTAACCCAAACGATTGTGTGGGACATAAACTAACATCTTAGTGCAGTTCTCAAAAGTTTTGCTTGCACACTCTGAGCCCTGTATACACTCCTGATATAAGACATGGCCACTTGTAATATATTTGTTGTGAGTGTCCCCTTTAATTGTATCCATCGTACTCTTCAGGAGAGCTTCACACTACAGGTGTCTCCTCGAGACTTTCCTCTCTCCATTATCCGCATGGCTCTAAGAAAAAAGTCCAATGTGTCTGGTCAACAGAGTCCGTGGCGCCCAGAAGATTACATCTTGCAGGTCAATGGCATTCTGGACTACATCTATGGAAACTATCCCCTGTGCCAGTTCAAAGTAAGTGTTTTTACATCCAAATGAGACTATTGCACTAATTCATACCAGCCGGAGTCTTGACGCACCACAACCAAGCCATGCCTCCTTTGGGTACGATCACGATGGGTTATCGTCCTCTGAATGCAGTAATGTTTCTAAAAAAATTATACACAAAGTATGTTAAACAAAACTGGAAATATTTTCTGCATGTCTTTGATAGTCAAAGCAGTTACTGACAGTAATAGCTACATTGTTTCCGATGTTTTTAGCACATCAACCACTGTTTTCACTCCAACTGCACGGCTCACCTCACCCTTGTCTCCATCTACTCCACATTACCAGACCAGCAGGGAGACACAATCATTAGCTCCAAGATACGACACAAACCGCCACCACTACCAACAAAGAAGGTAAGATGCCAGTGACTAGATACTGCTGTTTGGAGATGATGTGACACAAGATTTCTAACTGTATGCCTTCATCTTTCTTCCCAGCCACATCATTGTTCACTATGGAAACTGCAGAGGCCATTTTCTTTTCAACTCATGTATGGCTGTAACGTCAACGCAGATGATGGATTAAAGGTCAGGAGGCTTGCTTTCTTTCTCTACCATTACTTATCCTGTGCTGATCCCGAGTTGCAGCCTGTATTAAATTTCAGAGCTGCACTCATTATCCTACTGGTGGAGTCACCGTGTCCATACATTACATTACTTATCCTGGACTGATCCTGAGTTACATCTTGTATTATACTCCAGAGCTGCACTCACTATTGTGCTAGTGGAGTCATTGTTTATGTACATCACCTATCCTGTAATGATCCTGAGTTCAGTTCTGTATTATACTCCAGAGCTGCGCTCACTATACTGCTGGTGGAGTCATTGTATACATGCCTTGCAGCACTTATCCTATACTGCTCCTGAGTTACATCCTGTATTATGCCCCAGAGCTGTACTCGCGCTTCTGCTAGTAGGGTCATTGTGTTCATACATTACTTATCCTGGGCTGATCCTGATTTACATTTTGTTTTACACCCTGGACCTGCTCTAACTGTTCTGCTGGCTTCAGAGTTGAAATCTCACAGCATTCTCTTCTTGTTCAGTATCTGACGGCCCCTGTGCATTATAGGAACTCAGTTGAGCTGTTAGGGGTTTTTCTGCTGTTAACGTACTATGAATAGAGATCTGCATTGTAATGCAGGCTCTAACTCTGTATATATGTAAACTTTAAAATGGTTTTCCAAAAGGGGGACATAAACTAAAGTATGGGGTGCTAAGTGTACTCACTAAATGACCCTGCAATTTAGACGTCACACACATGACTGCTCCTCCGTGGTCTGAGATCCTTGTGTTTTTTTGCAGCTGCTGGTCCAGTGCGGCCTCTACCACGGCAGTGAGCTCTTGTGTAAGACAGCGGCTAGTAGCGAAGTCAACGCCTCCTCCGATCCACAATGGTTTCAGCATTTAGAGTTTGATATTAATGTTTGTGACCTTCCTCGCATGACCCGGCTCAGCCTTGCTCTGTATGCTGTCGACAAGACCAAAAAGGCCAAGTCTACCAAAAAAAAGTCAAAAAAGACGGTGAGAGTTGTAGTACTGTACTGTATGTCCAAGCTTTATTTGCTTCATATCTGCAATGTCCATTTGTCTTTTGTTGTGTGCAGGATTATCCCATAGCTTGGGTGAACACCATGCTCTTTGACTACAAGGACATGCTGAAATGTGGGGAATACTCTCTCTGTATGTGGTCGTCATTTCCAGGTAACCTCCCTTGTTGATGTCTGATCATCTATAATCTCAGGATGATAGATATGTAGTTGCTCTTCATTTGTTTCCAATACTGCAAGCAGGTTCTACGTTGGCTCATGTCCATAGGGACATCTTATGGGGGAAAGAGGAATCCTATTATTTTTTTTTCCCCCAGAGGTGATCTCACAGCAACCAACACAAGTGACCAGAAAACATGTGTCATCTGCTGGTTTTACAGAAGAGAAACCTTTAAAGGGTTATGCAGTATGGAAATAAGGGTTCCCTGATGACAAGTTGATCAGAGTCCCACAGCAGTGACCCTTAGCATGGGGTGGAGGAATCCAGCAGTCAGTGGTTACATTCCCTACAGGTTAGAGTCCATTCACACGTCCGCAATTCTTTTGCGCATTTTGTGGATCGGAATTGCGGACCCATTCATTTCTATAGGGCCGCACGATATGCTACCAGGATCCGGAAATGCGGACCCGCACTTCCGGGTCCGCAATTCCGATCCTGAAAAAAATAGAACATGTCCTATGCTTGTCTGCAATTGCGGACAGGAATAGGCATTTTCTATTAAGTGCCGGCGATGTGCGGTCCGCAGAATGCGGAACCCACACTGCCGGTGTCCGTGTTTTGCGGATCCGCAAAACACACGCACGGATGTGTGAATGGACCCTTTTAATGAAGTATTACACAGCTCTCATGGAAATCAGTTAGGTTTGCATGCAACATACAGACAGGTCTTCTAGAGAAAGGGCCCTATAGTGGAGACCCCTTCTATTAAAGGAGTTCTTTGAAAAATAATTTAAATGGCGGCCAGCAAGTGGTCCTAGAATGTGAGCCGGACTGGTTACCACAACTTGCTGAGCTGCATGGGATGGTTGGGAAGGGCCCCACTACACCCTACACTGCCCTACAATAGATGGTAATGATCTGATGCTGCCTACGACAGGAAAGCTCACCATTGTGTAGAAGATGAAAGTGCCAGATCATATTGCATAGTGCGGTCCTGTCCCTTTCCTAGACAGCTCTGCAAATGGGGCAACCAGTCCTGCTCTCATTCTTGGACAGATTTCTGGCGGCCATTTTAAATATTTCCCAGAGAACTCCTTTAAATCAGATTTTCCTAATATGGTGTTCGAACGTCTGTTTCCTGACCCATTGCTTGTGTCCAGATCTCTGTGCAGTGACTGATCTGCTCAGTGCTGGTGTTCTACATGTCTGCTTTCTACTGTAGATGAAAAAGGAGAACTGCTAAACCCAATGGGAACTGTACAGTGTAACCCGAATACAGAAAGTGCCGCCACTTTGAGGATCTTCTTTGTCAATGTATCTGATAACCCTGTGTACTATCCTTCTATTGAGAAAGTAAGTAATGAATGGGGGTAGTTGCTAAGGTTCAGCAATATTAACTAGTATATATCTTAATACCAGCTGTCTTTTTTTTTTATTTTATTTTGCCTTTAGCTACTTGAGTTGGGCAGACTAGGAGACGTGTGTAATGCCACACTTGATGAGGTAATGATACAGCTCGGCGTGTGCGCCATGTAAAGTCACTAAATGGTATTGTACAAGAGCCCCTTATGAAGTTGGGACTATGCCTCTATAAAGGGTTCCATATAATGTTAAAATGTGCATATTCCGTTTTAGTACATTTTGAATATTTTTCTGATTACACAGCCATACAGTTAAATGATAAAACTGTCTGCCTCCAGATGCCACTAGGGAAGGGATCAGCAACCTTTGGCACTCCAGCTGCTCTGAAACTACAACTCCCAGCATGCACGCTTGCTCAGCTGTACTTGTAACTCCCAAAGAAGTGAAACTCCTAGAATCCTCATTTCACAACAGCTGGCGTGCTGAAGTTTGCTGATGCGTGCAATGGGGGAGCTCACTCCAGGGGAGCTTTATGCTTTGAGCTCCCCCTAATGGTGGCTACAGCTAGCCTGAATTTCATCCTTTTACAGTAGGGCTGTACAGAGTCTTGTGCTACTATAAGGACTAGAGGAGTCCCCTGCATAACGGAAACGGGACGGATCCGTTATGCAGCCCATAGACTTCTATTATGACGGATTGAATAACGGAATGCCTCTAAAGGCACTGTCGTAGAATTGCGTTATGGTCCGTGGTAACGAAATCCATAACGCAATTCACCTTTTACCACCAAAGTGTGAACGAATTTCAAAATATGAAATTCGCTCATCTCTAATGAGGACCTATTAAGAAATGAATAAGCTCAGTTTTTTTGTGGAATGGTCTGTTTAAAGGGAACTACTTTAAGATTTGCTGGATATTAACGCAGGTGTATTGGCAGAAACTTAACAGTGGAGGCGATTGCCAATAATTACGAGACCTGAATCTCGTAAAAGAAAAAAAAAAAAAGAGAAAATAAAACTGCACAAACCCCTGAATTGCGTAATTATCACCAAGGGGACTTGTGAGCGGCCATCAAGTTTGGGACTTGTTTGGTGTTCCTTCCAGTGAGCTGTAATTGCTTCTTTAATTAGCAGCTCCTTGTTATTGCGAAATGTCAATAATCCTCATTATAATGGGGCAGACCAAGTGTTGCGTCGTGCCGCTGCAGTCCATGTGATCGGGCCCCCACATGGGCCACAGTCTGAGCTTGGAAGATCTGGGACACTGTTAAGGGATGATAAACAGCAGGTGTCTCGTCTTGTCCTCTGCAGCGACAGCAGCTCCTGGAGATAGTTGACCGGAAAGGCCAGGCTGAGCTATACGAGCATGAAAAGGAGCTGGTGTGGAAACTGCGTTATGAAATAAAAGAGCGTCACCCAGAGGCCCTCCCCAAACTGCTGCTCACCACCAAGTGGAACAAACACGAGGATGTAGCACAGGTACAGACAGCTGGAGAAACTCTTGTTTGTTATATATGATATGGTCATATAATATGTAATTATACATCTAATGTCTACTCTTGTGTCTTTACTAGATGGTTTATCTGCTGCAGACCTGGCCGGAGCTGCCTGTCCTCACAGCCCTGGAATTGTTGGATTTCAACTTCCCTGATAGATATGTGGGATCATTCACTATGAGCTGCCTGAAAAAATTAACGTGAGTACCATAGGATCAGTGGGTCAGACCCTATAGGGGCCGGCCATGGCATGACCTAGCATTGGGACTGGTGGGGGTCTTTACTGTCTTGGAGCACTCTTTACCCGTATCACAAGATGAACTTGTTAGACAACCCCCCGGTCATTGGTTCTCCTGAACCCCACTGGCGAATCTGGCATCTCTCTTCTACACAATTCTGCTTATGAGGGCAGCTGACGGGAGCCCCTGAAGCATCTGCTCTTGTGAAGGTCTTCGATTAGTGACACTTTGTATAATGTATTTTGTGATCGGACATTAATCCTGGGTTCAGTAACGTAGCTCACTGCGATCTTCTTCCTTTTGTGCAGGAATGAGGAGCTTTGTCAGTATCTCCTTCAGCTAGTGCAGGTTCTGAAATATGAATCTTACTTGGACTGTGAGCTGACAACATTCCTCCTGGAGAGGGCGCTGATCCACCGCAAGATTGGACACTTCTTATTCTGGCACCTTAGGCAAGTACAGGCTGTAAACGGATTCCTATTTATTTGGACTATGACTACTGAACCTGTGTAATATGAGCTGGCACTCAATTGTTGTTTTTGATTTTGTGTTGTGATATTATTATTTATTATTATTTTTATTTTTTAATTCAAGATCAGAGATGCATGTCCCAGCAGTGGCCTTAAGGTTTGGGCTCATCCTTGAAGCGTACTGTAGGGGGAGCACCTATCATATGAAGGTCCTTATGAAACAGGTAGAGTCTGGTATCTGCACGAACAATTTGGCAAAATGCAACACAACACCAGGTCACAAAGACCTAGTTTCTCGTAAACAGAAATGTTTTGGAAGGAAGGAGGATCTTACTTCTTGCCCCTTAATAAACTCCCTTTCTTTGCAGGGAGAAGCTCTTTCCAAACTTAAAGGTCTAAATGACTTTGTGAGGTCCAGTGTCCAGAAGACCAGCAAGGCACAGGCTAAAGAAGCCATGCACATGTGCATGAGGCAGGAAACTTACCTGGAGCCACTGTCCTACATATACTCCCCACTGGATCCCAATCTCATCCTCACAGATGTTTGGTGAGTCCAAGTCCATGGCAGGCATGACATCCAGAAAAGCAGGTATAGATTATAGGTGGGAGGGTGAACACCTTCTGACCCCTCTGTACTCTTCTTTAACAGTGTGGAGCTCTGCACTTTCATGGAGTCCAAGATGAAACCCCTTTGGATTGTGTACAACAACGATATGCTGGGTGGAAGCCGCGTTGGTATAATCTTTAAGAATGGAGATGGTAAGACTGGTCTCGCGGATGAAGTAGCTCTAAAGAAAATATGTAATTATGGTCAGGTGGTTCTACAGAATAAATGTTGATTTCTACAGATCTGCGACAGGACATGCTGACCCTACAGATGATTAAACTGATGGATGTTCTGTGGAAGAAGGAAGGCTTGGACCTCAGGTAAGGACAGAAAACCATGTTAATGCTAGTGGTCACTGGGCCTAAGCCATAATCTGATAAGTGTGAACATAGCCTAACCAAGCCATGCAGTTTACACTTGTATGTGGTAAATAGTCTTTGTAATCATTTTGTCCATAGATGAGAAATCTTCTTCAAGTAGTTGGGGTGAACTGGCCATAGACCCTACAGGGAAAATTCCTTTTGGTGCCTAGATAGCTGCCCAAGCCTACCCATAGTGATCTGATGCTCTCAGCATTCATGAATTCTAGGTGCATCAAGTACTTATGCACCTGGCCAACTGCTGTTATCAGGAAGGCAATACAGTTGAATGCTGCGGCGTCAGTATTTTATGCT
Organism: Bufo gargarizans; assembly: GCF_014858855.1. Classification (NCBI taxonomy): domain Eukaryota; kingdom Metazoa; phylum Chordata; class Amphibia; order Anura; family Bufonidae; genus Bufo; species Bufo gargarizans. The sequence goes on from NC_058081.1 coordinate 611,487,364, forward strand.
GGACTATGGTATTGCTGGCCCCACCTTTTGTCAATTTAGACCCACCTTCAGAGTGGGGCCACTTTTAGTTTTTTTCCAAGTCCACTTGAAGTTCCCATTCGGCCCTTGTCAAGAAGTGACAAAAAGGAACTGAAAACTTAAATACAGTACAGTATTAGGGCCCATTCACACGTCCGTGATGTATTGCGGATCCGCAATACACCGGGCAGCACATGGCCGGCACTAGATAGAGAAGTCCTATTCTTGTCAGCAGCTGCGGACAAGAATAGGACATGTTCTATTTTCTTGTGGAGCCGCGGACCGGAAGTTCGGGGCCGTGCTCCGGAAATGCGGATGCGGAGAGGACAGTGTGCTCTCTGCATCCATACAGCCCCCATAAAGGATGAATGGGTCCGCACCCGTTCCGCAATTGTGGACCACACTTGCGGACGTGTGAATGGAGCCTTACTGATTATTTGTATTATGACCCAAGTTGCACATTAATCAAAAAATCTAGGAACATGAAATTAAAAGTTTCATTTTTGAAGAAATGAAGCTGTATAATATGAAGTTGTGTAAAATTAAAGTGTAGATCACAATATTTAAAGGGATGCTAAAATAACAAACCAACTTTATTATGTTATTTACTAAAATGGGGAAAACTTGCGGGGAGCGCTGCCACATGTGAAAGGTGGCACGCTCGCTATAGGTCTGTTTGTTCGTCTGTTTTATAATCACTAATACTGGCATGAGTAGTAATGAGGCTCCTGATGACACTAGAAACGCGTCTAGCCAGTGCGGAGCTACAGCCAGTGTCAGCAGATGAAATTGAGCTACACTAGACAGCGTCAGTTTTTAATATAAGTTAGTAATGAGGTCAGTAGTGTAAGAGAGCAGGGGAGCTGGTGAATTAGGGACCTATTGGATGATGTGTTGAATACCACTAGGTATACCCTACCCCACTACTATTGATCCTCATTAGTGACACTATACCGGAGCTACATATTGCTGATATACAGTGTGGTCTGAGCTGTTGTTAGGGGTTATGCCCAGCAACAGGTATAGGAGTTAAGATTTGCCTTGCACAGACACATGTATTCAGCTTAACAGTGAAATTGCACTGTGATAGCTCTCAGGTATAGTATTGGATTGGAATTATCCTTGTGCAAGTTTTCCCCATTTTAGTAAATAACATAATAAAGTTGGTTTATTTTTTTTTAGCGTCCCTTTAAATACTATGATCTGGAATTGGTGGTGACGTAATTGTGAATAGCCATTAGTAATTACGGTGAAAAAATTAAAGTGTACCTAAACTTATTTTTAAAAAAAACCTTATTAAAACCGAATGTAAATGTGATCTAAACTATAAAACATGTCCCCCAATGCCTGGACTCCTCATATAAATTATACTTGCCCCACTCCCCAGCACCCGCGTTACTCCTGAATCCTGCACGGCCACCGCTGCTTCTCCACTGACGCCAGGGAGGTTCGGGGATCAGTAGCGACACGGATGCCTGGGCAAAGGTTAAGTATGATTACTAGGAGGGGCCCGGGCATTGGGGGACATGTTTTATAGTTTGGATAGCCCCTTCAATTTTTCTAATATAGTTTTATTATTATTATTATTACTGGCAGAAGGACCCAGCTTCGCACGGGTATATTTCATTTAATGTTTGTGTGAGTTGTTAAAAGATATCAGTGACCTCCATCCCCACCCCTTAACACTGACCACCCTCCACAGTGCCCCACCTCCTTAAAATAGGACCTTTACAGCAGCCCATCCCCTTCACAGCAGCCTGCCCCTGTGTGTACCAGCGCTACTGTCCTAAAGCCTGGCATAGATGGGCTGTGTCAGGCTTTAGTAAAGCAGGCACAGGCAGGAGAGCAATCTGCTATGAAAAGCTCCTGTGCTCACTCCACTCTGCTAATGGCTTTTACCAATGTGGTATGCAGGCTGTTAGCGAAGCGGAGCGAGCGAAGTCCAGGAGCTCCATAGCACATCACTCCTCCTGCCTGTGTCCGCTCTGCAAAAGCCTGACATAGCCCATCTATATTAAGCTTTTAGGAGAGCAGCTCTGGTACAGGCAGGAGCAGTGATGCTCTGGCCTGTACGGCACTCGCTGTGGCCACAGGGGAATCCATCCTCTAATATACAAAAATAATTACATCAAATTTACAATAGGTTTTAAGAAAGTTTATTTAGTTTTGAGTTTAGGTACGCTGTGATTGATTCCTTAATTCAAATGATCAGATTGTGTGGGTTGCCACCTAGTGGACAGTATTGGGAATGACGCTGCTGAATTATATACAATTAATAATGGATTGCTTGCTTTCACTGCATAGGGTCACCCCTTATGGCTGCCTATCAACAGGAGACAAGACAGGTCTTATTGAAGTTGTCATGCACTCGGACACTATTGCCAACATTCAGCGTAACAAAAGTAACATGGCAGCAACTGCGGCTTTCAATAAGGACGCTCTACTTAATTGGTTAAAGAGCAAGAATCCAGGGTAAGTGCCAGACGCAGGGGTGCACCTTTCTGCTGCCTGAGGCGAACACTCAATGCCACAATGAAAGCGCTCATTGCTCATGGCTCTTTCCCCTACCTGGTGCTACCTGAGGCGATGTCCTCACCTGGCCTCATTGGTGGTGCACCCCTGGCCAGACGGTAGAATCACAGATCAGCCACATAGGAAAAATAGTTAAAATTCATGCCACAACTAAAAGCTAAAATTCCTCATGAGTACTTACCACCTAATTTCTTGTATAATAGGGATGCTCTGGAGCGAGCGATTGAGGAGTTCACTCTGTCGTGTGCTGGCTACTGTGTAGCGACATATGTTCTAGGCATTGGGGACCGTCACAGCGATAATATAATGATACGTGAAACTGGGCAGGTATGTGATAAAGTGCAGAATAGTGGGCGTCATTACTATGAGACTGCAATTCATTGACTTTAAATGGTTCTGCTTATATTCCAGCTGTTTCACATCGACTTTGGTCACTTCCTTGGTAACTTTAAAACCAAATTTGGTTTTAATCGAGAACGTGTTCCGTTTATCCTGACATACGATTTTGTGCACGTTATACAGCAGGGGAAAACCAACAACAGTGAGAAGTTTGAGCGGTGAGAATACCCCATATTATATAACATACACATTGTAGCTGCTCCAAGAACAGCATGACACAAGGAAAGGGGCAATCTGCTGGAGCTTTGTATATATGGAATCAAATCCAAAGTCAGTTGATCTCCATTATTTGGTCATGCAGGTTCCGGGATTACTGTGAAAAAGCTTACACCATCCTCCGAAGTCATGGCGCCCTCTTCCTTAACTTGTTTGCACTGATGAAAGCGGCAGGCTTACCAGAACTTACCTGCTCTAAAGATATCCAGTATCTCAAGGTGAATGTTTTAACACCACAAACTGCATCCAGAAAACATGGTGAAATATAGAAATAAGGTTTATTATCCTTTTTTTTTTTTGGTAGCCCTTTTGGCTTCATTTATGAAATGGTTTGGGACATAAATCTATTACTGGATTTAGAACAATTAATGGCAGAAAAATACACATGGTTCATGTAGTCTGCTCTTATATTTTTTTTCATCTTAAGCTATGTCTTTCCCAGGCCTGTTTAAAGGGATTATCCTGTTATAGGCCTCTTTCACACGGGCGTCTCGTGTGAGGGCCGGATAGGATGCGGGTGCGTCGCGGGAAAATGCGCAAGTGCAAAGCGTTTTCATGCGTTTTGCATGAGCGTGAGAAAAATCGGCATGTTTGGTACCCAGACCCGAACCCGGACTTCTTCACAGAAGTTTGGGTTAGGTGTTCTGTAGATTTTTATTTTATTTTACCTTATAACATGGTTATAAGGGAAAATAATAGCATTCTTAATACAGAATGCTGAGTAAAATATCCATTTGAGGGGTTAAAAAATAATAAACAAATCCATCCACTTGGTCGCGTAGCGGATCTCCTCTTCTTTCTTCAGGACCTTTGACGTTACTGCGCTCATCACATGGTCCATCACCATGGTGATGGACCATGTGATGAGTGCAGTGACGTCATCAAAGGTCCTTTTACCCAGGTCCTGAAGAAAGGAGATCCGCTATGCGACCAAGTGGATGGGGTGAGTTAAATTTATTTTTTAACCCCCCTCCATCCCTCTTTTACTAAGCATTCTGTATTAAGAATGCTATTATTTTCACTTATAACCATGTTATAAGGGAAAATAATAAAGATCGGGTCCCTATCCCGATCGTCACCTTAGCAACCATGCATGAAAATCGCACCGCATCCGCACTTGCTTGCGGATGCTTGTGATTTTCACGCAGCCCCATTCACTTCTATAGGGCCTGCGTTGCGTGAAAAACGCAAAATATACAGCATGCTGTGATTTTTACGCATTTTTACAAGTGATGTGTGAAAATCACCGCTCATGTGCACAGCCCCATAGAAATGAATGGGTCCGGATTCAGTGCGGGTGCAATGCGTTCACCTCACGCATTGCACCCGAGCTGGAAAACTCGGCCGTGTGAAAGAGGCCTTATAAGAATATGTTGCTAATTTTGAGATCCCTTCCCTGCAAGTGCTCTTCTGGTAAATTTCATAGCAGGCATCTCTAGGATCACATGCTGTACATTGCACACATACTAGCCCAATTTAACCCATTATGCTCGTCGGTTGCATGTACTCACTCGGGTCAGCTAGACAGCTACATTTACTCTCAGCATGCACAATTGCTACATCTGCTTTCAGAACTACCATAGAAGTGAATGAAGCCTGCTGGGAATTGTAGTTTCACAACAGCTGACCCCTCTACTAGTCTTGTAAAATGTAGTTTTCTTCCTTCTGGATTATTCTAGATTGTGCCTTAGGCTACATGCACACGACTGTTGTGTGTTTTGTGGACCACGGAACGGAGTAACGGATGCGGACAGCACACGGAGTGCTGTCCGCATCTTTTGCAGCCCCTTTAAAGCTGCAAAAACGGCAGCTTGGATGCGGACCAAAACAATGGTCATGTGCATGAGGCCTAAGGCTGAGTTTACATCAGCGTTCAGCCTTTCCATTCTTCTGCTCCGTTTTAGGAGAAGGAGAACGGAAAGAACGGAGCCTACGGACCTCATAGCCTATAATGGGGTACATTAGGTTTCTGCTCAGATGAAAGATTTTTGAAGCAGAGGTAGAAGTCCTACGTGCACAACTTTTATCTCTGCTTCAAAACTCATCCTCTGAGCGGAAACCGAAGGACCCCATTGAAGTCTATGGGATCCATAGGCTACGTTATGACAGTTATGTGCCGAATCCGTTCTCCTGCTCCGGAGCAGAAGAATGGAAAGGCTGAACGCTGATGTAAACTCTGCCTTATTCTTGGTTTTAGTTTCTGTTCTTAAACACAAACTTCCCTTCTTAACATTATTTAACTCTAACATATTTAACAGTTTTGTTACTTGTCTTCCCCCTCCAAATCCTATACAAATATTAAGTTTTTTGTTTTTTTTTGAACAGGACTCTTTAGCACTTGGGAAGAGTGATGAAGATGCATTGAAGCAGTTCAGGGTAAAGTTTAATGAAGCGCTGCGGGAAAGCTGGAAGACCAAAGTGAATTGGTTTGCTCACACTGTGTCCAAAGACAACAGACAATGATTGAAAGGGACCTGGTTTCTTTGCATTTTGATACAATATTTGGATCTTAAGGCACAAGAGAGCTCTTCTCCATAGTAGACTCAATTTCCTCAAACGTTCTCCGCAACTATGAACTTTGGGATTTATCACAACAGCATCCCTCACGTTGCCTGTTGGACACCACCACGTTCTTAGCCTCAGTGTCGGTTTAGCCTTGCCAATGCTGAATATTCCAGGGAACATTGTACCCTCCACAGGCTTGAGCTGACTTGGCATGTGTTGTACCATCTCTTCAGCCATCGGCAGATTGCTTACTTTAGCATGAGGCTACTTACTGTGTTGGTGAGTGACAAATGACGACTGCTTCCTACAACTTCTGTATAGCAGGCTGGTGGACAGACTTCCCAACGTGAAAGCCAGAGCTGTGCGAATTGGTTCATACGGAGACATAATGAAGGACTTTTCTCATTCCAAGCTTGTTGCACTGGGGTTTGTCTCCAGCAGTAGTCTGCAACCTATGGCTCTCCAGCTGTTTTGAAGCTAAATCTCTCAACTGGGTGTGCTGAGAGTTGCAGGTTGTACAGCACTGATCTACAGGGACTTTTGACCCATAAATGGCAGATCTGCACTGATTTCATGTGATATAGAGTACCTGTAGTTCTCATAAAGCTTTTTAAATGGCCCAAACATGAAAAAGCTCTTACTGAAGAATTTGTTGCAATAAACACCTTCCCTTGTAATTATGTTAATAAATGTGTACATTGTATGTGTTTTGGAAAGAGACCTCCTGCAGTGTAAAGCTTGTTTGCCTTATGCAATTATAGATTTGGTAGCAGACAGTGGACACTCCCTGCACAAGCTTTATTAGATACACAGTATCTGGCCACTTTTCAATGCTGTGGCCTTTTGCGGACCTCTTGCAGCTACTACTAGTGGGCGTTTACTGCTTACTTATAGGGGTTTTCCAGTGTCTCGATATTAATGATCACCTATCATCAGGATAGGTTATCAATGACCAGCTGCGTCCAGCAGGTGCTGGGAATAAAACAGTAGATTGAGCCGCAAGCAGAAGGCTATACCACCATACTGTATCTGAGCCTCCCATTCCCTGTAGTGGCCATGCTGACATACTGCATGTCGACTCCCACGTAAGTGAATGGGAGCTGAGCTGCAGTATGCCAGTACACCACTACAGGGAAGTTGATCCTTCTGCTTCCAGCTCCTGCCATATTCTGCTCATTGGAGGGGATACCAGGTCTTGGCGCCCCCTTTCCTACATCCACTTGATGGCCTATCTTTCAACTCAATAATAAAACCATATGCAGTAAGTTTCCATGCAGATACTATAGCTCTGCTATAAAGCTATATTAAAAAATTAGGTGAATAACCTTTATCTCATTTAATGTAACCATGGTATGGTAGGGGTCAATTCACACGTCTGCATCCGTTCCACAATTTTGCGGAAGGGGTATGGACCCATTCATTTTTAATGGAGCCGCAAAAGATGTGGACAGCACCACCATGTGCTGTCCGCGTCCGCATCCGCACTTCCGTTCCGTGGCCCCGCAAAAAAATAGAGCATGTTCTATTCTTGTCCGCAGCCACGGACAAGAATAGTAATTTCTATCATAGTGCCGGCCATGTGTGGTCTGCAAAATGCGGAACGCACATGGCCGGTGTCTGTTTTGCGGACCGCAGAACAGCTGCGGACATGTGAATGGACCCTAACCCTAAAGTGAATGATACAATCCGGAGGGTGGGACAGAGTGTTCTAGAAATATGATTAACTACTTTACCTCTGTATGAATTTCCTTCCCCTCTATGATTGACAGGGCAAGGGAAGATGGCTTTGCAGAAATCTAGTCCTGTCTATCAACGAGGATGCACTTAACTGCTCATTTGCATATGGCTTAATTTTATTTTTATTTTATTTATTTTTTTCCCTCCAGTATGAAGCAATAGATCATTAAGTGCAAAGTATCATGTACAGCCCTACAAGGTGACGTGCCTGGTTTAACCGTGAATTTCTTGGTAACAGATTTCCTTTAAGGCTACCTGCAGACATGTCTTGCACCAAATACTGCATGTGTTACTTGCGTTTCTTGGTGTGAATGTGATGCAGTTTTGCAGCAGATCTCACCCTTTCATTGAAAACAGTGAAATCCACACAAAGAATTAACGATCTGCAGATTTCAAAATCCACACAGCAGGTCAATTTCCGCATTGAACGGAAAAGCAATGTGCAGATTAAATTTGTGAAATCTCATTCACTTTGCTGGCACTGTATATAACCACAAGTGAATCCAGGCAGAAACTATTAAAGTAATTTGCAATGTGTGTTTTCCCTTATGCCCATGACAGCACCCTTGAGAGACCACCTCCATCCTGGACAGGAAACAGGAACTTTCGTGGAGAGCTCTTAAGGAGGGACTCAGGCCCCCATACCACCAGTTCCTGTTTCCTGTCCTACAGCTAGGACTATTTCTGGAGAGCTCCAGCAGGCTGCAGGGCCCTGACGGTAGTTACCATAGGGGTTACCTGGTATGGCGCAAGTCTCCTCTAGGAGCCGCCTATAGTCTGGACCCATCTTTTTCAGACCTTTCTGGTCCCGGTCAGATCCGGGTTGTTGTCCGCGGGCAGTTCCAGCTCTACCAGGAGGTGGGGCCGTCGCGCCGGATACTCCTGGTGGTGTTCGGGAGGTCCAGGGCCTTTCCTCCTTCTTTGTCTCTCAGTTGTTAGAGTTGGAGGGGGGAGGAGCAGGAGTTATAGTCTTGCGTCCTGCGCAGGATCTGGAAGTGGACGACGAGACTTCCGGTGTTTGGAACGCATAGCATTCCGGAAGTGCATCTCACACAAAGGCCGCCTGAGGACATTAGCAGTGACCAGTCTAGGGGTATTTAAACCCCGTCAGTGTGCAGGTAGGTGGTCTCCAGCCAGCCTAAAAGCACCTGGGAAATGATTTAAGCGTTTATGCCAACATTGTGTAAACAAAATGGTAGAGGAAGAAACCCCATCGCTAATCCAGAATATCAAAGATATTGTAAAATCTGAGATTGCAGATTCCGTGAAAGAATTCAAAAATCTCTTTCCTCATCACCTCCAAGTAAACAGGGACACTCCAGTAGGATTTCAGATTCTTCTGAGAAGGAACAGGGTGAAATCATGAAAAGCTCTAATTCCTCCTCAGATGAGGAGTCCATGGGTAAACCCCTATTTTCCCATGAGGATACTGAAGCTCTGCTTAAAGCGATTAGAGCCAATATGAAAGTCGATAAATCTAAAGAACACAAAAGGAGATTTTTGTATAACTTACCAGTAAAATCTCTTTCTCACTCTTCATTGAGGACACAGGAACCGTGGGTATAGCCATGTCCTCTAGTAGGCATTGACACTAGTAAAAGCTGTTAGCTCCTCCCCTGGCAACTATACCCCCTCCAGCCTGGAGAGAGAGCTTCAGTTTGTGTACAAGCAGTAGGCAAAGAAAGCCAACCAAGAAAAAACATGGAACACCACCATGCCAAAACCCTAACTGGGTTCTAACCAGCAACTGCCACAACTGTGGTCGAACAACAATACTGGGTGGGTGCTGTGTCCCCTAATGAAGAGCGAGAAAGAGATTTTACTAGTAAGTTATACAAAAATCTTTTCTCGCCCATATTCGTTGGGGAAAACAGGAACCGTAGGACGTCCAAAAGCAGTGCACAGGGAGGGAAAAAACCACAGCCCCATGGAAACAAGCGTCCCTGCAGGCATCTAGGAAACTGCTTCCTGCAAGACCATGCGTCCCAAAGCAGCATCTGCCGCTGCATAAGTATGCACCTGGTAAAATTTTGTGAAGGAGGACCAAGTAGCCGCCTTAAACAACTGCAGCCGAAGCGCGATTCCTTCGAGCCCAAGATGCGCCCACCGCTCTGGTGGAGTGAGCCTTGACGCCTAAAGGCAGAACCCTGTCCTGGGCGCGGTAAGCCTCCGCAATTGCAGCCCGAATCCAACGTGCAATTGCCACCTTGGAGGCCACCAATCCCTTGCGAGGACCCTCCGGAATGACAAAAGGGGAGTCTGTACGGCAGAAGGAACTGGAGGCTGCCAAATAGATCTTCAGAGCTCTGACAATGTCCAAATGGTGCAACTCCTTTTCCTTAGGGTGTGAAGGAGATGGACACAGTGAGGGAAGGACAATTTCCTGGTTAATATGGAAGTCAGAGACTACCTTCGGAAGAAAGGAAGGAACGGGCCGGAGAACCGCTTTGTCCTTATGGGGAACCAGGAAGTGTTTTCTGCAAGAGAGCACCACCAACTCAGACACCCATCTGCTGGAAGTGATGGCTACGAGGAAAACCACCTTCAAAGACAGGAGTCGAGAGAAATCTCCCGCAATGGCTCAAAGGGAGAACGGTAGGGGGGAACCGTATGCGCCACACCCTGAGGAAAGGTCCTTACAGGCCCCAGTGGGCCCTGGAAAAGGATAGAAAGGGCTGATACCTGACCCTTCAAGGAACTAAGGGCTAGACTAAGGTCCAATCCTGATTTGAAGAAAGAACAGGACTGTGGGGAGAGAAAAAACAAAGTGGTGGAATACTTCTGCTTTCACAGAAACCCAGGAAGGACCTCCAGGTCCTGTAATAGATCCTAGACGACGCAGGCTTCCTGGCCGGAATCATAGTGCAGATGACATCCGCCGAAAACCCTCTGCGCGCTAGAATGGCGGTCTCAATGGCGATGCCGTCATATTAAGAGACCTTAAATGCTGATGGAAGACGGGTCCCTGCGAAAGAAGATGAGTCTGCTAAAGTCCGTGGTAGAGCCTTGTGTGCTGGCGTGTGAACGTGGACCTTCGCCACGAAGAATTAAACAAGCTGCGGAGGATACCTTTGATACGCCTGTTGTTGGTGGAGTGCCGTGTAAGTACAATCTGTGCATTACATGGCAGCACAACCATACAGATTTACACTATTGTATTCTTTTACAAGTTGCAGGATATCCGCAAATAGGACATCTTCAGACCTCGGTACCTTTTTGAAGGGAGAAGGAGAAAAAAAACTGTTTTATACCGTCTATTTACGATACGCGCAGTCCAAACCCTATATGTACATCCCGAGGACACAACGTGTCGTGGGTCCACCAGACGTCCTGGAAGAGGAGGCGGCCACCCACCCGGGTGGGCAGGGGTGCACATTCAGGCTGTGGACTGCTTAGCCGCAGGTGGCCTAGCGGCCTGAGGTCTGGGACGCCAGGAGGGTTGTGCCCAAAAGGATGGGGTTTTTTGCATCGATCTTAGGAAGTAAAACCGCCTCCCCCAGCGGAGGAGCTCACCGCAGGGCGGGAGCTAGCGAAAAGACGGAAGGGCCTGCCACGTGAGGAACTTGACCTAACGTGCTAGACCCGCCTGGCCCTAGGCTGAGGGAGATGGGTGCTCTTGCCGCCCGTGGCCTCAGAAATAATTTCGTCCAGCCAAGAACCAAAGAGACGGGTGCCGGCAAAGGGGAGACCAACTAAGGAACGCTTGGAAGTCGCGTCCGCTGCCCACACCCTCAGCCAAAATTCGCGGCATAAGGTGCCCGCAAGCGCTGAAGAGTGCACAATGAGGGCGCCAGCGTCTAATGACACCTCGCAGAGGAACTTCCCTGCCTGGATGAGCAACTGCGCTAAGGGGTGGAGATCTTGAGCAGGGAACTCGGAAACCAAGTCCTGGTGTAGCTGGCTGCCCCACTCAGAGATTGCCTTTGCGACCCATGCGGCAGTGAATACAGGCCTAAGTGCTGAACCCATAGCTGCGAAAAGGGACTTTGTCAGGGATTCCATCCGACTATCTTCAGCGGACTGAAGGGAGGATCTATTTGCTATAGGAATAGCCGTATTTTTGATTAACCGTGCCACTGGTGGGTCCACTTTAGGAGGGGAAGTCCACATGGAAACGCAGTCCGCTGGGAAGGGATATAGGATGTCCAGCTTTTTTTTGGGTGGGGGGGGGACGGACGGATGGACGGACGGACCACACATGTCTGGATGATCCCAAGCCTTAGAAACCACCGCCGAAAAATCATTTTGGCGAAGAAACACTCAAGGCCTGTGTGACTGTACACAGGGCGGAGAGGGAGACTCGTCAGAGGAAGAAACATGGTCCATTCTGGAGCGTTTGTGTGAAGGCCGTGCACCGACAATCACCGGAGGGCAGTGACCTGGGGGGGTTGCCCGAGCAAAAGGCTCTGGAGGGTGCATCCGAGGGAGGTGCAGCCTGCGTAGGTGGCAGGTTCTCAACCAAGCGACCCACTATAAGTCAGTCACACTATAAGTCACCCAGGGTGACTTTAGCGAGGTTTTCCACCACCTGAGAGAGAGTTCTTGCCCACAGGGAAATTTTGTCGGACATATAGAGCAGGCATAGTGAACAGTGATTGGCAGCCGAGGCAAAGCCCCAGAGGGATCGGACATAATGTCAGTGACCTAGGGGGGTTGGGGTTGGTCATGTGGGCTGGAGAGAGTACAGCGACCTGAAGAGAGGAGCACAAGTGCCTACTGGAGCCAGGAGCAGACGCCAAAGAGAGAAGGATGTCCCACAGTGAATACTTCCTGAGGTTGTGGCGGGAAGAGTAAGCCCCGCCCCATCAGGTCCTGTATCTCCCGCTCATCTATGCGCCGGTGCTAATTAACCCCCACAGTGCCATGGCTGCATGACAGGTGCCCTGATATATTGGCCTTTTTAGGAGGGAGAGAGTCGCTGCTGATTAAAGAAGCGCTGGCGATATCATTCCATTCATGGCGAACTGTCTCCCCTGGAAGATTTCCTCAGCAGCGCTGAGTAATAGTAAAAATAACCCCTCCGGTCGGTAATGTCAGGACCGCAGGGTGACTCCTTCACTCCCGTCTGAGAGGGGGGAGGAGAGGGGAAAGGGCTTGTAGCCACTATCTTCAGCCGGAATAATCCAATATCTGCCCCCTTGCTGTGTCCCTGAAAGGAACCATCTGCAGAGCTCTGTACTGAGCCCTCCTGCTGGTGGTCAAGCGGGAGGGGGGTATGACGGCCTGAAGCAGGCATCTACTTATCTGTCCAGCCGTCTTCACCCTTCCTCTGGTCCAGCAGGGTCACCCCTTCAGCTAGTAGTGGCAGGAAGCTGGAAGAGGGACTTGAACGGGTGACCCTTCAGCTGGCAGGATGCAGGGGTGCAAGGCTGCCCTGGTCCCCTTGTGGGGAGGAGGCAGCGTGGAGAACCAACGCTGGCGTGCTCCCCCGGGAGAACAGGGAGGAGAGGCGTCCACTGTTTCCCACCTGTAAAAGAAAAAAAATTGTAAAAAAATAAAATAAATAAAAATCTTCAGGAGCTCTCTATCTCCAGGCTGGAGGGGGTATAGCTGCCAGGGGAGGAGCAGCTTTTACTAGTGTCAATGCCTCCTAGAGAACATAGCTATACCCACTGTTCCTGTGTCTCCCAATGAATATGGGCGAGAAAACAGTCCAACAAATAATGTTTGGTGACCTGGGCCATATAAAAAAAATCAAGGGTCTTTCCGGTGAATAAAAATATTAATATACCTGATACAAAAAGAATGGAAAAAGCCTGATAAATTCTTTATACCAAAAAATGTTAAAATAAAGTACCCCTTTGATGAAAGTGAATCCTCTTGTTGGGACAGACTTCCTAAACTGGACGCCCCAATTGCCAAAATGTCTAAAAGAGCTGCTCTGCCTTTTGAAGATCTAGGTTCCCTAAAGGATCCCATGGACAGGAGTGCAGAGGTATATCTTAAAAATGCCTGGGAAGCGTCGACTCAGGCATTTACACCTAATATCGCTGCTACAACTACGGCAAGATCCTTAAAATTGTGGTTACAAGATCTAGAATCCCACATTGGGAATAAAACTCCCAGGGAACAATTACTAGAGGGTTTCCCTACGATATCGAAAGCAGTGGATTTCATATCTGATGCGTCTGCAGATGCCTTGAAGTTGAATGCTAGATTCGCCGCCTTAGCCAATTCCGCTAGAAGGGTGATTTTGCTTAAAAGCTGGCTGCGGAATACTGGTTAAAAAAATAAATTATGCACAATTCTACGTCGAGGTGATTTTTCTTTTTGGGCCAGTTCTGGACGAACTCTTTTGGAAAAGGCCTCTGATAACAAAAAAGGTTTCCCTATCCCCAAGCCTAATAAAAAAACGACATTTTTTTCGTAAAAACAGGAGAGATTTTATCAGACACAATAGAAATTCTGGAAAGACAATAGGGGTAGGAAGGAGAAGGGTTTCCTGCTCAACTCCCAGCCCGGTAATCGGTCCAAATCTAGTCAGCAATGACGGTGTTGCCCGGTGGGTAAGGGAAGACTCTCCTCTTTTGTTCACGCTTGGGAAAAGATCTTCTCAAGTCCGTGGTGTTGTAAAAGACTGTTTTCGTCTGGAGTTTGTATCTCCCTCACCCAGAAGAAAAAAAATTACATCTCTAGACCAGGACTCAGTAAGAAGCTTGGCACTTAAAACAAGAAATCCTCTCTTTGTTTAAAAAATAAATAAATAAGAGGTTTTGGTTCATGTACCAGACGCAGAAACAGAAGGGTTTTATTTGTCCCTTTTCCTGGTTCCCAAACCAGGCGGATCATTCAGGATGATCATAAATCTAAAACATTTAAACCAGTTTCTGAAGTACAAAAAATTCTGAATGGAAACATCTCTTAAAAAATTGTGTCATGGCAACTTTAGACATAAAGGATGCCTATTACCATATTCAATTCATACAGATCCACAAAAATACCTAAGAGTGGTGATATCCATGGATGGGCAGATACATAATTTTCAGTAGGAGCACTCCCATTTGGAATTTCACAAGCCCCCAGGTTTTTACCAAGTTAATGGCTCATGTAAGAGAAAAATACATTTTAGCTATACCGTACCTGGACGATATTCTTTTTGTAGCAGAGTCAGAAGCAATTTTGTCCCCCAACCTTCTAGAAATAATAAGCATCTTGGAAGGATTAGGGTGCCAGATAAGCTGCGAAAAATCTAATTTGACTTCTAGATTCTGTTTTTCAAGGCTGTTTTCTTCCTCAGCACAAAATTACCAGATAAAAGGAGACGTGAAATCTCTACTAACACTAAAGAACCGAAACATCAGGCAAGGAATGGCGGCGTTGGGCAGGATGACCTCCATGATCCCTGCGGTCAATTTGGCCTTGTTTCGCTCCAGGAAACTTCAGTGGCAGATCTTAAAAGGAATGGCAGGGGTCGCGGTTTCCTTTGGATGCCCCGCTTCCCTGACTCCTCAGGTCAAATATCCATTACCACGGATGCAAGTCAAACGGGATGGGGGGCATACTGCTAGTCGGATGTTCGGCAGGGAGAGTGGAGTCCCTTAGAAAGTCTTGATTCTCAGAATATGAGGGAACTAAGAGCGTTTTTTCTTGTTCTAGATGCTTTTCTCCCCAAAATAAAAGGAAAAGGAGTGAAGTTTATTTTTTCAGACAACACTATAGTAGTATCTTAGTGGAACAGGCAAGGAGGTACAAGATCAGAAGATCTTAGGTCACTAACCAAATAGATTTTCTCTCTAATTATTCCCTGCGTACAATTTATCAAAGCAGTTCACTTAAAAGGTACAGAAAACAAAAAAGCGGATTTCCTGAGCAGAAACCGGTTAGACCAAGGCAAATGGACTCTAAACCAGGAAGTATTCAACCAGATAATCCAACAAGATCTTTTTGCTACCAGACAGAACAGGAAGTGCCATCTGTTTTTTTTTCCTCTAAATCCAGAAGATCTACCTACAGGAATAGATGCCTTCGCCTGACCATCTGCTTTATGCCTTTCCACCACTAAGGTTAATACCAAGAGTACTACAAAAATTGAGACCGCACAAGACAACACTTATTCTGGTCACCCCCTTTAGGCCAAGAAGAGCTTGGTTCACTTGGCTCAGGAAATTGTCTCTCACGGACCCATGGATTCTTCCAGACAGACTGGATCTGTTGTTTCAAGGTCCGATCCTGCATCTAGAAGTAGTAAATTTTCATCTAGCAGCCTGGTATCTGAGGGGAAGATCTTAAAACAAAGCAGCTCATCCAAAGAAGCGATTTCTACCCTTCTGTCTTGTAGGAAGGAAATTACCTCCACAATCTATCTTAGAACATGGAAGACGTTTTTGAGCTTCTCTAAGATCCCAATAGATCCCTTGGAACGAGCTCTAGAAAGAGCAGACGCATCCCTAGAGCAGATTTGTAGGGCCGCTACCTGGAAGTCTCCTTGTACCTTCTTCCGCCACTACAAGTTAGAACTAGACTTTAGAGAGCAGTTATCATTTGGTAGGAAAGTCCTACAGGCAGTTGCGCCCCCCCCCCCCCCCCGGTCTATTTTTTCTATTCTAGTCTTCTCTCAAGGGTGCTGTCATGGGCCCATGACAGCACGCGGCATTAATTTCCTCCCCAAAAAAATAAAAAGTATATATAATAAATATGTTTAGTAGGTTGTTAGATGTATTTTAGGACATGTTCTTGCAAATAACTAGTGGTATGGGGGCTGAGTACCTCCTTAAAGGGGTTATCCCACTTTGCATTTTCATACTTACCTGCTGCCTGCACGCCGTTTACTTCCTGGATTCTGGCTGGGGGCGGGCTTCATCTTGATTGAAGTCTTCCAGATTCCGGAGAAGAGCGGTGGCCGTAACCAGGGAAGACCGAATGACAACAATGAGGTAAGTGGGGATGAATTTTCTCGTAAACAGTGGGAATGGGTTAATCAAATATATTTACAAAAATGATCACTGTCAAATCATTAACAGATTTAACAGTGATCATTATGATGGGATAACCCCTTTAAGAGCTCTCGACGAAAGTTTCTGTTTGCTGTCCAGGATGGAGGCGGTCTCTCAAGGGTGCTGTCATGGGCTCATGTTAAAGTGATTACCGGTGAGTGTAATCTTAAATTTCCCGATTATATCTGGTGGATTTGCCCTGCCTACAGTTGAAAAATATGTTGACTAAAACTTGCATGTGATTCCCTCCATTTACACAGATCAGCTAACAGCACTGCTTGTACTTTTTTTTTATGTGCTTTTCACATCTGTTCCTTGTATGTCAAGCATTATAAAGATAAACGTTTCAACCAGGGAAAAAACAAGATGGCTACATCCAACACAAGCACACCTAAACCTCTGATAGATCAGTAACCCCTCCTCCCCCAGTAGTGGATAGAACTAGCAATATGCTTCATAATATTGCCCCCCTCCTTTAGACAAGAATATAAAGAGTGGTTTGACACTATGGGTGAATTAATCACACCTTGACTCCAGTATTCTATCTTTTTTGGAGTTTCACTCTGGCTTCAAATATTACCCTCATGATGAATTCCCCCCATTTTTGCTAAAAAACTAACAAACCAAAAACACCATGTTCAGATATAACATGACCATTTAAAAAAAAAAAAAGATGCAATTTTTTTCTGTTGCTTTTTTTTACCCAAATTTCAACAGAAAAAAACTGTCTGAGAAAAAAAAGACGGTAAAAAGGTACTGTGTAACTAAAACTGCCACCCCAAAAAATGACCTTAAAAAGTGATAGCACCCCAAGGCCCCCTGCCTTTTCAGTTTACGTAACCTTCATTTAAAAAAATGGAAGGTACTCTATTTGCCTTCCGTTTAAAGATAGAACATGTCCTATTATTGTCCGCATAACGGACAAGGATAGTACTGTTCTATCAGGGGCCAGCTGTTCAGTTCCACAAAAAACGGAATGCACATGGACGTCATCTGTATTTTTTGCTGACCGCAAAATACTGAAAAAGCCATACGGTCATGTGCATGAGGCCTAATACTACCACCCTATGGATGGGAATCCATAATATTTCCCTCTACAGACAAAAATGCAGTCTGGAATGGGTAAGAGATGGGAACTAAACACTACCACTTCACTGTGACTGAATAAACCTACATAATAAAACATCAGCTACTGTGAGCGAGAACAAAAATGAGCGGCAGAATTTAGAACCAGAAATTTATTGTAGCTTATAGACTGTTCAAACTGACCTATCACCAATATACAAATCTGAAAAGTTATATTCATTGCACCTACATACAGCATCAGAAAGTTTAGGACGCTTTAGCGGTTGCATTACATTTCGCAATAGTTTTTTTTTTTTTTTTAAGTAAGTACAGCAGCTACGGTGATATTAAAATGGATGGACAGAGCTACACAACATAAACACAAGACGAGGGGGAGAGGGGTCCCCAGGTTACTCAAGAGCTTGCAGTTATGTTTATCACGTTATCACAGAAGAAGTCATTAAACAATCCCCCATATTTTACGTAAAAATCTAAGAATTTACATTTATGGTAAACAATAAAATAAACCTACCAAGCCTGCTCGCTGGTCTGCAGCTCCCTGTACTGCAGGACGAGACCCGGGATCTGCTGACCACCTGTAGTGGACATCTCACCTGTCCTTCATGCCCCACTGCCTGGATACAGCCAATTTAGGGTGCCCTCACACAGTGCATAGTTTTCTGCAATATAAGGACATCCCCTATGTTACCCTATGGCGATGAAGAGTGTCAATACTTGTGTTTTATTTTGCTGTGGAACAGAACGCAAATACATTTTAGTTGTGGATTTCCTATAGCTGAATGTCTACATTTATTTCAATGGAGATTTAATCCGCACAGAAATCCAGAAATAAAATAACCATCCTGTTCCATTGTGGGAAAATCTGCAACTTTGTAAAATCCAGACCTGCGGAATTTGTTACAGAAAACTCTGCAATGTGTGAGGGCACCCTAAGGAGGATTTACTCTGTACTGCTGCTTTACCACAGTTGACTTGGCTGCATGTAGTCAGTGGGGATGCCGTATCTTACCACAATCTCCCGCTTCATTCTCAATTCATGTAACGTCCTCTAAATCTCTAAATGTATCTCGGACCTAAAGACAGCCTACACATAACACCAATCCAATAAGAGACTTTTTCCACTTACCTGGCACAAAGACACCTTACCGAATCCAATCATAGGGAGCACAACAAGCTGCTCCTGTCCCTGCCATAAACCCTCCATTTGCACTTTTTCCATTGATAAGGGGCACAACCAAAAAATATAAGCGACTGTAACAAAGAGGCAGCCAATAGCGTCCTCAGACTGTGGGCATAATGGAGCTGGACGTTCTTACCTTTAACCTTGCTACAAGGCATTTTAGGTTCCAGCGCCACCACCTGAACGTTAAATAGTTTCCTCAAAAAGAAAAAACAAAAAACTAGGCACATTCACTGCCTATGTGAATGTTACCAGGTGCCCCTTTTATACATCAATATTTTAAGTGTAGTGTCCCTTTAAGTATACCTTTCTTGAACCAGCGATAATCTAAATAATATGTATAATACATAATTATACTTTGCCGTTGCTTGCAAAGCCCTGCTAGGTGGAGAACTACAACTCCCAAGATTTGAGCTCAAAGACGAGAGAGGAACAGGTCATCCGATCACATCGTTGCCTGGCTGCATTTGACCTTCCTTGCCTCTGGTCACATCAGAGCCACAAACAGCTCATACACAATAGTAACTCCTTCCAAACCATCTCACTCATTTTTTTTTCCTCGTCTTACACAAAAATGTACAGATTTTTTTTCTCAAGCTAAGTGAGGAAAATAGTAATAAAGGTCGCACGTAAACAATATTTTTTCTGCCCAGCTAAAAGCTGCTGGCCAGGTGAGAACATCCCAGAGTGTCTCACTAATGACAGAAGATTCCCCCGTTGGAGAGGACTGGAAGTTACAATGATCCACATATGTATAATCTTGTCCTGCAGAAAACTGAACCCGGCATTTAAAGCAAGGGGGTGGACCCGCTGAGGTCTGGTGTGTGCTACACGCAGCTGCTGACATGTCCCCAAGAGCAGGCAGACTGGCACCTTGTTATTCCTATGACTGGTTACAGCCCTGTGCTTCTATTGTGGAAGGTTATAGATATGGAGCCAGAAAGACAGTACTCGGGCGTGAGCATCATTAAAGCTGACACCACTGTGTCTCCTTGTCTATGTCAGGCTGCAGACCCCCGTCAGCCAAAGAAAAAAATCACCTCACTGAGGTTGCGCAAGACTGGCACAGGTGCCACCCTGCATTCAAGAATTCCAAACCCCTTTACACTAGCAACATGGACATAATTACATAGATTCCAACATATTTACAAAGAAAATATTAAAAAGTTAGTCTTGGTTTCAACCCTTTTACTGTCTGCTGGAGCCATTTGCAAAACCACCCAGATGCAAAAAGATGCCAGCACCTCAGACAGAAAAAGGGTTCTTTCAGTGGAGTGTTGCCAATAACTGACATGCTGTCATTTGGGATGGAGAAAGAAAGAAAAAAAAAGTTAAAATCAATCAGTCTACATGGAGTCCCTGTGCCCCGTTTCTCAACCGGAAGTTTTGCATCTTTCAGAACACAAATCAGGAATGAAGGATGAAGTCCAGTAACGCCTGTGTCCCTCCTATCATTGTATGACAAAGAGAGCATGGAAGGAAAGTGCAGGGTGGACTGAAACACGGATGACCCCAGTCACTGGGATGGCAGGAGTGGGGCACCGTCTATCCACATTTTGGATGGGGATGTGCTGGTTGGTTTCAGCATCTGGAATGACATTTTACACCGTGTGCCTGCAGGAGCGATGAGTGTGAGCTGTAGTGACTGGGTGGTAATGGCGACTGAGATCAATAGGTCAGAGTGGAGTCGTCCCACTCCAGCTGCTGCTGTCGGTTGACATTCTGCTGGTCCTCCTCCTGCTCGCCCTCCTCTTCCTCACTGCTCTCAGATTCAGCACTGGTTATGTCATCATCTTCTCCATCTTCACTGTCCTCATCCTCATCATCCTCCTCTTCCTCCTCACTGCTGTGCTGGTCTTCATAGGTCTGGATCAGGAAAAATAAAATACAACATTTTGTACAGCCTGATTGAGGTAGGTACAGGGAGGAGTACACCCCACATGTAGCATCACTAAAGCACCAAGGACTTACCTCCATTGGGTTCACAGTGATAGTAAGAGCAGAGTCATCCCAGTCCATTTCATTCTCTTTGCCACTCTCCTGGTCACGCATGGTACGCTGATGGGCTGCACGAATGCGAAACACTCCCAGAATAATCATGAAGACCAGGAAACTGACACAGACAACTATAACGATGGTCGCAGCACTGGGAACGACTGTGAAAGAGTGAACACATCATACTTTGTTTAGATTGTAAGCCTCAGTGGGGACAATAAGTGATGACAATCTTTGTACATTGCTTTGGTATATGACGGCACTATGTGAATGCGTAAAATAAATATAAATAATAGGAAAAGTTCCCATGAACAACTGAGCAGTAGAGGGCGCTATCATTACATCACTATGCACAATGCATGAATGAGAAAATTAATTAAATACCATGAATAGGGGTGCCGTCATTACATCACTGTGCACAATACACAAATGAGCAGTATAAGGTGCCATCATTATATCACTATGTGCAATCCATGAATAAGAAGTAAAGGGCACCATCATTACATCACTATACAAAATGATCAGTATAGGGCACTATCATTAAACACTAAATGCAATATGCAACTGAGCAACATTGGGTTATATTGTTTCAACAGTATGCACAATGCATGAATGATCTGTAGATGGCGCCCTAAGTACACCATATATGCATACCAAAGCATGACCGAGTACCAGAGGGTGCTATAAGACTGTGATGCTGCTGATTTTTAGAATAGAGAAGACGTGGCATGCATCTGACTGTCATCAGATGTTAGGTCCTCTTTAACCATGTCACCACTCCTGACATGCCTTATATTAGCTGCATGCATTCAGGAGCGGTGACAGGTCCTCTTTAAATCCAAACTAAGTAGGATGCTCTACAGTTTTCTTGTGGAAAATATAGAGACGTACCTGATGCAGAGTGTGTGCTGGCAGGGTTGTGTCCCAAAAGATCAGGAGATTGATGACGGGACGGGACAAACAAAGCCTCAGATATAATGTGATTTGGAGCCTCTGGGGGGCTGGCAGTGTGGATCACATTCACCTGCAACAGGAAAATAATTAGGCCTCATGCACATGACAGTAATTTCTATCTACATCCAATCAGCATTTTTTGAGGATCGGATGCGGACTAATTCATCTCAGTGAGGCTGCAACACATGCAGACAGGAAACCTGGGGTGGGAAGAAGAATATGGCGTGCTCACAGCTGGGATCTTACAGCTGCGTGCATAAGGCCTTACACTGAGGGCGCTGCCACATATTCAGTTTTAATGCCAAACCCAGGAGTGGATTGAAAAAAGTTGAGAAGTTGTATCTGCCCTTAATACAGTCTCTCCTTTTATGATCCACTCCTGATTTTATCAAAAAAGCCTGGAGGTGTTGCAGCAGCCTTAGAGTGCCTTCACACGTTGCAGATTGGCTTGCCGCCCCATTCAAATGAATGAAACTGATTTTCAGTTACGAAAAATTCTGCAATAGAAATTGCAGTATGTGGAGGCACCCATGGGCCAGTTTCACATATTGCAGCCCATTAAAAGTGTTTTTACCTTGATTGCTGTGTTTTTTTTAAGGCCTAATGCACAAGACCGTTGTTTTTGTGCTGATCGGATGTGGGACCGCAAAAGATGCGGACAGCAAACCGTATGCTGTCTGCATCCATATGTCTGTTCCGCAGCCCCACAAAAAAAAAAAAAAAAAATATTTCAAAATAGAGAACATGTCCTATTCTTGTCGGTTTTGCAGACAAAAAATAGGCATTTTTAATAGTGGGCAGGACATACCAATCAGCAAAATAAGGAAAGCATATGGTTGGTATCCTTGACTTATGGAGCACAAAAACGGATAGGGCCGTGTACATGAGGTCTAACAATATTTTAATTTGTAAAAACCACGTGAACAATTATCACATCACCAAACTGCAGCAATCGCAATAAAATACACTTGTCCGCAACAAGTAAACCTAGCCACGTGATACGTTTGCATCATCATCATAAGCAGAGACCGACTGGGTCATTCATTTTTTTTCTCACCTCCACTTGAAATTCGTTGCTGTTGTAGCGCCCATTGAGCTCAGAACAGACCACTTTAAATTTCCTGTCAAATAAGGAGACTGTATTCCAGTTCCTGTAACGGATCAGATGCAGTACTTCCTCATAATTCGCCATGGTATCGACACCTGCAATACATGAGATTTATTTTCTTCCTGTGCTCGGCAGTACATGTATTTCCTATGAGACTTCAGTCTTTAAGTATTTTTGCTCACTGGCAGGGATCCGTGGAACACGTATTGACATTATTACATAACATGGCAGATTTCCCAGACATGACTAACCCTCGGGAACACAGCTGAAGAACTTTCTTCCTGCATCTTCTTGAGATAAAGTTACAAGACAAGCACTGATTTTCTGCTGGAAACTACAAAATGAATTCACAAGCCCTTATATAAAGTCTTTTTTTTTTTTTCACACTTGCTTTTTTAAGCCTTGGATATCTGCAGCAGGTTCCACGGCAAATACACGTCCGACATATATTTAAAATTGTGTGAACATGCTGAATTAACATCCCAAATAATGAGTAACTGGACATAGAGACTAACCACACTAAATGGGCTGTCCAGGCTTTTGATATTAATAGCCTAGTCTCAGGATAGAGCTTGAATATCAGTTTGACAGAGCTCCGAAACCCTGCTTATCACCTTGTTTAGATGTAGAAGTCCGTCCGACTACCCTGCTCCGTCCACTCTGTAGTGGATGGAGCTAGCAACTACTGCACTGCTATTCACTTCAATGGGACCAGTGCTGCAGTTACCAGTGCTGTCTACCTACAATGGACATACAGTGTGGTTCAAGAGCCGACTTCCACAGCTGATCGGTGGTGGTGCAGGGTGTTGGAGCCTGCCAATATGATATCGCTGGCCTATCATGAGGAAAGGCCATCGATATCTAAATCCTGCACAATACCTTTAAAGGGGTTGTGCCATCTAGGCCAGGGTGGATGACTTTAAACATTCAAGCAGCTTTGCTGTTTCCGTAACTACTATAGCAGGGAATGGGAGCTAGGCAAACAGCACAGCACAGTTTCCATAACTCCCAGTCTATGGACACAGCGTAGCTTGCTGTGCTACACTGTTTGCGTAGCTCCCCCTCACTGCTATGGGAGTTATGGAAACAGCAGAGAGCCAGACATTCAGCCACTTCTGCAAATCTGCTTCTCCTAGCTGGCGCTTATTGCCATCTCCACCATGAAAAGCCCCTTCAAGGCTAAGGCACAAATGATTTTCCCGTCTGGGTGCTGTCGGACTTTAGAACAGACAGCACCCAAGCTGAAAACTGACAGGTTAAAGTTAACTTGTCAGTTTTTTTTATACTGGCCATCTGTCCGTTAAGAAAAAATTGCGGCATGTTCCATCAGTTTTTCACACATGACTTGCCCCATTCAAGTCAATGGGTCAGTGAAAAAAAAAAAACCTGAAGAACTAAAGATCTTTCTTCAATTTTTTCACTGATGTAAAAAACGATGACATCGGCACAGAATGCAACTGCAGAAAAATCTGAAGCAAAAAGTAAAAGAAAACTGTATTTCACAGAATTCGGACAAGTTCCATATTGCTCGTCTGAAAGAGGCCTTACTGACCTGTGATAACAATGCCTTGACTGGAAGAGCTCATCTCCATCCCTTTCTGCTGGAGGTGTGTCAGGTCCAGATGAAGGCTCTCTTGGTCGGGATTCAAGGCCTCGCCCACCACAGTGATCTCACATGCGTCCAAGTTGTGCATGATTTCCTCCGACACCAGAGATTCTTGCACTAGAGAGAAGAAATAGCCGTTCACAAGTCACAAAATGCAATGCTGAAATAAAACTTTAACTGCCTCAGGACTTATTCATGCTTTTGGGACAGCATCCACGTATCATTTTGTACAGTATATGCAATGGATCATTGAAAAACAGACCATACATGGATGGCATCTGTGTGCTCTCTGGTTTTCACAGACCAACTGAATAAAATGAGCACATTCTGTCCGCAAAAGGGAGCAAAATAGTTTTTCTCCCAGTGTTTTTCCTGTCGATCAACGGTATGTGAAGAAATGCGGACAACAGATTACAGATACAGAATCAAATGGATCTGTGTGCTGTCCACGGAGAGCTCAGAAAGCACGCAGATGCGACTCATTGACATGTGAATAAGGCATTTTCGGGGTTCCTCAGCTTTGAAGGGCTACAGATAACCAGATATCGGCCTGTGTGTATTGCCGGTTTTAGATTTCGCAACACAGCATGACATACTGTATTAGCTGCCATACATTTAATCTGTATGTAGTAGTAATGGACTCCGGGACCTTCAGTCACAAACCTGTAGGGTCCTCATCTCCTTCCCCCTCTGCCTCCACTTCGCGTGTGATAGTGCTGATAATACGCAGCTCAGGGAACAGCGTTACTCCTTCTGTGCTCTCAAACTCAGATGCAGAGCGGGCAAAATGGTCAATGCCGCTGACACTGATTTTGGGCTCCTCTGGCTGTAGCACCATGACGTAGCCATCGACATCTGGGACACTGATACAGGTCTCCTCGTTAAAGCATCTGTAGCAACAGAGCAAAACAATGGTGAGAATAAGTGACTATTAATCTACACATCTATGTACTACTGTCTAAAACCGTGATTTGTGATAAAACTATTGCAGCAACGTTACAGCCACCCCATAAATACTATAAAAGATTATAGTATCCATCCTCCTGGGTCATTTCATTTCCAGGATCTTATATTCTTATAAAGAACTGTAACAAAATCACAATAACTCTTTAAAGGGGTTGTGTCACAAAACATAGTCTACATTTTTCAAACCAGCACCTGAATCTTAAAACTTCTGTAACTGCATGTAATAAAAAATGTAATATAGTCAGTGAGCTATTTAATAAAATGTATCTGTTTAGCGCTGTTTGTTCTTTTTCTTATTTCTTGTCCACAGGTGCTCAGTTTAAATCTTCAACTGCCACCAGCCATATGTTCTGTTAGAAGCTGTGGCAGTTAGGCTCCATTCACATGTCCGTAGCGTGTTTTGCGGATCCACAAAACACGGACACCGCAATGTGCGTTCCGCACATCGCCGGCACTAATAGAAAATGCCTATTCTTTTCCGCAATTGCGGACAAGAATAGGACATGTTCTATTTTTTTCGGGAATGGAAATGCAGACCCGGAAGTGCGGGTCCGCATTTCTGGAGCATTGTGCTGCCCCATAGAAATTAATGGGTCCGCAATTCCGTTGTGCAAAATGCGGAACGAAATTGCGGACGTGTGAATAGTGCCTTACAAGGAGAGAGCTGCAGCAGAAAGGACAAAATAACCCCCTCTGCAATTGGAGCAGTCAAGGTAGAGATCTCTGGAGCCATGTGCAGAACATGGCTGGTTCTAGTTTTGTTAAGACTTTGTTCACATCTAGTAAGTTCCGGCACAGAGCAGCCTGCTGTATCTCAAAGGATCTGGTGTTGCCGGATACTCTACTCCACCGCTGGATCCCCATTGACTGCAGTGTGATCCAGCTGACTTCCAGCATAAATGCTGGGTTTCAACAGTTGCCTGCATTGTCCGTCAGTCAGCATATGCACCGGATCGCCAAAACAGAGATGTCAACACAGCCTTAGAAAGGTATTGTCATGTACTATATGATGTCTGATTTTTATATCAATCATGGCATAACTCCTTTAATGATCACCCATTGTCTTTTAATGGTGGGTGGTGCAGATTGGTAGTCTGGTGCCATGTCTTTTGGTGTTACTGCTTTAGAGCTCTTCAATCCAGCAGGTTGTGTGCTCGCCAGAGTTAATACAAGTAGTTTGTACCCGTTTGTTTCTTTACTTTTTCTATCTAAGTAGTGCTCAAGGAGTGCTATGTAGTGAACAGAGGCAGCAGCAATGCCGGGACCTCTGTTGAACCCAGTGATCACCAGACAGCCCTCGGCATGGCATAGCTGCTGGGTCTTTGCAGACCCAGATTAGCTCGGTCACAGGCTAATGTCACTACAGGGGGCCGTTTTCTCCTGTAACTTTGGCTCCTATGTATATCCTAGTTACAGTGAAAAAATGCAAAAATAAAACGATAAAATGTAACTGTTCCCAGAGGGTTTTTGTGACCCTTTTGGGGCACATATCCTGTAATAAACTATAAACGAATATGCCAGTGTACTTCAAGATGTGCTAATGTATCACTTACTTCACCGTAGTTGTGATCTTAAGACGTCTGATACCAGGGGTGGGGAACTGGCGAGAATTCAGGTAGGAAATATGCTGCATTGCCTGGTCAAAGCGGTCAATGTCATCTCCTTCCAGTGTCAAAGTGGACTGGCTGGGACTTAGGTCAATCTGCAAAAGTATATTCAGAAGATTATGATGTGGAGAGGTCATCCTTATATCTGTAAAGTTCTGGACTGAAGGAGCAGGAATACATCAATGAATGTACAGTTACTGAGGTGTCTAACAACTGGTTGAGAATGAAGGATGGTCCTGACCCAATCAAGACCATTATTTAATACATGCTACAGCTGTACAAAATAAGTAATGTATGGACACAATGACTGCACCAGCAGAATAGAGAGTGCAGCTCTGGAGTATAATACAGGATATAACTAAGGATCAGTACAAGATAAGTAATGTAATGTATGTACACAGTGACTCCACCAGCAGAATAGCGAGTGCCGATCTGAAGTATAACATAGGATGTAACTCAGGATCACTACAGGATAAGTAATGTATGTACACGGTGATTCCACCAGCAGAATAGTGAGTACAGCTGTGGAGTGTGATTTAGGCAGTAACTCAGGATCAGTGCAAGAGATGTAATATATTTATACAGTTGTTCAATTTTTATGTGAAGTAAAGTTATGTATAGACTATCAAATAGAATTCAAAGGTAGACATACCCTTTAAATATGGTGTATTAACTACACTGTAAAGCATATCTATGAATTAGAAAGGACGCTTAACACCGTTTTATATAACAGAGATCATTATGTGTGTATCTTATATTCTTGTATTATTAGCATGAAGTGAGGACAATTTCTAAAAACTAGTGAAGATCATGACAGTTGCTGCTTTTATTCTCTAACTAATCAGGGTTCTTTCATCATTACTGTTATTGTTTGGCCTCTTTTTTTTTTTTTCCTTTTTAGAGGTCTCCCTCACGTGGACTTACCTTCATGCCTTTACCAACCCCTTCAGCAGGTGAAAATTCCAGGCCCTCTTTGCAGGTATACAGGCAATCAATCACCTTCTTGCTTTCTAACTTTCCAGAACGAATCATCAACCCAGCAAGGTTTCCACGGAAGAACTGGGTCATGTGCTGCTCCCCACCTTGACATAAAAAAGCAGAAAGCGGTCAGAAACTCCACTATGCTCACACATGGGTTTATAGTTCTCCTTCAAAGGTGTTACAGCGTTGCATGCAGGTTAGTAATATCCAGTCGTGGTGAAAACCTGGCTTCATCCAGGAACCATGACGGGGGAGGACATGCAGATGAGCTCTGGAGGTGGCGGGTGGAAGTGGAGATAGAAAAAGCATGGAACATGAAAAAGCTATGGTGCCTAAACTCTGGGGGGTTAAGGACTCTCCAGTCTATCTCCATATGATGGTAAGACTGGCGTCAGGAGGGCAAAATAGCCTGTTATTTGGCCACATTCTGCAGAGGTAAAGCCTAGGAAAGTGCAAGCTGAATCTACTATAGAAAAAGACAAGGCCACAGCTTCAGAAATGCTTGTGGCATTTATAAGACCTGTAGATGGTCGGCCAGATCATCACATGATCTGCCTGTATAAAAGTGCAGCAGATTACCCGATGAACGAGGAAATACTCATTCATCGGGCAATCGCAATTTTTAAGCAGGCTAAAAAATTGTTTGTCGGCGGTAGATCATGCTGTCTAATCCCCCTATGCTGCCAGAAAATAATGATTTGGTATGGGGACGAGCAATGGTGTTAGTGATTGCTCCTCTCCATCCTGTGGAGGAGATTACTGTATGTAATAGCAGTGGTCTCCTCCACTGACGAGCCGGGGATTGCTGACAAGGAACGCTTCCTTCCCGACAATCGTCAGCCCCATCTTCTGATCCAATACAGGCCTGAGTCAGAACAGGCTCAGTACTTGCTGCACAGTGCTACATTGTTGCATTTGTGCCATAAATTTATATTGTAGCTAAAATTACATCACAGTTACAGGCTGCTGGGTACGTCTTAGGCCTCATGCACACGGACGTTTTTTTTCACGGTCCGCAAAACGGGGTTCCGTTGGTCCGTGATCCGTGACCGTTTTTCCGTCCGTGGGTCTTCCTTGATTTTTGGAGGATCCACGGACATGAAAAAAAAGTCATTTTGGTGTCCGCCTGGCCGTGCGGAGCCAAACGGATCCGTCCTGAATTACAATGCAAGTCAATGGGGACGGATCCGTTTGATGTTGACACAATATGGTGCCATTTCAAACGGATCCGTCCCCATTGACTTTCAATGTAAAGTCTGGAGTTCTGTTATACCATCGGATTGGAGTTTTCTCCAATCCGATGGTATATTTTAACTTGTAGCGTCCCCATCACCATGGGAACGCTTCTATGTTAGAATATACTGTCGGATATGAGCTACATCGTGAAACTCATTTCCGACAGTATATTCTAACACAGAGGCGTTCCCATGGTGATGGAGACGCTTCAGGTTAGAATATACAAAAAAACTGTGTACATGACTGTCCCCTGCTGCCTGGCAGGTGCTGCCAGGCAGCAGGGGGCAGACCCCCCCCCCCCCTGTTTTTAACTCATTGGTGGCCAGTGGGCCCCCCCTCCCCTGTTGTTAACTCTTTGGTGGCCAGTGTGCGCACCCCCCTCCCTCTATTGTTTTAATACATTGGGGCCAGTGTGCGGCGCGCCCCCCCAACCCCCCCTCCCTCCCTCTATTGTTTTAATACATTGGGGCCAGTGTGCGCGCGCCCCCCCAACCCCTCCTCCCTCCCTCTATTGTTTTAATACATTGGGGCCAGTGTGCGCACCCCCCCAACCCCCCCCCCCCCCTCCCTCCCTCTATTGTAATCATCATCGGTGGCAGCGGAGTAGAAGATTTTCATACTTACCTGGCTGCTGGCTGCTGCGATCTCTGCGTCCGGCCGGGAGCTCCTCCTACTGGTAAGTGACAGGTCTGTGCGGCGCATTGCTGTCACTTACCAGTAGGAGGAGCTCCCGGCCGGACGCAGACATCGCAGCAGCCAGCAGCCAGGTAAGTATGAAAATCTTCCACTCCGCTGCCACCGATGATGATTACAATAGAGGGAGGGAGGGGGGGGGGGGGGGGGGGGGGGTTGGGGGGGCGCGCGCACACTGGCCCCAATGTATTAAAACAATAGAGGGAGGGAGGGAGGGGGGTGGGGGCGCGCGCACACTGGCCCCAATGTATTAAAACAATAGAGGGAGGGAGGGAGGGGGGGTTGGGGGGGCGCGCGCACACTGGCCCCAATGTATTAAAACAATAGAGGGAGGGAGGGGGGGTTGGGGGGGCGCGCGCACACTGGCCCCAATGTATTAAAACAATAGAGGGAGGGAGGGGGGGTTGGGGGGGCGCGCGCACACTGGCCCCAATGTATTAAAACAATAGAGGGAGGGAGGGAGGGGGGTGCGCACACTGGCCACCAACGAGTTAACAACGGGGGGGGGGGGGCGCACAATGATATTCAAACTGGGGAGGGGGGGGGGGGTCTGCCCCCTGCTGCCTGGCAGCCCTGATCTCTTACAGGGGGATATGATGGGGTTAATTGTACTATCATATCCCCCTGTAAGAGATCGGGTGCTGCCAGGCAGCAGGGGGCAGTCTTGTACAAAGTTTGCAGTGTATTCTAACTAGAAGCGTCCCCATCACCATGGGAACGCTTCTGTGTTAGAATATACTGTCGGAAATGAGTTTTCACGAAGTGAAAACTTAGATCAGAAAAAGCTTTTATGCAGACGGATCTTCGGATCCGTCTGTATGAAAGCAACCTACGGCCACGGATCACGGACACGGATGCCAATCTTGTGTGCATCCGTGTTCTTTCACGGACCCATTGACTTGAATGGGCCCGTGAACCGTTGGCCGTGAAAAAAATAGGACAGGTCCTATTTTTTTCACGGCCAGGAAACACGGCTCACGGATGCGGCTGCCAAACGGTGCATTTTCCGATTTTTCCACGGACCCATTGAAAGTCAATGGGTCCGTGAAAAAAAACGGAAAACGGCACAACGGCCACGGATGCACACAACGGTCGTGTGCATGAGGCCTTAGGCTACTTTCATACTAGTGTTTTTGCTGGATACGGCAAGGTCCAGCAAAAACACTTCAGTTACTGATAATACAACCGTCTGCATCTATTATGAACGGATCCGGTTGTATTACCTTTAACATTTCTTTAACATTGCCAAAATGGATCAATTTTGAACTCTATTGAAAGTCAATGGATGATGGATCTGTTTTCTATTCTGGCAGAGAAAACAGATCCGTCCCCATTTTTCAGTTTTTTCCCAGGACGGAAAGCAAAATACAACATGTTGCGGTTTGCTCTCCGGTCTGGGAACGAAACTAAACGGATCGGAATGCATTTTAGAGCATTCCATTCTATTCAGTTCAGTTTTGTCCCCATTGACAATAAATGGGGACAAAACTGAAGCGTTTTTTTTTTCCGGTATTGAGCCCCTATGACGGAACTCAATACCTGAAAATTTTAACACTAGTGTGAAAGTACCCTTACATACCAGGTAATGTTGGCCAATAAAGACCTAGGCAGACTTATGGTGACCAGGCAAATTCAATAGCGGTCGGCTGAACCATTGGTCTGCAGACAGCTATCTCTCCTGATTACCCCATATATATTCGTTAAGGCAGAACATATATGTGTACTGAATAGGAAAAAAGCCTCTGCAGATACTTCTGGCGGCAGCTTATCTCCTGGGAAAAGGATTGGGTGCAAATACTCATTTTGTCCATCTCTCTGCCCCAACATCATGTATTGGGACAGAGTTAAGAGGCTTCATACACATTAGACTGTCGTCCGAACCCACCAATACACTAATGTTAATGTGGGTATTTAGAGCTGGGGTGGCTGTTGGTTGCCTTGGCTTTGTACTACGATCATCCTCATTGTTCCACTGCATTAACAGCATAGGTATAATTGACTAAAGGCCCATATACATTGGTATATTGTCAGCTGACCCCACCGAGAATGGCAAGTTTAATGCGCATGGGGAGCTCCCAACCCTCCACCGACAGATAAGGCTACTTTCACACTAGCGTTCGGGTGTCCGCTTGTGAGCTCCGTTTGAAGGGGCTCACAAGCGGCCCCAAACGCTTCCGTCCAGCCCTAATGCATTCTGAGTGGATGCGGATCCGCTCAGAATGCATCAGTCTGGCAGCGTTCAGCCTCCGCTCCGCTCAGCAGGCGGACACCTAAACGCTGCTTGCAGCGTTCGGGTGTCCGCCTGGCCGTGCGGAGGCAAGCGGATCAGTCCAGACTTACAATGTAAGTCAATGGGGACGGATCCGTTTGAATATGACACACTATGGCTCAATTTTCAAACGGATCCGTCCCCCATTGACTTTCAATGTAAAGTCTGGACGGATCCGTCTGAGGCTACTTTCACACTTAGAAATTTTTTAACAATATAATGCAGACGGATCCGTTCTGAACGGAGCCACCTTCTGCATTATATGAGCGGATCCGTCTCAGACGGATCCGCTCTAAACGCAAGTGTGAAAGTAGCCTAAAGAGAGAAGGGTTGGGTGCGATTAATATTTTTGCCCAATCCTTTTGGTTCTCCAGGGATATAAGCTACAGTCAGAAGTGTTTGGCAGCCAAACGTGTGAGGGGTTTGTGAGCGAGCAGGGAGACATAGCTGTCGGGACAGCTAATAAATGTGTATCACCACCTTCACACTCTGAAATAATAGAGAGGAGTATGATCCATGTCTCTATACATCCTGCTGCAATACAGTGAGCACCTACAGTGTTACATAGTGGTGTTTTTGAGTTATAGAATTATCTATGTTAGCGTTGCTCCTGAGTTTTGTGAAAGAGACTATCTGAAAACAGAAGAGGGACAGAAGCAAGCCCCGAGCGAAAAATAGGGTAACTGAGAAATGAGTTTTGCTTTTCATGCGAGGGGTGAACGACATGAAATGTCTTTGGTGGAGGAGGGCGGGGATGAACTGCAGCCACCTGCATCACTCTCTGTCATGGGCTCAGTGTTATTTCCACTTCCTGAATACTCTGCAGAAAAGTAAGAAGGGACAAACAGGG
Source organism: Bufo gargarizans (assembly GCF_014858855.1). Taxonomy (NCBI): domain Eukaryota; kingdom Metazoa; phylum Chordata; class Amphibia; order Anura; family Bufonidae; genus Bufo; species Bufo gargarizans. The sequence goes on from NC_058081.1 coordinate 611,520,235, forward strand.
GAAGTGACCACAGGGTTAGGGACATTTGTAACATTGACAAAACAAGTCATGACAACATATGCACTGCTATAAGAGAGGACGTCAATCTGAGGAAGCGCTGGCTGATGCCCGAGTCTCGTCCAGGTCTATACAGGAAGCTGCGCCAGGTGTCCTCTGTGTCCAGCTTCAACCCAGTCCGGTGAAATACACACACACAGAAGCCTTAGCAGACACAACATGGCCTAATGTGCATGTTCATGGTAATGGCGCCATGGATAACTCCTATTATTCTCATCTACATATCCTCAATAAAAGTGGGAATTATTTTTAATATTAAAGAGGTTTCCCAAGACTAGAAAATTGATGGTCTAACTTGACGGCAATCAATATCAGATCTTTGTGCATCCGACTCTTGGCACCCTGCCTATCAGCTGAATGAAGGTGTCACAAGACGTGTGCTGGGCCCAGTCATTGTTTACCCGGCACAACGTACTTTTAGTACTGGCTGTGAAAAGTAGTACAACTTCGTTCCACCTAAGTGAATGGGAAATGAGCTGCAATGCCTGGTAAATGAGCTGCTATGCCTGGTAAATAACGAAGGGGACTTAGTGCTCAGTAGAGCACCGCAGGCCCTTCAATCAGCTTAAAGGGGTTGTGCAGAGATTTATATTGATGACCTATCCTCAGGATAGGTCATCAATATCTGATTGGCGGCGGTCCGACACCTGGCACCCCTGCAGATCAGTTGTTTGAAGAGAAGACGTGCGCCATGCAAGACCCACTTTCAGTTCATTACACTGCACTTTGGCTCGGAAGTGCAGTGTAATGATAGAAACTTTTAAATACATAAAGGGAATCAACTCGGTAAAGGAGGAGAGCATATTTAAAAGAAGAAAAACTACCACAAGAGGACACAGTTTTAAATTAGAGGGGCAAAGGTTTAAAAGTAATATAAGGAAGTATTACTTTACTGAGAGGGTAGTGGATGCATGGAATAGCCTTCCTGCAGAAGTGGTAGCTGCAAATACAGTGAAGGAGTTTAAGCATGCATGGGATAGGCATAAGGCCATCCTTCATATAAGATAGGGCCGGGGCTATTCATAGGATTCAGATATATTGGGCAGACTAGATGGGCCAAATGGTTCTTATCTGCCGACACATTCTATGTTTCTATGTTTCTATGTAATGACGAGTACTCGTTTCATTCACTTGGATGGAGAAAATACTTGCAATTACACTACGCCGCTACTCCACAGGAGACAACGCTTAGTTAAATGACCAGAAATGAAACAGCCGATTGGTGGGGATGCCTGGTGTTGACCCCATCAGATATTGATGACCTAACCTGAGGATAGGTCATCAATATAAATTGCTGCACAACCGCCTCCAGAATAAACAGGAATTTTAAGGAATAAAATACAAGTTTTACTGGATCTTTTACCACAAAGCTATATATCAATCTGCTCAGCTGCTCCTGCCCTATAACCTGCTGCCTGTAGATTACATTGTATTTTCATGGTGACAGGTTCCCTTTAAAATATCAAAAGCATCTATACCATACCTGTACTATATCTGTTCAATCCCCATCTCTCCAGTGCCACCACTCTGGTCCTCACCACTTAGCTTTATTTTTTCCTTTACATGGCTGCAGAGATGAATGCCGATATATCCCACATGACTCATGCAGCCAATCACGGGCCTCAGCGTTCCCCTGCCTTATACAGCTGAGGTCAATGATTGGCTGCAGCGATCAACTGGTTTATATGAGCATGTCACCTCTGCAGGCATGCAATTAAAGCCCGGCAGGGAAGACAAGGACAGCATCGCTGTAGTGGAGGGGGTTAGAAACTGTGAGTATACGATGTTTCGTTGGCCCATTTTTTTAAGAACTTGTTTGAACACCCTACTTCAATAGTGTTAGAAATCTCATGTAACTATGGCTAGATGATGATTTTTGAAGGTTCAAGCGTATCACAATTTGACACAAATATTTTACAGATAAATCTGTAATACTATATTCTTCAAGCAGAATCATGCTGCCTCAATTAATAGTAATCTGAGGCCGATGAAGGGAGGCAATTGAGAACTTCAATTCTTCATGACTGTCCCTTGAGTCCTAAAGGCTTCTATTGGCATAGGTCTACAGCAGTAGTTTCACAGTTGGAGAGCCAGAGGTTGAAGAACACTGGCCTAAAGTTTGCTCTGTAAGGCCTCTTTCACACGGGCAAGTTTTCCACGCAGGTGCAATGCGTGAAGTGAACGCATTGCACCCGCACTGAATCCGGACCCATTTATTTCTATGGGGCTGTGCACATGAGCGGTGATTTTCACGCATCACTTGTGCGTTGCGTGAAAATCGCAGCAAGCTCTATATTGTGCGTTTTTCATGCAACACAGGCTCCATAGAAGTGAATGGGGCTGCGTGAAAATCGCAAGCATCCGCAAGCAAGTGCGGATGCGGTGCGATTTTCACGCATGGTTGCTAGGATGAAAGTCTATTCACTGTATTATTTTCCCTTATAACATGGTTATATGGGAAAATAGCATTCATTAATACAGAATGCTTAGTAGAAGGTCAATTGAGGGTTAAAAAAATAAAAATAAAATTAACTCAACTCCTCCAATTGATCGCGTAGCTGCCGGTTCTTTCTTGAGGACCTGTCAAAGGACCTGTGGTGACATCACTGTGCTCATCACATGATACATCACATGATCCATCACCATAGTGATGGACCATGTGATGAGCTCAGTGACGTCACGACAGGTCCTTTTTACAGGTCCTGAAGAAAGAACAGGTGTCACGGCCATGGCTATGACCGTGACTCCAGAACCGCATGCGGTTGTCAGCGGTTTTGTTTGGTTGTCAATCACAGGTGAGGGCTTTGGCTTTTGCCTCACCTGTGGTTGCCGCTGGCAACAGTTTTTATGTGGCAGCATTGCAGTCTGAGTTGTGTCGTGGCTGCTTGCTGTGTTATGCGTGCGGTTCCACTTGGCAACTTGTGTGTTTGCTGTGCACTTCCCATGTTTGGTGTGCACGGGGTTGTTTGTCTGTTCACTTCCCCTTTGAGTTGCTGTTTTCCCTTCCCTGGTGGTGGAAGGGTTAACTCCCTTTCTGTGTGTGTGAGACACTGGGTGTGTCTGTGTGGGTGTGGCCACTTAGGCCTATAAAGCCTCTGTCTTTGGCATGTCTCAGTGGGTTGCTTCAGCCATGCTTAGCTGGAGCAACCTCCTGTGCATTCCATCTGCCAGTGGGGGCCACCCTTGTGGTCAAAAACAAACAAATTGTGATTCTTAAGTTTATGTGATGTCCACTTGATGTTTTCCTTTTTATGTTATGCACCTATGGATCTGGGTTCCTGTGTGTTTGTGTGTGTGTGCTGTGTCCATTGGTGTTTGGGTGTGGACACTAGCTTGTATTGCACTGGATCCAGTCTGTGTGTCTGTGGCAGGTAGGTGTGGAAGTGCTTTTCATCCTCCTGCCATATCCATAGGCTGTTTATGTTCCTTTCCCTGCAGCTTGGCCAGTGAGACTCCTGTTCATTCGTGTCCAGAAAGAACAGGTCGTCTTACCCTGCTCCTTGTTCAAGGGCAATCCTGAGGGCTAGTAGGGACCCCTAGGCATCCGGTTTATGAGTCCTCCCACCTTCAGGGTTGACTCGTATGGATAGGAGTCAGGGTCAGTTTAGGGACGCGTTAGGAGGTGACCTGCTCCCTAATACTGTCGTCCTGGTCAAGCAGCGCGTAACATTTTCTGGCATTGCACGGCTGAGGGTTTTCCCCATCCTCAGCCGTGATAACAGGAGACCGGCAGCTATGCGATCAATTGCAGGAGGTGAGTAAATTATGTATTTTTTTTTTTACCCTCAAGTGACCTTCTACTAAGCATGCTGTATCAAAGAATGCTATTATTTTCCCTTATAACCATGTTATAAGGGAAAATAATAAAATTTACAGAATACTGAACCCGAACTTCTGTGAAGAAGTCCGGGTTCGGGTACCAAACATGCCAATTTTTCTTAATGCCGATTAAAACGCTTTGCACTTGCGGGGAAAAATCGTGCATGTTCCCGCAACGCCCGTGTGAAACCAGCCTAACAGTCCCATAGCTTCATTGTAACCTATCAACTATTTTTAAGGGCATCTGTGCTCTAGCTGCAGATAATTCCTTGATCATATTGCTGTCCCCACACATTGCGTGATATAATATGCCTAAATTACACAAAACACTGAGCACTACTAATATGTAGATAGTAGTAACAGTGCACTGTGCCAATGATGACACTATGTAGTAGGAATGCAAAAATGTCTGGATGAGAGTGAAAGTCAATCCTCCTAAAGGATCCTGTAAGACTCCAGAAACCTCAACACTGTTACCAATTCATGAAATGTATGTAGTAATAGGACGCATCATCAGGAAATCGACATTCATTGCACGGAACACTAAATGTAAAAAAAACCAAAAAAACTTTGCAGCAAGATCGGTGACTTAGATCCTAATCTGATATTCTATACTAATCCGTGAGTCGTCGGTAGATTTACAGATTAGGATATAAGGCAGAAGCAGACATATGACGGGATGATTACCTTGCCAGCAAGCGCCAACCACTAGCTGCGTGTCCAGCTTTGTGGGATGTAGTGGGTAATCCTCAGTCACGGTGATGGGGTCATATGAAACGCCATCAACATACAGAGTGAAGCTGGGGAAGTCAGCAGTCAGGACATAGTGATGCCATTCCTTGTCACAGGCCTGCAGATACAAAAATATGTGATGTTCATTCACTTTCGAAGCACTCTCCAGGCACAAAATATAAGAGGGACATGACAGACCGTGCCACACAAATTAGTGAAAAAACATATGACTGCATGAAGAATGGAAATGTCAGCATTTCTTTATATAACGTATTGCTGACGTTCACCATTGTTCACACACGTCCTCCAGAACATAAAGCATGTTGTAGGATTATGCTCGTGCTGAATAGGATCCAGACATAAAAAAATAAAAAAATAAAAATGCTAAATGCCAATCTTCAAAGCAGAGAAAAATAGACAGGTTTTAAAATGTCCTTCAGTGTAGAGTAAGTCAAAGTGACTTTCAGACCCGGTGCTGGCATACGTTCTACAAGGATGGGTACTGCAGGCATCAGAAGGGCAGAAAGGCCAGTTATTTGGTTACACTGTAGACATGAAGTCTAGAACAGTACAAGCTGATCCTACTACATGGTCACACTGGCTTCTGGCTGCAGTTCCCCAAGGGCGATAGTGTAACCACGAGCATCTAGAGCTTCAGTAAAGCTAATGAGACCAGAAGATTAGATTCAACTTACTGCCATTTTATTTACCTCAGAGCCTAAGGCTTAGACTCTGAGGTAAATAAAATGGCAGTAAGTTGAATCTAATCTTCTGGTCTCATTAGCTTTACTGAAGCTCTAGATGCTCGTGGTTACACTATCGCCCTTGGGGAACTGCAGCCAGAAGCCTTAGAGGAAACTGGGGACAGGAAAGTCTTAGAAATGAAGAACTATACAGAACACGAGACAGCAAACTAGTAGGGCAATTAAAGAAAGTCTGACATGTCAAAGATACATTTCTCAAGATCTCTTTGGACCACCATGGGTTTCCAGTGCATAGTCTGCAGCATGGCACTGCACACTAGCTTGATCTCCAGCTGTTGTGAGACTACAACAGCATGCCCTCCAGAATGCCCTGTCTTGATAGCAGGTTGGAATAGATTTGTCTACTGGTGGATCTTTCTTGCTAGCTAATACAAGAACCATGTTCTAAAGCTGGCCATACACCATAGACAGCTGTCCGCTCAGCCAGCATGCCCCTGCCAGACGGCTGCAGCTTATCGCCCAGTAGAGCAGATTGGGAATGTTGAACTCCACCCTGCCCACGTCTCATTTATTTATTTTATTCACTTATATAGCACTGACATATTCCATAGTGCTTTACAGACATTATCATTTCCCCCATATCTGCTGTCAGGGGACAGTTAGGAGGTCCCCCATACAAGATAGACTGACAATATGACACGTAGGGTCAGTCTTTGACTTCTCAACTGAGAAATTGACAGGCTTCCCTTTAAATGGCACATTCAAAATCAGTTTAAAGATAAAGCAAAATATAACTGGAAGCTCTTGGGCTCCAATGAAAAATATGTAAAAGACCCCATTTTCTAGGTCCCATTTATGACACTTTTGTGCCAAATATTATTCTTATGTTACAGAGGGGTCTTCGAGTCTGGGTTTGTTTGCTACGTAGGCAACATTAAACTTAATTTCTCAGGCAATACATTGTAAATGAGAATTAGCTCTTTTGAATCAGATCTTTTTTTGTTTAGAAAAAATACTCGACATACAGTATCAGACAATGCCTATTATTGTACATTAGAAATGATAAGTACAGAAACTTCCATATCACATCATATGATACCATCAGGAATCACAAATAAATGATAATACAACTAATATAAACCCAACCCCCCCCCCCCCCCCCATTCCAGTGTCGGTTAAAGGGGTTGTCCAGGTTCAGAGCTGAACCCGGACATCCCTCCATTTTCACCCAGGCAGCCCCCCTGACAGGAGCATAGGAGCAGTTCATGCAAAGGCATTTTTAGGAGTTCCGGTGACGTACCGGGGCTCTCCATGGGGCTGACAGGAACCCCGGTGACGTCACCGGCACTGATGGGCGGGATTTAGCTCTGCCCTAGCCAGTAAAACGGCTAGGGCAGAGCTAAAGCCCGCCCCTCAGAGGCGGTGACGTCACCGAACACACTGCCGGGCGGAAGTTACCGCCCGGCAGTGTGTTATTGAAAACACAAGAGCCCGTGCCCTGCGCGGTTTAGCGCAGGGCACGGGAGCGCATCGGAGCATGAGATGCTCCAATGCTAGGCTCAGGGGGGCTGCTCTGAACCCGGACAACCCCTTTAACTAGTAATTGCTACCAATAGAGGACACATGTTCCCTCCAGGAATCCCATAATTTTTCATATTTGGCAGGGCAGCCTCTTTTCTGAAATATAATTCTACCAGACGAAAGCATGGTATTGACCTTGGAAAAATATTCTTGAAACCCTGGCGGTTCAGCTTGGATCCAGTGTTGTGCCACTAATTTCCTTGCCACATATAACAGTCACCCAATTGCCACTTTGCTAACATCATCTGTACTCAGTTCTGCGGTGTACCCCAATATACAAACTTTAGGGTCTTTTGATATATGCACCCGGTACGCTTTCCTAACATTCTTCAGTACTGCGTCCCAGAACTGTTGTAACCTGCCGCAATTCCACAACATATGTATTAGATCAGCAGAGCCCACAAAACACCTGGGGCATCTGTCATCCGACCTATACCCTATACGGTGTAAAAAAAAAAATTGGTGTCTTGTACACTCTGTGAACAATAAATAGCTGTGACAGCTTACCCCCCTCGCTCAAGGAGGTTAACGGGATTGCCTCTAAAATATCAGCCCATTGATCCATAGAGATCTCCCCCACATCCTGTTCCCATTTATGCATTCTGTTTAAGGAATAGAGTTCAAGCTGTTTATCTAACAGCAGTTTATATAACATGGATATTAACCCTTTCTTTTCACCTCCAACCAGGGCGATCTGAAGCGCTGTATCTCGTTGAGAGACCTGTAAGCCATTTTTAAATGTGGTATCATACGCATGCCGTATTTGCAAGTAATTAAAGAAGTGTATCTTAGGAATACCAAAAAGATCTTGAATAGATTTGAAAGTCCTAAAAACTCCCCCTCCATTAAATGCTCTAGTCGTAGCACTCCCTTCTTCCTCCACTCCTCAAATACCTGCAATGAGCTGAATTCCGCCAGCGCTAAATTCCCCCATAGTGGAGTATATGATGTAAAGCCGCTAATCCCCCTAAGTTTTTTCACTCTATTCCAGGCAGCGTACATTGTACGATATAATGAGACAGTCAGCCTTGCAGCCTTTGGTTCCACGCCTTCCAACAAAATCATGACATCTTTCCCCGAAATCTGCGACCCCAATATCTGCCTGGTCAAGTCTTTTGTCTCAGGTTCAAGCCACCCCTTTAAATGCTGGCATTGGGCAGCTAAGTAATATATCCAAGGGTTTGGTAGCACCAGGCCACCTTCCGTTTTGGCATATTGTAAAGTTTCCAATTTTATTCTGGGCTGGCCTTTGCGCCACACTAATTCCCTAAAGATGGTATTCATTTGATCAAATTTATCCCTAGATAGCCACACCAGCGAATTATGTAAAACATATAGCAGCTGCGGCATCATGATCATTTTGATCAAATTCACTCTACCCACTAGAGACAGATACAATTTGCACCAGGCCTTAGATTTGTCCCTAAATTGCCGGAGCAGAGGCGTAAGATTCGTTTCAATAAAATTCCCAGCATTGGGCGAAATATGGATACCTAGATACTTGATCTTAGTTTCACAGGGAATCCTGCTGTCAACTACCACCCGCGATGTAGGTTGATTATCTATGGGCATCAACATTGACTTATGCCAGTTAATTGTTAAACCCGATAATTGGCCAAATTTATCTATTACCGACATTGCCGCAGCTAATGACTTTGCCGTATCACCCAAAAACAATAGTGTGTCATCGGCATATAAGGCCACTTTATTTTGTAGATCACCATATCTAAAACCCTGAATATCTTGAGCGCCCCGTATCGTAGCAGCTAGTGGTTCTATGACCAATGCAAATATTAGCGGAGACAGGGGGCATTCCCTGCTGAGTGCCTCTCTGAAGTTGAAATTTCGCGGGCTCGAATACAAGACCTTCACCCAGGCTATAAACTTTTGCCCAAATCCCATATGTTCCAGCGTACTCCATAAAAATTTCCACTCTATGCTATCAAAGGCCTTGGCCGCGTCCAAAGAAAATATTGCTCTGTCACCCATATTATCCGCTGGCACCTGCAAGCTAGCAAACACCCTTCGTATATTTATTGCTGTCGACTTTTGGGGCATAAAACCCGTCTGATCTGGGTGTATGACACTTAATATTACCTTAGATAAACGCCGGGCCAAAACCTTTGCAAGTATTTTAACATCTACTGATAACAATGATATAGGCCTATAAGAATCTGGCAATTTCGGGTCTTTGCCCGGTTTGGGCAGCACAACAATTAAAGCTTCTTGCATAGAAGCAGGTAATAAACCCGTCTCTAGGGAATAGTTAAACACTTTAAGCAGTTCCGGCAGTAGAGTGTCCACGAAATTCTTATATATCTCCACAGGGAAACCATCTAATCCCGGCGCCTTATCGTTAGCCATAGAACTCACTGCCTCCTGTAATTCCTCAAGCTCTATGAGGGCCTCCAGAGACTCGCAGTCTTCTCTCGACAATTTAGGCAGAGCAGCTTGTGTTAAAAAGCCCTCTATATCTGAATCTGAACATGCCAGTTTAGACTTATACAATGAAGTGTAAAATCGCTCCAGAATCTGGAGGATTAAGCTAGTATCCTGCCTCAAAATACCCTCCTCACCCAGCAGCCCAACGATACAGGAGGAGCCCCTTTGCGCCTTTGATATCATAGACAACATGTGACCTGAGCTTTCCCCTCCAGCAAAAAACTGCTGTCTGTAAAACATCCTTTTTCTCTCTGACAGCTGGAGCATATAACATCTAAATTCTTCTTGAGTATCTTTCAATTTAGTACTATTTTCTACTGATGGGTTAGACGCAAAGGTTTCCTCCACCTTCTCATATTATTATGCATTCGCTTATTCTGTTCCTGAGACTTGGATTTGATCTTACTAATCGACTTTATCAATACTCCCCTAAGGTATGCTTTCATGGCCTCCCACACTATATGTACAGATGCCGTTCCAGCATTATATTTAAAGTATTCCTGCAACTGGACCGTCATTTCCAAGTTATCTCCTATTAATGTGAGCCAAAAAGGATTAAACCTCCAGCAGTTTATCTGTGATCTGACCCCTCCATCCTCCACCAACGTCATCTGCAGTATGAAATGATCAGAAATCGACCGGGGAAAATAATCCGCAGTACTTATATAAGGAAGCATCTTGGCATTCACTATTCCCATATCTATCCTAGACAGAGACATATATGTGGAGGAGCAGCAAGAATAACTCCTAGCTTCGGGATGTTTCACCCTCCACACGTCATACAAGCCCACCTCTCCCAATAGCCTACCGAATGAGGTTATAGCGCCGTCTCCCACCCCCGTCACCATTCTGCACCTGTCAAGTGCTTCATTTATCACCGTATTAAAATCATCCATAATGAGCACCGGTAACTCCGGAAACGACGCTACAAACTCCAGAACAGACCTCAGGGGAACCACCAAATAGGGCGGTGGGATATAAATAGTCGCCAACACCATTTGAACACCATTTAAAGTACAATGTAGACATATAAATCTACCTTCCCCATCAATATATTTTCTGAAGCATTCAAATCTTATATTTTTGTGAATTAATATACTAACTCCCCTAGAATAAGCGGAGAAGGCCGAATGCACCGAGTATCCTACCCATGATTTCTGCATCATGTGCAATTTCTGTTTAGTCATATGTGTCTCCTGGAGACAACAGACTGCTGGATGAAACCTGGATATATATTGAAAGATACTATGCCTCTTAGTCGCCTCTGACATTTCCTGCACATTCCAGCTGAGTACACTAATCGGTGACATCAGCTATATCAATTAGATCACAGAAAGGATCGCTGAGTACATATAGTCTCCCCAACTCATGGTACCTGTAAAGCAGAAAAATTATACCGACACTGGATAATAACCCCCCCTCCCCGTCCCCCTGAAAACTGAAAACCAACATTTAGAGCAATTTTCATATAGGACATTTAACCCTTTGAGGGCCATAAAAACAAACAGCCCAACCGTGCCTGCATATAGCGAGGAGAGGCCTTTATTTTAAAATTTTCCGCCAGCCACTTTTCAATGAATTCGGTGGGATTCGCCCCTTCCGTTTTTTCTGGCATGCCCACCAAACGTCTGTTTTAGCAAAAAGCGCATCAATATTTTTAGCAGCATTCTTAGCAGCTTTCTGTAAGGGTCTCGCCCCATCTTCCAGATCCGACACTCTGCGTTCAACTTCTGTAGTGCGTTCCGCAACTTTACGCAGGTCATGCCGAATGACGGATAAATCTTCTTTTAGGCTGCCAAATTGCAAATTTAAACTTTTCAGTGTGGCAATACAACCTGCAATCGCTGCCATGACATCTTTCAGTGTGGGCTCAGATTTTTCTGCCCCTATTGCAGCACATTCATTGCCACCATGCTTATACTGTCCCACATCAACTTGCCCCTCCTCCTCTTGCATGTCCTCTTCAGAGGACTGTTCAGATTTATCAGTCTCTGAGTCTTCTGCCCCCTTGTCTCCCCACCTCTCTCGTGAGCCTGAGTGCTCCTTTCTAGCAAACTTCTGAAGCTTCTCCACTGCGCTGAGACACGCTGCTGCCAGCCGACTTCCGCCTTCTTCTTCCCTGGCGCCATGCTGCTCCCGCACCTCCCGGCCCGATTTCAACGGAGTTTTCCTCCTTTTCGGCATGGATGTCCGATTCGTTACGTACAGCTGTTATGGTTGATGGCACACCCGTCGGTGACTGAAAATTAGTGTTCTGGACAGCCCGGCAGGATAAAATACAGGAGTTTGGCAGGAGCTATGGAGGCGCGCGTCTCACACCATCTCCGGCCAGGCTTCGCCCCCCGAGAATTAGCGACATTTGTGAATGTCTCACTGCATTTTTCAGTTATGAATTTAACAGGCTTTTTGATTACTTAAAGGGGTTTTCCGGCTGTTTTTAACCGATGACCTATTCTCAGACTAGGTCGGTCATCAGTATCTGATCAGTGGGGGTCCGACACCCGTGACCCCTGCCGACCAGCTCTTCTTGCAGCTTACTAAGCACAGCACCGTACATTGTATAGCAGTTGTGCTTGGTACTGCAGCTTGAATGAGACTAGGCTGCGCCTAGGACATGTGACTAATGAATGTGACGTCATTGGCCAATGTAAGCTGCGAGTAGCCTGCTGCGCTCAACAGAGCGACACATGCCTATTTAAACAGCTGATCAGAATAGGTCCCAAGAGTGGAACCCCCACCGATCAGATACCGATTACCTATCCTGAGGATAGGTCATCAGTTAAAAACAGTTGATAAACCCCTTTTAAATCCTATTTATGGAAAGTTTACATGGCTCATGTGTGACAATCAGGGATGAACATTTGTACAAACGCTGGTTCCTGATAATCAGCCCACTTAACCCTAAGTTCACACTTGAGCGTTTTACAGCGCGTTTTACAGCGCGTTCAAACGCGCTGTAAAACGCTCAACACATGAATACCAATGCTTCCCTATGGCCCTGGTTCACACTTGAGCGTTTTACAGCGCGTTTGAACGCGCTGTAAAACGCTCGACGCATAAACAAGTTCAGGAGCTTTTTTGGGGGCGTTTGACGCGCGTTTGGGCCATAGACTCTTTGGACAACACTGCTGTCAATCACCCAAACGCGCGTCAAACGCGCGTTTACTATTACAATAAACGCGCATAAAAACGCGCGACAAAAACGCGCATAAAAACGCACGTTTGAGAAACGCTTAGGTGTGAAACCAGGGTAAAGGTTCTGCAGATGATCTTTACTGCGGACACCCTGGGCAGCAAATTGTGCTGTGTAAAAAGCAATCTTCTGCCCACAAACATTAATTTGTATGAGGATGAGTGATGGCAGTAGCCACTCGTCCCCATGCAGTGGGGTTGATCGCAGCATGTAAATTCAGCTCTTCATCTCCACTGACGAGCAGGCAGTTACGGGGAAGGAACACTTCTTTCCCGATAATTGCTTGTCAGCGCAGTGTAAATGCACCTTTACCCTAACTGGTTAACAAGTGAATGCAATGACCTAGAAATAGGTTGTTATCTACCCAAGTTTTAAAAGATGAAACGACAAAGAGGGTTATTTTCCTTTGCACATACAGGTCATACTGTGATTGAGCAGCTCTGCAGGGGCCGCTGCCTCTCCAAATATTGACAAAGAGCCTATTGAACGGACACAAAATCCCTGGTAGTTCCACACGGAGCTGTGCTCTGCAATATGACATGAAGACTTGTCTAGAAGTGTTTACTTCAAATCATGCCTGCTGCACGGTAACAAGCATCCCACACCACCCACCGCAATATGTTCCAGAAGCAGCTACTACTGAGCAGAAGATTCAAGACGATAACACCAAAAACACTTTCTCTAATGAGACAGGTCCTGGGGGATTTTCTTCCTCCTTCTTATCTTTGATTTCAGATAATAACAAATGTATAGCACAAAACTTCTCTTTACAGAATATATTTGGAACTGCTTATATAGAAATCCCTCAAAAAAAAATGTTAGAGCTGTGGGAGTGATCTGATGGGTGGGTGGGCACCAAGAATTCATGTTACTATGAACTAATATATTCTATACTGTCTTTTTATTGGCCTCATCTTAGGCCAGTTTCACCCTGGCTTTAAGCTTTTCCGCCAGGCTGTTCCAGCAGGAGAACAGCCTGCCGGATCCATACTACCGTTTGCACACGTGTGCTACCAGAAGACCATCCGGCCCCATTCACTATAATGGGGAGCGGAGGAGATCTGGCTGCAGCATGGCAAATATGCCAAGAGGCAGCCGGACAAGTACCGCTGCATGCAGCGGTTTTTGTCCGGCCACCTCTCGACATATTTGCCATGCTGCGGCCGGATCTCCATTATAGCAAATGGGCCTGGCCGGACTTCCGGCAGGCTGTTCCCCTGCCGGAATAGCGTGCTGAAAAAGCTTAACGCCAGTGTGAAATTGGCCTTACAATGATAGGTGTCTTTGAGCAGCACACTGTCACCTTACACATGTACACGTGGAGGCATCCACATAACTGCCATCTTAAGGATATGCATTGTGAAGCAGAAGACATAACAAAAGCCTCTTACCTGATTCAACTTCCAGTGGAACTCTGCGGGTTTATACGATTTGTCTTCTGTGGGTTCTTGTCGGAACAGGAATCCCAGCTTGCAGTTGTGTATGTAGAGAGAGTAATGGTGTCGGTTCATATCTGAGAGGACACAAATGGCAAAGGGTCTTTCATTGAACTAACTCTTTATCACAATGGACACGTATATACTAAAATGAGCAGACCATGAACACTGCAGGTTTCTCCTGGAGAAATAATCTGTTGTATATTTACTAATATCATTTTTACATTATGAATTTCTTTATGAGAGAGAGATTTATTCTGTAAAATAAAAAGGATTTTCCAGAAAGAATTTGGTCATTTTTATTTATTTTTTAACAGGCCAGAACATGTTAAAAATAACAAAGCCGCTTTCTCACTTCCATCGAATCCCCACTACTGCTGTTCTGACGCTGCTCCGGGCCTGACTTGACATGCCAGAAACATTAGGAAAGGCCTGCTCATCCAATCACTGGCTGGGACAGGTCACCACTGAGGCCAGTGATTGGCTGAGCAGACCTCCCCTTGCATTTCAGCATCAGGGGATCAGTGTAGATGAGTAAAGCGACTTTGATATATTTTTTTTTTTTTATCATTTTCTTTCAAAATTTTAGTTTGTTAAAAATATCAAAGAAGCTTCAAAAACTAAACTTAAAAACCAAATCTCCCTGGAAAACCCCTTTAATGTCTGTACCTATTTGCTGCATTCCCATTGTATAATGTCATGCATGTACACTCTGTACAAAACATATCAGTGTGTATAATCTGGGACCTCAGTATAGCCGCATGTTTTAACAATGTAATAATAAAAGGGATAGTTTTATTTTAAGGGAAGTGCCAGGCTGACCTCGATCAACCTGTGTATTGTAGGTTTTCTACAGTGGGTCATGAAATCCAAGAACGAACACTATGCATTCAATATAAATCAATGAACTCAGTTCAAACTCCCTGTGCTCCAGAGCTGCTGCTCGGATTCTCCCCGCCGGGCTTTGTTATGACCGCTGCAGCCAATCAACTGACTTAGTGGTCTCGTTCCATCTACTGCTGAGGCTTGTGAGTGGTGGGGAGAATTAGAAAAGCAGTGCTGTGGCGGGGGGTTTGGAATAGTGAGTGACTTTTTTTTTTTTTTTTTTTATGCTCATCCACATCTGTTATATATTTTTTTTGTTCAGGCAACCCCTTTAAGCATCTGTAAGCTTGTTGACCAATAACAACCAGCAACATTATGAATGCAGCCCTGGAGTATAATGCAGGCTATGAGGAATGTAATGTATTAACAAAGTAAAATAATACACTTTTGGAAATTAACATTTCATTGGTTGCTTCTCAATGTAAATGATTTGCGCCATTACCTGTATGGCCAGAAATTCAATTTTCAGGAGTGGGTGGACAAAATTTAAACGTATGGCAAAAGGAAAACTACCTTCCCCAACTACCTTGGTCTCAATCATCCGATATCCCACAGAGACACAAACATAGCTTGGTTTCTTTATTTAAACTGTATTAATGGAGGGCAGTGATACCATAGGGTTACATTTCACATCCCACAGACAACAGGTCTCTGTGCTCCTCCATTTATGTGCCAGCTGATCAATGCCCCCTCTGTGCACTGCGTCAGCTCAGGTGGAAACAAGAGTGAAGAAATATACACTATTCGGCCTTACGCCCTAGATAAATACATACCTAGCACTGCAGAGAATAATCACAAGCAGCTTTGTATCTGTCAACAGTATAAGGCTTGTGGCGAAACCAACCTCGCCACTGGGTTTTGGAGGGGCCTGGCTACCAGCCTCTTGCCTCAGGATTATGGCCCATACTAACTTTAAAGGAGAAGACAGACTGGCCGCACAGCTTAAATCTGTCTTTGGAATTGTATTTTATGTTATGTGAGGGTACCCAGATAGCTAATTTTATTGTATTTGTGTAGTCTGAGTGCCATTCACCTAATATGCACTCAGACTTGAGCTATCTGGGGATATGTTAAATGTCTGTGTTTACTGTAAGGGTTGTGACATTGTATGTTTAAATGGTGATTTCTGTCCTGTTGTCCCCACATGTGTATTGGCGATTTCCCTTTGTCCTAAGAGATAATCGAATTGCTCCTCGGGTGTCTCCAG
This sequence comes from Bufo gargarizans, assembly GCF_014858855.1. NCBI lineage: Eukaryota > Metazoa > Chordata > Amphibia > Anura > Bufonidae > Bufo > Bufo gargarizans. The sequence goes on from NC_058081.1 coordinate 611,536,291, forward strand.
GGCAGAGAGGAGGAAACCATGATGCATTGTGGGGATGTATTGTGTCTGTGTATCCTGAATTGCTGCATATCTGTCCTGTGTCACAGTCTTCCATCTGGTCCCCTAGGGGCGTGTCCACCAGATGGGGACCTGCATAAATACGGACGGGTAGCCCTCAATAAAGTGTGCCTGTTTTATCCTTCATCATGTTGAGGCTGGTGTTTGGGTAACTGATCTACACTGGGGGATTGCTATACGCTGAAGATTTGCTATACTCCCCTGGCTTTACTACTAGCTCTTGTAAGAGCTGTTCCTGCTCTCTGGTTTTAGGAGAGATTCACCCACTGGAGCCTGGAGCCTTGTCGTAGGTCCAGGGTGGGTAGGAGACCATGAGACCTCAACCAAGCTTCGGCGGTTCGTGGGGTCTGCAGTGCGTACGGCGTCAAGTGGAGTGCTTGGAGTCCTCGGAAAGCACTAGGAGCATCTATCAACGGAGGTACCCGGTCGGGGTGCCAGGAGATCCGTTACAAGGCTTGTCCCCATGTATGCTATATAGAGCACGTGGTCGAACCAATAATAGGACAACCCGTATGAAGGATCAGATGGATCCAGACACAAAGATCACAGTATCTAACAGAGAGAGCAGCACAGTCCAAAGTGCATTCCATAGATAAATACACTTTCTACATGAGTCAATAATAGCTGCTGGCCGATATAAAGTCACCCAGACAGTAACTGCATTGCAGTATCCGGGCCTCTGATGCAGAAAACTAGTCATGGAAAACAGAAATCAATCCATGCTATAGAACACACATCAATGAAGCCAAAATGCACTGCTACATTATGAGGTTATAAGTAAGCGGAGATGCTAAAACAATACACCACCTCCTCTCAGAAGCATCCTATCTGATAGGATCTAAGGAACTACAAGTTCCAGATACTCACAGCAGGCATAGGCTGTCCGAATAATGAAATATTTTAAGTTTCCACATGAAAGTCATATACAAAGAGGTATCTCCTAAGAAAGAGAACCATCTCACCAGCACCACGTATTGGAAGTGGCTTCCTGTGAGTCCTGGCTATATTCCCTCGTCAAATCCCAAGACTTGTTGGAAAGTTGGATCTTGACTCATAGGGAGACACTTCCAAGAGGTGGCGCTGGTGAGATGGTTCTCTTCCTTGGGGGATATCTCTTTGCATATTCATTGCCCATGAAGCATTGCCAATAAGTCTCCATATAGGACTGGTCGCTTTAAAGTGATTCAGCACCCTGCCTAAGCAACAAAAGTCATATTCTTGTGCTCGGAAACCAGTGCAGAATGACATTCTTGATTTCATGTATTGAAAAAAATCATATAATGGAGGGGATCCAGTACCTGTCTTGTCGGAATTACACAGGATAGTCTCCTTGTCACGTCCTCCGGGTCCATGCCTCATCCAAACAGATATGACAAATGGCTCTTTCAGGTCAGCAGTTACAATCCCATCTGGAACCTTGACAGCTTGTGTACCATTAAACTCAAACACCTGGTCACTGTCATGGCCGTTATCTGTGGACAGCCCCAAGGTCCAGTTGGTAGCAGTACTGGGAGGAGGCAGCAGCTCGGCTGTACTGGATGAGGCACCTGCAAAAGAAAAAAAAAACAATAAAAAAAAAAACACAAACTGTGTAAGGCCGAGTTCACACGAACATGTGTGACCCGTGGCCGTATTGCGGCCCACAAAATACACGGCCACAGTTCTGTGTGCATTCTGCATCACGGATGCGGACCCATTCACTTCAATGGGTCCGCAAAACTGGAATTGCGGAACGGCCTCAAAGAACGGGACCCCTCGGACTTCCGTGGGGTTGCGTCCCGTACTTCCGTTCCGCAAAAAGATAGAACATGCATGTCCTATCTTTTTGCGGAACGGGCGGATCGCATTAAAGTGAATGGGTCTGCGATCCGATGCGGCTGACCTACGGCCGGCGATCGTTCATTGCGGCCCGCAGTACGGTCATGAGTCACACACGTTCGTGTGAACTAGGCCTAAATGGCAGGTTACCACTTAATGCAATTTGGTAACATCTTCACATCTCAATCATATAGCATGACACAGTAATAGAAAAGGGGATCTAAACCTAACCACTTCCTGACATACCCCATACATGTACGCCACATGTTGGGTTTTTAAAGATGGCATCTGCTCCAGAGTGGAGGGAGCACCATACTCGATGGCTGCCTGCTGATTTACACAGAAGACACCCAGAGCCAATGTCTGTGATCAGCCATAATGGTGATCGCAAACATTTAATCCCCTCAGATGCCATGGCTAATTGTGACCAAGGCATCCGAGAGGCTTTTCGGCAGCAGCGCTGCGCTCCCGAGACCCGTATAGCTTCCTCATTTGCTTTGGCAGCCGCAGGCCCTCTGAAGGATCCGAGGTCTGCCTCAGTTATGTTCTTATGGAGTTCCTATGGCAAGACTCCATAGGAACATAGCAATTCTCCCACAGGCTGCAGTTAAATCATTGCAGTCTATGGAAGAAGACATCTGATGATGGCATGCTCAAGTCTACAAGGGGTACTTAAAGTGTCAAAAAAAAAAAAAAAAAAAAGTAGTAAAAAAATATATAAAAATGAATTTCACTACCTTTCCCCCATATAAAAAAATAAAAATTTCCAATCCACAGTTTTTGTTGCTTCTGCCCCCTTCCTAAAAAAAAACCCAAAACAAATAAAATGTGATAAAAAAGTAGTCATACACCCAAAATGGTATCAATAAATAACTACAGATCACCCTACAAAAAATGAGCCCTCACACATCACGTAGACCTAAATATAAAAAAAGTTATGGGGATCAGAATATGACGATGCACAAAAAATGTGTTCAAAAGTTTTTATTTATTTATTTTAAACAAGAAAAACTATAAAAATGTGATATCGCTGTAATCATACTGAGAATAAGGCTCCATTCACACATCCGTATAATGGGTCTGCATCCGTTCCGGAATTGCGGAACGGGTGCGGACCCATTCATTCTCTATGGGGACGGAATGGATGCGGAGAGCACACTATTTGCTCTCCACATTATCAGAGTGCACCCCTGATCTTCCGGTCCGCAGCAACGGAAAAAAGTAGAACATGTCCTATTATTGTCCGCGGACAAGAATAGGCAGTTCTATGGGGTTGCCGGCCGGGTGTATTGCGGATCCTCAATGCACTACGGACATCTGAATGGACTTTAAGGTAACAAGTCCATTTTACTGCGTATGGAACAACGTAAAAATGAAAACTGTGGAGAAATTGCTTTTTTCCCCCCAATTCCACGCCATTTGGAATTTTCTTTCAGCTTCCCATTAGATCATATGCAATATTACATGGTGCTATTATAAAGTACGACTTGTTCTGCAAAAAACAAGCCCTCATATGTCTATGTGAACGTTAAAATGAAAATGTTATGGCTCTGGGAAGGCAGGGAGTGAAAACGTAAATGCGAAAACTGAAAAATCGCTGCGTCAGGAATAGGTTAAATTGGCCATAACATCCTAAAACATAGGAGCTTCTGACTCTTACCGCATAGCCGGTGAATTGACTTCTCAGAATAGGTATCTCGGTCGCACCCTTTACCGATGTGACTGGTTTCCAGTTGTACTGTAGCTTGAATGGAAGTGATGGGCTCATCGCAGGTCTCCAGGTGCATTCCAGGGAACAGTGCCAGGGATCCAGTGCCAGGCTCATACTCTATCCTCTTACTCCAGCCTGTAGAAAATGCACAGAATACTGAGCATCATGTTCTCCCTTTTGTAATATGTCCAGTTACAGCAATGTCCTGGTCTGTTCTTTTCCACATTTTGGGATCATACTTACATAACTAAAAAGAAACAAAGATGCAAACCATGGCATGCAGGAAATGACCTACCTTGCCAACTTGCTTTACATGTAGGTTTAATGTTAATCTTGACCAGTATGTCCTCAGTGGCCCTCTTCTTCCCGCAGTCATATGCAGTGACTGTGAGCTTATACTGACGGTCTTTGCCATAATTCAGCTTTTCTGTGTTCTTGATGTACCCTGAAGCAGTTACAGAAGATGACATATTAATCTTTTATCTGCTTTCTGTGTATATGTTTATATTCTTTTTAGGGTACTTTCACACTTGCATTTTTCTTTTCCGGCGATGAGTTCCGTCCTAGGGACTCTATACCGGAAAAGAACTGATCAGTTTTATCTCCATGCATTCTGAATGGAAAGCATGTCTTCAGCTCAGTCTTTTTGACTGATCAGGAAGGAGATAATACCGCAGCATACTACGGTTTTATCTCCGGCCCAAAAAACTGAACACTTGTCAGAATGCCAGATCCGTCATTTTTTTTTTTACATAGGAATGTATTAGTGCTGGATCCGGCATTCAAAATACCGGAAAAATAAATAAATGCCGGATCCGTTTTTCCAGATGACGGCATTTCAATGCATTTGTAAGATGGATCAGGATGCCATCAGTTGGCATACTGTTTGATGGATCCGGCAGCCAGTTCCGGCAACGGAACTGCCTGCTGGATTCCTCTGCCGCAAGTGTGAAAGTACCCTTAGAAGATTTTATTTAGAAAATGATGCTTTTGGAAATAGATTTTATACCAGTAACTGGATATATATTAAATCTACCAACATAATAAATTGTATTACTGTGTATACATTTCAGGGTAGCACCGGACCTACACAGCGCCATCTATGGTGCAGTGGACGGAGCTGGTTACTGCAGCTCTGCTTGTGTGCACTTCAATGAGAGCAGCACTGCAGTAACCAGGAGCCAGCTACTGCAGAACAGATGATCAGCAGGGGTACAGACCCCCGCTGAGCTGATCAAATATTGATAGCCTATCCACAGGCACCGGCCGTGTCAACTTCGCATTGCGCACCCACTGGCTTCAACGGGACAGCGATCCGCAAGACATGTTCCATCTTTTGTGGTGTGTAGGCATGGTTCCGGAAGCCCTTCCATGTGCTTCTGGGTCTGTGCCTCACCCTGCAGCACCCAGACAAGATAAATAAATGATTGGCTGCAGCGGTCACATGGCCGTGTCGAGACAGAGCAGGAAATAGTGAGTATGACTTCTTGTAATATTTTAGAACATTATAAGCTGTATTATCCCATATGAATAGTGTAGAATTTTAAGCTGCATCCGAACTGAAGACAGAGAAGGGGCTTTGGAAGGACTGAAGAGCGGAATATTTTAAAACACAGCGGGGGATTGGGAGCTTACCGTCTTTGTCTATAGAGAAGGGAACATCAGGGGTTACAATCTCATAGCTGCAGATCTGGCTGAACTGGGGGGAGCAGTCAGCATCCACAGCTTCCACCTTCAGAATATTATCGTATTTCTTTCCCTCGATGACTGTTGCTTTGTAAGACTTTTCCTTAAACACGGGAGCGTACTCGTTCACGTCATTCACTTGGATGTGCACGGTTGCCCTGCAGCGAGTTAATAACATAATTGAGATGAGATCAGCTGCACTGGAACTTAATGCAGGATGCCTAATAACTGGAAAAGTGCCTCGAGGGAAGGGCCCCACACTGGGAATGGCCCACTTTATCACGAAATCTTTCTGCTGTGATCCTACAACTCTGCTCTAAAAGTGTATTAACACCAACACACAGGATTAGATTAGATGTATGCAGAATATTGCTGTAGAGCAAGGAAATATGATGGAGCACAGGGATTTTTAAAGAGAGGTCACATCCGAGTAATGATGCCTGAAGGACCCAACATAAGAGGACACCAGTACTAGGGATATTATAAGTTGGGGGCTCCATTACAGGTTTGTATGTAATATGATATATCTACCTGTCCTTGGACACCCCAAGCACTCAAGACACTTAAGACATTTCAACACAATGGGGGAAGTTATCAATGCTGTACACCAGTTTTCTGCCATACAAAACTCGCACATTTTTGCACAAGCCACATATTCTGCAAAAACGTGCGACTTTGGGTGATTTTCCACTGCTCACAGCACTTTCCAAAAAGTGGATGGGGCTTAACCATAGGACTGGGGGGCTTTTTTGGTCCAAAGTTGTTATAATATACACCACAAAATTTGCATTAACTATAGCTGAATCCTACACCCTCCCATAGCTAGTGGATTTCCGTTTGGGTGCACGCTCCTCTTAGTACATGCAGCTCATCTTAATCCAATGGACTTTTGCCTGACACTGGAGTATGAAACCCAGGTCTCAGTAAATCTGCCTTAGGCATCTTGCACACGGCCGTAGCAGTTCCATTCCGTGCATTGGGGACCGCAATTTGCAGTTCCCAATGCAGGGGCAACGTAAGTGCGGCGGCCGCAACGGATCCAGACCCATTCAACTTGAATGAGTCCGTGATCCGTCCGTTCCACAAAAAGATAGAACAAGTTCTGTTTTTTGCAGAACGAAAGCTCGGATTGGAACCCCACGGAAGCACTCCGTAGTGCTCCGTTCCGTGCTTCCGTTTCGCACCGCCGGATTTGCAGACCCATTTAAGTTAACGGCTTTGCATCCGTGATGTGGAATGGACACGGCTGTTGCCTCGTGTATTGTGAAACCGCCGTATGCGGCCCGCAATACGACCACGGGAGCACAACGGCCATGTGCAAGAGGCCTAAATGTGTTCAGAGTGCTCTGTTGGCACCTTCAGATCCCCTTAATCAATGAGCGGTCCTGTCCATATGGCAGCGTACAGACGAGTGATATTGGTGCCAGCAACTGAAGTGAGCAAAATTCAAGCAGAGACGTGTAGTAAATTATGTACATAAATTACTTTACATGCCTCAGAAAACGACCTTTTAAACATTAATGACACATGGCAGGTTTTCTAGCAGCTGCTGAATATCAGCATCACGTTCTATATAAAATATGTATGGGAAATTAGATTTTACAATAAGTGATGGGGCCGTGGTGATGACCTTTTCATAATGCATGCAGACAGAAATCGAAATATACCCATGTGCTAATTGCAAGTAAATATCTGCCCCAATGGTAACTTTTGCAGTCCTTCTAAAACTTACTTTAGGAAAGCAACCAGCTGACACAGTCTAGAAGTTATGCTTTATACAGGCTTCTATCGCACATGGAAACTTTGCTTTATCTTAAAATAACATACTGTAATCTTGTGCTTTCTGGGACCTCTACTGATCCTGAGAATGAAGGGCTGCAGCACTGGTTTAGTTTTCCCTTCACTGTGGCACCCGGCTGTGCAGGCAGAAACCATTAATTGAATCTAATGCTACCCCCATTCATTCTCAGGACTTATGAGGGTTCCAGAGGTCAGACTCTCACCAAACATAAAATGATGGCATATTCTAGCCATATACCATCACTTTATAAGATAGAAATACCCCTCTAAAGGCTATGGACACCTCTGAATGCAGTTTTCTTATATGAAAGTGGTTATCAAATGTCTAAAACATGCCCCCCAATGCCCGGGCCCCTCATATAGATTATACTTACTCCGCTCTCCGGCACCCACGTCAATCCTGATCCCTGCACGGCCGCCGCTGCTTCTCCCCATTGCGGGGATCAAAACATCTCCCGACGGTTGGGGCAGCCAATAGCAGGTATGCGACAGGGAGATGCAGCAGCGGATCTGGAGGGATGCGGATGCAGAGGGGGGGGGGGGGGATGTTTATAGTTTGGATAACCACTTTGATGCATTAAAAATACTGTGCCGTGTCTTTCTGTAGTCTGCATGTTTTCAAACCCATTGCAGGCTGCTTTGTCCCATTCACAGTGAAATTCCTCAGACTGCTTGCTGGCTCGGTCTCTTCTCTCCTGAACAATCTTCTAAGCTGAACTCAACTTTGATTTTTAAAAATGATTTGCACATTAATGCAAAATGATGGCTAGATTGTCTCTCCATTACTAATACCAGCAATAATAATAATAATAATAATACGCAAGGCTGACGTTACACCAAGACTTTTTGTAGCACTTTTGATTGATTGTAACTATCGAGTGACAGCTGCAATGCTCAAGACTGCATACAAGTCTATTTACTGCCATGGACTACAGCTGTACCTTGACAGTTAACATCCATCAAAGATGTTACAAAAAATCTATGGGTACAGCCACAAGTTCAGGTTTTTAGATACAGTTTCTGGAGCCAAAATCAGGAGTGGATGATAAAAGGAGATAAAGTATTGGATAGTTATGACTTATCAAGAATCCACTCCTAGTTTTGACTTCAAAAACTGCACCAAAAAACCTGAATGTGTGGCTGTACCCTAACTTTCAAGTGACAGCTGCAGTGCTCAAGACTGAGTACAAGTCATGTTACTGCTTTGGACTATAGCTCTACCTTGATAGTTAAAATCCATCAAAAGTGTTACAAAAAGGTCTTCGTGTAGCTCCAGCCTATAGATCATACAACAATTTGTTCTTCCCTTTCCCAGAACATTGTCGATCTTACTTGTGGGATTTTTTGACGTTTGAGCCATCTGGTCCTTTGCCACAGTCATAGGCTTGAATGGTAAAAGTGTAGTCCTTCTGTAATTCACAGTCCAGCTTCTCCGTGGAGCGAATCACACCCTCCCCAGTGGATTTGTCCACCACCATGGCCTCGAATGGCACATCCTGGTCGTGAATTTTAAAGCCACAGATCTCCCCTGGAAACATCACATGCAAATAAACGAAGGGGGGGAAAAAAATAATTACAAACCGAAATTTGCTTACACTTAAACCATTTCACTGCCCGTGTCCTCCTTGAAATTGGGCAGCCGAGCAAAGAAAGGGTCAATATCGTGCACACAGTGGGGTAGAAATATCAACACAGGATATAGAGACATAACCAAAAGAATAAATAAAATATGACTATTTGGCAGCCAGGGGGTGGTGAGGGTCTGTGGACAAGGCAGAAGCACTGTGCCTTAATAGATAGGGTGAAGTCCGGGTACTGCTGTTAACAGAAGCAGGTGCCTGCCTTTCAAGCAATTCAGTATCTGGCATCCATTCATGCAGGAATATGTAGAGAACAAAAAAAAATATATATAAATATATGTAGACAGGCATTTCACAGGAGTACTTGAGATATACACTTAAAAAAAAAAAAAAAGAACAGAACAGAAAAAAAAATAAAAAATGAAAAAAATGGCATGCAGCCGAGGCGGCTGGTGGGCTCACACCAGGTCTCTGCCAAGCAATTGGGCAATGCTTTTTTTTTAACCAGTGCAGAAGGTTATAATGCAGAGGGGTGAGACATGAGGCAGCTTCAGCACCACAGTTTCGAGGAAATTCTATGACCAAGAAAATTGGTTGCATGGGCCGGGATAAAAAGAGAGTAAGTAATAAGATGAAGTCTTCCTGTGCAATGAACCTGGCTAAAATTAGGGAATCAAATGCAAAAAAATTCATGGGGAAAATAGAAATATCTGTAGCTCAGACATCCATTTCAAGAGCCTGGCCGAGAAATACACCTTTCATAAAGTTAGGGGTGTGTGGACTCTATATATAGGGATGTGCATGATCCTGTGAGCAGCTCTACGCAGATACTCAGACTCATCGTCTGCGGCCTCGTCGTCACACTCATAGAAATGTTAAACAACTGGCAGTGTTATGTGGGCCCCTGTGTGCTACTTATATGTGCCATAATAATGTCACTTGCAAGTCCTGCATGTGCTCATCCCCGCCACGACAGGCACGGAAATTCTAGTAATAATAATCTGTAGCACCAATATATCCCGCAGCGCTTACTACAAGACTTGTACTACAAATCATGCACTATCGCAGGAGTGGACTGTGAACATAAAGTGGCCCTGGAAAACCTAAAAGTGGCCGCATATTGTAGGCGAGGCCAGCAACACTGTAGTGCACTGCTGTCCTGAGGATGGAGATACAGTTGAATTCAGGAAGGCTTCTGTGGCGAGTGGCCAGGTGCATAAGTATCTGATACTCCTAGCATTAATTACTGCTGAGAGCTTCAGATCGTCATGTACCTGAGGACAGCTCGGCCTGCCCCCTGGGCATCATCCCACCGGGAAATTTCCCTGTACTGTCTATGGCCAGTTGGTGATAGCATAAAACATCAAGACTTGTAAGCCAGTTACAGCTGAAGAGGCAGCAATATACAGAGTGCTTATATGCCCTCATGATGATGAACCCCATTGTAGAGCTAAATCATCTGATAAATATTGCTTATATCCAGTATACACATCCTGTACATGTCGAAGGAGGGAGAAGACTGGATAGGCCATCAATAGTAAAATCCTTGACAACCCCTTTAAGGAGCAGAATCTGGCAGAATTAAAGTTCCTATTATCACTACTCCTGATAATTACTAACCCAGCCCCTACTTAGTGCTGTCAGAAGTTTAGCATGGTCAGAACTGCTTCCATATACTCTTTAATGTTTAATATGCTAAGCCTAACCTGCAATTTGTAATTGTTGGGTCCTGCAGATAAAAGAAAAGGGCACAGAATAAGAAATGTAGGGTAGGTGCTGTAATATATGATAGACAGAGGTGAATATTGTGGGAAATGGTACTGGTGTAGTATGGATAATTATACATTGAGACAGTCACGATGTGGTCCTAATTCTGGTGCAGTATAGATTGTGATACAGAGAAATGGGCACTGTGTGGTCCTCAGGCTGGCTCAGGAGCAATATGGATATAGAATGATTGTCACTGCGTGGTATAGTATGGGATGGCCTCTATGTGGTTCTGATGTAAGTATACAATAGGCATAGAGGGCCTGGTAACATTGGGGTCCTAAGTGTAGTATGGATAAATGTACTGAGCGCTAAGCTGTGTCCCTTCAGTACTGGTAAGGTAAGTACTGACGCTCAGTCCTCATGAGCCACATGAAAGTAAAATAACCACCTTAAAAAGCATCTGTCAGCACAATCAACCCTATTATACCCATACAGGGTTGATCATGCTGATAAAAACATGATAGACAGTAAGTTGGCCTATTAATGAGAAAACTGGATTTGTATTCATATGCAAATAAGCCTACTTGAGCACAGAAGAGCCGGACAGAGCCCTCGGAACAACAGTTTGCTACTCCCCTTGAACTTTAGTCCCCCTGAATTGAGAGCTAGAATTATGGTGTAGCTTAGTCTCCTTACACCTGCGCAGTGTGTCTCATTCTTGGTGCTTGCGCAGTGCATATTCTGCATTCTCTAAGTAGCATCAATTCCCATTGAGAAAGCACCAAGACCTGACAACTTGAGCATGCACTGTGTCTCCTGGTCTCGGCGCTGCTTGGAGAGCAGCAGAAGATCCATTGTGCAAGCACTGAAACCAGAAGACACAGCGCAGACAAAAGAAGACAGATCTTGGGGCTTATTCAGTGGAAATCTGTGCTCCTTGGAGAGCAGCAGAAGATGCACTGCTCAAGCGCCGAGGTAGGGGCACACAGCGCAGAAGTAAAAAGACTGGGTTACACCAGAAGGCTAGCCTTGTCAATCCAGGGGAAGTGGGGAGCGACTAAAGCCCAAGAGTGTAACAAACTGGTGCTTCGAGGACTCTGGATGGCCCCTCGGTTCTCTGGTAAGCTTTGTATATGAATAAAAATCTAGTTCTCTCATCAATGGGGAAACATACTGTTATAATTAGGGCGCCATTTTTATCAGCATGACTAAACCTACCAGGCTTGATCATGTTGACAGATGCTCTTTAAGTAAAAATCTCACTAGCAGAATGTTTCATCTTACTTTCCTGAAATGGATGTCTGACAGTTTGATATTTCTAACCAATGGGGGTTACATAGCAAATCATTTTGATTTCAAAATATAAATTAAAAAGTAACAAAAAAGAAACAATAAAAACAAAAGATTGTAAAAAAGGGATCAGAGTATCTTCTGTTTAACCCCTTCAGAGCCAGTGCTCAAAAGCAATATACGCATTGCACATTGAATGGCACTGAAGGAGTCAAGTGCTGATTCCCCATTTTCAGAACCAAAAAGTTAGTGGGTTAATAAGTCATAAGAGGATAGAAAGAACCCGTTATCACCTTCTTTGGTGACTGTCACCTCAAAACTCTCTAAAGGGAGAAAAGATAAACCTGTGTCAGTAATTGGGGAGAGAAACATACAACCAGTCTTGTATTACAATTGCTTACTCAAGCCTCAATTTGCAGCCAGTATACCTGCCATGTCGTCTGCTGCTAAAGAAAGCGGAATGGGAGAAAAAGTAACACAATATCTGTCATGTAGACAATGTGCGCTGCAAATAACGTTCCTGCCATTCATGGGAGGAAGCATCACATGCTATGTCAAAAAGGGTTCAAGTGCCCCTGTCACCAGACCATATGTGAGAAGGCTAAAGCTGCCAACAGACATTAGATCACATCGAGTTGTAATGGACAATTCCAACAATTTTTGCCACTTCAAGGAACATAGGGCCAAATGTACTAATGTGCAAGAATTCTGGAGCACTTGCTAACTGAGCCTCCGACGCAGCTATGAACAAAGTGAAGGAGGTTTTCTTACTGAATTGAACTGGAGTGAGGTCCCCCTAGTGGTGGCTGCAGCAAGGCAGAACTTTGTCATTTCACTCTATAGGAAAGAGAAGCAGCTGGTGGTAAACTAAAGGCCCTTTTAGATGGGTTGATGCCCCGATAACTACTAGGAACAAAGCAAACGCTCCCCAAAATTTCCAGATTGTAAGCAGAAGTGAGACCTGCATTTACATGCAGCAATTGTCCCCTCTGTATAGGGATGAATGATCACTTCTGCGATCATTTGTTTTCAATAAGTATTCGTTGTTTGCTGGCAAATAATTGTATGTACTGCATAAAAGATGCAATCACTTGAACAACAGCTGCGCCACAGCACATGGGGCAATAATTGGGAACAGGTGTTCGTTCGAATGCTCATGCCCAATATTCTGGCTGGCACTCTGCTATTCTGGAGTAGCTCCATACACTGTGCAGTGGACAGAGCTGGTTACTGCAGCGCTGCTCCCACTGAATTAATCTGAGCAGCAGTGCAGTAACCTCTCCATCCACTACACACCGGACAAAGCGGTGTAGTACCAGCTGATCCGTGGCGGCGCAGGGTGTCGGAGCCCAGACCATCAGATATAAATGGCCTATCCAGAGGATGGGCCATCAAAATCACGGGAAACCTCCTTTAACTTTTCAGGGGCTCATTCATGTGCAGAAGACAGACAAAAGGACAATTGCCGTCTGACAAGTATTCAGGGGTGCTGGCCAAATATACGGTGGTCCATAAGACAAGAGACTAATGTCTATGGTCAGCTAATCTAGTGTAGACTACAAAACGGAACTCATGGTGACAGGCGAACTTTAGAAATGAAATAAAACATTTTTCAATGGTCTGCGTTAAGATGACAAGTCAAACCTCTGCATTCAATAGAACAATGTAGAATATTTTTTAACAGATAGTAATACATCAGCATAAAGAATCATCTAAAAACAGGCAACTGTCTTCTTTTCATGGGTGACAAACCGTTCACGTGTACCTGTGGAAAGAGACGCAGCACTTCGTCCAATTAACATCTACAGAACAAACATGTGACACTTCAGGGGCAAGAGGTTAATCTGCGCTTCCTGTGATCATGCAAGCGAGCGGGACCCTTGCTCTGGCAAACAAATAGGTTCATTATGTTGACTGGATTACAAGTCAATTTGAAGGGAGCAGAGGCCCCCTCCGCAGCAAACTGCTAAACTGTAGTTTATGGCCAATATGATTTTTTTAGGGAAGGTCGTAAAGGTAGAGGACTGAAATGTACAAGGAGGGCTACTGACAGCAGAAGATGGCTACCAGGTATGCTTACAGATTTCTGTATTGCCAAAAGAGAAGAAAACCGTATAACAGTTTTAAAAGGAGTTGTGCCCTCTCCACGGGAAAGAGGAAAAGTGTTTGATGCTGGGGTCCGATCTCTGGTACCCCCAAGCAATCACAAGAATGGGGGTCTGCAAGTGCTGCTGAACTACCCCATAAGAATGGATTGGTGATTTCCACTTCTCCATTTACTTCTATGGCACTGCGGCAAGCACTGTACTCAGCAGTCCCACAGAAGTCAATGAAGCGGTGGACATGCATGCACACCACTGCCAATTTCACATGGGGAAGTGTGGCAACACATGTGGACCCCCATTCTAGTTATACAGAGTCCTAGCGGTTGGACCCCAGCATTCAAACCCCTATTCCCAGGGGATGTGTCAGTAGTAACACAACACCTTTAAATGTGTACTGGAATATTCCCATAGTAATCAGTGAAGCAAATGTAGATCTGGGAGTGTTTGGCATATATTTGACAGATTTATATCTGGTCCTATATAACACCATGCTGCCGCCTCGTTGCACCCTGGATAACACAGCATTTGTATGGAAGCAATAACACAATGAAACAGATAGCTGCAGGCGTGTTTCTTCTATATTACTCTCTGCACTAAGAAAGCTTCAGATAATTGGGTTCCATTAAAGTCCACAGTGGATTCTCCTAGCATTGAGCAGAACATGAAGCGGTGCATTTATGGGCATTTCGGCTGCAGGGAAGACCGTTTTTCACATTTTCCCCCCCTCTGGACACATTATACAATGCACGTCTCAGAAGCACAGCACTGCCAGATGGCACACACCGTTCTTCAGGTATACAAATGCAGCCCAGCTTTCTCTGTCACCATGATTCTGGATTATTATCTGCAGTAATACATGATCAGTACTGCACATATAGAGTCCAGATTGCCATTTTTTTTCCTACTGCCCTCGTTCTCCCGCTGTCAGCACTCAAAGCTGCACCGAAAAACACTGTGCTCAGGGCGGACTAGGAACTTACAGTGGCCCTGGAAAAAAAAAAAAAAAAGTAACCCCAATGTTTTAGATGGGTCCAAATTGACAAGGTGGGGCAACCCAATTATACGGGGCCTATACAAGTCGTCAGCCTGTCAACCTGTGCGTCAGATAAAACAAACACTTAAAGGGAAATTGTCACCAGGATCTTGGACTATTAGGCTCCATTCACACGTCCACACACAGTGTGCTGTCCGCATCCGCATTTGCAGAGCGCGCCTCTGATCTTTGGGTCCGCAGCTTCGGAAAAGATAGAACATGTCCTATTCTTGTCCGCAGCTTGCGGACAAGAATAGGCATTTCTATGGGGGTGCCGGGCGGGTGTGTTGCGGGTCCGCAACACACCACGGACGTGTGAATGGAGCCTGAACTGTAGTAATATATGAGTAGTACTACAGATAAGGAGTAGTGATGAGCGAGCTTGTGTTCGGGTTATCTAAGAATTCAGTTATGGATTCCGCTACCACGGATCATAACTTATGGTAGCAGAATCCAAACCGGAATACTTAGATAACCCGAACACAAGCTCGCTCATCCCTACTCCTAACCTGTAGTACTACTCATATATTACTACAGTTAATAGTCCAAGATCCTGGTGACAATTTCCCTTTAAGTGTTTGTTTTAGCTGACGCATAGGCTGACACTTTTAAAAGGACTCCACCAAAATGCCACACCGGATTGTCATTCAGAAACACCGCTCAGAGCTGGGGTTTGTTTACCGGAATACTAATAAACCGCGGTGGAGACGCCTCCACCACCAGTCACCTTGATATACATGTATGAGCAGCTAACAGCCTTTGGCAGCTGCCTGCTATAAAAAAAAATCCTGTCTTGTGCAATTAAAGTCTGAAGTCAACCCCCGTCTGATAAAACATTATTAGAAGTGACGGCCAGGCTCACCGAAGCGCTCATACAGAAATGATTCCTGTGCGACCATCACAAGCCAAACGGCTGGATGACAACCTCCTGGACGTTAATGGAAACTCTACATTACAACGCTACATTTAAAGGGCCGTGACAACGGAGTTAAAAGGAAGCAATAGATGTAATATCCCACCAAAAATGCTGTACAAGTATAAAAGGAAGCATGTTTGGGGCATATGAATATGAGTGACACTATTAACACATTACCGCCTCTTCCATTGTGTGGTCTCTTGCTAGTTTCATTTTAATGTGCTTTCCATCAGTTCCCAAGAACAACCCAGACCAGATGTTACAGATCATATGCAGGGTTCTCCATTGTAGGAAGGGGAAATTGGTGTGAAAAAGACAAGACACGGCTTCCTACTAACAAGAAGGCCATTCTGAGACTGGGTCTGTAACCCTGCCTTGTATGGGGAAGGCACAATCTGCTGGTGGGCTTTATCTGCTCCCGGGAGAGACCCAGCGTAGGGAGGAGGACGGTGGGCACATGCATCAGTGCTATCAAGAGAACAGCTTCAAAGGGGGTAGAGCCGGAGCCATGACCTCATTGTGTGGATGATAATATGTGGGGGTGAACTGCAATTATTAGCAGAGTAAATAAAAGCCAGACATGGAGGTAGGTGGGGGTCTTAATAGTCCCTCCGAGACTCAAGTGCTAATAAAACAAGTACACACTCGCCAATAATGCTGGCGAATCTCGCCTTCTGAATATTAACCCTTAATTCTCCACTACATGAAGAACAGGGAAAGCTGCTCTATCCAGTATGGTAGAGGGGAGGGATGAAGACACTACGTGGAAGAACTGAGCTCGAGCCTACATGAAGGATCCGGCTGCATGCTGGGTAGATGCTACAGTGAACAGACAAAGAAGTGCAAAGCGGCCATCTTGACTATGCTAATACCTCTGAAGGTTGTGAAAGAGGGCAGCTTCAGTTCCTCCTCCAAACCAGAACTGTACAGGCAAACATCTTAATTTCAGGGCAAAAAATGCCCCAAGTGAGTGCTGCATGCCAAGGTCGCAAGATAAGGTGTGCAGGACACATGAAAACAGAGGCCCAGATGTACTAATGTGTCTGTGCCAAAAATCTGCCTAAAAAGCGGCGCAAATTGGTGCAATTGGTTTCTACACTTTTTTCCAACATGCTCAACAAGGGGTGTAGCTTAGCAGAAAGAAGTGGAGCTCCGCTGGAAAGGGGCAGGGCCCAAGGCGCACCATTCCGCACCAAAACTGCAAGCCAACCTATTGCTGGTACAGAGTCGGAGAACAGTGTCTATCCCTGCACCAGATTTCTCCGCCAGCCTGAGCCCCTGTGATAAATCTGGTGCTGGTCTAGACAGTCTAAGCTTACGCCATCTACAGGATTAGTAAATCTGGGCCAGAGTTCTTTAGGGACTTGGGCCCTATAGTATAGGAGATGAATGGAATTCATATGTGTACAGATGGGTCACAGTTTTCTTAAAATTTTTACAATGAATAAATCTTCAGGAACATTACATTGGGTGAGCAATGAATGGAAAAATGGCAACACATACAAAACTGAATAAAAAATACAGACGTCTGGACTGGGAAGGGGGAAATAAATGAGGAAAGAGAGCAAAGCGTTAAATGTTGCAGCGTTTATAAAGCATTGAGTTTATTCCCGCTGCTGGGTTTCCACCAACAAAGAGCATAATAATGTAAAGGAGGAGATGGCGAAATGAGGCACCGGGTCCCTGGCGAGATACGGGAGCCTTTGATTCTCGGATCACATGTTCCAGCCTGCAGTAAGGCAGGCAATAATGTAGCCTCATTGAAATTCCAGGCACGGGTTCCCTTCCGCTGCCAGCAAGTTCTCAAAGTCCTTTCCTCGTTCACTTCAAGGAGGTCGCCTTTCAGTTCTTTTAGAAATGCTAAAACCGAATCACCTATGAGCTTTAGGAGGGGGTTGAGCAGAATCCGTAAGATGTAAAAAATACAAATAACCTCGCTGCGAGACTTTTCCGCAAACATTTCTGTGTACCATTGCTAGGCATTTAGTATCACCCTGATATGACATCAATGTTTTCATATATATATATTATATTATAATTTTATTACCATCATTAATAGACACAGCAAACGCTCATGGTTTTGTGTATTACTGGAAGATCCCACAAATCCCCTGGAGTAATGCCCTCATGCTCAAAATGTACGTTTACGTAGCAGCTTACTATGGGTACTGCGGTGGAGAGGAGTAGAATTGTAGTAATGGGTGTTACAGCGGGGGTATGTTCAGGGGGACCAAAATATTCTGTGTTGGTAATTCAATATTGCAGCTTTATATAAATCGGCCTGCCCAGCACCAAAATACACCGTCTCTGCTCACCCCACCTGTCTTATGGGAATTCAGATGCATTCGCCCATCTGTAAAATGAACAAACTGATTAAAAATACAAAATTTAAATGGCTGCAGTCTTCACAATGGTGCTGCAAAATCGTGATATGTGAATATGGAAGAGGAAAGAGACTGAATCCAGCAAAAGAATGTAATGTACAAATCTAGAGCAATAGAAAAGAAAACCCTCTGTATAGGCCCTGATCTAATAGAGACAACATAACAGCTCGTTGTGCCTGCGGTTATTACACTGCATATTCATATCACAAATATTTCCAGACTTCCAAGCCATCAGAAGAACTCCACATGACATCTGTGTACTGCAGCCAGTCCATCTATCTCATTCCACTAGCAGCATGGATTGTGGACATAGAAATGATGGTGTGAGGGCTCAGTAATGGACCAAGAAAGAGGAAATGCCAACTCATTACACCATGGTAATGTCCCATGTTCCTGCATGGAGATTGTCATAAGTTCACATTAGTGGTGGAGGTTTTCGTCAGGAGGCCCTGTTGCAGATTTTGGGAAAAGACAGACACACCGCTGCAGAGGTATTTTTTTTTCTGGCGGCATGCCAGTATTCCGACTGGAAACCTGATGGACCCTATTACAGTCAATAGAAAAGGTAATGTGCCGGTGTCTGGCAGATACCACATCCAGCGATTCACATATTCTGTTTCTTTGCCAGAAGAAAGTACTGGATTTTGGGTGCATATGTGAACCTAACCTGCCCTGTACAGCAGCAGCGCAGCGTTCTACACAATCTGTCTGTAGGGATGAGCGAACTTGTGCTTTCAAGTACAAGGTTCGGGTTATCTAAGAATTCAGTTATGGATTCCTCTACCACGGACCATAAGTTATGATCCGTGGTAGCGGAACCAATAACGGAATTCTTAGATAACCCGAACCTTGCACGCCGAACTTGAAAACAAAAGTTTGCTCATCCCTAGCTGTGAGCTGTTTCTTCTGGTCTTTGATGAAGATCTTTTTACAAATATGTGGAGTGCCTGCGGCTGAGGAGGCTATTCCCCTCCAAACGAATATATAAATACATACACACAATGTATGGGAATAGGTTTTTCGACCACGTCCGTTTGTAGGGGAAAGCGCAGCAGATTACACGCTCTTTTACAGGGTTAAAAAAACTGCATGTCAACGCATTATGGACCAGCACATGCCAAAAGAGCACTGCTCTTGAAACATGTTTGAGGCGTTGGGGCATATGGATACATTCTGTATGAGCTCAGATTGTTTTTTCTTCACAGGCATTATATGTAAAAGCTAAATGTGAAAGTAGCCTAATCGAGAAATCAGATGTAGAATATTTGGCCAAAATCTCTCTGGGAACTGTATTATATCTCTGTACATCTGAGAACTTACAAAGCCAAAAATACAGTTACGTGCATGAGGCCTTATGGCTCATTTTATACTCCCATCTGCATCCCAGCACAGAGAAGGAAACCTTGGGTGAACCAGTCCTGGTGTGATCTGTATCGGGGACATGGATGGATATGAGAGAATACAATCTGCTCTGGAATATATTAGTATTATTGTATTGCTGAGAATCCTGATCACAGCGGCACTTAATGTACTGCTACCAAAAACAAATACACTACTTCAGGTTCAGATACTCTTTAAAAAGAGACTACACATACCACTTTAAGGCTACTTTCACACTGGTGTTTTGGCTTTCCGTTTGTGAGATCCATTCAGGGCTCTCACAAGCGGTCCAAAATGGATCAGTTTTGCCCTAATGCATTCTGAATAGAAAAGGATCCGGTCAGAATGCCTCAGTTTGCCTCCGTTCAGACTCCATGTTGCTTTGGAGACGAACACCAAAGCGCTGCGTCCGTCTGACGAAACTGAGACAAACTGATCTGTCCTGGCACACAATGTAAGTCAATGGGGACGGATACGTTTTCGATGACACAATAGAAAACAGATCCGCCCCCCATTGACTTTCAATGGTGTTTAAGACGGATCTGTCATGGCTATAGAGACATAATACAACCAGATCATGACGGATGCATGCGGTTGTATTATTGTAACAAAAGCGTTTTGACATATCCATGACGGATGCGCAAAAAAAAAAATGCTAGTATGAAAGTAGCCCAAGAATAGTAAAAAAAAAAATTAAGTACATTTATTAAGGGAATAAGGATAATTAGGCAAATGTATGCTTTAACTAATATATATATATATATATATCTCCCAAAAAACGAGGCAGCACCCCAGAATAGCGTGAAAGGGTGAAGACCTCAAACTTTAATCCCCCAGCAACGTTTCGGCCTACTCAATGAGGCCTTTGTCAAGCTATACAACAGTGTAATCACAGGGTATATATATCCAAAAACAAGGTGCAATCAAATCACATGATACAAATTAGTAAAACCACATGATGCAAAAAGTCGGGCTCGGCGCATGCGCACAGTGCGGATGGAGACACCAGATACTCGCGGCTACACTGAACCACCAATGGTATGAGATGCTATTTTAATATATTAATGGGATACGGCTGTATCCTTTTTGTTATAGATTATGTCTTTTAACTCTTTAATTACTTGAACCAAGCACTTTTGCACATTTACTTTTTTTTACAGGCCTTTGAATCCATAATTGGGATATGAGAGGATTAATATACTTACAGCACTTTTGTTTTACACTTTATTCAACTACTGATGTTTTTTTATGTAATTTTGTGACCAAATGTAATTGATTGTGATGTCACGTGATTGAGCACTTTTTGCATCATGTGGTTTTACTAATTTGTATCATGTGATTTGATTGTACCTGTTTTTGGGTATATATACCCTGAGATTACTCTGTTGTATAGCTTGACAAAGGCCTCACTGAGTAGGCCGAAAGGTTGCTGGGGGATTAAAGTTTGGGGTCTTCACCCTTTCACGCTATTCTTCTGGAGTGCTGCCTAGTTTTTTGGGATATATATACAGTGGAGGAGAAGCCTGCCTTCCTAGAGGAATTGCACCCAGTGCACACCATCTGACTGTGCTGCTGCGGTATTTGCAAGTGTGTATATATATATATATATATATATATATATATAAGAAGTAAACGTTCTGGACAAACAGGTGGTGGAGAGAACATGACAAACAGCAGCAGTATGCACAATGTAGACACGCACAGTCCCATCCACATCCAGAGCCCTATCTGGAACCCTCCTCCATTCCCACCACGCAGCCTGATCTTCTGAGAGGAGATGTATGCAGGCCACAGAGACGTGTCCGATGTGGTGAGAGGCTGCTAAGCAGATTAACATGTCTGTGCAACAGGATCTAGCATAGAAACTTTTCAGCCATAGTTAATGGGCTTTTCACAATTTACGCTCAACAAAACCACCTACTGGAGAAGGCCGGACAATGCCTCGGCTATTTGTTCTGTGGGGGGAGGTACAGAACAAGGCCATATTGTTTACTAGTGTGACATGAAAGGCCCTGCTGATTCAACTCTTTGGGAATGTGGTCTCTGCCGCCGTCACACATTTCTATGGGGCAGAAATTCATACTGTGTATCCAGGAATTGCTCATGAGTCTGGTATGTCCTCCAGAACATTGATGGGAGCGCTGCAGCAAACTAATGACTCCCTCTCAAAATAAAGTATTCATCTACCACATTCAAATAAAGTTTGCTTGGATTTTTTTCCTTTATTTTATTATCCATGGCTGACAATTAAATATATAACACTATTAAAGGGACTTCTTAGTTTTAGATAAATAAAGCACTGTATATTAGAAACGTGTAGAGCTTTTTGTAATATACTTTGTGTTTCAATTCCTCACCGTTTGAAAAAATTAGATTTTTTGTTCTCACCGTAAAATCCTTTTCTCGTAGTAGGCATTGGGGGACACAGCACCATAGGGTATATGTCCAACTACCACTAGGAGGCACTAGACACAAAAAGTGTTGGCTCCTCCCAGGTGGGCAATACCCGCTCCACAGGCACGAGGCTATTCAGTTTGTACCAAAAGCAGTAGGAGAGAGAAGAAAAGCAAGGAACCAACAACTCCCGTATCGGGAAAGATCAAGAGACCCGCCCGGAGAAGCGGAAGTAAAAACATAGGGTGGGATCTGTGTCCCCCAATGCCTACTACGAGAAAAGGATTTTACGGTGAGTACAAAAAATCCAATTTTCTCGTGCATGACATTGGGGGACACAGCACCATGGGACGTCCCAAAGCAGTCCCTGAGGGTGGGAAAAGAAGAGACGCGCCACCGGTTGGGCATACATGTACAGGAGAACCATGTGACCCAACAGGAAAAAAAAAAGAAAAGAATAAAAATAAAAAACAGCAGAACCAGCAAAAAAAAGCAGGACAGGTCTGCCTCCTACGGACACTAAACTAAAACTGAATAGCCTCGTGCCTGTGGAGAGGGCATAGCCCACCTGGGAGGAGCCAACACTTTTTGTGTCTAGTGCCTACTAGTGGTAGTTGGACATATACCCTATGGTGCTGTGTCCCCCAATGCCATGCACGAGAAAACTCTGCTCGCTGTCAGTGCATGGAAACATTTATCTAATGCTTTGATCCCTGACCTGTATGAATGTAGACTTTGTGAAGTGCATGCCACCACCACCACCCCAAATGAGGATATTTTTGGAAGCTACATATATTTTTCTCTTTGATTGAAATAAAAAAAATAATAATAATCACCCTTTTAGGGTGCATTCACACGACCGTTTGCATTTTTCAGTCTGTGTTGCATCTGTTTTTTTTTTTTTTGCAGATTTATTGTAACAATGCCAATCCTTGTCCGCAAGACGGGGCTATGGAATGGACATATGGATGCGGACAGTACATGGTGTGTTGTCCACATTTTTTGCGAACCCATTGAGATGAATGGGTCTGCATCCTATCTGAAAAAAACGCAGATCGGATGCGGACCAAAGATACGGAATGGGGCCTTATTGTCATGCACTAACAGTAATACATGAGCTCAGACAGTAGTAATCGATCCAGGAACAGTAATAGGATTAACAGAGACTTGGAATACTGCGACATAACACAAGCACACAGATATGGCTGGCCATTCCACGTGCCTTGTACGAATAAGGAGAGAATCCAGATAAGATTATATGAACAATTTGCTAACAAACGGAGTGGAACAATTCAGGAACTGCTTCCCCGCTCAGTGGCGTGGTGCTGTCTGGAAGGGGGGCCTCACAAACCCAAGGGCTAGAAAGCCAATGAAGCAGAACGCTCAGCAGCCCAATGTGATCGCTCTGTACGAAAGGGGCACAGCAGCAAAGGAGTTGATGTGTGTGGACGGTACGCCAGGCCAAATGCCAAGGTCCATCACTGCTGGTTAGCAAAGTTCAGCATCAAACATTCTGATTTCCTCTAGTGGTACACATGTGCAGCACATTAGCCTAACACATTATGGAACAGGAAAGCAAGTCAGAAATCAGAGCAAACCTATAAATGTGGAAATTACAGAAGATAAAACCTTCTAGTGAGCACGCTGTACGTTCAATAAAAATGACATCTGAGTGGAAAAGGAAGCACAACCTCTCACAGGAAATATTACATAGGAGAAGGCTACCAGAGACAGGGCTCATACCTGCGTAACGTAGAGGAGCGTCTTTGTCTAGCGCTATGAGGGGAGGATCCAGCAAGACGGCATTGTCGTTTTCTGTTACTATCCCGTGGTACGTATTTTCAATCCATGGCTTGTGCTTATTAACTACAGAGAAGGGGGAAACAGGAAAAAGAAAAACTGCAATGAGAAATCAGACACCAAGTAATGTGCACGTAATATTAAAGCCTATACGTGAATATTCCATGTCATTTTTTTATATATATACTGGTGGATGGTTTTTCTGGATATATTTTTAAAGATATTTCAAGTATTCTACTTCCTGTCCTGGCTCTTAAGGGGAACGGGTCCCAAATGTTTTTCTGCCTGGTAAAACAAGATAGCTACACATATCCTTTTTTTTCCCTAATCTGTAGATTTTTTTATTCTATTTCCTGAACATGGTTATTGGGCCTGCCATCTTGCCTGAGCTGCTCTTACCAGCTGGACTGCACACCCTGCGGCCTGGGGGCCACATACAGCCCCCAATGAAATTCTGTGTGGCCCCAGAATATGCTTGTCTGGGTCTTGGTGGCTGTTCACGTGTATTTCCTATGTTAGGCAGAAGAGGAGTGGTGTGTGGTGGCAGGGACCACACTGTGTAGACGTCTCTGGGCAACCTATAGATCAGCAGAATGAGCGGCTCTTGACCCTTGTGACGGACTTCAGAAAGAAGTATGTACATGTGATGGAGAGGTGACTATACATGAGGCCGGCTATCTTCATTGTAGCTTATGGGAGTAGTTAACCATGACACTGTTTCTGTAACTGGAGAGAGTCTCATGCATGGTCTGTTCCGTTCTGGAGGGTCAACGGGGGAGAACGGGAAGTAGAACTGGCATCTGACATTTATTGGAAATAATTCAGTTTTCATTAATACCCCTTTAAGTTTTATTGGATTGGTCCAATCTGAGAATGTGGCCCTCAGACCAGAGAAGGTTGAGCATCCTGATTTAGAGAGATGCTTTATTACAGCCACATGGGCCATAGACACAGTGGTCAGAAGGGGATCTCATTGAGGGAGAGATTTCTCAGAATGCTCTGTGACCTGTGCAAAAGGTCAGAAAGTAGATGAGCAGTGATATCCCCTATTGAGAATGGTGGGCCCTGTGTTATCTACACAGAGGTGATATCTGTCATTATAATCCTGCCTGTAATGATAAGCAGATAACAGCAGTAAAGTACCTGTACCAACCAAGCTGTGGGGCCTACTATAAGGCTTACTGGCCAGTGCAAAATCTGCAGGATTTAATATTTTTTGTAAACATTTCTATTCGGATATGAAAAATTAAAAACTACATAACACTTACATAACCAACAATTCTTTAAAAAAAAATTGTTTAATGGGAACCTGTCATCAACTTTATGCAGCCCATACTAATAGAAGCATAAAGTAGAGACAGGCGAGTTGATTTCAGCGGTCTGTCATTTATAAGTTAAAAGTAAGTGGTTGCCGAGAACCAACATCACAATCATTGCAGACTGAGCCTGGAAAAGAGTCCCGGCCACCTGAGAAGAGTCATGGTTCATGAATTCCTTCTCTCCCTGCCCACCTGCTGATGACTGACTGTCTAATACCTGGTTTTCTCCCTTTCATCAGCAGATGGGTGAGAGTGCAGGAGATTATGAATAACCAGGACTCTTCTCAGGTGGCTGTGACTCTTTTCAAGGCCTGGGCTGCAATGATTATGATGCTGGTTCTCAGCAACCACTTACTTTTAGCTGATGTGTGACACACCGCTGAAATCAGCATTTCTCTCACTAATGTATGCTGCCCTCAGTGAGGTCAGCATAAAGTCGATGACAGGTTCCCTTTAACATAAAAGAGGATTTAGAAAATAGCTAATTGTCCGATGACACATTCCCTTTAACCTCCTCCTTTGTTTGGACGTTTAGCTTGGCAGACATTCTCCATCAGACCATCACTGTGACCAGAGAGGGAAGGGGGATGAGGGACTGAATTAGGGCACCACACATTACACTGATAAGTACAGTGCTCTTCTTTGAGCATCTTTATCTAGGTCTATCTAAAAGACCATAGAGCTGTTATACTGTCAACCTATCCCTATTAGTGAGTATTAGGCCCCTTTCACACGAGCGAGTTTTCCCGCACGGGTGCAATGCGTGACGTGAACGCATAGCACCCGCACTGAATCCTGACCCATTCATTTCAATAGGTCTGTGTACATGAGCGTTGTTTTTCACGCATCAGTTCTGCGTTGCGTGAAAATCGCAGCATGTTCTATATTCAGCGTTTTTCACGCAGCCCTGGCCCCATAGAAGTGAATGGGGCTGCGTGAAAAACGCATTGCATCCGCAAGCAAGTGCGGGTGCGATGCGTTTTTTCACTGATGGTTGCTAGGAGATGTTGCTTGTAAACCTTCAGTTTTTTATCACGCGCGTGAA
Organism: Bufo gargarizans; assembly: GCF_014858855.1. Lineage (NCBI taxonomy): Eukaryota > Metazoa > Chordata > Amphibia > Anura > Bufonidae > Bufo > Bufo gargarizans. The sequence continues at coordinate 611,562,319 of NC_058081.1, forward strand.
AAACGCATCAAAACGCATTGCACCCGCGCGGAACAACCGAACGCAATCGCAGACAAAACTGACTGAACTTGCTTGCAAAATAGTGCGAGCTTCACTGAACCAAATCCGTCACGCTCGTGTGAAAGGGGCCTTACTCTTCAGATAACATCTTCCCCTCACAGCAGCAGTAAACTGACAATAGTTTCCCTATCTACATAGGAGTTTTATCTCTCTGTGCTGAATGAACATTTTTCATTTCATTTTCAAAGGCATAGTATTACTGCTTATACGAAATTCGATAAAAAAATGTTTCATGAATATGGAATGTTTAAAAAAATATCCCATTCTGAGGGAATTGTCCCTTTAAGCTAAATAACACTTTGTAAGTACAAGTAAATAGATGCTAATTACCCAGCAATACAGAGATCAGTAAACCCTTCTGTGGCAATGTCTACAAGTAGTGCAATCCCAAGGCCAATTAAACTGAAGCCTTTATCTGCAATAATCAGATTATCAGTGTTTCTACATTTGTACAATTGCTGCAATCAGACCTATTATGTGATAACCCGGTGACCTGTCTGCTGCATCCCCAAGTTACAGTACAAAGAAGGCTACTTTCACACTTACGGTAGAGCGATCCGGCAAGCAGTTCCGCATCGGAACTGACTGCCGTATCCGGCAAAACATATGTCAACTGATGGCATTTGTAAGACTGATCAGCATCCTGATCAGTCAGAAATATGCATTGAAATGCCGTATCCGTCTTTCCGGTGTCATCCGGAAAAAACTGATCCGGAACCTATTTTTTTCACCTTTTTTTTAGGAAGGATCTGGCATTCCGGTATTTTGAATGCCGGATCCGGCACTAATACATTGCTATGGAAGAAAATGCCGGATCCGGCATTCAGGCAAGTCTTCAGTTTTTTGGGCCGGAGATAAAACTGTAGCATGCTGCGGTATTATCTCCGTCCTGAACAGTCAAAAAGACTTAACTGAAGACATCCTGATGCATCCTGAACGGATTGCTCTCCATTCAGAATGCATGGGGATAAAACTGATCAGTTCTTTTCCGGTATAGAGCCTCTACGACAGAACTCTATGCCAGAAAAGAAAATCGCTAGTGTGAAAGTACCCTTACCTGCCATTTCATCACTAGTTACTGCTCCACGCAGAGTGTACCCAATGACAACAGTCCTGTAAATTACCTTGTCTGCACATAAAAACCGGCTATTGCTAAGATAACATCCAATTCATCTCATCAGCATCCCATATTTTGTGCTATCGATCTTTTTCTGCAGCCTTTAAATTACAAGATATCCAGACATATTGCTAAAGAGCAACATATACTGTTATGTCATAGATGAGAGAAGATCACATAAGATAGGCCTTGACCAGAAAGAAAGGGATCTACAGAAAGCTCAAACCCCTTGGGCAGGGCTGAGATTTGTGGTAGTAGAGGGGTTAGGCTACGATCACATCTAGCCATTTTGTTGGAAGAAATCTTCTAGTTGCTAAACATATAAAATAGATTTGGTAACAGTGCCAGTCATTGTACCAATAGTGCCAGCTGTAGTATAAGACATCCAGCCACCCACGGCACAGCGCACGGACATCCAAAGCAGGAGAGGTAAGGTGATTTACTTATATTTCTCTTAACTGGGGGTCTTGTCTTATTAACATAGGGGTCTGATTGGGGGTCTTATTAACACTGGGGGTCTGATTGGTTGTCTAATCTGAGGTCTAATGAAAAATACTTTATTTCTTATTTTCCTCCTCTAAAACCTAGGTGCATCTTATGGGGCGAAAAATGCGGTATGTATATATACACACGGCCTACGGGTGCAGTATTTTTTGTCCGGCCGATTAGCGGCATATTTGCCAGGTAGCAGGCAGATCTCCACCAGACCCCATTACAGTTAATGGTGCTGGCAGGCATTCCGGTACTGTATGGCAATGACGTTTCCAGAGATGCTGTTTTCTGCTGCAACAGCCTGCCTGGTCTCTTGCTGTGTATGTGAAACTAGCCTAAAAAGGCTTTCTGTAGCAGTTTGTAGATGTCCACGTAAAAAAAAAAAATAAAAAAAAATAACAAACTTGTTTTTTCTTGTTTTACCCTTTAACCACTTAAGGACCACAGGTTTATACCCCCCTAGTGACCAGGCCCTTTTTTACAAATCGGCACTCCACAACTTTAGCGGTTTATTGCTCGGTCATGCAACTTACCACCCAAATTAATTTTACCTCCTTTTCTTCTCACTAATAGAGCTTTCATTTGGTGGTATTTCATTGCTGCTGACATTTTTACTTTTTTTGTTATTAATCGAAATTTAATGATTTTTTTGCAAAAAAAAATGACATTTTTCACTTTCAGTTGTAAAATTTAGCAAAAAAAACGACATCCATATATAAATTTTTCGCTAAATTTATTGTTCTACATGTCTTTGATTAAAAAAAAATGTTTGGGTAAAAAAAAAAATGGTTTGGGTAAAAGTTATAGCGTTTACAAACTATGGTACAAAAATGTGAATTTCCGCTTTTTGAAGCAGCTCTGACTTTCTGAGCACCTGTCATGTTTCCTGAGGTTCTACAATGCCCAGACAGTACAAACACCCCACAAATGACCCCATTTCGGAAAGTAGGCACCCTAAGGTATTCGCTGATGGGCATAGTGAGTTCATAGAACTTTTTATTTTTTGTCACAAGTTAGCGGAAAATGATGATTTATTATTATTATTATTTTTTTTTTCTTACAAAGTCTCATATTCCACTAACTTGTGACAAAAAATAAAAACTTCCATGAACTCACTATGCCCATCTCGAAATACCTTGGGGTGTCTTCTTTCCAAAATGGGGTCACTTGTGGGGTAGTTATATTGCCCTGGCATTCTAGGGGCCCTAATGTGTGGTTAGTAGTTTGAAATCAAAATGTGTAAAAAATGGCCTGTGAAATCCGAAAGGTGCTCTTTGGAATGTGTGCCCCTTTGCCCACCTAGGCGGCAAAAAAGTGACACACATCTGGTATCGCCGTACTCAGGAGAAGTTGGGGAATGTGTTTTGGGGTGTCATTTTACATATACCCATGCTGGGTGAGAGAAATATCTTGGCAAAAGACAACTTTTCCCATTTTTTTATACACAGTTGGCATTTGACCAAGATATTTATATCACCCAGCATGGGTATATGTAAAATGACACCCCAAAACACATTGCCCAACTTCTCCTAAGTACGGCGATACCAGATGTGTGACACTTTTTTGCAGCCAAGGTGGGCAAAGGGGCCCACATTCCAAAGAGCACCTTTAGGATTTCACCGGCCATTTTTTACAGATTTTGATTTCAAACTACTAACCACACATTAGGGCCCCTAAATTGCCAGGGCAGTATAACTACCCCACAAGTGACCCCATTTTGGAAAGAAGACACCCCAAGGTATTCCGTGAGGGGCATGGCGAGTTCCTGGAATTTTTTATTTTTTGTCACAAGTTAGTGGAATATGAGACTTTGTAAGGAAAAAAAAAAATCATCATTTTCCGCTAACTTGTGACAAAAAATAAAAAATTCTAGGAACTCGCCGTGCCCCTCACGGAATACCTTGGGGTGTCTTCTTTCCAAAATGGGGTCACTTGTGGGGTAGTTATACTGCCCTGGCATTCTAGGGGCCCTAATGTGTGGTAAGTAGTTTGAAATCAAAATGTGTAAAAAAGGACCTGTGAAATCTGAAAGGTGCTCTTTGGAATGTGTGCCCCTTTGCCCACCTAGGCGGCAAAAAAGTGACACACATCTGGTATCGCCGTACTCAGGAGAAGTTGGGCAATGTGTTTTGGGGTGTCATTTTACATATACCCATGCTGGGTGATATAAATATCTTGGTCAAATGCCAACTGTGTATAAAAAAAATGGGAAAAGTTGTCTTTTGCCAAGATATTTCTCTCACCCAGCATGGGTGTATTTTGCGGATCCGATCCATGTATCAGTGGATCCGTAAAAATCATACGGACGTCTGAATGGAGCCTTACAGGGGGGTGATCAATGACAGGGGGGTGATCAATGACAGGGAAGTGATCAGGAAGTCTATATGCGTGATCACCCCCTTGTCAGTGATCACCCCCCTGTAAGGCTCCATTCAGACGTCCGTATGCGTTTTGCGGATCCGATCCATGTATCCGTGGATCCGTAAAAATCATACGGACCTCTGAATGGAGCCTTACAGGGGGGTGATCAATGACAGGGGGGTGATCAATGACAGGGGGGTGATCAGGGAGTCTATATGGGCTGATCAGTGGTTTATAAAGGGTTAATAAGTGACAGGGGGGGCTGTAGTGTAGTGGTGTTTGGTGCTACTTTAGTGAGCTGCCTGAGTCCTCTGGTGGTCGATCCTAACAAAAGGGACCACCAGAGGACCAGGTAGCAGGTATATTAGATGCTGTTATCAAAACAGCGTCTAATATACCTGTTAGGGGTTAAAAAAATCACATCTCCAGCCTGCCAGCGAGCGATCGCTGCTGGCAGGCTGGAGATCCACTCGCTTACCTTCCGTTCCTGTGAGCGCGCGCGCCTGCGTGCGCGCGTTCACAGGAAATCTCGGCTCACGCGAGATGACGCCTATTGGCGTTAGTGTGACCTGGGAGAGCCGCCGCGATGACGCCTTTCGGCGTTAGCGTGGCGGCAAGCGGTTAAAGGGAGTCTGTCGCCAAGTTTAGGCCCTCGTCTCTCCGGGCAGCACTAAGTGGTGACAGATAGCACTGATTTCAGTGCCGTGTTAGTTATATATGCCCATGGTATGCTTTAGGTGACATTTACAGTATATTAGTCGCAGTTTATTACTGCGCAATCATGGGCTGCAGGCTCTCCTGCCTGTCTTCATCCTCCTGCTGCTCACTGCTAACCTGCGGGAGAAGCCCCCCACCTCAGTGCTACAGCTAATAAACTGTAAATTAAAAAAATTTAAATTGTACCACATGCATATATAACCGACACAGCAGTGAAATCAGCATCGGTGAGGGCATTTACATCTACATCCCATTAGTACAGGTGAGCGGCTGCGCAGGGCAGATGGCACTTACAAAGCAGAATGAGTGAGGACAGACACGGTCACCTGTCCTACTGTCTGCAGTCTCTTCACCTGGCCGCCTGCAGGCCAGGGCTACTAGTCCACAATGACACCCTGCAAGTCCCACTACACTACACAAACATCACAGTCATACTGAAGACCTGTGGTACCAGACAGACCACTCCATCTGACTCTGCGCGGCTGGGCAGTAAGAGCATTCACAGACCAATAACCTACGTTAGACACCAGCAGTACAAGTCACAACCCCTGGAAACGAGCAGTGTATAATGTGATGGAAAAATGAATCCAGCCAGCAAAGAAGGCAATATGGACAAGCAGTATACATTAGTAAGTGCCTTGCATTAACTTTGTCTATATGACAAATGCTATTTACTGAAGTGACACAACCCCTTTAAAGCTCATAGATTTCTTCTTGTTGCACCCATCATACAATAATAGTCACAGCTCACTTGCGCTATTGCTAAATGTTTGCAGAAACATTAATCCCACGTCTCTGCAGAATATATATTTTTCTCCTCGTACAAGTAACGTGTAATCTTACCTACTATTAGTTTTGCGATGTTGATGATAACTTTAGTTTAACTCCTATAATTAGATCCTCTGAAGCCGGGTACTGCGATAAACACCGCTGCATATTACCGCCTCTCACCCATCAAACGCCCGCCTTCAGCTTTCCATCAAACATTAACAAACAGAAATCATGTTTCCTCCGCACGGCAGGCGCAGCGGCTACTTCCACGCTGTATAAATGGCATCGATTCTCTTGTGGAGCGACATGACCGCTGCGCAAAGAATGATAACACAAAGCCAGGGAAACCAAGAGGACAAACGACAGAAGAGAGCCGTATGAGAGCACTCTGCAGGATCGCACTGAACACGCATGACTGTAACGAACAGAACACTGACCCACAAGCTGCCATCAGTACAGAGATCTTGTGCTACATGTGGAACAGATGTGAACTGACAGCAAAATTCAGATTTTCTGTTCAATCATGAGAACAGAAAAGTGGATTGACTGGATCGGCATGTGTAGGACACCTGACAGATCCCATTGACTATAATGGGGTCAGTCCTTTCTGGCACAGATGGGAACCTGCATATTTTCTGAAGGCATCTAGCTTGAACTGGAAGATGGCATTGTGCCGCAATATACTAAGCGATAAACACTTGAACATGTCTGTAAAGCTGCACTGTCTCCTATCTGCAAACTGCAAAAATATCCCCATTTCTATAGCTCTGCAGCTCAGGGCCTGGGAGATTTACTTCCATCCTAAAAGTGGCGCCAGATAACCACAGTGTAGCACAAAATACTACCTCAGCAGAACCAGATACCCAGATACCACAGTACAGCAGGAAATACTATCTAAATGAATTAATGCTGAGAGCATCAGATCGTTATTGTACCTGGCTCGTTAAAGTACATGAGCCCACTCTGCTCAGCTAAATCCTGGCATAACACATCTGTACAGGGCACCGCGTCGGCAGAATTTACCCAGGCTTGAGGGGAGCACAGGCAGGAGCAACAATCTGGGCACCGTTGGCTGCGGCAGCCAGTTAAATCCGCACACCAGTACAGCGCTGGGGATGTCAGTGCTGTACGAGAACGAGGATTTTAAGAAGCAATAAAATCCACAACTTTGGCTCCTTTTTTGAGTAAGAAAACAGCATAATTGATTAATAAAGTACATTACAAAAAAAATTTGGGGGCTTTTTAGTTTAAAAGGAAGATATTAAAAGATTTAGTTACTCTTTAACGTCATTTATCAGAGGGGTTGACCACCACAGGAAAAGAAATACAAGGGAACCTGTCACCTCTACTATGCTAACCTCACTGAGCGTTTCTAAATGTTCATTGTGTTACCCTAAACATATACGGTAAATTACACTTTTACTTTAATTTGCTGACGAATTAAATAAGTATTATGCGTTTTTGTACTTCCCGCCTTTTATGCGAATTAACAGAGAAGAGTCATATCTTACATGCTTGACCAGAGAAGAGTCATATCTTACATGCTTGACCAGAGAAGAGTCATATTCTCTCTGAGTCAAGCTCCTCAGCTCCGCCTAAGAAACTCCCCTACAGATAAAATCTCACCTGAGCTTCCTTGCTTCGAGTCAAGGTAAGCACGCCCCGTAACCATCCACTCTTTTGTTAGATCGACAGCCTGCAGTGTGGCCAGGATCGCACAAGTCTCGCGCATGAGGGGTGTGCTCCTTGGTAAGGTAAGGCGCTGTTAGCCGGGTTTCAGCGGCGCACTGCGCATGCGCGAGGCTTGTGCCATCCCGACCGCACTGCAGGCCGTCAATCTAACAAGAGAAGGGGCGGTTAGGGGGCGTGCTTACCTAGACTTGAAGCATGGAAGCCTCATTTGCATACGACCTGCGGGGGAATAAAAGTTGTTTTACAGCGATCATGCACCTCAGACATCTTACACAAGAACGTCATTAGAAGCCAGATATTAACAGCTTTAAGGTACTGCTGGCGGTTTATGATCCATTTTGGTGCTGACAGGTTCCCTTTAGGCCAGGCAGGAAGTGGTGACGTCGTGTACATGCATGTGCCCGCTGCTAACTAATGAATTGCCTCAGTGGTGACACCCTGTCCAGCTCCTTGCTAACTCACGAGGCATAGAGAAGAACCTTGCATGGTGGTGTAGTAATGGAGGAATCTGCAACAGCGAGAAGGTTTTCTTTCCTTTTTCAGCCCTATAAATATCGGTTACACAAAAATGAAAATTATCTTAAGAACACGAGGACTCGCCTTTGTGACAGACCCGAGATGTGGTTTAAAAAAACAAGTGATACTTAAAGTCAAGTGGGGAAAATTACTGCTTTAAAATACAGAATAGATTTCTATCAATTAGATCTCACAAAGCCACAGCGGGAAATGCAGCGGCGGCTCTACGCCAGCCTTTAAGTCATAACTGATGTGCAATTAGGGTAGAAAAACAGAGGGCGATAAAAATCAAAGAAATACAACATTAAGCTGGTTAATGACACCCGCTAAGGCAATGGCGCCTTCAAGATTACACCACAAAGGGATCCTTGTTATCCCCACCACATTTACCCACCAAACAGTAATGCTATCAATTCACAGAGGAGGGACGGAGAGCAAAGTGCCTCATAACTGAGTCATTTGGCCATTGCCTATTAATTGATAAGCTGCACTCTGATGGAAATCTGGATCAGACCCAAAAACTGATTCCAGTGATATCTATGGATGCAAGGACACTAAAGGTCCTTCACAGGCAATGGACTAGACTAGAAGGTGAGTTGGAGAATGAAGATGGAGATCAATTTACACCACGAAGCAACTTGCAAAAGAAAAACCTGGAGAGATCTGCAGTTGCCGGAACTACCATATTTATTTTACCCATAATTTACACAGCGCCAGCATATTTCACAGTGCGGTACAGGGGATCTTACAGATCTGTGACTGATGTGAATGGATACACAGGAATGATAACATCAGTAACGCTCAGATGTATTAAAAATAATGGAAGAGCACTCCTTAAAGATGAGCATGCTTTATGGGGGAACACCAGGTGCCCAGGACACATGACTGTCTCCAAGCACCGATAACTCTCGGCTATAAACTCAGGTTATTTGGTTGTAAAACTGCTGTAATCCTAGTCTTGTGTTATTTATAGGGTGCACAAGTAAATGGAGGAATATAATAAGCAACCACAAATCAAATAAGGTGTCTGCCAAAGGTTGATGAATTATGAAGCAGCCTGGAGACTGCAGTAAGTGAACATGACTCCTCCACTGCAGCGTGGAGCCGTCCACGGGAGCCAGAGGAAAGGAACTGCACAACTCCGACGTTTACTAGGTCAAGACAGAATACAAGACTAAATGCAGACTGCACGGAAGATGGAGTCTTGCCCAGCATAGGGGAGAAAAATGTCCAAGGAATCAGCCCGAAGGCAGGTAATAAAGCTAGATGATGAAGCACAGAGAGGACACGCGTTCACAATAACACAGTTCAGCAACATGCAGTCAAAATTGATAAGATGCATTACAAGTAGAGTTAAGCGAAGCGAGATTCAGATGCTTAATCCAAAGTCGCTTCGCCCAAAACATCGGAATAATACTCTACGGAAATTTGTCTCCATACAGTATTAGAATGTATGGACTTCGAGGTACTAGTCGGAACCGAAGCAGAGTTTTAAAGTGGTTTTCAACTTTAAAAATCAACTACTGAAGTTATCAACGAAGTCACGAATAACTTACTTAGGCTCATCGGAGCCCATATATTCTTATACTGTATGGAGATGAACCGCCCAGTCACGGAAACCGGGGTGGTTCTAGGAGATGCCGCCAACACATGGACCATGTTTCTCGGACCAAGGACAGCCCTTACACTGCCGGATGATTACAAAGGCCAATGCACAGTGAATGTGGGAGGAAGGTTTTCTACCACAGTCATTCCTCCCATATTCAGTTATTGATTATTTTAGGATATCGCCAATTACACTGGAAGTGGGACTGCCGATGAGCGAGCATTTTTCATCCGGTGTCCGTTTCCATTCTGGATGTTGTAAACTTGGATAGCACTGAGACAGAAACATTGCCCAAGTAATATAAGGCTGAGTTCACACTTCAGTTATTTGATCAGTTATTTCCATCAGTGATTGTGAGCCAAAACCAGTAGTGAAGCCTCCACAGAGATGAGGTATAATAGCAAGATTTGCACCTGTTCATTCACACGTCCGTGGAACACAGTCCGTGAGATACCGGCCTGGCATCCCGCTTAGTGCAGGAGCGCACGGCGTCATTGGTTGCTATGATGCTGTGTGCTTTGTGCCGCAGTACCGTAATACACTCATATAGATCATATGTTCACTTGAGCACTGGTTTTCACTGACCATCTTGTCCATTCAGGAAACACCGCAGCATGTTCTATGTTCATCCATTTCTGGTCCATTCTAATCAATGGGTCAGTGAAAAGAAACTGGCAGCATATGGGCGGCATCTGATGTCATCGGTCTGATCTCTGCCACAAATTATAGAACATGTCCTATTCTTGTCCATTTTGTGGATACAAGTAGAGATTTTTACAATGGGGCCTGTGCAAGGTGCCGGACACACATGGACCGCATACGTATTTTGCAGATCCGTGGTTTGTGGGCCACAAAACAAATATGGTCGTGTGAATGTCTTAATATTTTAATAATAAACTGGATGACAAATGGATCCAGATAGAAAAAAAGGAAACACTTAACACAGTCGCAGACAAAACTAATCCAAGAACAGTGGTCCCTCAAGTTACAATTAGGGCTGCAACGATTACTCGATTAAATCGACTAATTCGACCCCAAAAAATACAGATGCAAATTTTTTGCATTGGGAATTCGTTTGTGTCATGTGACCATGGAGCGTGAGTTAATCGCTTGCTGTTACTCACGCTCTGTGGTCACCCGCAGGCCCGCACCGTGCTGCACTGTACTATATCCTGACACATCGCTGTGTGACGTCAGGACTAAAAGTGCAGTGCGCGGAGAAGAAGACGGAGGAGCTGTGGAGGGGCACCCCTACAGAAGAGGCAAGTGTTAAACTGGGACTGATGGTTAGGAGTGGAGATGATGGCACTGGGGGAGCAAAGGACATGGAGGACTGCTGGCATGGGGGGTGACGGCACTGGGGGGCTGATGGCACAGAGCCGATGACACTGGGGGAGCTGATGGCAGAGAGGACTGACGGCACGGGGGGTAACTGATGGCATAGAGGACTGATGGCACTGGGGGGGGAGCTGATGGCACGGGGGGTCTGGGGACCTATTATAAAGGAAAACGTTCTTTTAATTAGTTCTTTCTTATTAGAGTACTCAATAGAATACTTAATTACTAAAATAATTGATATCTGCAGCCCTAGTTACAATATTAATTGGTTCCAGGAAGACCATTGTATGTTGAAACCATTGTAACTTGAGTAATCAGGTTCAAAATCCCAAAATGTTATCCAAGATAAGAGAAAATGAAGATTTCTGAAAAATAAGCAGATAAGTAAGACAGATAAAACAATTTGTTACATATAACAGTCAGGAATAGCTGCTAACTAGTAACTTATACCGCTAGTTTACCAGAGAAGTGGCCTTGATGGGTTGGATCTGAGTCTGGGGCTTTGTATGGTGAGTCTGGTTTCAACTTATGATGGGTCAGAAAAGACCATTGTATGCTGAAAATATAGTATCCTGAGGCCATTGTATCTTGAGGGATCACTGTATAGGCAAAGTCATCAATTTTCCTTGGAGCTCATGTCAATAATGGTAAAAACAGGACTTCCCCTACATCCATGGTATAGGGCCATGCACTGTACAGAAGAAGATTTCAGAACACCACTCACTATGAGGAAGTCTGAAGTTCGAGTTCACACCTGGCAAATGAGTTGCAGAAATGTCAGCATGAGCTGCAATTACTATGTGAATGGAGCCTGCAGAAATCCATGCACTTGCTACCAAAACAAACCCATTTAGATGTAGGAAACTGAATATCAGTCTCAGAAATTTCTGCAACAAATCTGCCGCATATGAATATACGCTGAAAGAGGTTGTCCCATTACAAACACTTATTGCCTGATTGGTGGGGGTCCTACTAGTGCTGAATAATGGGCACCACCAAATGCAAACAAATCCAAGCGGTTAAAGGTCCAATGAAAAGCCACAGGGCCCAACCTTGCAACCTAAACAGTCAGGAAACATTATAAAGCGCTCACCAAGAGACACTCATCTAGATTTGCTTGGGTGACTAAAATAATAGATGGAGGAGCTGCAGTAGACATCGCTTATCTAGACTTTAGTAAGGCTTTTGATACTGTCCCACATAGAAGGCTTATCAATAAAGTGCAGTCTTTGTGCTTGGACTCCCATATTGTTGAATGGATTAGGCAGTGGCTGAGGGACAGACAACAGAGGGTTGTAGTCAATTGAGTATATTCAGACCATGGTCTTGTTACCAGTGGGGTACCTCAGGGATCTGTTCTGGGACCCATATTGTTTAATATCTTTATCAGCGAAATTGCAGAAGGCCTCAATGGTAAGGTGTGTCTTTTTGCTGATGATACAAAGATTTGTAACAGGGTTGATGTTCCTGGAGGAATACACCAAATGGAAAAGGACTTAGGAAAACTAGAGGAATGGTCAAAAATCTGGCAACTAAGGTTTAGGGATCATTATTTCAGAAGACTTAAAGGTAGGCAGACAATGTCATAGAGCAGCAGGAAATGCTAGCAGAATGCTTGGGTGTATAGGGAGAGGCATTACCAGTAGAAAGAGGGAGGTGCTCATGCCGCTCTACAGAGCACTAGTGAGACCTCATTTGGAGTATTGTGCGCAGTACTGGAGGCCATATCTCCAGAAGGAGATTGATACTTTGGAGAGAGTTCAGAGAAGAGCTACTAAACTGGTACATGGATTGCAGGATAAAGCTTACCAGGAAAGATTAAAGGACCTTAACACGTATAGCTTGGAAGAAAGACGAGACAGAGGGGATATGATAGAAACTTTTAAATACATAAAAGGGAATCAACAAGGTAAAAGAGGAGAGAATATTTAAAAGAATAAAAACTGCTACAAGAGGACATAGTTTTAAATTAGAGGGGCAAAGGTTTAAAAGTAATATCAGGAAGTATTACTTTACTGAGAGAGTAGTGGATGCATGGAATAGCCTTCCTGCAGAAGTGGTAGCCGCAAATACAGTGAAGGAGTTTAAGCATGCATGGGATAGGCATAGGGCCATCCTTCATATAAGATAGGGCCAGGGGCTATCCATAGTATTTAGTATTTTGGGCAGACTAGATGGGCCAAATGGTTCTTATCTGCCGACACATTCTATGTTTCTGTTTCTAGATTTAATGTCATTTCAGCAATCAAAGCTTCTGACTGGCTGAAGTGAACCCTATGGACTGCACAGGACATATCCAACGAAGTTCAATGGGCTTATGGTCACCCATTTAGGAGCAGGTAAGGGTATGCTCAAACAGAGAGGGGGCTGCTTTAACCCCCTCATATCTTGGGCTTGGTAACAGCTAGAGATATGGAACTGGTCTTGGTATTTGAAATCTTTGTAAGCTGAAAGCCTAGGCTTTAAAACAAGACCAAGATCAATGGCATGATGCCTTCCACATCAGGAGATACAGCTGTTAGAAATCGGTCTGGGGTAATATCAGCTAAAAGTGAAAGCAGGTTTCAGCTGCTTTTACTCCTGACACGATTTCTAACAGCTATATCACCGGATGTAGAGGATGAATGCTGAGGAAAATGCTGGCACTCTGTCGTGGTTTTAAAGCCCAGCATGTCAGCTTTCAAACAAGACCAGTCCCATATCTCTAGCTGTTACCAAGCCTGAGATATTTTAAAGCACTTCCACCTTCAGCTGGCTGTGATCTCGGGCAGACTGGAGAGGAAAAATAAAAAATAAATAAATAAATTCAGCATCATCATAATTGTAATGTACTGACCCACAGAATAAAGTTTATTTTTTTCATATCACAAATTTATATATTCATATCACACAGTGAACACATAAAAACTACAAGGTCCCATACAGCTAAATTTAAAGAACATGTTACTGATGTTTAAACTGATGATCTATCCTCTGGATAGATCATCAGCATCTGATCGGCGGAGGTCCGACACCCAGGACCCCGCCGATCAGCTGTTTGAGAAGGCAGCGGCGCTCCAGGAGCGCCGCGGCCTTCTCACCGTTTACCGCTGGCCCAGTGACGTCACGACTAGTATCAACTAGCCTGGGTGCGACTAAGGTCCATTCACTCTAATGGAGCCTGCGGTAAACAGTGAGAAGGCCGCGGCGCTGCTGGAGCACTGATGCCTTCTCAAACAGCTGATCCGCGGGGGTCCCTGGTGTCGGACCCCACCGGTCAGATGCTGATGCTCTATCCAGGGGATAGATCATGAGTTTAAACAAACTCCAAACCCCTTTAAGACTAAAATTTGTCTCTTCATTAAGGTGTTAAATTCAGACTTAAATTTAAAATCTACAATAAAAAAAAAAAGACAATTTCTAGATGGTTTTTCTAATTTTAATGGAACTGTTAAGGGATTAAACCATACAGTGCTTTTTTTTCTGCTTCATTCTTGACGTGGCTTCCACACAGGATCAGTGTCCAGAATTCCCATTAAAAATAGTCAGGCATGAAAACCCAAAATCTGCATCAAAAAAACCACATAAAAAACATGTAAAAAAAAACAACAACAAAAAAACCCACTGATGTAGATTGTACACCACGTTTTTTTCAGCACAGAAAATACTCTGTGTGAACATAAATTGAGTATACAAGACATTACGTAAAAAAAAAAAAAAAGAGAATTCTGACATGTAAAATTTTGTGAGTAAGGGTGGGTTCACATGACGTTTTATGTCTCAGTTTAAAGTGTATGTTACAAAAAAATAAAATACAAAAACGCAGCACACCACGTTCTTGTATCCTGCACAGTCTGCTAAAAACGTATACTGTATGGCATTAGTCTGAGGCACCCGTTTAACGTATATGGTTTTTTTTGTATACCTTAAGAGGATAGGAAAATGTGATGTGAACCCAGCCGGAGAGACTAACCGCGCTCATGCACAAAGGCATATTACAACTCCATACAGCCTCCAAACCAGTATACAGTGCCCACTAAAGACAGACTGGGGCACACTGTACCGCTCTGTGCCTTTAATTTCATACAGAGCTACATGGCTTGTTCTATCGGACACTGCATCAGAGATATCCTCCCCCAGATACATCTGGATAGAGGTACAAGTGTCTACAGCTTCTGCAGTGCGAAGTCATAGGCAGTCAGTGTGCGGCCTCTACAAAATGGCTCTAACATATGAATGGAGCCTAAACGACTCATCTGCGTCGGAGGCACTGTTCGGGGACTCCATTGCAGATTCTGTCAAAAACAGTAGAGAGAATAGTCCTGCATGCAGAATTATTGTCTCTACAAAAAAAATAAAAAATAAAAATGGACTCCTGAATGGAAGCCGAATGGACCCCATTACAGGCAATACAATTTGTTTGGCTCTGTTCAGGTCAGTTATGCGACAAATCTGGAATTCTGTCACTTTCGTTGTTCTGATCCTATAACAGTAAAGAGTGAAAGAGGCCTAACAAGTACAAATCATAACTACACCTACAACATGAGAATAAATGAGTGATATTATGCCAAATGTAATAGTCCAGTAATTAGAATCCAAGTACAATGAGAAGGATACATTCTGCTCCTCTGTAAAGCAGACTGTACATGGAAGAGATTTCAGTGATCGTTTTGACAATGAAGGTTTATGATCATCAGGTTTCTGCCTCCATCACACATTTTAAGACACTGTGAATAATAGCTATTTTATCATTAAAGTGTCAAAATAATAGCCGTTCTGAATGCACCAGTAACAAAGCCGCAGACACGTTAGACAATGGCCTGGCAGTAGTGGAAAAATACTGGCCATGCGGCGGCTGACATTTCATTAGGCGATTTTGTACATGTCGGAGTAGTCGCCCGACGCGGTTCATTCATCCTTCTATACATAAAGGGATGTTTCTTTTGGTTCTTTGTCTCCTGCAGAGGTTTTTTCCTGAGTAAATAATACGGATAGAAAACCAGTTTCTAAAATTCCAATTGAAGCCGTCTCATTGCCCACGGTGTCTGATCTGCAAGTAGCGTCTTACAGAGCAGGAGATCAGCCGATTGGGAAAGATTGTGTATTACTTGTATTTTTTTCATTTAAGGATCACCTGCACTTTGTAATGGCGACATAGTATGGTTTTGATCAGTGGGAGTCAGAGTGCCGATACTCTGATTGCTAGGAAGAGGAGAGAGAAGAGCTCAAACACAGCACCGTCTCTGCTCGCTGCACGACACGCAATCGAGACCAGTAGCGGGGGATTTATTAATAATGGCGTATTTCCCGTCAGAAAAATCCTTACATCATGAATCACCTCTTTTGTCAAAAGGCACATTCTCTTTTTAAAATGTGTAATTGTAGGCTAATAATCAGTCATTTTAGAAACAAATGCAACATTTTTTAACGCGACATTTAATCGTATTTGCTATGTGTGTGCAAAGGTATTACACAAAATTGCCTTCACAATTGCAAATGGATGCTCCCGTGCCCTGTATACCTGGAGGGTGGATCCTCAGAATAATGGACTCCATCACACACACAACACGCCACCACCGTATCGTGCTGCAGCAGATCATCCCGAAAAATAGAACCGTGATATAGGCTGGCTGCTATGGGCATTTATTCCAGAGGTTGAGAGGGATTATCATTAATGACGCAGCTTTTGCCCTATCTGGCGACAAAGTCCTGTATATAAGAGAACCATACTGCTTCCTATTGTAGCTTACATCTGCTGAGGTGTCGGAACATGCGCATCTGGAAGAAACGGAAATGCAAGAACATCTGAGCATCTGAAGGCCTTTTGTCCAACTGTGCAAACCGTGCTGAGCCAAAATAAGAAAAACTGATACAACAAAAAAAAAGCAGCTGCTCGACGACCAGGCTTCTGAGAAGAACGTGGAGATGGCGCATGAATCAGTCTCATGGACTTTACATTTTATTTTGCGTTCAGTTCGATTTTTATTACCTCGGATCCAAAGCGGAGTTCGTTTTCAAGTTTCAAAGTGGTTTTCCGCTTAAAAAAAAAATCAACTACTGAAATTATTCAACGAAGTCACATGTGACTTTGTGAATAACTTACTTCGGCTCATCGGATCCCATACATTCTAAAATCCATTAGCCGACCGGAGAACAAAGCGGTCTACGCGTTTTGACAGAGTCCTAGTCCTATTACTAATACTTGAGCCAATTCCAAGGTAATCACTCACTGCTCCCCCAGTCTTTCAATGTGGGGGCATTACGATTATGCACATCTCAGTTACGTGGTTGGATCCATGACTCCATTATAAATTTCTACAATTCATCCCTGTCAGAATGGAATTGGGTGGTGTAGCAAACAGTTTTTGCAGCAGTTTTTTGAGCCAAGGCCAGAAGTGGGATGGAAGGGATTAAGGGAATGAGAAATATAAAGGAATGAATTCTGCTTCTCCTTCCTGCTGGAGCAGTTTTTGGTTTAGTATATAGTCCGTCGAAACAGAATGGCTCAGGCCTCGTAATAAATGTGGCGCATGTCTGTATGTCAGACTTTCAAACCTACACCGATTTGTCAGTTTCTGGCGTAAATTACCTAATTATAGTACCTGCACAAGATGTGAATCACAAGCGGTTTTTGCACATGGATTTTCATGCAGAAAAACAGCAGTGTGATACAGTACCAGCAAAGTGAATGAGATTTGACAAATCTGATGTACCCTTCGCTTTTTTTCTTTTGTGCGGAAACTGACCTGTTGTGCAGATTTTTTTAATTCTCAGCATGACAAGTATTTGTGATTCCACACCTTCTGTAGAGAGGTTTTCCCCATAGACTTCAATGGGGTTGTTAACAGAAAATCCGCAACAAAAAACGCTAAAAAAAAACACGTGGATGGATTTTCAGCATACAATTCTGCAGGTACCCTAAGGATAGCCATGTGTAAATATTATACATTCAGGTCAGTCTAACAATGCAATGGCAAAACATTCAAACATCATAACCCAACATGGCAAGCGGCTAACCTCAGACAGCACTGGTTGGTGGTCTCCAACACCCACCGTTAGCACAGGTGCTTGAAGAATCTCCAGCCCTAGACGACTGCTGTGTTTTATTACTCTCACTTGCAAAGACGTCCAATGGGATCTACCAGTGAGTCAGGCAGTGTTCATGAGGTCTGAATAGCAATGGGGGTCCGATAAAGATTAGCGATTTGATGAAAAACATTTGTTTCCTCTAAATCCTGGGTGCGTCTTATGGAGCGAAAAATATGTTAATAGCAATCTTGCAACTACTGCAAAAATTTCCAGTGGAATTTCTGAAACAAACAGTGACAAGGACGCCAACAATGTAAAGCACCAGGTTAAAAGGAGGGAATGCCCATAAATCTCCTTTGACCTGGCACTAAAGACTTCCACCAGCCTGAGTTTATGCAGGAATTTTACTGTAACTCTCATGCCTGACATTTATGGCATATCCACAGTGACCGACATAAATGTCTGGGAACCTATCCTGCCTCACCTCCTCCCGCTTGTAGCCTGCCTGGTTTTCTGACGCGGCAGAACTCACTGTGCTATGCTGTTTCCATAACTCCCATAGGAGTGAAGGGGAGCTACAGACACAGCGGCACACAGCAAGCTGCAGCGTGTAACTCCCATTCTCTGCTATGGGAGTTATAGATACCACGTAGCACAGTGAGACCGGCGGTTACTGTAAGCCCAGCCACCTCTTACAGCCTGGATGTGGCTGACAGTGGGGGTGACCTGGTCAGAGTCAAAGGATCCCCATTCCAGAGAAAGGTGGGGGTCCCAGAGGTGTAAGCCGCATCTATCAGAAATTTATGGCATATCCTTTCGATGTGTTAATGCCTGAAATGATAATACCGTCTTAATTCCCGGAGAACCCCTTTAAGGACTTCAAAGCAAGAGGACCGCAGGATATGTCCTGGTACAGATTTGACTGACACTGTGCATTGAAAATCCACATGGCAAGGAGCTTTTCTGAATAACCGCTGGAATTTGTCTTCAGACTCCCCGTGGTCACTGTGGCCTTCTCATACAGCTGATCAGAAGAGTAGCCGTGAGTCAGACCCCTACTGATCTAATACTGATGAACTGTCCCGAGGACAAGGCAAAAATATTCTGCCCCTTTAAAGAAACCGACAGCTTTCCTGCCCCTTTTGAAATCCATAAAGATGCAGAAATAAAATACAGCCGTGTGGATGATTATTATTATTCTCTTTACTGAATCATTTTACACCTAAAATTGCAAGCAACATTTTCACCAACATATGAGAAATCTGATATCAATTCAACAGGAAGCTAGCTAATTAAAAATAATAAGAAAGAGAGACTTTGGAATCTACTCGGAGGTTGGCGGCGGCGGCTGCATCCCACCAGATGAGTCACATGGATGACACTTCAGACACAGTCACAGTTCTTATCTCAGAGGTGACACATTACACCGTGAATACAGAAAACACCACAATGCAGCCCGGCCCGTCAGGTTTAGGGCATCCTGCAATTTTCTGTTTGGTCACAATTTTGTCACAGATTTGCTACAACTTTAAAGCACTGACTTCAACGGGGAAACCAGGACAACGAGATAAAACGGTACACACTGCAGTTACAGTACCGCTATATGGTTCTTTCATAGGGGTAGTTTTAGGGGAATTCCTTAAAAGGGGTTTTCCAACATTTTTAGGCCTCATGCACACGGCCGTTGCCGTATTGCGGCCCGCAATATGCGGGCACCGGCTGTGTGCTGCCCGCATCACAATCCGGAGCTGCGGAACGGAGGCACGGAACCCTACGGAAGCACTACGGAGTGCTTCCATGGTTTTTCAGTCCGTGCCTCCGCACCACAAAAAAATAGAATGTGTTCTATTTTTTTACGGTGCAGTCGGATCATGGACCCATTCAAGTTGTTGCCCGTGCATTGGGGATCGCAATGCATGGAATGGCTGCACAACGACTGTGTGCACGAGGCCTTATACTGATGACTGTTCCTCTGGATAGATAATCAGTATCTGATCTGTGGGGGTCCGACACCCCCACCTATCAGCTGTTCAAGAAGGCAGTGGCACTCCTGTGAGCACCGCAGCCTGCTCTCAGCTTTCTGTAGGCCAGTAGAGACACATTCATCGATCATATGGCCTAGGAGCAGCTCAACCCCATTTAAGTGAACAGTGCCGAGTGCGATACCAAGCAGAGCCACAATACGATGTACGGCGCTGTGCTTGGTAGGCTGTGAGAAGACAGCAGTGTTCACAGGAGGGCCACTGTCTTCTCGAAACAGCTAATCGGCGGGGGTCCCAGGTGTCATACCCCCACTGATCAGATATTTATTACCTATCCTTAAGCTAGGTAATCAGTATTAAAATGTCGGAAAACCCTTTTAAAATCTACCTTCTGTTGCACCACTCCTGTCAAGTATAAAAAGCCTTCAGGAATACAGGAATAGACTGCAGGTAAGGGAAGAGGCCAATATTATGGTAATATACAAAGGGAATCTGTACCCACACACCTCCAGAGCAATTCGAGGCAGAGAAAATGTAATATCACCGGGCCCCAAGTTCTCTCACATGCGCTGGCACTTCAGGAATCAGTGCATGCGCAGTACAGTCCTGATGCTTACTGGGGGGGGGAAGCTGTCTGTACTACACAGCACTGGCAAGCATCAGGGCTGTACTGCTCGTTTGTAGATTCCCAAACCGCCATACATAAGAAGACTGTCTGGCCCTGTCACTCAAAGCTGGGGGTGGGCAGCGATAAGGAACGGGGATTCCAGTGCAATAGCGATGCACTCATTGCACTAAGCAGGTTATTAGCATATCACAAAATCATTGATTTCTTAGGAATATGAGCATTGATTAGAATGAGGGATGGGGTGGACACAGCGTTTGAATCAGGAGACCTGAGCACAGCTGAGAGTGCACTTGGATTACCATGGAGGTATGTGGTGACAGATTATCTTTAAAGAGAACCTGTCACATTTTAAGTGAAAACAGTTTAAAAGATTTGATACATATGCAAATTAACCTAAGATTACAGCGCTCTGGCTTTCTGACGTCGGGAGCAAGGAGGAGATTCGGAGGATGCGGGGCGGTGCTGGGCTCCTTCAAGCTGGACTTATCTCAGGGACAGGACTCATCTCAGGTTAATTTGCATATCTATCAAATCTGGTTTTTTTTAGACAATAAAAGCACACAGAGCTATGGGGACTGGGTATTGTGGATGTGCTAGCGGCCATCTAGCAACCCATGTCCTCAGTCCTATACACAAAATCCCGGTGACAGGTTCCCTTTAAGAAATCTGTGGGAATTATGCTGTATAAGCAATTTGCATTTAGTAAAATGACAGGTCCCATTTAAGGGGATCTCTACTTTTACATCCTACATCCCTTATTATCAGTTTTCTGACAAGATCCTGGTCTACGGGACTGTTTAGGGCACAGCCACATGTGGTGTATATGCTGTGGATTTTGAACCAGCAGCGTTTACAGTAGCAGCAGTGCTACTGCACCCACACGATGCAGAAACTATTTGCAGGAAATATGCCATGTGTGGCCACATCTTTAGACTACCAATGATCAGCTGTTGGGGTTCCTAGCAGTGAGTGTTCAGATCTCCTGCAGCGCCACCACAGGAGCCAAGAAGCATTACACAGTGCTTAGTGAAATCATTATGCTTTCTTTCTATGTTATGCATGGATGTACTAGTCGTGTGTCGTCGTCCCCCCCCCCCCCCCAAGGATAAGTTTCCTAATACGGTATAAGAATATAGATTTTCTAATCAAAGAACTGTTCATTTTTCTCCCCTGTCTGGGACCAGTTCCAATGTTCCTACAAAAAAGCAACCACGGTATGAACGTCGCTGCAGATGTTTGTTAGTCCCACTGTAACTGGAAACTGACTGATAATTTCCTAGGCAAAAAACACAAGCCTAGTCCGAGAGTGGAGAAAACTCCATCACCTCCGGCACACAGACCTGTGTCTATGCACTGATTAATGCTACAACACAAGCATTCAGGATTATACTTATGTCTAGCACTGGGCTATTCGGTAAGTAGAGATGGGGGGATCTGGTGGAGGCCTAAACTAGCCTAAAATCACAGCCCAGAGCCATATTAAAAAACAGCCTCCAAGACCAAAGCGTTCAAGTGCTAAGAAAGGAATAGCTCGGCTGAAATAGATTTAGGGCTCATGTACACAAACGTAAGGGCTCCGTGCCCGTGCTGCAGACCGCATATGGTGGTTCCGCAATACACGGGTGACCAGCTGTGTGCATTCTGCATCACCGATGCAGACCTATTCACTTGAATGGGTTTGCAAATCCGGAGATGCAGTGCGGAATGGAAGCACAGAATGGAACCCCTTGGAAGCACTACAGAGTGCTTCTGTGGTGTTCCATTCCACGAACGGACAGATCGCGGACCCCATTCAAGTGAATGGGTCTGTGATCCGCATGCGGCTGCCCCACGGTCGGTGCCCGTGCATTGCGGACCGCACGGAGCCCTTAAGTTCGGGTGAATGAGCCCTTAGGCTGTGATCAGTTATTTCCATCAGTTATTATGAGCCAAAACCAATAGTGAAGCCAACTCAGAGATAAGGTGTAAGGGAAAGATCTGCACCTGTTTTCTGCTTTTGACCGCAAATTGGGGTCCCCAATGTACGGAACTGCCGCACAACAGCGGTGTGCACGAGGCCTAAGAGGGAAATTCAGTGATCCGGATCTCTTCCAGCAACACAAGGCTGCGGGGCACAGATATATGAACTGCACAGCACTGGGGTGGCAGGTGCCAAGCTCTGAGGCAGAATGGTACCATGCCAGGCCAGAACGTTTCTCATAACTGCACCACAAGGAATTCAATACTGGATATCAGTGAATGTGATCCTTGTTCCCTAACACCCTACATTTTCCTTTTCCCGGGCATTATGAGAACATAAATGCTTTGTAATCACGCGCTATTGTTCATCTGCAGATGGTGCCAAACATACATCAAAACCATAAAATGACTGCACTGCAAAGTACAGTTTTACATTAGGCTGTAAGTCCTGTGGTGACAGGCAGTGTGCAGGATCGTAGCAATGATCACTGTGTGGAAACCGTCAGCATGCTACAATCTGATTATTATTTCCACGGGTAGCCAGTGCAATGATACCCAAGGCTGGCCATACATATTAAGCCTCATGCACACAACCGTTCCGTTTTTTGCGGTCCGCAAATTGCGGATCTGCAAAACACGGAAGCCACCCGTGTGCCTTCCGCAATTTGCGGAAAGGAACAGGCGGCCCATTGTAGAAATGCTTATTCTTGTCCACAAAACGGAAAAGAATAGGACATGTTATATTTTTTTTGTGGGGGCTACGTAACGGAGCAACGGATGCAGACAGCACACGGAGTGCTGTACGCATCTTTTGCGGCCCTATTGAAGTGAACGGTCATGTGCATGATCTGGCATACCGGCTTGTAACTAGCCCCACTCCTTGGTCCACTTTAGGCTACTTTCACACTAGCGTTCGATCGGATCCGTTCTGAACGGATCCGATCATATTAATGCAGGCGGAGGCTCCGTTCAGTACGGATCCGTCTGCATTAATAACGTGCTTCGGCTAAAGTAGCCTTTTTCAAACATCCGCCGCTCTAGAGGAAGGAGCCAATAAGTGCTGCGGTGTAGATACAGGTGGCGTGCCAATGCACGCAATGGACAGAAGCGCGGAAAGAAAATAGGTTTGTTTGCGTGAGCCTTAAAGATAGAATATGTCCTATACTTGTCTGCAAAATGCAGTCCATGGCCCATCCAATGAACACCTTAAATTAATGAGTACAAAAGAATCCCATATGGTTTTAAAATATATATTATCTTTATTAGAAAATCAAAATATGAACATGATTACATCACTTATAACAATTTATTGTAAAAGTAGTATCAAGCCTTTAAAGTGAAGCTAACCAATAGCTATAGAGCCTTTTTATAAAGTATGACTATTCTCATGGACAGGAATCATCAAGGTCTAAACACTGCACAATGGTGGACTCTGTAAAGATATGTATCTGGGGTGCACTAGGAACATTATACTAGGAGCAGACTCCCATGTTACTATATTAAGTAGACTATCACCTAAGCAGTGAGCATTATGCTGAATTGTGGAGCTGAAGTCTAAAGCTACTAACCGTTTGATGAAATGTGGAACCAGTCTAGAGGGGTCAGGTAAAGGCTCTGGATCTCCCCGACGTACGTTTCGCCGTTCTGCGTCCTCAGGAGGAGCCATGGCCCATCCAAGTCTATGGTTCCGCAAAAATGCGGATTGCACACGGAATGTGTTCCGTAGGTAATCAATATTTTGTGAATTAGTGTCCGCAAACTTTAATGCCCTGTCATGTCTTTATTAAAATGATTCCTTGCGTTTTTTTGTGGATCCGCAAAATGCTGAAGTCATACGGAAGAATACATTCAGTTTTTTTGCGAACATGCGGAAGATTTTGCTGAACAACTGACCGCAAATAACATACAGTCTGCTTAATGAGCCCTCAATGTGACCTTAATCTTACAGGGAGAGGATAAATGGCTGCAAGATTCTCACGCACTGGACAGGTTACAACCCACGATGCTAGACCTATACTATGTGGGTCATTTATTAAGACCAGCATTTTAGACAGCGGACGTAATAAGCCCTACAGCCGGCGTCGGTCTCTCCATAACTTCTAAATGTAAGATGGCTTCCTTGCTGTCTTACAGTTAGACCATTGTCTACGCCTAAATCAGGTGTAGAAAAAATGATTAATGAGACGGACCTGCCCCCTTCCACGCCAATATGCGCCAGAAATATGCCTAATATAAGCATATTTCTGGATACTAAATGACCCCCTATGTCTCACACACTAGATTGCCAGAAGGAGCAGACATTTATCTAAACACAGAAGCCCCAAAAAGCCTGGCGAGATCAAATCAAGTGGTAGAAAATTATTTATACATTTGTCTTATCTGGGGGAATGTGAACCAACCCTAAAGATGACAAGGACATTACATCAAGTCGTCTGGAATAGCTCCTCACCACTGCTAAGACATGACAAATAGGCAGGAGTCAGGGCACACTAAGGCTGGGTTCAGACCTGAGCGTTTTACAGCGCGTTCCTACGCGCTGTAAAACGCTCAACAGGCAAGAACCAATGATTCCCTATGGGAATGGTTCTCACCTGAGCGTTTTACAGCGCATACAGGAGCTTCTTTGGGGCGTCTTGTCGCGCGTTCCCGTACATAGACTTCAGCGCGAACGCGCGACAATGGGCGTTCACTTGTTCCGGAGCCACGATTGTAAACGCGCATACAATCGCGCATAAAGAGCGCTCCATCACGAACGCTCAGGTCTGAACCCAGCCTTAGACTTGTAGTCACCGCTCTCCTGACATGTCTGTTTTAGTAACTACTTCCCCCATGTAATAACTATTCTGGGGCATCTATTGGTATGACTCTATGATGTCCCTATTATTCCTGCTAGAAGTTTACATATACATTGCCAGCAGTCTGCAGTAAAGGTACTACTGGGTGTTACAAGTAGCAGATGTGTCTAAATCTGTCCAATTAGTGCTGCTGGTGTCCCACTGACACACACCCAACTGGTAACACCCATCTGTACCTTTACTGCAAGCTGCTAGCAATTCAATCACAAACTTCTAGCAGGAATAATAAAGGAATAGCACAACATAGAGTCATAAGAATAGATGCTCCAGAATTACAGGTATTACATGGGGGATGCAAGTAGTCACTACAAAAGGACATGACAGGAGAGGAGAGAGGTCCTCTTTATGAGACACAGGGTTCAGACCTCTCCGTCAGGCTTTGTGCACACAGTTGTGTTTGTATTTTAGTCTGCAAACCATGGATCCGCTAAATACGGATGCCGTCTGTGCACATTCCACATTTTTCTCACTCCCATCAATAGAAAGAACTCTTCTCAGCTGCAATAGAGACCAGAATAGGACACGTTCTGGAATTTGCTGAATGGCCGCACAGATCCAGAAAAAATACATGTGCACAGCCCCGTACAAGTGAATGGGTCAGTGTGCTATCCCCAAAAAATGCAGATAGCACACGGATAAAAACTACGGTTGGGTGCTTGAGGCCATAAAACGAGATCTCCCATGACATGCGCAATCACTTGATCACACAACTACAATTCTGTCTAAGGGCTGTGTGGCCGTGCTGCAGACCGCTATTTACACAGGCACCCGCTGTGTGCACTGCATTCAAGTCAATGGGTTGACGATCCGCAAGATCTTTTGCGGAGGCCCTTGGTAGTGTTTTCGTGGACTTCTAATTTGTGCTTCCACTCCGCCAAAGATACTGCAGGGGCCCGATGAATCCCTATTTACTATGATGGGATCTGTCAGGTTTCCGACATGAATGCCAGCTTTCCGACAGAAAAATACCCCTGCATGCAGCTTTCTGTTTTGCATTGTTGCCGCACACCCAACAGATCCCATTACAGTGAATAGGGATCCAGCTGACTCCCTGCGGTGTCCGGCTATGTCAGATACAGTAATTCCGATGGTCTGCTCCTCGGCCAAACTACCAAGTTTACCATACGCAGATCTGGACATAGTCTCACAGACAAACCATAGGCCTATTATGACGAGAATGTGCACCTTTTACTGCTATAGTCTACATTACAATAGGAAACATAGTTGTCTTAAAAGGGGTTATCTTGTTGTTGTTTTTTTATTCCGCTAGATTCCCCTCTGGATAGGTCATCATCAGCATTTGATTGGTAGGGGTCCGACACCCGAGACCCCTGCCAATCAGATATTTGAGAAAGCCATGGCAGACTTGTGAGCGGCGCAGCCTTTTCACTGTTTACCCTAGACCAGTGACGTCACGGCCATCAGTCACGTGACCTAGGTGCAGCTCAGTCCCATTCACTTGATTGGTAGGAGTCCTGGGTGTCAAAGTCGGACCCCCACAGATCTGGTGGTGATGACCTATTCAGAGGATAGATCAAAGTGCAAATCAGACAGCTCGCGATCCTCCAATTACGCTGCACGGGAAGGGGTAACCCCCATCAAATAATTCAAAGAGTAATCCCAGCAGACGTGTTGATTTTTCAATCCATGATATTATTTTATTCGATATAGTAAAGTAAATATACAGGACGCGTTTCGGCTCATCCAGCCTTCCTCAACTGCAGTTAAGGAAGGCTGGACGGGCCGAAACGCGTCCTGTATATTTACTTTACTATATGGAATAAAGGAATATAATGGATTGAAAAATCAACACGTCTGCTGGGAATACTCTTTGAACTATTCAGAGGATAGGTCATCATTAGAGATGAGAGAATTTAATATTTTGAAATTCGTTCACACTTCGTTTGGCGGTAAAAGGTGAATTGCGTTATGGATTCCGTTACCACGGACCATAACGCAATTCTATGATGGAATGCATAACGGAATTGGGACGGATCCGTTTTGCAGCCCATAGACTTCTATTATGACGGAATGAATAACGGAATGCATTACGTCATAGAATTGTGTTATGGTCCGTGGTAACGGAATCCATAGCGCAATTCACCTTTTACCAACAAACGAAGTGTGAACGAATTTCATAAGCGGAAATTCGCTCATCTTTAGTTATCAGTTAAAAAAAAGAGAGTCAGATGGATTACGCCTTTCCGTACAGACTTCTTCAAAAGGTACCATTTATGTATAGGATTTTATTTTCTGTAAAAGGTCAATCCCTTTAAATCCACAGCACAGACACTTAGGTTTCATCTGGCAGAAACCAGTTAAACATTAAAAGCATGGAGTACATTAAGAATAATTAGAAAGCTTTGTGCTGAAGGCATCTAACGCATCGTCACGAGCCTTGCACTATTATTGGACGCCGGCAAGACACACTCCAAAAATAACGCAATTTCCCGCAGTATTGTCTTACTAGGACTCAATATATTTATACACGCATCTGCCAAATGCCACGTATCAGTCAAATATAGCAACGTGCTGCCTCGCAGCTATCAGCGCTGTCAATCCTGCTGCTGCCAGCACTTCGAGGGTTAACCTTCTTTAGGCAGCTCCTCATTTTAACCGATGCACTGCCCTACAAATATTCCAGGACACATCAGTTAATGGGCATCACATGACAGGAGGCTCCTGCATTGGCGATACCTAGATTTACAAGCATGGATGCAAATAAATTGGGCTTTGTTATACTGCTGCATATACAAACACATGCAGAGCTCTCGTGTCAATAGCTCTATTCACAGCGGGATAACGTAGGTTTATTCAGTGGCAGGAAGCATGATGCACAGTGGAGGAGAACACCTTGTATAATAAGCCGCCTATTGTCATTGTAACCTGTGTGGTCTCCACTGAAATCTATAGTAGGGAGATCTGCAATGCGCATACCCACGGACCCCACAGCGCTGCCCGGTCCCCCTGTCTGGGTGCAGGAGCTCTGCAGTCAGGATAATGGAAGTGCAGGATGTGGGAGGGGATTCACCAATCCCGGCACAAGGCAGATGAGGTCTTGCCGAAGAGAGATCCCAAGTAGCCTGCGGATGCCGGTACCTACTGACTCTAGCAAGACCCAACCTGGCACAGTGCAAGGCAGAGCCAGTGTTCAGATCATCAGACACACAAACGGTTAAAAGGCTTAAATCTATGAATGAAAAAGAGTAAGCCGTCTTGAAACATGAGATAAATGCCACCCATGGGTGCCACCATGCCCGCATCCTTAGTGGCAGACTGATGAAACAGGTACAATCAGCCTTCATTTTGCTGGATCCCTGGGGCATCAGCGCTGCCATCATAGATGACATAGCAACGGATACAGGACTGTCTGCAATCCCCTCCCCCCCAAGTGAGAAAACCGCCTGGATGAAGCCAAATATCGGGATCTGAAGGAATAAGCTGCACTTTACTGGAAACAAAGGGGAATCTTCATGTAATGTATCTAGATATAATGGATGGGAAGGCTGCTGGATACCGGCTGATCCGATCCACTATAAGGGTCTCAGCCCATTAAAATCAATGGGGCCTGTTAATATGTCAGATTCTCCAGGGCTGCAGTAAGCGGCTGTCAGTCTCACCCGGGGGCAGAGCAGGTGACCGGACCTCACAGCCCGGGCATGGATGATTATCACACTGATCTGTGGCCGCAGCTCGTACACGGGGAGAGATACATGCCAGGTCCCTGGAGGGACGGACTTCTCCATGGAAACCACAGTCCTCCTGAGAGGGATGTGCCCACAGGGGTCACCCTGCCCGTGAACCATCACCCCGTGCCTCCATTGGAATGCCCACATCACAACCCCCTCACCTCTGGCGGCCAGTGCACCACACACCAGCCCGGCGACGAGCAGCAGGCAGGCCAGGGAGCAGCGCCACATCCCCGGCATCTTCTCTGCCCTCCTCCCTGGCTCCGGGCGCTAAGAGCAACCAAACGTCCCTCCCCCTCCTTTGCGTCTCCTCCGGTAATCCGGGAGGGTTAGCGCTCAGCTCCTCGTACTACGTCTCCCTCCTCTTCTAAGGTCAACTGCGATATCCCCGGTCCGGTACCCGGTGCGGAGCTAAGATGGCGGATGCTGCTGAGAAGACGTCTCTGTGTCTGCGGGCACCGCGGTGACCAACCCCGCCCCCTGCCACACCTACCAATCACTGCAACGTTTGCGTTCCAGGTAGCTGTAGCCGCGCCCATCTCAGAGGCTTTCGGCGCTCGGTATTGGCTACCCGTGGGACGCACGATTTTCCCGCCCATGATGGGCTGAGGTGTGATACACATAGCAGGGCCGCCCCCTGCCTGAGGAGATGAGAATGAGATGGGGCAGGTTTAGTGATGGGCGGTGGAGGGTACGTGTGAGGTGCGGAGAGGTGTTGCCTGCATCCTCAGAGATGCTCTGCACCAGGGGCACACCCTGTACCCATTAGGCTAATGGAACTCACTAACAATTACCTCAGGATACATCGTGTTGCTGTCGCGGTGTGTGCCATGCTGCAGCCTCCGCCCGGGAGACCTGTGTTATATGTGCGTGGTCGTGAGAAAGCAGGCCATTTGTTTGTACTCACCTGAAATGACCTGACTGCGCCCCCATAATTCCTGCCAATCAGCCCAGAATAAAACCAGTGTACAACAAAATGCCAGAACATGCCCTGTAACCAATACACAATGGCCCTATAATATCAGCAAGTACTCCCATACAGTGTCCAATTAACAACAGTGCCCCTATAACAGCAGTCAGTGCCCATAAAAGCTACCGCGTCCTCATAACACAGTGCCCATAACATAGCCATAGTGCCCTCATAATAACATAGTGCCCATAACATAGCCATAGTGCCCTCATAATAACATAGTGCCTATAACATAGTGCTCTCATAATAACATAGTGCCTATAACAATGATGGCGAACCTTTTAGATACCAAGTGCCCAAACTGCAACCTAAACCCACTTATTTATCACAAAGTGCCAACACGGCAATTTAACCTGAATACCAATATAGTGTATCTTCCATGTACTTTATCATTTAGCTATAATAACTGCCTACATTCAGTGCTCTGACTATGCCGTTCATAGCACGCCCTTCGCTGATGAATGGCAGGAAAAGTCTAAGGCTTATTGGTACACCATAGACTTTTTCCAGAGTGCGGGTGCCCACAGAGAGGGCTCAGAGTGCCGCCTCTGGCACCCGTGCCATAGGTTCGCCATCACTGGCCTATAACATAGTGCCCTCATAATTAGTGTTGATCAAGCACCAGAGCACAATAGAAATCAACAAGGGAACCCTAGCATTAAACCAGGCGCCCCCTGCTCTGAAGAGGGGAGGGTGTCTGGGTCACAGGAAAAGGTCAGAAATCGATGGAAACACCACTGAAATGGTTCGGGAACAGCATGGGGAGGATGTCTGGACGCATCTTGGACTTCCAAATCGCTGCTGGGAATGATGTTGTCCGAGTAGTACGCCAATTTTACAGATTGACAATAATACGTACAAAACCGAAGATAAAATCGATTTTAGAGGAAAATTTTTTAGGAAACATTCTTTCCTGTATATTTACTTGTATATAAGTGCAAGTGCTGTCAAAAATTACAAGGAAGAGGCACTCCGATACAACCTGTATATCACATAAAGGAGGGCCTTATTCACATCATTGTGGTACAATTATTCAGGTAGTGGGACTCCTACACTTATAAAGCCTATGCACTAAGTGAAAGGGCTGCCAAAAATTACAAGGAACCTGCACTGCAATACACCCTTTATTACACATAAAGGAGGGCTTTATACACACCCTTGAAAAATTATGATTGATGGCCTGCTGGTGATCCTCAAAAACATTAGGAGCGAGGGCCTGCTGCTGATCTGACCATGCAGCCTAATAAGCATGTTGATATGATGGAGGAGGACGAGAAAAGGAAGATAGAACCATATACCCTTTTTAGTGGTGGAAGGGGTGCATGGGAATACAATGTATTCAATACACCATAAAAGCCACATTTAAAGTGCCTTTATGTTCAGCCGCTTTCCTCTGGTGGACTAGAGAAGTCGGGGGCAATCCAGGCCTTGTTCATTTTGATAAGAGTCAACTGGTCAGCATTTTCAGTTGACAGGTGGATGCGCTTATCAGTTATTATGCCCCCAGCAGCACTAAATACCCGCTCTGACAAAATGCTGGCGGCAGGGCATGCCAGCACCTCCAAGGCGTAGAGCGCCAGTTTGTGCCACGTGTCCAGCTTGGACACCCAATAGTTGTAAGGCACAGAGGTATCATTGAGGACACAGACACGGTCTGCTACGTACCGTACTCCTTTACCATCTTCCAAATTTTTCCCTCCTTGTGACAGTAGGCCGCGCATCAGGGTGAGGGTGCTGGCAGGGTGTCATTAAACTGTCCCAGGCCTTGGAGAGTGTTGCCCTGCCTCTGTTGGAACTGCTGTGTGTTCCCCTCGTCTCCCCTCCTCGGTTGCCCAAGAAACTATGTACTCTGCCGCCAGCGTCTGCTGGAAATTTTTGGAGCAATTTTTCCACAAGGACCTTCTGGTATTGCACCATTTTGCTAGTCCTCTCCACCACAGGAATGAGAAATGAGAAGTTCTCTTTGTAGCAGGGGTCGAGAAGGGTGAACAACCAGTAATCGGTGTTAGCCAAAATGCGTACAACGCGAGGGTCACGGGAAAGGCAGCCTAACAAAGTCAGCCATGTGTGCTAGAGTTCCAGCAGACAAGACTTCGCTGTCCTCATTAGGAGGATGACTCTCAATCTCCTCTTCCTCCTTTTCTGCCCATTTATGCTGAACAGATGGAATAAACCTGCTATGGGTACTACCTTCTGTAGTGGAAGCAACGGTCTCCTGCCGGTCATCCAATGTGCGCTGAGAAGACGAAATTAGGGTGGTTTGGCTATCACTCTGTGTACTGTCTTCCCCCATTTGCACCTCTTCCACATGCAAAGCATCCGCCGTCATTGTGAGCAGCGAGCGTTTCAGTAGACACAGAAGTGGGATGGTTACACTGATAATATCGGCATCGCTGCTCACCATCTGTGTTGATAAAAGCGGAAGCTGACTGGAAAGGCGACGACCATGTTGCAGCTGGTATTCCATTACTGCCCTCTGCTGCTCACAAAGCCTGGCCAACATGTGGAACGTGTCGCACAACAGTCGGTGAGCTGACAATTGCAAGTGCTGCTGCAGCGCTGCCAGACCAGTGGCAGCTATAGTTGACTTTTGGAAATGGGCACACACGCGGCGCACCTTCACCAGTAGCTTAGGCAAATTGGGGTAGGTTTTGAGAAACCGCTGAACCCGTGGGCTAGGCATGGTATGTGTGTGAGCTTGCCAAGCTCCAAAGCCGCCACCAAGTTATGGCCATTATCAGACATAACCATGCCTGGTTGTAGGTTGAGTGGCGACTAAACAAATAAGTTTCAGCACGGCTTGTTGCCGCTTCCCCACTGCAGTGCTACACTGCTTCCAGCTACTGACTGTTGCTGCAAGATCAGGCTGCGGAAAGCCTCAGTGTCCACAAGCCTAAATGGCAACATTTTCAGGGCCAGCAATTTGGAAAGGTGCGCATTTAGTGCTATGGCCTGTGGGTAGGTGGCTGGGTATTTGCGCTTTTGTTCAAAGGCCAGGGGTATTGACATTTGTACGCAGCGCTGGAACACAGAAGTAGATGTGCTAGCTGATAGTGCTTGCGAAAGTCCAGGTGCAGGGCGGGAGGCATCCGGGCCTGCGTCTTAGACAGGGGATTGGCCAGCACGTAACATAGGGGAAGAGGAGGCAGTGGTGTGACCCGCAGACACTGATTGTGGACCTAGGCGTTCGGCCCACCTATTCGGGTGCTTTGATGCCATGTGGCAGATCATGGTGGTGTTAGTGAGGTTGCTAGTGTTCACGCCCCTGCTCATTTTGGTACGGCACAGGTTGCAAATGACAATTCTTTTATCGTCCGCACTTTCATCAAAAAAGCGCCGTACTGCGGAACACATACCCCTTGGCAAGGGAGATTTCCGCAAGGGGGTGCTCCGGGGAACAGTTGCTGGCTTGTTTGGTGTGGCCCGCCTTCTCTCTTTTGTCGCCCCACTACCTCTTCCAGCCTGTTGCGGTGCTGGGGATCCCTCCCCCTCTGTACTGCTGTCCGCGCTCAATTTGCCACCTTCCCAGGTTGGGTCAGTGATTTCATCGTCCACCACCTCTGGTCATCCTCCTGACTTGTTGACCTAACAACAACCTCACTTATTGACAACTGTGTCTCATCCTCATCATCAACCTCTTGAGACACTAATTGCTGTTGACTTATTGGCAACTGTGTCATCATCATCATCCACCTTGTGAAACACTAATTGCCATTCCCCACTGCCATCTTCTTCTGACTGTGGATGCTCAAGAGTTTGGGAATCAAGGCACAAGATCATCTCATGTCCCTCTTCAAGCGGGCTTGGCTAGAGGCCTAAATTAAGGAATGGCGATGAATAGAGCTCCTCGGAATATCCGAGTGTGGGATAACTTGTTTGCAAAGACTCTCCATGGTGGGAGGAAGGAGGATCATGGCGAGGATTCTGTTGACCAGACTCTTGGCTACTGAGACTGGACTTTGTGGAAGACAGGGTGGTGCTTAACCGACTGGAAGCATTATCTGCTGCAATCCAACCGACCACCTGCTCGCACTGGTCTGACTTCGAGAGTGGTGTCCTGCGCTGCCCTGCAAACTGGGACAGGAAACTAGGTATCGTGGATGAGTGTGTTTCTTGTGCTCTGCCAGCAGGCACAATTTCACCACTCCCAGGGCCAAAGCCTTCCCCGTCCCTTACAGCTCGCCTTCATCATATTAAATGGTATATATGCTTGCAAATATGTCACACCTACAGTAGCACAGTTTTTTTTAAGTGTCTGCACAAATAAATTACAGTCAATTTCACTGATATTTGGTATGCGGAAACATTATACAAAAGAGGTACCACAGGTAATGGCTCTGCTGTCACCAGTGGCTAAGAAAAAATGACAGTCAATGTCACTGATATTTGGGATGCAGAAACGTTATACAGGAGATGTAGCGCAGGTAATGTCACTGTCCGCAGCATCTACGGAAACAGTACACTGGATGTCACAGATATTTTTAGGATGCGCAAACGTTATACAGGAGATGTAGCGCAGCTAATGTCACTGTCCGCAGTGTCTACGGAAAAAGTACACTGGATGTCACAGATATTTTTAGGCTGCACACCTGTAAGGGTACTTTCACACTTGCGTTGTTTGATTCCGGCAGGCAGTTTCGTTGCCTGAACTGACTGCCTGATCAGTCAGAAAAATGCATTGCAATACCGGATCCGTTTTTCCGGTGTGATCAGGCAAAACGGATCCGTTTTTTTCATTTTTAAAGGTCTGCGCATGCGCAGACCGGAATGACGGATCCGGCATTCCGGTATTTTGAATGCCGGATCCGGCACTAATACATTCCTATGGAAAAAAATGCCGGATCCGGCATTCAGGCAAGTCTTCAGTTTTTTTCGCCGGAGATAAAACTGTAGCATGCTACGGTTTTCTCTTTTGCCTGATCAGTCAAAACGACTGAACTGAAGACATCCTGATGCAAACTGAACGGATTACTCTCCATTCAGAATACATGGGGATATGCCTGATCAGTTCTTTTCCGGTATAGAGCCCCTGTGACGGAACTCTATGCCGGAAAAGAAAAACGCAAGTGTGAAAGTACCCTTAGACAGGAGATGTAGCGCAGATAATGTCGCTGTCTGCAGCGGCCAAACAATTGCAAGTTATGTAGCGCAGCCCCATAAAAATATTTATTGCTGCCAGATACAACAATAGTCCTACATGGTTAGGGCATTACAGTGAGTGGAAGTATATACCTGCACGTTTATTGGGTGCGTAGCAGCCAACAAACGTGCGGGGAGGAGACTCAAGCATCGCTCTCAAGCACATGCGGTATTTGGCTCGCTTAACACTACTCATAATAACATACTGCCCATAACATAGCCATAGTGCCCTCATAATAACACAATGCCCATAACATAGCCATAGTGCCCTTATAATAACACAGTACCCATAACATAGACATAGTGCCCTCATAACACAGTGCCCATTGCATAGCCATAGTACCCCTATAACAGCAGTCAGTGCCCATAACATAGCCACAGCGCCCTAATAATAACACTACCCATAACATAGCTATAGTTCCCAAATAATAACACAGTGCCACTATAACAGTCAGTGCCCATAACATAGCCACAGTGCCCTCATAATAAAACACATCCATAACATAGCCATAGTGCCCTCATAATAACAGTGTGCTAAAACAGCAGTCAGTGCCCATAACATAGCCACAGCCCCCTCATAATACCACAGTGCCCCTATAACAGTGATAAGTGCCCATAACATATCCATAGTGTCCTCATAATGACATAGTGCCCATAACATAGCTATAGTGCCCTCATAATAACACAGTGCCCATTGCATAGCCATAGTGCCCTCCTAATAACACTGTGCTCCTATAACAGCAGTCAGTGCCCATAACATAGCCACAGCTCCCTCATAATAGTACAGTGCCCCTATAACAGCGATAAGTGCCCATAACATATCCATAGTGTCCTCATAATAACACAGTGGCCATAACAGCCATGGTGACCTCATAATAACACTGTGGCCATAACAGCCATGGTGACCTCATAATAACACAGTGCCCATTGCATAGCCATAGTGCTCACATAATAACACAGTGCTCCTATAACAGCAGTCAGTGCCCGTAACATAGCCATAGTTCCCTCATAATAACAGTGCCCCTATAACAGTGATAAGTGCCCATAACATAGCCATAATGCCTTCATAATAACACAGTGCCCATTGCATAGCCATAGTGCCCTCATAATAACACAGTCCCCCGATAACAAACCAACACCCTATAATATCTACAGTTCTCCTATTATAACATAGCACCCTGTAATATTCCCTATAATACATTCCTGTACCCTATAACAGAACCCTCTTCATAACCTCATTGTATAATTATTGTATATTATTGATAAGAGGGGGTGTCCCGCAGTACCCTCAAAATGCCAGCCACAGTAGTACTTTATAAAAACAGCCCCAGTATCTCCATACCAAGTGCCCCTGGAATACCAGCCACATCAGTGCCCCATAACTCAGCCACAGTGCCCTCAAGCTTTAGGCTTTGCCTATACTTCTGAATAGTAAGGAGTCTGATGGCAGGGGAGGGTATCACCGTGTCACTGCAGTGAAATGTCGGGTACAGTTGTTGAAAATAAAATCTACAGTCAAAATAGTCTGTATTTTCTTAAGAAAAATATAAATAACCCCAACCAACCCTCCATCAATATAATTACTACCAAATACTGGATGCAGCTGCTTTACTATGTCTGATTCTAAGGAGTTCTGAAGCAGCTGTGCATTGCTATAGCCACACTGTTCCCTTGAGCTGCTCCTAGGAATATTCCTGTCACAGACAGTGTCATTCCAAGAATAAATAATGTACAGACTGAGATTATACTAGGCTACTTTCATACTGGTGTTTTGGTTTCCGTTTGTGAGATCCGTTCAGGGCTCTCACCAGCGGTCCAAAACGGATCAGTTTGCATTGTAATGCATTCTAAATGGAAAAGGATCTGCTCAGAATGCATCAGTTTGTCTCCGTTCCGTCTCCATTCCGCTTTAGAGGCGGACACCTAAACGCTGCTTGCCGCGTTTTGTTGTCCATCTAACAAAACTGAGCCAAGCAGATCCGTCCTGACACACAGTGTGAGTCAATGGGGACGGATCCGTTTTCTATGACACAATCTGGCACAATAGAAACCGGATCTGTCCTCTATTGACTTTCAATGGTGTTCAAGATCAGGATCCGTCATGGCGATGTTAAAGATAATACAAACGGATCTGTTCTGAACGGATGCAGACGGTTGTATTATCTGATGGATCCGCAACCAACGCGAGTGTGAAAGTAGCCTTATATTTATAGGAGCCAAGATTATTATAAAGTACAAGTATACACAGCATCTGCCTTCGCTTCCTGCTACTTTAAACATTTCAGGCCGTGTTCACATGTTCAGGTTTCATTGACATTCTGCAGGTAATTAAAATGAATAGGGTATTTTATAAACGTGTGCCCGTGGCCGTATTGCGGCCCGCATACGGCGGGTCCGCAATACACGGGCACCGACCCATGTGCACTCCACGGATACGGACCCATTCACTTGAATGGGTCCGCAATCACGGAGATGTGTCATGGAAGGACGGATCGGAACCCCACGGAAGCACTACAGAGTGCTTCCATGGTGTTTCTGTCCGCGCCTCTGCACAGCACAAAAAACTAGAACTTGTACTATTTTTTTTTGCGGTGCAGACGGGCCACGGACCCATTCAATTGAATGGGTCTCAATCCGTTCTGGCCGCCGTTCGTGTGCAAGAGGCCTAATGCACATGCCATGGATGTAAAAATCCACAGTATAATCACTATTTGTGTGGATGTTACACAGGAAAGACACGGATTAGGCCCATTGAATAACAAGGAGGCTAATCCATACTCTAGTATGCTGGTACCTCCATGACAGAAATCACTTTAATTTATTTTTAAATCGAGCATTTTTTTTTTTCTTGTGATATTTTGGTCACTACTAAATAACTGCAATGATGGGAATGACTGTCTCTTCGGTACTATAAACAGATATTGCAAACAATCATCATTTACAGTAAAAAAAAAAAAAGTTATTAAACATGCTGCTCTAATAATGTATATGCTCAAGAATGGCAGGTCAAAAGAGGCTTCCTCCCCAAATAAATTCTATGAATAGTCCTGAATGACAACTCCCATCATAGAAATTCTTGCCCGGTACAGTCATAAGCTAATATTACGCTTAACGGTAAATAGAATTTGTTGCACAGATAAGAAAGCTTGTCACCACTTTGGTCCACAGCAGGAGCACATATCACTACAACTAGTCAGATTTGCTATCTTTATCCTTTATTAATCTATTTAGCCATTTCTAAGATATTTTGGTGTTAAGCTACATGTCACAGAAAAGGATGTAAATACTGATCAAGAGAGTAAGGCCGCGTCCGTGATGAAATCTGTGATAAGAGGGTCAGTGATTCATCTGTGAAAATTTCTGTGGACAATCCCTGTGTCCGTTTTTGTCTCTCCTTGTGTCATCCATGGAACACGGACATAGCACAGCTGAAAATTTTCAGAGCATCTCCTAAAAATGATCCGTGAAAGGCGAAAAAAGACAGATGGCGTCTGTGTTGGTTCCGTGTTTTTCACAGACACATAGACCATAATGGGTGTGATGGAT
Source organism: Bufo gargarizans (assembly GCF_014858855.1). NCBI lineage: Eukaryota > Metazoa > Chordata > Amphibia > Anura > Bufonidae > Bufo > Bufo gargarizans. The sequence goes on from NC_058081.1 coordinate 611,600,765, forward strand.
TAAAACCACGGACTGTGCTAAAACGGACTGACGTGCTACAAGCTGCTGCTCCATGATCCTTAGTGCTGCCTCCCATTGAGATCTATGGAAGGCAGAGAGGACACGGCTGCTGGTGGGTTTTTGACATACTAGAATTCCGCAGTAAAACCCACAATATAAACGGGCCCTAAGGGTTCTTTTACAGATGTTTTTGACCAAAACAAAAAATGTCTATATGTGCTTCGTTTACACATTAGCTGAAAGTGATCAACCCTGCCATTGGCAAGATTGGCTAACTATATAAAATGTATAGGGCCACTCAACTCTCCTCAGATTGGAGATGTTGGGGGAAAGGAGGATCAAGCATGTTGGATTTTGGTAGATAAACATCTGCCAGAGGTGTGTAGCAGAGGCTTATTCTTTACTCCCTTTGAAACGTGCATATTCGGTTGTGTGCAAGTTTATAGGAAGCTGGGAGAAATGGCTGTTGGCTAATGTATCAGCAGCTTTTGACCGGTCACAGCAAACGCTCCAATCACAGGACATACACAAAACCTGAAAAGTAAAGACCGTATGTAAAAAAGGCTGTCATTAATAAATACTCAAATAAAATCCCAAATCAAAGTCAATAAGTGCACCATATTTGGTAAATGACACTTGTACTTGATATACCACAACACCAGGACCTGCAAACTAAATTGTCATAAGAAAAAACAGAACATTCTCACCCCTTTCGATGAAGGTACAAAAAATTTCTGCTTCACTGAAAATTCCCAAGAATAGTGGTCTCCATAATTCTTAAATGGAAGAAGTTTAGAACAACCAAGACTCTTCCTAGAGCTGGCTGCCCCACCAAACTGAGCTAAAAGTCTTAGGAAGAGAGGTGACCAAGAACCGAATGGTCACTGGCTGAGCTCCAAAGATCCTGTGTGCAGATGGGAGAAACTTGCAGAAGGTCAACCATTACTGCAGCACCCCACCATTCTGGGCTTTATGTCAGTGCCCAGAAAGAAGCCTCTCCTCTAAGTAAAAGGCACATTATAGTTTGTTCAAAAGCACCTAAAGGACTCTCTGAGAAACATCACTCTCTGGTCTGATGAAACCTATTTAGATTTTTTTGTCCTCAATTCTAAGCATTATGTTTGGAAGAAACCAGGCACTGCCCAATATCATTCCTACTATAACGTGGTGGCAGCATCGTTCTGTGGGGATGTTTTGCAGAGGCTGAGACAGACTGGTTTGAGTTAAGGGGAAACTGAATGTGGCAAAGTACAGAGATGTTTCTAATGAAAACCTGATCCAGAGAGCTCTGTCCTCAGACTGGCCCGAAGGTTCACTTTTAAACGAGACAATGACCCTAAGCACACAGCCAAGACAGCACAGGCATGACTTAGGGACAACTCTGTGAATGTCCTTGAGTGGCCAGGCCAAAGCCTTGACTGGAACCCAATCGAACATCTTTAGAGAGACCTGAAAATGGCTGTCTATCGACTGTCCCCATCCAACCTGACAGACTTCGAGAGGATCTAAAGAGAAGAATGGCATAAAAGCCCCACATCCAGGTATGCAAACTTTGTGGCATCATACCCAAGAAGACTTCAGGCTGTAATCACCGCCAAAGGTTCTTCGCCTAAGTCCTAAGTAAAGAGTCTGAATTCTTATGTCAATGCAATATTTAATTTTTCCTTTGCAATAAATTACAAAAGATCTGCAACATTCTGGTTTCACTGATGAGAAAAATTTTTAACTTATTTTTATTTTATCACAAGGCTGCAACAAAATATGAAAAAGTGAAGACCGAAGACTTTCCAAATGCACTGTACTTTATATGGATATTATATGTAAGAATGGTTTCGGTACATTTACCTACTCAGTATGTCTCTGTAAATAGATACTACCCTCAGTAACACATTAGCACTAGTGGTCATTGGATACATCTTTATTGACCAAGATAGATACAGTAAACTGGATCTCCAAACCTACGTTCCTGTCACTCACACGGTTGCCAGCTTCCGAGGATCAATGAGATGCTCAATATATTAGCTAGCAGCAGCATCGACAGCTTCCTACATGAGGGATGCCAGCGCATGCGCAGTAAGAATTTCTGGACATTGCTGCTGATTCATTTAGTTAAGAATTGAGATCTCTCCTCCTGGCTTTTATTTGGGACATTATTGCAAGTTCATTATTCATGTTGTTTTGTAGCAAATGCTTGTATTACACGCAAAGTGTGTAATGTACATAATTGATTATATGACACATGGAGCCTGTGTATGTCTGTGCTGTATGTTCTTTGATCAGTGCTTGAGAAAGACTCTATATGTATTCCTTGCCAGGTGAATAAAAGATCACCTTTATCTCACAAAGACATACAGTGCTGTGCTCTTCTTCATATTTATCTATTCTGGGGCTGAGAAGCTTGAGCCTGCCGTAACCCCCACTGCCTCTATAGAGTATTATTGTCCTATCATTGGAGTGCTTCTGACCTGTCCCCTATACCTACATAAGGAGAAAGACATGTACACACAGTTTGCTTTCCAGTCGAAGCCCCATTTCTTGAGATAGGAGCGGGTACCAGAGCTGCACATATATCATTATAGCCTATTAATGATGCCATGAATATTCCAGATGAGAACACCCCTTTAAGTTGGAAAAAATTGAGATTTTAATTTTAGACAATATTGCCCGCCCTTAAGAATGGGAGCCACATTTTACAAAAATATTTTGTACAATGAGATATATGTACCTGTACTGTTACATGTTACATGTCACGTGTTTTTTATACATGTGTGTTTTTTATGAAAATAAAAACCATTAATTGAAAAAAAAAAAAAAAAAAAAGAATGTGAGCCAAGACTTCTGCTCTGTCCACTGATTTATTTCCGGCAGCTGCCGAAAACTTTTGATCAGTGGTGTGGGGGTGCCCTCACTGATCTGATATTGATGACCTATCCTGAGAACCTCTTTAAACCCAACACATCATCATCCTTTTTTTTTTTTGTGAGTAATGAGTCTGCAACTCTGCTGTGCAGAATGCTGCGTGCCCCAGTTGTTTTCATACAGAGCAGACACCTCTCATATATTTATGTACAATGTAAAACCGCTTAAGAACAATTTACTAAAACAGTGATCATGAACTTGATGCATATGAGCAGCCTTCAGTTCTGTTACTATAGAAACCAGCCCTATTATCATATTTACTAGTCTAAAGAGGGCTTTGTTTATCTTGAACATCTCTTTCCCAACCAAGTTTTTTTCAAGAGAAAACATTCTGTTGTTTGGAGCTGAGTGGGAATAGCAGCTTTATAAGCAGACTAAAGCATTGAGCGTGCAGGTGTGTTTTTATCTAAAGTGTGCTTGGTCTTAAGTGTGTGACTCAGGGGAGTTGCTAGGTTAAAACATTCAGGGCCTGGGCCCCTGATGTTTTGTCCCAGGCCCCGAATGTCCTGCCTGCCTGCTAGATACAACTGTATTGCCATCCACAGGACGGCAATACAATTGAATCTAATGCGGTGGAAGAGCTGAAGGACCTGTGGTGACATCAAAGGTCATGTGACCAGTAAAGCAGTCTGTGGTTGAGAAGGACCTGCGATGATGTCACCATCAAGTGACCAGTGCAGGAGAGGGTGACAGTGAAGAGGGGAAGAAGCTGAGGTGATGTCTGCTACATCAGGAGAGGTAAGTGAAGGGAGAGGAAGAGAAATGCTGGGAGTTGTGGTTATTTAACTGGGACTGTATGTTAGGGCTGAAGGGAGGGATGTTATTTACATGGAACTGTGTGTTGGAGGTGGCTGGGGAGGGGGTCATGTTATTTACATGGGACTGTATGTTGATAGTGGCCGTAGGAGGGAGTGATGTTATTTACATGGGACTGTATGTCGAAGGGGTCTGGGGGAGGCAGTGATGTTATTTACATGGGACTGTATGTTGGAGGTGGCTGTGGGAGGGAGTGATGTTATTTACATGGGACTGTATGCCGGAGGGAGCTGGGGGAGGCAGTGATGTCATTTACATGAGACTGAATGTTACAGCGGTCTGAGGGAGGGAGTGATGTTATTTACATGGGACTGTATGTTGAAGGTGGCTGGTGGGGGGAATGATGTTATTTACATGGGAGTAAATGTTGAGGGGGTTATGTTTACATGGGATTGCATGTTGGAGGTGGCTGGGGAGGGGGTGATATTATTTACTTGGGACTGTATATTGAAGGCGGCTGGGGAGAAGGTGATGTTATTTACATGGAACTGTATTTTAGAGGGGGCTGTAGATAGAGAGATATGTTATTTACATGGGACTGTATATTGGAGGGGGCTGGAGAGATGGTGTGATGTTATTTACATGAGACTGTATGGCAGAGGGAGGGAAATAGTGTTATTTAGATGGGGCTGTATGTTGGAGGGGCTGAAGGGAGAGGATTTATGTTATTTACATAGGACTGTATTTTGTAGGGGGCAGGAGAGATGGTGTGATGTTATTTACATGGGACTGCTTGGTGGGCGGAGGAATATAAATACAGGGGGCACTACAAATACAGGGGACATTATAGGCATTCTTATTACTATTGGGGGCTCTATAGGAGGGACTTATAGATCTGCCTTATTTCTACTAAGAGCACTATGGGGGGCCTTATTACTACGGAGGGGTCTGATGAGAGCTTTATTATCACTGGGGGAACAGTAGGGGGCCTTATTTCTACTGGGGGCTCTGTGAGGGTATTATTAAAGAGGACCGTTCACTAGAATAAAACATCTAAACTAACTATACAGACATGGAGAGCGGCGCCCAGGGATCCCCCTGCACTTACTGTTATCCCTGGGCGCCGCTCCGTTCTCCCGGTATAGCCTTCGGTATCTTCATATGTTAGGCTCCACCCAGGGGAACCTGCCGGCATCTCATTCTCCCATGCTGTAGCGCTGGCCAATCGCAGCGCTCAGCTCATAGCCTGAGAGAAAAATAAGCCTCTCAGGCTATGAGCTGAGCACTGCGATTGGCCAGCGCTGCAGCATGGGAGAATGAGACGCCGGCAGGTTCCCGTGGGTGGAGCCTAACATATGGAGATACCGGAGGCAATAACGGGAGAACGGAGCGGCGCCCAGGTATAACAGTAAGTGCAGGGGGATCCCTGGGCGGCGCTCTCCATGTCTGTATAGTTAGTTTAGATGTTTTATTCTAATGAAAGGTCCTCTTTAATACTGGAGGACTCTTTTACTAATGGGGGCACTCTTGGGGAGCATTATCACGGTTGGGGCACCGTAGGGGGCAGTATTACTAATGGGGGCATTCTTGGGGAGCATTATCATTGTTTGGGTCACTGTAGGGGGCAATATTACTAATGAGGGCATTCTAGGGCATTAATATCGGTGAGAGCACTATTACTATGGGGGCACAAATTTTTCTTCAGGATAGTATTTGGGGGTATTGGGAAGCACAGCGAGCAGCAGGATAACACTGTGGGGACTCCAGGTTGGGGGATGATGATAAAAATGTAAGGAAGCTAAGATGTCTGTGTGTCACACTCTTCAGAGAGAGGCGGCTGAGAGAAGTTGTCTGGACCGAATAGAGAAGATGATGACAGAGAAGATCTACATCAGAGGAGGCATCACCTGGGAGGCCCTGGATGTGACAGGTATGTGCTGCTGTATAGCAAGTACAGCACAATGCAGTGTGTAGGGGGAGGGGGAGGCAACTTTGAGAACTAGGCCATATTCATTGGGGCTTGGGCCCCGGATCTTTTGAGACCCTAGCAACGCCCCTGCCCTACGTACAGGATAGGGGATTAGTATCTGATCGGTGGCTGCTGGGTCCAATGATCATGAGAATGGGGATCCTATGTCCCCAAAGAAATGGAATGGTAAGTCAACCATGTTCCCTTCTGCTTCATTCAATGTCTATGGAACTTCTGGAAATAGCTGAGCATTGTACTCGGCTATCTCCAGCAGTCCGATAAAGAGTGAACAGAGTAGCTTTGTGCACGCTTGACCTGTCACTTCATTCATAAAGGGACACAGGATCCAGTTCTCGTGATCAGTGGTGGTCCCAGATATTCTGTTGGTAGAGGAAAGATTCTACTGAAAAAATAGAAATGAAAAATTAAGAGGTACAGTCAGCAGTGTACCTCCAACGGAGGCAGACCATGCAGCTGCTATGGGGCCTCTGAAGGAAGGGAGCCCGGTCTTGGACAAAAGGCCCTGCCTCCTAATTACAATTATTTCTCGCTCCTGTCTTGTGTCCCTGTCCACTGCTCAGGCTCTGCTTTCCAACTCCCTGCTTCCTCTGTCCTGTCCTCAGGGCCCCCCTTTAGACAATACATCATCAGTGTCTAGCGCTGCACCCGCTGGAGTCCCAACTAGCGCTCTATGTTGTCTCGCTGCTGGGCGCTGGACTGGCCAATCAGCATTAGCAGTGCTTGTAGAGCCTTCTGTTGATTGGCTTGCCTAGCGCCCAGCAGAGAAACGTTAGTGTCCTGTGCCACGGGAGTCGGTATTTCATTCCTCTGCAAGCAACTTGCAAGTGACAATGTAGAGGATGATGAGAGTGATTTCTTGGAAAACTATTACTTTAGGTGAGACGTGACTATGCTGTCAGTAATGTGTGTTTTGGGTGTGCAGTGCTGAACCCCTAGCTCTGATGCAGAGTTCTCTTCTCTCAACTCTTCAGATAAACCTGAATCTTCACCCTCTCAGTCACCGACACAGTGCAACGCCACCATGTCCTGCTCTGTGTAGTCAGGTACAGTAAGTGTCTCTGTGTCAGCTTCATGCACTGATGTAGAGACACGTAGTTTGTCCTGCTTTACACTGCAGCTTAGCTCTGTAAGGACATTACTGACTCCACAAAGACATCAATACATTTTACATTTTACAAACCAGCAGTAAAAAGCATTGAGACGACTCTTCTTTGAGTCCTCTCCATTATGTGCTTGAGCTTGGGAGTCCTCTAAATGCATTTTATTGCTGGTTTGTCGGAGCAAAGCATGAGAGTGCAAGTGAGTATGAAGATGAAAATTACATAACCAGATTTGGCGTCGCTTACACTGTACACCGCTTACTCTAGGGTTGGAGGGTGTTTCAGAGCTTGTCATGTGTAATTCTACATGGTCAATATGTTTTATTTATCAGCTGGCCATAATGTATCATTATCATTGTCTTCTGTTTATATCGACCCTTGAGAAAGCGTTGAAGTGAATTTGCTTGCTGATGACCAAGCAATTATCCAAGCAATTATTTTGGGTCCAGTATTGGGTTGACAGTATTAAATTACCCTGCCAGGAAATCATGGTTGCATAAATTCTACTAAATTATACTACATATTATTATTTCTAAAGATTTCAGATATGCCATGTGTGATTTGTTTGTCTTTACTCATCTTCCTCTGTATATACAGTAAGGCTACTTTCACACTCGCATCTTGTGCGGATCCGTCATAGATGGATCTGTTCAGATAATACCACCGTCTGCATCCGGTCAGAACGGATCCATTTGTATTATCCTTTAAGGGATTCTGTCATCAGATTTTACCCCTATAACCTAAAGATATCCTCATGTCCGGACTAAGAAGAAGAATCCTAAGCTGGCCTTATTAAAAGTCACTGAGGCTCTATTTGTCCAAAAAACTGGTTTTTATAACCTGCCAATCACTTACTTAAGGTGCCCAAGGGGAGGTCCGTTAATACAGGGTGCCCGTCCGCACCCCTCGCCGTCCGGTGCCCAGCGCCGCCTTCCGTCTTCATCGCCGCCTTCTACAGCTCAGCGCCGCCCCTGCAATCCTCCCGTCCCTTTGCCAGATTCCGCGCCTGCGCACTAGGCTCGGCCTGATGCGCCCGTGCGGACTCCTGGCAGCGGCTTCATTGAGCGAAGTGCGCATGCGCCGGCGTGATGCGCACTTCGCTCAACCCTAATATGACCTGCAGATTGGCCGAGCCTAGTGCGCAGGCGCGGGATCTGGCAAAGGGACGGGAGGATTGCAGGGGCGGCGCTGAGCTGTAGAAGGCGGCGATGAAGACGGAAGGCGGCGCTGGGCACCGGACGGCGAGGGGTGCGGACAGGCACCCTGTATTAATGGACCTCCCCTTGGGCACCTTAAGTAAGTGATTGGCAGGTTATAAAAACCTGTTTTTTGGACAAATAGAGCCTCAGTGACTTTTAATAAGGCCAGCTTAGGATTCTTCTTCTTAGTCCGGACATGAGGATATCTTTAGGTTATAGGGGTAAAATCTGATGACAGAATCCCTTTAACATAGCCAAGACGGATCCGGATCCGTTCAGATAATACAACCGTCTGCATCCATTCAGAATGGATCCGTTTGTATTATCTTTAATATAGCCAAGACGGATCCGTCTTGAACACCATTGAAAGTCAGTGGAGGACGGATCCGTATTCTATTGTGCCAGATTGTGTCAGTGAAAATGGATCCGTCGTCACAAGCACAAAGACTCTTTTCGGCCTTCATATGAAGGAAATCTAGACCTCGGATATCTTATAACCTTTTATCCCAACCAATCTCCAGAGGTGGTTTTGGCCTTTCAGATGTTAAAAGCTACTATTTGGCCAATCTGATTAGATTACATTCAGAAAATCTGAACCCTTACTCTTGTTAACTAGGCTGTCAGATAGTCAACAACTTATGGGACCCCTCAGAAATAGTCAGATTATGGGAGGCCCGCCTTCTGCTGTTGTTGGTGGTAACACGTTAAACCCTACATATGTGGGGGTGTACAGGGCCTGGAAGAAAGTATCATCTCAATTGGAACTCCCTAGAGGTCCTTCCCCTTTTATGCCTATCCGCTTAATTCCATTTCACCTACATATGGGATACAAAGATGTTTTCAATCTGTGGCCTAGCTTCGGGAATACAGTGGTGGGTGACGTATTGAAGGGCACTATGGTCCCGGAGATACATAAATTGAAGGAATCCTATAACGTACACAAATGGTCGCATTTGCATTACCTACACTTTTGTGAATGACCTTAAGATGATACTGGCTGAAGGTCTTAACAAGAAAGTAATTAACCTGGCTGAATATGAATTTCTCCTTCCTTTGCATCTTTGTATAGCTACTTTTTATGGACTCCCGAAGATGCATAAGGGTACGACACCATTGAGAGGCCGCCGGATAGACTCGGGGATAAACTCTCTCACACAGAACTGTGGCATATACCTTGACCAGGTACTTAGGCAATTTGTTCGGTCCCTACCTGCTTAAACGAGGGACACTATGGATTTCCTCAATAAGATTGAAACACTCAACCTTGATCCTGACTGTATTCTAGCCAGTATTGACGTTGAGTCGCTATATAGTTCCATCCCACATCATAGAGGACTTACAGCAGTGGAGTACTTTTTAAGGACTAGAGATACACACTGTGGGGCAGATAACACCTTTACCTTGAAACTACTGGAGTTCACACTGACCCACAACTTCTTTCTTTTTAACGCACGATTCTATCACCAGCTCAGGGGGACAGCAATGGGGAGCCCATGTGTCCTGACCTATGCTAACCTCTTCCTGGGCTGGTGGGAGAATACATGTGTGTTCCCTGACCAAGCAGTCTGGTGGGCTGAAAACATTATATTCTGGACACGCTATATAGACAACATCTTTTTTCTGGAATGGTGGGCCAGGTGACCTCAGAAAGTTTATTGTTGAACTTAATAATGAGATAGGCTTACGGTTCACATATGAATTAGATCCTAAGACGATTACCTTCCTGGATGTATGGGTGACCAAGGAGGATGACAGACTGGTGACAGATATTTATAGGAAGGCCACCGCCACCAATTCACTGCTGCACTGGGACAGTCATCACCTGACACCCCTTAAACGTGGTATACCGAGAGGTCAATACCTTCAAAGTGCGGAGGAATTGTTTGGATGGTGAGTCTTTCTTTAGCGAGGCTAGGAAACTACAAGATAGATTCAGGGGTAGGGGTTATCCACAGATGGTTTTGAAGTAAGCCTTTAAGAATGCCCAACAACAGAATCAGGCTGATCTCTTGGTTCCGAGGCCAAAGGCTGAAGGCAAACATCATCTCTACATTTGATGCAGCCAATCATCAAGTCATGACGGTACTGAAAAGATATTGGCCTATATTACGCATGGACCCTAACCTGTCTGATGGTCTAACCGATCATCCTAGTGTTACCTATCGTCGTGGGAAGAGTATCAAGGACCGTTTGGTCCATAGCCATTTTATACCTCCTGCGAGGACGGGTACTTGGCTGGACCGTAAACCTATTGGAGTATTTAAATGCGGTTCTTGTAAAGCATGTGATTACATCTCAATGTCTAAGGTCATCAGCTGTTCTGTAACTAAACAGGTTTTTTAGATCAGGGACTTTGCTAACTGTAAAAGTAAAGGTGCAATATACATCTGCCAGTGTACGTGTCCAATGGATTATATAGGGAAAACAGTGAGAGAGGTCAGGAGAAGGATTTGTGAACACGTTAATGACGTAGTAAAAAAGAATGTTGTCTGAGGTTCTCCATTCTTGAACATTTGTCACCATGTGACTGGGATAGGAAGATTCTGCAGAAGGAATGCGAATGGATACATCGGTTCCAGTCCCAGGGTCCCCTTGGGATTAATGAGGGACTGACATTTGCCTGCTTCTTATAATTCCTTTTTTCTAATTCTAAACAGGTGTCTATACCGGACAGTCCCCTATCATGTATTGCCAGGCCTGGTGAAATTTTGAGTGCCCTTAATCTGGCCAGATGCGGGAAGCATCTGAATTTAATAATTATTATGGTCAACGAGCGTGACTGTTCGTTGGATAATATGACAACCTCTTTATATCTCTAGGCTGTCTAATGGTTTTTGGTGAAGGTTTGCTTCATACACCACATTCAATTAGTATATATGTTTTACTTATCCACCATGTGTTTCTTAACCCGTCTCTGTTCGACAGGTATTTTCCTGTCTATCGATTTATTAAATTGATATTGACTTATTTTGCCCTCATTGGGACAATAATGACTAGACACAAGTGTGTGTATATATCCTGGTTCTGCGCAATACTGCGGGGACTCGGCTTATATACCTGGTCGGCTAATTTTCGGATGTGTGCTGTGGAGCGCATTGTGGCGACTTCTACCTTCCCTATGCGTTCCACGATCTCTCATATTGAAATACCAGGTGATCTAAAGTGATCACGTGAGTGTGCTGCTTTGCGTTCCACCGGCCGGAGTCACGTGACCGGAAGTTAGCGCGCGATCGCGCTGTCTTGCGTTCCACTGGCCGGAAGACATGCGCTCTTAGTACATCATGTGATCAGAAGTGATTTATTCGCGTCCATTGACTCATGGCGGCATTTTTGAATATTGGAGCGTATATAAGGGGGCACCTTTTCTAGTTTTAAAAATAGGCTGAAAGAGGAGCCATGGGAACCATCGGATCCTGAGGCAGACAACTGTAAGTTGGGGAATTTATACCCCATTTTGCTTGTCAGACCGTTATGGTTGCTGATTGTTAGCGTCTGTCCTTTGCAGCATGGGCCATTTATGTGGACTGAAGGAATTTATTAACTGTACCTTTGGACCTGTGATGTTAAAGTTATCGCACACAGACTGTGAGTTTCTCTCTATTGTTATGGGAACTGTTGGAGGTGTTTCTAGGATACCATTTCCTCCTATTGTGTATCTTTCTTCCACAGATTTCTGCAATGAACTCCAGCTAGGTCCTGTGACGGTGCTGGTCCGTTGGTCATACTGTCATGTTATGCTTTGCCCGAGTGAATGAGATCTCTAGCCATTGACGATTGGTGCCCTATTCTATCTTATTTGGCATCGTTTTTGCAGTCACGGATACCATATTATCTATGCTGGTATCCATCACCCAAATCCCATTGACCCCCTGATGATCCCATAAAGTGGGGGAAACGCGTCGGGGTTTTTCAAATATTAATTTAATTAAGTGGTGGATCATACATTCAATTACTGGTCTGCGATAACACTATGACTAAAAGTGTGAATGTAATCCACCAATAGGTCCTTTCTTATAGGGTGAGGTGTATTTTGTGTCTTTCATCGTTTTTGTAAGCACCCTTGATTTAGGGTATCACGCATCTTTACACCTTCTTTAAATACCCCATAGGGTCTTGTGAGGGTAGTAACAGCCCAGGTTCGACGACAAGGAGTCCCCACCATTAGGGGTCGTCCCTGGGCTTAGGAATAGACTAGGTAGAGAAAAGGGCAGATTCCCCATTTCCCCCGTTGCTTCCTGGGTGCTTATTACGGATCTTATTTTAGTAGACCTTCATTGATCACTGTCTGTGTGTATATGGAATTTCTATTCCCAGATTTTTTATTGATTTAAATAAAATGCATAAGTTTTAAGGGTTATTTTTTGCTGGAATATAGTTTTTGTTAACTAACCCGGATAGATTTCATTATCTGCTTACTAGCTGGACTAGCAAGTTTATACATAGCAATCTCAACAAGCAGGGCTGCAGTGTAAAGCATAAGGACGGGAGAAGGGTGGATTAAGATCTCACTAGAGTTGAGCGGACACCTGGATGTTCGGGTTCGACGGGTTCAGCCGAACTTCACAAAAAAGTTTGAGTTCGGGACCCGAACTTGAAGTCAATGGGGACCCGAACTTTTGAGCACTAAAATGGCTCTAAAAATGTCATGGAAAGGGCTAGAGGCTGCAAATGCCAGCAAAATGTGGTTAAGAGCATGGCAAGTGCTCTGCAAACAAATATGGATAGGGAAATGCCTTTAAATAGCATAAAATATGTAAAAATAAAAAATAATAATCTTGATCTAGGAGGGCGAGGTCCATATGGAGTAGGAGGGTGAGGAGGCAGTGGATGTAGCGGTGGAGGAGGAGGTAGCCTACACAGGTTTTTGGTTTTAATTTTTTTTTTTTTTTTTTTAATTAGGGTACACCCCAAAACATTGGGAAATACAGGGAGTGCAGAATTATTAGGCAAGTTGTATTTTTGAGGATTAATTTTATTATTGAACAACAACCATGTTCTCAATGAACCCAAAAAACTCATTAATATCAAAGCTGAATATTTTTGGAAGTAGTTTTTAGTTTGTTTTTAGTTTTAGCTATTTTAGGGGGATATCTGTGTGTGCAGGTGACTATTACTGTACATAATTATTAGGCAACTTAACAAAAAACAAATATATACCCATTTCAATTATTTATTTTTACCATTAAAACCAATATAACATCTCAACATTCACAAATATACATTTCTGACATTCAAAAACAAAACAAAAACAAATCAGTGACCAATATAGCCACCTTTCTTTGCAAGGACACTCAAAAGCCTGCCATCAATGGATTCTGTCAGTGTTTTGATCTGTTCACCATCAACATTGCGTGCAGCAGCAACCACAGCCTCCCAGACACTGTTCAGAGAGGTGTACTGTTTTCCCTCCTTGTAAATCTCACATTTGATGATGGACCACAGGTTCTCAATGGGGTTCAGATCAGGTGAACAAGGAGGCCATGTCATTAGATTTTCTTCTTTTATACCCTTTCTTGCCAGCCACATTGTGGAGTACTTGGACGCGTGTGATGGAGCATTGTCCTGCATGAAAATCATGTTTTTCTTACCTTGCAGACTTCTTCCTGTAACACTGCTTGAAGAAGGTGTCTTCCAGAAACTGGCAGTAGGACTGGGAGTTGAGCTTGACTCCATCCTCAACCCAAAAAGGCCCCACAAGCTCATCTTTGATGATACCAGCCCAAACCAGTACTCCACCTCCACCTTGCTGGCGTCTGAGTCGGACTGGAGCTCTCTGCCCTTTGCCAATCCAGCCATCTGGCCCATCAAGACTCACTCTCATTTCATCAGTCCATAAAACCTTAGAAAAATCAGTCTTGAGATATTTCTTGGCCCAGTCTTGACGTTTCAGCTTGTGTGTCTTGTTCAGTGGTGGTCGTCTTTCAGCCTTTCTTACCTTGGCCATGTCTCTGAGTATTGCAAACCTTGTGCTTTTGGGCACTCCAGTGATGTTGCAGCTCTGAAATATGGCCAAACTGATGGCAAGTGGCATCTTGGCAGCTGCACGCTTGACTTTTCTCAGATCATGGGCAGTTATTTTGTGCCTTGGTTTTTCCACACGCTTCTTGCGACCCTGTTGACTATTTTGAATGAAACGCTTGATTGTTCGATGATCACGCTTCAGAAGCTTTGCAATTTTAAGAGTGCTGCATCCCTCTGCAAGATATCTCACTATTTTTGACTTTTCTGAGCCTGTCAAGTCCTTCTTTTGACCCATTTTGCCAAAGGAAAGGAAGTTGCCTAATAATTAGAGTTGAGCGAACACCTGGATGTTCGGGTTCGAGAAGTTCGGCCGAACATCCCGGAAATGTTCGGGTTCGGGATCCGAACCCGATCCGAACTTCGTCCCGAACCCGAACCCCATTGAAGTCAATGGGGACCCGAACTTTTCGGCACTAAAAAGGCTGTAAAACAGCCCAGGAAAGAGCTAGAGGGCTGCAAAAGGCAGCAACATGTAGGTAAATCCCCTGCAAACAAATGTGGATAGGGAAATGAATTAAAATAAAAATTAAATAAATAAAAATTAACCAAAATCAATTGGAGAGAGGTTCCATAGCAGAGAATCTGGCTTCCCGTCACCCACCACTGGAACAGTCCATTCTCAGATATTTAGGCCCCGGCACCCAGGCAGAGGAGAGAGGTCCCGTAACAGAGAATCTGTCTTCATGTCAGCAGAGAATTAGTCTGCATGTCATAGCAGAGAATGAGGCTTCACGTCAGCCACCACTGCAACAGTCCATTGGCATATATTTAGGCCCAGCACCCAGGCAGAGGAGGGAGGTCCCGTAACAGAGAATCTGTCTTCATGTCAGCAGAGAATTAGTCTGCATGTCATAGCAGAGAATGAGGCTTCACGTCAGCCACCACTGCAACAGTCCATTGGCATATATTTAGGCCCAGCACACACACAGGCAGAGGAGAGAGGTCCCGTAACAGACAATCTGGCTTCATGTCAGCAGAGAATTAGTCTGCATGTCATAGCAGAGAATGAGGCTTCACGTCAGCCACCACTGCAACAGTCCATTGGCATATATTTAGGCCCAGCACACACACAGGCAGAGGAGAGAGGTCCCGTAACAGAGAATCTGTCTTCATGTCAGCAGAGAATTAGTCTGCATGTCATAGCAGAGAATGAGGCTTCACGTCAGCCACCACTGCAACAGTCCATTGGCATATATTTAGGCCCAGCACACACACAGGCAGAGGAGAGAGGTCCCGTAACAGAGAATCTGTCTTCATGTCAGCAGAGAATCAGTCTTCATATCATAGCAGAGAATCAGGCTTCACGTCACCCACCACTGTAAGAGTCAATTTTCATAAATTTAGGCCCAGAACCCAGGCAGAGGAGAAAGGTCCCGTAACAGACAATCTGGCTTCATGTCAGCAGAGAATCAGTCTTCATATCATAGCAGAGAATCAGGCTTCACGTCACCCACCACTGTAAGAGTCAATTTTCATAAATTTAGGCCCAGAACCCAGGCAGAGGAGAAAGGTCCCGTAACAGACAATCTGGCTTCATGTCAGCAGAGAATCAGTCTTCATATCATAGCAGAGAATCAGGCTTCACGTCACCCACCACTGTAAGAGTCAATTTTCATAAATTTAGGCCCAGAACCCAGGCAGAGGAGAAAGGTCCCGTAACAGACAATCTGGCTTCATGTCAGCAGAGAATCAGTCTTCATATCATAGCAGAGAATCAGGCTTCACGTCACCCACCACTGTAAGAGTCAATTTTCATAAATTTAGGCCCAGAACCCAGGTAGAGGAGAAAGGTCCCGTAACAGACAATCTGGCTTCATGACAGCAGAGAATCAGTCTGCATGTCATAGCAGAGAATCAGGCTTCACGTCAGCCACCACTGCAACAGTCCATTGTCATAAATTTAGGCCCAGCACCCAGGCAGAGGAGAGAGGTCCCGTAACAGAGGATCTGGCTTCATGTCAGCAGAGAATCAGTCTGCATGTCATAGCAGAGAATGAGGCTTCACGTCAGCCACCACTGCAACAGTCCATTGGCATATATTTAGGCCCAGCACACACACAGGCAGAGGAGAGAGGTCCCGTAACAGAGAATCTGTCTTCATGTCAGCAGAGAATCAGTCTTCATATCATAGCAGAGAATCAGGCTTCACGTCACCCACCACTGTAAGAGTCAATTTTCATAAATTTAGGCCCAGAACCCAGGCAGAGGAGAAAGGTCCCGTAACAGACAATCTGGCTTCATGTCAGCAGAGAATCAGTCTTCATATCATAGCAGAGAATCAGGCTTCACGTCACCCACCACTGTAAGAGTCAATTTTCATAAATTTAGGCCCAGAACCCAGGCAGAGGAGAAAGGTCCCGTAACAGACAATCTGGCTTCATGTCAGCAGAGAATCAGTCTTCATATCATAGCAGAGAATCAGGCTTCACGTCACCCACCACTGTAAGAGTCAATTTTCATAAATTTAGGCCCAGAACCCAGGCAGAGGAGAAAGGTCCCGTAACAGACAATCTGGCTTCATGTCAGCAGAGAATCAGTCTTCATATCATAGCAGAGAATCAGGCTTCACGTCACCCACCACTGTAAGAGTCAATTTTCATAAATTTAGGCCCAGAACCCAGGCAGAGGAGAAAGGTCCCGTAACAGACAATCTGGCTTCATGTCAGCAGAGAATCAGTCTTCATATCATAGCAGAGAATCAGGCTTCACGTCACCCACCACTGTAAGAGTCAATTTTCATAAATTTAGGCCCAGAACCCAGGCAGAGGAGAAAGGTCCCGTAACAGACAATCTGGCTTCATGTCAGCAGAGAATCAGTCTTCATATCATAGCAGAGAATCAGGCTTCACGTCACCCACCACTGTAAGAGTCAATTTTCATAAATTTAGGCCCAGAACCCAGGCAGAGGAGAAAGGTCCCGTAACAGACAATCTGGCTTCATGTCAGCAGAGAATCAGTCTTCATATCATAGCAGAGAATCAGGCTTCACGTCACCCACCACTGTAAGAGTCAATTTTCATAAATTTAGGCCCAGAACCCAGGCAGAGGAGAAAGGTCCCGTAACAGACAATCTGGCTTCATGTCAGCAGAGAATTAGTCTGCATGTCATAGCAGAGAATCAGGCTTCATGTCAGCCACCACTGCAACAGTCCATTGGCATATATTTAGGCCTAGCACACAGGCAGAGGAGAGGTTCATTCAACTTTGGGTAGCATCGCAATATAATGGTAAAATGAAAATAAAAATAGGATTGAATGAGGAAGTGCCCTGGAGTCCAATAATATATGGTTATGGGGAGGTAGTTAATGTCTAATCTGGACAAGGGACGGACAGGTCCTGTGGGATCCATGCCTGGTTCATTTTTATGAACGTCAGCTTGTCCACATTGGCTGTAGACAGGCGGCTGCGTTTGTCTGTAATGACGCCCCCTGCCGTGCTGAATACACGTTCAGACAAAACGCTGGCTGCCGGGCAGGCCAGCACCTCCAAGGCATAAAAGGCTAGCTCTGGCCACGTGGACAATTTAGAGACCCAGAAGTTGAATGGGGCCGAACCATCAGTCAGTACGTGGAGGGGTGTGCACACGTACTGTTCCACCATGTTAGTGAAATGTTGCCTCCTGCTAACACGTTGCGTATCAGGTGGTGGTGCAGTTAGCTGTGGCGTGTTGACAAAAGTTTTCCACATCTCTGCCATGCTAACCCTGCCCTCAGAGGAGCTGGCCGTGACACAGCTGCCTTGGCGACCTCTTGCTCCTCCTCTGCCTTGGCCTTGGGCTTCCACTTGTTCCCCTGTGACATTTGGGAATGCTCTCAGTAGCGCGTCTACCAACGTGCGCTTGTACTCGCGCATCTTCCTATCACGCTCCAGTGCAGGAAGTAAGGTGGGCACATTGTCTTTGTAGCGTGGATCCAGCAGGGTGGCAACCCAGTAGTCCGCACAGGTTAAAATGTGGGCAACTCTGCTGTCGTTGCGCAGGCACTGCAGCATGTAGTCGCTCATGTGTGCCAGGCTGCCCAGGGGTAAGGACAAGCTGTCCTCTGTGGGAGGCGTATCGTCATCGTCCTGCCTTTCCCCCCAGCCACGCACCAGTGATGGACCCGAGCTGCGTTGGGTGCCACCCCGCTGTGACCATGCTTCATCCTCATCCTCCTCCACCTCCTCCTCATCCTCGTCCTCCTCGTCCTCCAGTAGTGGGCCCTGGCTGGCCACATTTGTACCTGGCCTCTGCTGTTGCAAAAAACCTCCCTCTGAGTCACTTCGAAGAGACTGGCCTGAAAGTGCTAAAAATGACCCCTCTTCCTCATCCTCCTCCTCCTCCTCCTGGGCCACCTCCTGTTCCATCATCGCCCTAAGTGTTTTCTCAAGGAGACATAGAAGTGGTATTGTAACGCTGATAACGGTGTCATCGCCACTGGCCATGTTGGTGGAGTACTCGAAACAGCGCAACAGGGCACACAGGTCTCGCATGGAGGCCCAGTCATTGGTGGTGAAGTGGTGCTGTTCTGTAGTGCGACTGACCCGTGCGTGCTGCAGCTGAAACTCCACTATGGCCTGCTGCTGCTCGCACAGTCTGTCCAGCATGTGCAAGGTGGAGTTCCACCTGGTGGGCACGTCGCATATGAGGCGGTGAGCGGGAAGGCCGAAGTTACGCTGTAGCGCAGACAGGCGAGCAGCGGCAGGATGTGAACGCCGGAAGCGCGAACAGACGGCCCGCACTTTATGCAGCAGCTCTGACATGTCGGGGTAGTTGTGAATGAACTTCTGCACCACCAAATTCAGCACATGCGCCAAGCAAGGGATGTGCGTCAAATTGGCTAGTCCCAGAGCTGCAACGAGATTTCGCCCATTATCACACACCACCAGGCCGGGCTTGAGGCTCACCGGCAGCAACCACTCGTCGGTCTGTTGTTCTATACCCCGCCACAACTCCTGTGCGGTGTGGGGCCTGTCCCCCAAACATATGAGTTTCAGAATGGCCTGCTGACGTTTACCCCGGGCTGTGCTGAAGTTGGTGGTGAAG
Source organism: Bufo gargarizans (assembly GCF_014858855.1). Classification (NCBI taxonomy): domain Eukaryota; kingdom Metazoa; phylum Chordata; class Amphibia; order Anura; family Bufonidae; genus Bufo; species Bufo gargarizans. The sequence continues at coordinate 611,619,773 of NC_058081.1, forward strand.
GTGTGTGGCTGACTGGATGAGCAGGTGGAAGAAGAGGAGGAGGAAGCCGAGAAGGAGGAGGTGGCAACAGGAGGCAAAGAATGTTGCCCTGCGATCCTTGGCGGCGGAAGGACGTGCGCCAAACAGCTCTCCGCCTGGGGCCCAGCTGCCACTACATTTACCCAGTGTGCAGTTAGGGAGATATAGCGTCCCTGGCCGTGCTTACTGGTCCACGTATCTGTGGTTAGGTGGACCTTGCCACAGATGGCGTTGCGCAGTGCACACTTGATTTTATCGGATACTTGGTTGTGCAGGGAAGGCACGGCTCTCTTGGAGAAGTAGTGCCGGCTAGGAACAACATACTGTGGGACAGCAAGCGACATGAGCTGTTTGAAGCTGTCTGTGTCCACCAGCCTAAATGACAGCATTTCATAGGCCAGTAGTTTAGAAATGCTGGCATTCAGGGCCAGGGATCGAGGGTGGCTAGGTGGGAATTTACGCTTTCTATCAAATGTTTGTGAGATGGAGAGCTGAACGCTGGCGTGTGACATGGTTGAGACGCTTGGTGACGGAGGTGGTGGTGGTGGTGTTGGTGGTACATCCCCTGTTTGCTGGGCGGCAGGTGCCAACGTTCCTCCAGAGGCGGAGGAAGAGGCCGAGGCGGCAGCAGCAGAATAGGCCGAGGCGGCAGCAGCAGAAGAGGTAGCAGGGGGAGCCTGAGTGACTTCCTTGGTTTTAAGGTGTTTACTCCACTGCAGTTCATGCTTTGCATGCAGGTGCCTGGTCATGCAGGTTGTGCTCAGGTTCAGAACGTTAATGCCTCGCTTCAGGCTCTGATGGCACAGCGTGCAAACCACTCGGGTCTTGTCGTCAGCACATTGTTTGAAGAAGTGCCATGCCAGGGAACTCCTTGAAGCTGCCTTTGGGGTGCTCGGTCCCAGATGGCGGCGGTCAGTAGCAGGCGGAGTCTCTTGGCGGCGGGTGTTCTGCTTTTGCCCACTGCTCCCTCTTTTGCTACGCTGTTGGCTCGGTCTCACCACTGCCTCTTCCTCCGAACTGTGAAAGTCAGTGGCACGACCTTCATTCCATGTGGGGTCTAGGACCTCATCGTCCCCTGCATCGTCTTCCACCCAGTCTTGATCCCTGACCTCCTGTTCAGTCTGCACACTGCAGAAAGACGCAGCAGTTGGCACCTGTGTTTCGTCATCATCAGAGACATGCTGAGGTGGTATTCCCATGTCCTCATCATCAGGAAACATAAGTGGTTGTGCGTCAGTGCATTCTATGTCTTTCACCGCTGGGGAAGGGCTAGGTGGATGCCCTTGGGAAACCCTGCCAGCGGAGTCTTCAAACAGCATAAGAGACTGCTGCATAACTTGAGGCTGAGACAGTTTCCCTGGTATGCATGGGGGTGATGTGACAGACTGATGGGGTTGGTTTTCAGGCGCCATCTGTGCGCTTTCTGCAGAAGACTGGGTGGGAGATAATGTGAACGTGCTGGATCCACTGTCGGCCACCCAATTGACTAATGCCTGTACCTGCTCAGGCCTTACCATCCTTAGAACGGCATTGGGCCCCACCATATATCGCTGTAAATTCTGGCGGCTACTGGGACCTGAGGTAGTTGGTACACTAGGACGTGTGGATGTGGCAGAACGGCCACGTCCTCTCCCAGCACCAGAGGGTCCACTAACACCACCACGACCATGTCCACGTCCGCGTCCCTTACTAGATGTTTTTCTCATTGTTATGGTTCACCACAACAACAAATATATTATTTGGCCCAATGTATTGTATTCAAATTCAGCGGGATATAAATTTGAGGCCTAGTATTTAGGCGCTGGGTGACCGGTATGGATTTAGTGACAGAATTAGACTTGGAAATGCACAGAAGCGTGTGTGTGTGAAGTTATTCTGAATGACCCAATGTGCACCTTGAATATTATATACCCTTTTAGGGATAGATTTCAAATAGCTCTGATATAGCAGAAACCACTAAATTATGAAATTGCTAAATTGGAAATTGTATTTCAACCCAGAACAAAAAATGTGCTTTGACGGACACTAAATAACTTTCCCAGCCACAACAGGACAGCGTTAACGAGAGATTTAGCAGGATATAAATTTGAGGCCTAGTATTTAGGCGCTGGGTGACCGGTATGGATTTAGTGACAGAATTAGACTTGGAAATGCACAGAAGCGTGTGTGTGTGAAGTTATTCTGAATGACCCAATGTGCACCTTGAATATTATATACCCTTTTAGGGATAGATTTCAAATAGCTCTGATATAGCAGAAACCACTAAATTATGAAATTGCTAAATTGGGAATTGTACTTCAACCCAGAACAAAAAATGTGCTTTGACGGACACTAAATATCTTGCCCAGCAACAACAGTACAGCGGTGGGTAACGAGAGATTTAGAGGGATTTAAATTTGAGGCCTAGTATTTAGGCGCTGGGTGACAGGTATGGGTTTAGTGACAGAATTAGACTTGGAAATACACAGTAGCGGGTGTGTGTGAAGTTATTCTGAATGACCCAATGTGCACCTTCAATATTATATACCCTTTTAGGGATAGATTTCAAATAGCTCTGATATAGCAGAAACCACTAAATTATGAAATTGCTAAATTGGGAATTGTACTTCAACCCAGAACAAAAAATGTGCTTTGACGGACACTAAATATCTTGCCCAGCAACAACAGTACAGCGGTGGGTAACGAGAGATTTAGAGGGATTTAAATTTGAGGCCTAGTATTTAGGCGCTGGGTGACAGGTATGGGTTTAGTGACAGAATTAGACTTGGAAATGCACAGAAGCGTGTGTGTGAAGTTATTCTGAATGACCCTATGTGCACCTTCAATATTATATACCCTTTTAGGGATAGATTTCAAATAGCTCTGATATAGCAGAAACCACTAAATTATGAAATTGCTAAATTGGGAATTGTACTTCAACCCAGAACAAAAAATGTGCTTTGACGGACACTAAATATCTTGCCCAGCAACAACAGTACAGCGGTGGGTAACGAGAGATTTAGAGGGATTTAAATTTGAGGCCTAGTATTTAGGCGCTGGGTCACCGGTATGGATTTAGTGACAGAATTAGACTTGGAAATGCACAGAAGCGTGTGTGTGAAGTTATTCTGAATGACCCTATGTGCACCTTCAATATTATATACCCTTTTAGGGATAGATTTCAAATAGCTCTGATATAGCAGAAACCACTAAATTATGAAATTGCTAAATTGGGAATTGTACTTCAACCCAGAACAAAAAATGTGCTTTGACGGACACTAAATATCTTGCCCAGCAACAACAGTACAGCGGTGGGTAACGAGAGATTTAGAGGGATTTAAATTTGAGGCCTAGTATTTAGGCGCTGGGTCACCGGTATGGATTTAGTGACAGAATTAGACTTGGAAATGCACAGAAGCGTGTGTGTGAAGTTATTCTGAATGACCCTATGTGCACCTTCAATATTATATACCCTTTTAGGGATAGATTTCAAATAGCTCTGATATAGCAGAAACCACTAAATTATGAAATTGCTAAATTGGGAATTGTACTTCAACCCAGAACAAAAAATGTGCTTTGACGGACACTAAATATCTTGCCCAGCAACAACAGTACAGCGGTGGGTAACGAGAGATTTAGAGGGATTTAAATTTGAGGCCTAGTATTTAGGCGCTGGGTCACCGGTATGGATTTAGTGACAGAATTAGACTTGGAAATGCACAGAAGCGTGTGTGTGAAGTTATTCTGAATGACCCTATGTGCACCTTCAATATTATATACCCTTTTAGGGATAGATTTCAAATAGCTCTGATATAGCAGAAACCACTAAATTATGAAATTGCTAAATTGGGAATTGTACTTCAACCCAGAACAAAAAATGTGCTTTGACGGACACTAAATATCTTGCCCAGCAACAACAGTACAGCGGTGGGTAACGAGAGATTTAGAGGGATTTAAATTTGAGGCCTAGTATTTAGGCGCTGGGTCACCGGTATGGATTTAGTGACAGAATTAGACTTGGAAATGCACAGAAGCGTGTGTGTGAAGTTATTCTGAATGACCCTATGTGCACCTTCAATATTATATACCCTTTTAGGGATAGATTTCAAATAGCTCTGATATAGCAGAAACCACTAAATTATGAAATTGCTAAATTGGGAATTGTACTTCAACCCAGAACAAAAAATGTGCTTTGACGGACACTAAATATCTTGCCCAGCAACAACAGTACAGCGGTGGGTAACGAGAGATTTAGAGGGATTTAAATTTGAGGCCTAGTATTTAGGCGCTGGGTGACAGGTATGGGTTTAGTGACAGAATTAGACTTGGAAATACACAGTAGCGGGTGTGTGTGAAGTTATTCTGAATGACCCAATGTGCACCTTCAATATTATATACCCTTTTTGGGATAGATTTCAAATAGCTCTGATATAGCAGGAACCACTAAATTATGAAATTGCTAAATTGGGAATTGTATTTCAACCCAGAACAAGAAATGTGCTTGAACGGACACTAAATAACTCGCCCAGCTACAGCACTAGGGACAGATTTAGCTGGATATAAATTTGAGGCCTAGTATTTAGGCGCTGGGTGACCGGTATGGATTTAGTGACAGAATTAGACTGGGATATGGCCAAAAAATAAACAGACTATTGCTGGTTAAATGCACTTGGTGTGACAGCTTCACCCTGATGTAGGCTTTAGCCAAAAAACAACCACACCATTGAGGGTTAAATGCACTTGGTGACAGGCGCAGCTTGCCCCTGATTTTGTATATGGCCAAAAAATGAACAGACTATTGCTGGTTAAATGCACTTGGTGTGACAGCTTCACCCTGATGTAGGCTTTAGCCAAAAAACAACCACACCATTGAGGGTTAAATGCACTTGGTGACAGGCGCAGCTTGCCCCTGATTTTGTATATGGCCAAAAAATGAACAGACTATTGCTGGTTAAATGCACTTGGTGTCACAGCTTCACCCTGATGTAGGCTTTAGCCAAAAAACAACCACACCATTGAGGGTTAAATGCACTTGGTGACAGGCGCAGCTTGCCCCTGATTTTGTATATGGCCAAAAAATGAACAGACTATTGCTGGATAAATGCACTTGGTGTGACAGCTTCACCCTGATGTAGGCTTTAGCCAAAAAACAACCACACCATTGAGGGTTAAATGCACTTGGTCGCAGCTTGTGCTGGCGCACCACAAGACACAAAATGGCCGCCGATCACCCCAGAAAAATGAGACTGACAAACGGTCTGTGCAGCCTAAAAACAGTGAGCAATTGAGGATCAGCAGCTCAATGATCCACAGCTGCAGATCGATCAGTTAATCAAGTCCTTTGGAGGAGTTAATCTGCCTAATCTCGCCCTACTGTCGCAGCCGCAACCTCTCCCTACGCTAATCAGAGCAGAGTGACGGGCGGCGCTATGTGACTCCAGCTTAAATAGAGGCTGGGTCACATGGTGCTCTGGCCAATCACAGCCATGCCAATAGTAGGCATGGCTGTGATGGCCTCTTGGGGCAAGTAGTATGACGCTTGTTGATTGGCTGCTTTGCAGCCTTTCAAAAAGCGCCAAGAAAGCGTCACAAAAGCGCGAAGAAAGCGACGAACACCGAACCCGAACCCGGACTTTTACGAAAATGTCCGGGTTCGGGTCCGTGTCACGGACACCCCAAAATTCGGTACGAACCCGAACTATACAGTTCGAGTTCGCTCATCCCTACTAATAATTATGCACACCTGATATAGGGTGTTGATGTCATTAGACCACACCCCTTCTCATTACAGAGATGCACATCACCTAATATGCTTAATTGGTAGTAGGCTTTCGAGCCTATACAGCTTGGAGTAAGACAACATGCATAAAGAGGATGATGTGGTCAAAATACTCATTTGCCTAATAATTCTGCACGTAGTGTATAACCTGTGATAACCCCCTCCAGCCGTGCTAAACAAATGTTCAGACATACACTGGATGCAGGGCAGGTCAGCACCTCCAAGGGCAAGCTCAGGCCATGTGCCCAATTTGGAGACCCAGAAGTTGCAGGGGGCAGACCCGTCATTCAGTACATGTAGGCGTGTGCACACATACTGCCCCATCATGTCGCATGTCCCCGTGATGTTCACAATCCAACTTTCGATGATCTTTTCTGCGCCTACCATGTTAATCGCGGTTAGCGGCGAATCAGGGTTCGACGCCGGAGAGGGAGCGTGAGAAAGAGAGACCTCATCCAAGGGAGATCATGGATGAAATTTTATTGTGATCAAGCGGAAATGTGGGAGAAGCTATTAAAACAGAAGATTGAAGGAAAGGAGGGGGCGCACGGCAATTACCCACTCCCGACTCGGGGAGGTAGTGACGATATATAACAATACAGGACTCTTAAGATGCCCTGTTATTGGAATGATTAAAGGGGTATTATCATCTTAATGATCACTGTTAAATCTGTTAATGATTTAACAGTGATCATTTTTCTAAATATATTTTATTAACAAATCCCCACCCCTTAGAAAAAATAAACCTATACTTACCTGACTGTTGTCTTCCGTCCCCCTTGGTTACGGCCACCGCTCTTCTCAGGAATCGCGGTGGCCGCGCGTGCGCAGACGACTTTTGTTTTCTTCTCCCGGCCGGCCGCGCGCTGTACTGAACGCGCACGCCGAGTCCGCGCTTGCGCCCTGGTGACTTCTTCCTGGCAAGTATACTATACTGGCCAGGAAGAAGTCACCAGGGCGCATGCGCGGACTCGGCATGCGCGTTCAGTACAGCGCGCGGCCCGGCCCGGGAGAAGACATCAATGGAGATGGAGCCCGCCCCCTGCCGAAAACAGGAAATGGACGGCGCACCGGGACCAGGTAAGTATGAAACACTGTGTTGAGAAAACCCCTTTAATAAAAAAATTATAGAGAATGTCACTGGGGTATTTAGGATTTGGAAACGTTAGACAGGAGAGGCCCTGCTGCCGCTTTGTTGACTCTAGATAATTTCTGCCTGATCGTAGGTCCCCGTGACGTCCGCGATCCATTTGGATATCTTCTCTATCAACTTTCGATGTTCTTTTCTGAGCCTACTATGTTGATCACGGTTATCGGCAAATCAGGGTTCCACTCCGGAGAGGGAGCGTGAGTAAGGGAGACCTCATCCAAGGGAGGTACATGGCTGCAATGGGATGGAGCGGAAATGTGGGACAAGTTATTAAAGCAGAAGGATCAAATGAAAGGGCCAATTTTAGAAATTTAAGTCCCTGTCACCTATGCAGAGCAGGGGTTTTTCATCGCCAGAAATGGGTTAATGTCACCCACCAATGGAACAGATTATTTTGTAAAATTTCGGTCCCTGCAGAGCAGCGGTTTATTCACGGCAAAAATTTCTAAATGTCACCCAAGAATGTAACAGAAAAATTTGTGAAATTTATTAACCTGTCTACTATGTAGAGCAGGGGTTTATCACAGCCAAAAATTGGGGAATTTCACCGGAAAATGTAACAGACAAATTAGTGATTATTTTTTTACCTGTCTACTAGGTATAGCAGTGGTATATCACACCCAAAAATTTGTGAATTTTACCGAAAAATGTAACAGACAAATTAGTGATATTTTTTTTTTGTACCTGTCTACTAGGTATAGCAGTGGTATATCACACCCAAAAAATTGTGAATTTCCACCGAGAATGTAGCAAATTAGTGAATTTTTTTATACCTGTCTACTAGGTAGAGCAGTGGTATATCACACCCAAAAATTGGTGAATTTTACCCAAAAATGTAACAGACAAATTAGTGAATTTTTTTTACCTGTCTGCTAGGTATAGCAGTGGTATATCACACCCAAAAATTGGTGAATTTCACCCAAAAATGTAACAGGCAAATTAGTGAAATGACATAAAATAAATAAAATAAAATACGTACAAAAAAAACAAAAACTTGATTTATGAGGTGGAGTTCCATATGGAGTTTGAGGAGGCTGTGGACGTAGCGGTGTAGGTGGAAGCGGCGGTGGAGGAGGACAAGATAGCCAACACTGGTTTTTGTTTTTAATTTTATTTTTTAATTAGGGTACACTCCAAAAGAGTGTGAAATATCCAAAATACAAGAATGAGCAATTGCGCTGCAGTATAACAATAGCTGGTTAGTGCCAGTATACATGTCTATTCTGCACAAGGTATGGACAAGTCCTGTTGGATCCATGCCTGGTTTATTTTAATGAACGTGAGCTTGTCCACATTGGCTGTGGACAGGCGGCTGCGCTTGTCTGTGATGACGCCCCCTGCCGTACTAAACACACGTTCAGATAATACACTGGCTGCAGGGCAGGCCAGCACCTCCAAGGCGTAAAGGGCAAGCTCAGGCCATGTGCCCAATTTGGAGACCCAGAAGTTGAAGAGGGCAGACCCGTCATTCAGTACATGTAGGCGTGTGCACACATAATGCTCCAACATGTTGCTGAAATGCTGCCTCCTGCTAAGACGTTCCATATCAACTGGTGGTGCTGGTTGTTGTGGCGTGCTGACAAAGCTTTTCCACATTTCGCCCATGCTAACCCTGCCTTCTGAGGTGCTGGCAGTGCCCCATCTGCGTTGGCGACCTCTTTCTCCTCCTCTGCCTTCACCTTGTGCTTCCACTGTGCCCCCGCTGTCAGGTGGGAATGCCACCAGCAGCGCGTCTACCAGCGTGCGCTTGTACTCGCACATCTTACGATCACGCTCCAGTGAGGGAATTAAGGATGGTACGTTGTACTTGTAACAGGGATCCAGCAGCGTGGCCACCCAGTAATCAGCACAAGTTAGAATGTGGGCAACTTGGCGGTCGTTGCAGAGACACTGCAGCATGTAATCGCTCATGTGTGCCAGGCTGCCCAGAGGCAACGAAAAGCTGTCCTCTGTGGGAGGTGTATCGTCTGTGTCCTCTGTATCCCCCCAGCCACGCACGAGTGATGGCCATGAGCTGGTTTAGGTGCCTCCATGCTGTGAACATGGTTCCTCCTCCTCCATCTCCTCCTCCTCTGTGCCTTGGCTGGAAATTGTGTACCTGGCGTTTGTGGGTGCAGGAACCCACCCTCGTGAATCGCCACTTGTGAATCACTGGCCGGAAACCCTATGAAATGATCCCTCTTCCTCTTCCTGTGCCACATCCTCTTCCATCATCGCCAGCAGCAATTTTTCAAAAAGGCATAGAAGTGGGATAGTAACGCTGAGAACAGCGTTATCGGCACTGGCCATGTTGGTGGAGTACTCGAAACAGCGCAAAAAGGAACACAGGTCTCGCATGGAGGCCCAGTCATTGGTGGTGAAGTGGTGCTGTTCCGCAGAGCGACTCACCCAAGTGCCCGCAGCCTGCCCCCTGAAAGAGAAGATTCATACTTACTTGCTCCACATGCTCCGGTCCTCAATGCTGTCACCGTTGTCAAAATACTGTCCCAGCAGCACCAAATACCACAGTGCAGCACAATGTATATTCCAAAACCTGTCCCTCTGTGGTGGCCATCAATAGCTGCCATTTTCTGCCCTCCTCCTCCTCCTGCCATTGTCTCTGATTACGAAATGGGGCATGGGGATGTGGGCCACAGCAGTTGAATTCTAGAGGACATGAGCAGTTGCTGGGCCGGTGCATGAGTATCTGATTCTCACAGCTTTAAAGGGAAACTGTCATCCACTTTATGCTGCCCGTACTAACTGCAGCATAAAGTAGAGACAGGTGAGATGATTTCAGGGGTCTGTCATTTAAAAGTTAAAAGTAAGTGGTTGCCAAGAACTGACATCACAATCATTGCAGACTGAGCCTGGAAAAGAGTCACGGCCACCTGAGAAGAGTCATGGTTATTCATGAATTCCTGCCCACCTGCTGATGACTGACTGTGTCTTCTACCTAGTCATCTCCCTTTCTGTCTAGGAGAGAACTGTCAATCATCAGCAGATGGGGGAAAGCAGGAGATTATGAAAAACCAGGACTCTTCTCAAGTAGATTTGACTCTTTTCAAGGCCTGTGCTGCAATGATTATGATGCTGGTTCTCAGCAACCACTTACTTTTAGCTCATGAGTGACACACCGCTGAAGTCAGCATTTCTGTCAGTATTTTATGCTGCCCTCAGTGAGGTCAGCATAAAATTAATGACAGGTTCCCTTTACTTACAGCCGAGAAGGCGCGTGTCCTGACTATGGAATGCACCTACTGTGAGCTCCCGCCACGAAACCAAAAGCAAGCGTTCCTCGCGCACCAGACGGCCCTACCGGAGCCTCAATGGTCCGGACAAGAAAGGGCTCCACGGCCGGCCATCAACACCGGCATCAGACATCGGACGCGGCAGCATTCAATACTTCTTTGCCCCCGGAGGGGCAGACGGTAACAGGCCGCAACCCCCACACGGCAGCCTTCTCCCCCATGGTGCACAAAATAAGTGCCTGCGATACCATACTGCAGGGCTTGAGATCAGCGGAGGAGGAACAGAGGGGACCATCACTGGCCTCAGAGGTCCTTTCCTTCACTCAAACTAACATGCGGCGGCCACCATCTTGTGCACAAGTCATAGAGCCCCAGTCTTCTAAGCAGCAGCGCATAGAGCAGTCTCCCCCAGATGTAACTGCAGCACCCTTTCCTCAAGATGAGATGACTTGGGACTGGAGAGAACATGTAAAACAACTACCGACCAGGCAAGAAATGGAGCAATTTAAAGTGTGCATGCAGACAACCTATAAGCACGAGTTACACACAATATCTAGCCATTTACAAATCATTGAAGAAAGAGTAGACGCAGTGGCATCCCACCAGGACGAAATAACATCCAGAATAGATGATCTAGACTAGAGAATAAAGGAGACACCAGAGATAATAATGTTTCATTTGGTGTTCTTTCTTACAAGGAGAACGGAGCCGGGGAGAGTTGTGGCTGGAGGACCCCGAGTTTCTCGGGGTCCGTCCACCACCAGACGCAGCTCCCCGCCTCGCGCATGCACGGCCACCGCTCCCATTCATTTCTATGGGGCCAACGGAAATAGCCGAGCCAGTGCTCAGCTATTTTCAGCGGCTCCACAGAAATGAATGGAGGGCGGCTGCGCATGCGCAGTGCGCCCTCCTCAAGTTTCTTCGCTCCATTCTGCTTGTAGGTGCGGGTCCCAGCGGTGGGACCTGCACCTATCAGACAATGGGGGCATATCCTAGCGATAGGCCCCCATTGTCTATGATGGGATAACCCCTTTAAGGGAAAGAAAAGCCCTGGTCCGGACAGATTTACGGCTACCCTTTTTAAGCAATACTGTGAATTACTTCTACTCTTCCTCACTAAAGTTTTTAATAGTATATCTCCAAAGTGTCCCTTCCCTAAACAATCCCTCGAAGCCCACATAGTGGTCATACCCAAGCCTAACAAAGATATCATTATATGTAGTGAATTGTGATATCAAGATCTTCTCAAAAATTCTGGCAAACAGACTAAGCAAATTCTCCCTGGAATTATTAATAAAGATCAGGTGGGATTTGTTCCGGGAAGAGAAGCGAAGGACAACACTATCCGCACCTTTACTCTGATTTCACAGGTCCAGAAAAAACAGACCCCCCATGTACCTGAAGTCAGTGGATGCTGAAAAAGCATTCGACAGGGTACACTTGCAGTTTATGTTGGCAGCATTAAAACAAATTGGCCTGGTTGGAAGATATGTAGAGATGGTGTCAACTCTGTATACCCACCCCTCAGCGCGTGTTCGAACCAACGGGATTCTGGCTCCTTCGTTCGAGATCCATAACAGCACACGGCAGGGTTTCTCTATGTTTTGACAATGGAACATTTAGCAAAGGCAATTAGGAACAATCCTGATATTAAAGGCGTAGGGACCCGTAATAGGCAGCATGTAGGGACGCGTAATAGGCGGCATAAGCTTGTGCTTTATGCAGATGATCTTCTTCTTTACGTGACTTCCCCTCGCATCTCTTTACAGTCCTTACTTCAGGAATTCGACAGGTTCAGTCACCTTAGCAACTTTAAGGTGAACCTTCTAAGACTGAGCTATTAAACATCTCCCTTTCCCAAATAGAGGTATCAGCTATCCAAAATAATTTCTCTTTCAAATGGAAAGATCAAAGCCTAACATACTGTACCTGGCATTCAAATTCCCATGCAACTACACTTATTATTCCCCTTGAATTACTTGCCACTGCAGAGGAGAACTCTTGAAGACCTACGGCTGTATAAGCTGAAACACCTTTCTTGGTTTGGTCGCATGAACACTGTCAAATGGATATCCTTCAGAGGTTTTTATATCTCTTCCAAACTATACCAATTCATTGTCCGAGGAAGTATTTTGTAGAAATTCAATCAGCTCCCACTAGGTTCATCTGGCACACCAGTAAACCTAGGTTAAATAAGAAGGTCCTGCGGTGCTCACCAGAATTTTAGATTGGATGCACAAAGGAAGGTTCAAAGAAGTTGTGAGTCACCTTGGAGCAGTCTCTGTCACCTCTTTCCCTCAAAGCTGTACCCTGGATCACTTTGGTAGATAGACCACCTAGAGAGGACTGGCCATATCTTGTAAGACATGCCCTGGCAGTTTGGGATGACTGGATCGCCAAATCACAGATCTTGTTTAGACCTGGACCCATGACTTCATTACATGAAAATCCAGCATTTACCCTGGAATTGGTCCCCTCATCCTTTCTCATTAAAACTGTACATAACGGTTTCCTGAGAATAAGAGATGTCCTGACTTTAGGGAAATTTACCTCATTTGAAGCCTTACGCCAGAGCACTACCTTTAGTATGACTTCTTGGCTGGGGTATGCCCAGATAAATTCCTTTTTAGAGCTACATTCTACAACAAGATGACGGACCCACTGACAGATTTTGATATAGTTTACCTACAATCAGGAGATGGCAGAGGCATCTTGTCTACATTGTATGGGGTGCTTTTAGACCTCTACAGTAGGGCTAGGGCCCCATTCTTTGATAAATTGGAATCTGATTTACAGGTCCAGTTCACAGAGGAGGAGGTGAGGAAGATGTGTACGTTCTCCCATGGAATATCGCTGGCGAAGCAGGTCAAAGAAAAGAATTACAAAATTCTCTCTAGATGGTACTACTGTCCAACCACGCTACATCATATGTTTCCCTCAGTTTCAGAGCTGTACTGGAAATGTGAGCATTGGGGTTCCCCATTACACATATGGTGGAGCTGTCCAGCAATCCGCTCGTTCTGGGACCAAATCTCGCAGATATACGCTAAGTATTCTGGCAAGACGATACTTAACACTCCCCAAATAACTGTGCTATCTCTCATTCCTGGCTCCCTGGCCCAGGTGAAGAAAGGGGTCCTAAGACATTTCCTGTCGGCTGCGCGGATGGTAATCCCCAGACATTAGAAGTCCAGGTCCACACCCACAGTGTGTGAGTGGACCAAGGAGCTAAGATACATTCTACGCATGGAAGAGCTGATAGCAGATCAACAGGAAAGATCAGAGATATTTATGAGTAGATGTTATTCTTTACTCACTTTCCTAGATTCTCCAGGATTTAGAAGCTTGAAGTGACCTTTTTGGCATCCTAAGCTTGGCCTGTCCTCTAATCTCGCCAATCATAACTTCCCCTCCCGTTTCCCTTCTTTATTCCTTTTTCTCGTTTCCTTTCTCTATCTCTTTCCACATTTTTACCTGTTTTATGTCAATTAATGGCTCAATAATTTGAGTTTCAATACAGAAATAATAATGCAAGGAACATAGAAAGCAGAAGACAGCTTTTATTCATTTTCACTACTTTTTCTGATAATGTGCTACACCCATAAATGTTTGACTTAACATATATAGTCACATAGATACATGTATGTATGCAATATAAATAATTCAGATTTGTGCCTTCATCTGTAACATTTTAACTTGGATCCTGTGTGATCCTATGATTGGATTGTTCACGTAATAGATGGCCATTCTATGTTATATTGTTATAACCTGAAAATCTTAAAAGGTTTCTACCATCAGATTTTGCCATATGTAGCGACTGACACTAGCGATGTGCTAGTGTCAGCAGTACATAACAGTCTTCTTTGTTCACTTCTGTCTGTGGCAGTTCACCTAAAAACGTACTTTTATCCATATGCTAATGAGCCTCTAGGTGCTATGTCGGCGTCGATTCAGCACCTAGAGGCTCCGTCTACTGACCATTTTCGCCGCCCATGTACTTCTTCTAGCGCGCTTCTCTTGATTGACGTCCGATTTGCCTGCATCTGTCTAAATCCTGGGCCGTGCGCTTCTGTATTCGGCGCAGGCGCAGTGAGTGAATGCCGCACTCCTGGTGCCGGGTTCCTCACTGTAACGTAATTGGCGCAGGTGCAGTGAGGAAGTCGGTGGGCTAGAAGAACTACATGGGCGGCGAAAATAGTCAGTAGACGGAGCCTCTAGGTGCTGAATCGACGCCCACATAGCACCTAGAGGCTCATTAGCATATGGATAAAAGTATGTTTTTTAGGTGAACGGCCACAGACAGAAGTGAACAAAGACGACGAGAGCTTATTATGTACCCAGACGGTGGTAGAGAGGAAGGCTTGGGCAACCCCCTGGGCATCGGCCCACCAGAAAATTTCCCTGTAGAGGTCTATGGACAGTCCTCTGGTCACCACCAAAGACAGTCATTGGCGGGAGCGGTGCATGTGACCATGCCCATGCACCACCAGAAGAACACTGTAACAGCGGTGTGGAGTTGGTCATTATGAATCTTCTGTTTCATTTGCTGAACTCTGTTCATGACAACTTCCAGCAGTGAGTGCACCTCCTAAGAAATAATTATTCCTGAAAAACGCCTTTAACCCCTTAAGTCATATTTCACCTTAAGGACCAGGCCATTTTTTGAAAATCTGACCAGTGTCACTTTATGTGGTGATAACTTTAAAACGCTTTGACTTTTCCAGGCCATTCTGAGAAAGTTTTTTTGTCACATATTGTACTTCGTGACACAGGAAAAATTGACTAAAAAATAAATACATTTTATTTATTTTTTAAAAAGTAAAATTTGCCAAAAATTTTGAAAAATGTGCAAATTTCCAAGTTTCAATTTCTCTACTTCTATAATACATAGTAATACCTACAAAAATAGTTATTACTTTACATTCCCCATATGTCTACTTCATGTTTGGATCATTTTGGGAATGACATTTTTATTTTTTGGGGACGTTAGAAGGCTTAGAAGTTTAGAAGCAAATCTTGACATTTTTCTGAAATTTTCAAAAACCCACTTTTTAAGGACCAATTCAGGTCTGAAGTCACTTTGTAAGGCTTACATAATAGAAACCACCCCAAACCAACCATAATAGAAATTACCCTACTCTAGAAACTGCACCCCTCAAGGTATTCAAAGCTGATTTTACAAACATAGTTAACCCTTTAGGTGTTCTACAAGAGTTAATGGCAAATGGAGATAAAATTTGAGAATTTAAATTTTTGGGAAAATTCTCCATTTTAATATTTTTTTTCCCAGTAACAAAGCAATGGTTAACAGCCAAACAAAACGCTATATTTATTGCCCCGATTCTGTAGTTTGCAGAAACACCCCATATGTGGCCGTAAACTACTGTACGGGCACACAGTAGGGCGTAGAGGGAAAGGTGCGCCGTGTGGTTTTTGTAAGGCAGATTTTGCTGGACTGGTTTATTTACACCATGTCACATTTGAAGCCCCCCTGATGCACCCCTAGAGCAGAAACTCCATAAAAGAGACCCCATCTAAGAAACTACACCCCTCAAGGTATTCAAAACAGATTTTACGAACTTTGTTAACCCTTTAGGTGTTGCACAAGAGTTATTGGCATATGGAGATGAAATTTGAGAATTTCAATTTTTGGGCAAATTTTCCATTTTAATAATTTTTTTCTAGTAACAAACAAAATGCTATATTTATTGCCCTGATTCTGTAGTTTGCAGAAACACCCCATATGTGGCCGTAAACTACTGTACGGGCACACAGTAGGGAGTAGAGGGAAAGGTGCGCCATGTGGTTTTTGGAAGGCAGATTTTGCTGGACTGGTTTATTTACACCATGTCCCATTTGAAGTCCCCCGGATGCACCACTAGAGTAGAAACTCCATAAAAGTGACCCCAGTTTTGAAACTACGGGATAAGGTGGGAGTTTTGTTGGGACTATTTTTAGGGTAGATATGATTTTTGGTTGCTCTCTATTCCATGTTTGTGAGGCAAGGTTACCAAAAATAGAAATTCTGAAATGTTATCTCCATTTGCCATAAACTGTTGAGGAACACCTAAAGGGTTAATAAAGTTTGTAAAATCAGTTTTGAATACCTTGAGGGGTGTAGTTTCTTAGATGGTGTCACTTTTATGGAGTTTCTACTCTAGGGATGCATCAGGGGTTCTTCAATGGGACATGGTGCCAAAAAAAGAGGCCATCAAAATCTGCCTTCCAGAAACCATATGGCATTCCTTTCCTTCTGTGCCCTACCGTTTGGTCATACAGCAGTTTATGACCACATATGGGGTGTTTCTGTAAACTGCAGAATCAGGGTAATAAATATTAAGTTTAGTTTGGCTGTTAACCCTTGCTTTGTTACTGAAAAAAAAACCGGTTTAAAATGAAAAATTTTGCAAAAAATTGCTGTTTTGGCACCGTTTTTATTTTATTTTTTTGACCGTGTTCATCTGAGGGGTTAGGTCATGGGGTATTTTTATACAGCAGATTCTTACAGACGAGGCGATACCTAATATGTCTACACTATACTATCCTTTTATAAACGCGTTGATTTTTCCGCATGGTCCCACAAGCGGACGTGGATCTGGCGGCGAGGGACTGGAACAAGGGGATACTAGTATAAAAGTTATCCATGCACAGGTGGTAACCCTTATCTAGCAGTGGGTGCATAAGGTCCCACACAAGTTTCCCGCTAACACCCAGAGTGGGGGGACATTCTGGGGGTTCAATACGGGAATCTCGCCCCTCGTACACACAAAACTTGTAAGTGTACCCTGAGGTACACTCACAAAGTTTGTACAGCTTTACGCCATACCTCGCCCGCTTAGAGGGAACATACTGGCGGAAAATGAGTCTCCCCTTGAAAGCAATGAGAGACTCATCAACCGCGACTTCCCTTCCAGGTACATAGGCCTCCACGAATTTGGCCCCAAAGTGATCGATGACCGACTTGATTTTGTCATAGGCAGGATCACATTGGGGGGGACATGCTGCATTATCTGCATAAGGCTTCGTTCACATCACCGTTCAGCCTTTCCGTTCTCCTGCTCCGTTTAGGGGCAGGAGAACGAAAAGGACGGATAAGCACATAACTGACACCAAACTGAGTCAAACAGAGCCCTTGGGACCCCATAGACTATAATGGGGTCCGTTATGTTTCCGCTCAGAAGATGATTTTTAAGCGGAGACAAAAGTCCGGCATGCACAAATTTTGTCTCCGCTTAAAAATCATCTTCTGAGCGGAAACATAACGGACCCCATTATAGTCTATAGGGGTCCTCAGGCTCCGTTTGACTCAGTTTGGTGTCAGTTATGTGCTTATCCATCCTTTCCGTTCTCCTGCCCCTAAACGGAGCAGGAGAACGGAAAGGCTGAACGGTGATGTGAACGTAGCCTAATGCAGGTATTTCCGAATGGCCTCAAACCGGGTACGTGTCATGGCCGTACTGTAAAGTGAGGTCTGGTAGAGGACGTCCCCACTCCAGTAATGCCTGACACTAGGTTTTTTGACTAGGCCCATGTGCAGCACGAGGCCCCAAAACATTCTCATCTCAGCTGCACTGACCGGAGTCTAGCCACCGGCCCTAGCAAAAAAGGAGCCCAGGTGTTGAGCAATGAACTTTTGGGCGTACAGGTTCGTTTGCTCCACCATCAGGTTCACAAAGTGGTCACTGAAAAAAAAGACAAAAATAGTCATATTCAGTGAAGCCCGCTGTGCTGGTTAGCCTACAAAATCAGCAATCGCAAGTTCTCCGGTAGGGGTCTCCAGTGGGCTTAACTAGTGGGCCGGAAAACTAGCACAAGCCCCAGAGCTTCTCGTACTAGTGTGGGCCACAGTGTCCCTAGCATGGCGGTCCCCTTGCTCCGCCTGGTGGCATCTCCGCCGCCTTGGGGGCTCATCATCATCGCTAGATGATGATGAGGACACGGATGACAAAAGGAAAGTGGGGTCATCCTCGTCCTCACTGGGACTCTCAGAGTCGGAGGCAAGCTGGGCGTATGCCTCCTCAGTCGAGAACATCTGGCAAGCCATAGGGGAGTGTGTGTGTGCGTGCGTGTGTGCTTGTGTGGAAATCTTTATTTGGTGTGCGTGTGTGTGGGGACACGGGTGTTCACGTACTTACCCTAAACCCAACAAAAAAAAAATATTACAAATTTAAAAAAGGGCAAAAAATTTGAAAAAATAAAAAATTCAAACTTGCTGATCAGCCGTCCGAAGCTGATCAGCAGTGGGGTGTACGCTAAGAGTGCCGGCCACAGTCAGTGTACGCAGAAAAAAAAAATATTCCTGCCTAACCTAAGCACCTAAGCTGTCCATAACCTTTCCCTGAATATCCCTGCCTAACCTAAGCTGTCCATAACCTTTCCCTAAATACTTATTAGTGAAGGTGAAGGGGGTGCTGGGGATAGATGGGGGTGCTGGCTCTGAAAATCCGTGCAGCGCTCCTCTCTCCTCGGCTCCCGGACACAAAATGAGGAGGAGAGGAGCGCTGCATTAATGCCCTGTGTCCTTAAGAGGTTAAAGGAGTTGTCCATGTACTTTTTTTAGTGATGCAAACTGCCTGAGCCCTAATAAATAATAAAAGCATTTTCTCTTTCCAGCCGTCTTCGTTACAGGACTGCTACTCCTTTCTCTTCCTGAGCCGCAGCCAATGATGTATTGTTGTGGCTGCAGTGCCCAGGTAGTTTTCATTAATAAAAAAAAAATAACATGGACAACCCCTTTAAAGCTGTTCTGCAGGATGTGGAAAGTATGGCTGCTTTCTGCCACAAACAGGCCTACACCGTCCCATCAGTTATTGTATTGTATCTGTTATTGTTTCTCACATACATTAAAGTAAGTGGGGCTAAGCTGCAATGCCAAGCACAACCTGTGGGCAAGTGGCACTGTGTTTGGAAGTAAGCAGCCAGGTTTTTAATAAAAACCTGTACATCCCCTTTAAGTTCTTCTCAGTGCTTGTCCTCCCAGGTTAACTCCGCTAGTCCATCCATTGCCTTGTAAAAAGACTTAATGCAAATGCCTCTTGGAGATATTCACAGCGTGTCACAAGCTGCTAACATATTCACATAAATTAAAGTTATGTCTGCATTGTAATGAGATTTTTCAGAACAGCTTGAACTTGTCACTTCAAGAGCGGAAACATCTTAGTCTTTGTAATGAAAAAAAATAAACTCCTCAAACCAACCTGATTCTCCCAAAGCAAAAGGCGGAATATTAATATTGACGAGATGGGGAGTCCTCCCCCTGCCAAAGAATCTAAACAACCTGAGACGACAAATCACTGTAAAGTGCAGTCCATATCCTAGGACCTAGCATATGCTGGCACACGTTTGGACAGAACTGGACTACCACCTAGACAACTGCCGTGTCCCCAGTGGAGCTCACAGTGAACATTTGTAGGGTATAGATAAAGCTTGGATAGTGTGTCTTTTCATGTTAATACATTTGTGTTATGTTTTCTAAGCTATGAATACTGAGGCTATAATTCTGCACTGTTTTTGAAGACCCAGCTTGTCCTCCATTGATTTCTTGTTTAAAGCCTTATTGAAATTAAAGGGGTATTCCAGTTATATGAAATTATCCCCTAACTATAAGAATGGTTTGTGTCCAACCACTGGGATCCCCATGATCATGAGAGCAGGGACCAGTACACCTCAAATAAGTGGAGAGGTTGGTCAAGCGTGCACACTGCTGTTTCATTCATCTCTATGGGACTGAAGGAAAAAGCCAAGTGGTGTACTTGGCTATCTCCAGCAGTCCAATAGATAACAAACAGAGTATTAGTGTAGTGCACACACCCGCATTCTCGTGATCATTGGAGGTCCCAGAGGTTGCCCCCTACCCCCCCAGTCATCCCACACAACAAAGGCCTCCCATACAGATGAATGTACTATTACACCAGCAGATGTCATACAGATTACGATAAACAATCGAAGATGTAGCGACTCGTTAACTACAAAAATGTTGCTTATTATACACATAGATAATCGTTCGTACTTGCGGTCGTTACTCGTTCGCTTTTAAATCGTTCCTTGTTATTACATGTAAAGATGGGGGATAGATGCTTGGTCAAAAGGCACAACTGAGATCATTAGCGAGTAGACGACTCCATATTATACCAACGGATCTATTAACGAGGAGCGATCATTTTTTAACATGCTGGATCACGATGGAAGAGAAACAAGCTATTTGTCCCTTGTCTTTGAATCGTTCGTACTGTGGTGAAGTGCATGATGAAGGTGTACTGAGGGTGTGTAGCTAACCCTGGGTTTTCAGTTTAGCTGGGTAAGATAACTGAAATCCAGAAATGGTGCTGCTTCAGCAAGGCATAGCTTGCTGGAGATTGTTTGGCTAGATTCTGTTATGGGCTGGATTTCTTTGGACTGGGAGGCAGGTTAGTAGTGGGAGTCTCTCATTCCACACCCCTAGTCCACTACAGTTATTCCCTTTAGGCCAATGATCTATACCAGTGTATTACTGTACTGTGGTGGCAGCAGGGAGCGCACGGCGTCATAGCAACCAATGATGCCGTGCGCTCCTGCTCTCAGCAGGAATCCAGGTTGCGGTTCCACGGACTGCTCACGGCTGTGAAAAACGGATAAAACAACCCTCTGTGTATGGACTCATGCACACCACCATATGTATTTTGAAGCCCGAAAAAAACGGATCCGCAAAAGAAACGGATGACGTCCGTGTGCATTCCGTATTTTGCGGAACGGAACAGCTGGCCCCTAGTAGAATAGTACTATCCTTGTCCGTAATGCGGATAATAATAGGGCGTGTTCTATTTTTTTGTGGAAATATGGACATATGGAAACGGAATGCACACGTATACGGACCCTAAAAAAAGAGAGAGGATTTGGAAAAAGAAGCCTACAGAGGCTCTGCGTGGTCCCAACCAGGAGGGTTGTGGGGCCATGAGACTGTGTGAAAGCCTAAATTTGATGGGGGTCAAGCAACGCCTGAGGAAAGAGGTGTCGCACGGTCAGAGCCGGGAGGACTTTTGGAACATATCCCCCTCCCCCCAAGGTACTGGTGTCCGCAGGAGGCTGCTGGACCGTATGGTTGAGAAAAGCCGGATCTCACCCCTTGCGTGAACAGCGTTTTAGAGGTGAGTTAGGGAGACCTATGTATTAGGTAGAGCCTAGACGGGCAGGTGTTTATTTTGGAGAAAACTAGTGTGAATCAGTGACTCACCTATAGACCGAATAGATAAGGGTGCTCACCTCTCGGTCCACCCAGACCGCACAGATAGATCAGACAAAATGGTAGATAAACGAGGGGCACTCCGTATAAGGGAATATAAGCAGCAAGTGAATAATGGCTAGAATTTATTATTCCTATACACAAGCCAATGCATCAAACAATAACAATGTTAAAAACATCCATAAAATATGATAAAATAAAATAAATACCCAATGAACAGGGGCTCTGAAGAAAATTCGTCAGACAAGCATGAGAGTCCATAAATTCGTATTCACGAATAATCAGCAGTCCCCACAGTAGAAATAATCGCATCGGGTCTTTATACACTTTAAAAATTCAAGCCTGTGTCAGGCTCCAAAGGGATCGCATCCACAATCAACGTAGTGGTTGCCATGGGAAC
The DNA here is from genome assembly GCF_014858855.1 of Bufo gargarizans. Taxonomy (NCBI): domain Eukaryota; kingdom Metazoa; phylum Chordata; class Amphibia; order Anura; family Bufonidae; genus Bufo; species Bufo gargarizans. The sequence continues at coordinate 611,641,547 of NC_058081.1, forward strand.
GCTGTGGCCTTGTATCCAGTTTTTTTCCTCAGATTCTCCAACCGCACAATTCGAGGCACTTTCTCCACTCCATAGTTGACGGAAAAATGTGAAGTCTCTGCCCAGCACAAATTCTACCTCTAGGGTCTCACATTTCAAGAGCTCCAACTGTACAGAGCCATAGTCCATTACAAAGGTCAAAGACACAGTGGTATCAGTCTCTGACCCCTCTTCAGAAAGTCAGTATGTCTGGCATAACCCGAGATACATGTTGGCGAGCATCTAGAGTGGGCAGCGATGACAGATTCCTCCTCAGACAACAGCGTTAAAGTCCAAATGGTGCTTTATTTTGACACTTCAGCACCAGCACAAACATAAACATCAACCAAAATAAACACCTGGTAGATAAACGAGGGGCACTCCGTATAAGGGAATATAAGCAGCAAGTGAATAATGGCTAGAATTTATTATTCCTATACACAAGCCAATGCATCAAACAATAACAATGTTAAAAACATCCATAAAATATGATCAAATAAAATAAATACCCAATGAACAGGGGCTCTGAAGAAAATTCATCAGACAAGCATGAGAGTCCATAAATTCGTATTCAGCCTGCATGTGATCGTGGCATCATGAGAAGATCCAGGAGAAAGATGATGACCTTGGTGGAGATGTTCCGGGAACACCCTCATCTCCCAGCACTGCTGAACAAGTGATGTCAATGGGTAAGAGCATTCCTGTTATTGCTGGTGTAGCAGACAAAGTGATAGTGAGCAAAGCTCTGGCGGTTGGGCATGCTGCTGACCAGTGCACTACTACTTTATAAGCCGTGAACTGTGGTGTGAGCCGGCGGCAGTCGCTACCTGCCGAGCCTGTAGGTGTTAAGACACCGGGACTAGAGACTGCAACAAAAATGTGTGACATTGTGGTGGATGGCAGTCCATTCCAAGAGTTGTTGGATGCAGGGAACCAGGTGAGCCTGGTACATGCCAGCTTAGTAGCTGGGGACTATGTGTTGGACAAAAAGTTAAGTGTGCTGGACATACATGGGGATAGCAAGAACTACTCTGTTGCTGTCACGGAGTGTGAGACTCCAGCAGGAACTGGGACATATTGCCTTTGGTGTTACAAAAAGGCTCATGCATGATGTAATGTTGGGCCGTGATTTCAACTCCCCTTGTTCTGGGAGTTGTGGGGAAATGGAGACACTTCTGCAGAAAGTGAAAAAACTCGTGCAGAACCTGTACCCGTCCCTTTAAATGAAGGTGTAAGGGAGATGCACATTGAACACAATGGTTTAAGTGAAATGACCATTGAAAACAATGGTGCAGATGAGGTGCAGAGTGAACCTGGCAAGCTAATTGAAATGCATAATGAAAATGTGGGGTCATGTGAAATATGTGATGATTATTACGTCCTCTTTCCTTTGCAGGTTGTGATCGGGGAAGAAGCTCCCCCTATTGGTAAAAATCTATGTGACTTGAAAATTCTGATTGATAATGTTGGTAGCACAAAGCTGAGGGAACCCACTGTGGTAAATTCGCAGGAAAGTGTGGCAGTGCTAGGCGCAGATAAGCAGTCTCCACAGTGTTCTATGGTTAGTGAGCTCAGGTGCAGGGTTGATGAAGGTGTTGTGACATACAACATGAACCAGGCACATGAAAGAGAGCTTGAGCGGGTTCAGGACATGAACCTGATCAAGCGGGGAGAAGTCAGCATAGAGTCCGAAAACTATACCCAGGAAGTGGAAGACTACCTGGCATGTATGACCATCCAGAAGGAGCATCTAGAAGAGCATGACCGACTGATGGAAGAGACTCCCAGCCAGCTGGGCCTGACATATCAGTATAGCTGCAAACATGAGGATGACATCTCTCATCTAGTAGAGAAGAAGGTAAATGGGAAACCTGAGGAGGAGAGTCCTCTGAAAGATGCAGAGAAGTCCAAGCCAGAGCATGTTGAGAATGGGTCTGGAAACGGTGACACTGTGGTGCTGGCCAAGGCAGAGAAGGTGGAAGAAGTTTCTGCTTCTTCAACATCTGCTGAACAAGTTGATGGGGCCTATGTGGATGTGAAAGCCAAGAGGCACATGGCAGTGGTTAGCCGGGACCTGGTCATGGAAGACATCCATTCCTCCGTCAAAATCTTTTAGGATACCAGCAGCCTTCTGGGGAAAAAAATACGGGGCGATGGCCGACCAGTGTGAAGATGCCTTCTACTTCTATGGGATGTCTCTCCTGGAGCTTGCAAGAATGGAGAACAATGTCCTGGGTAACACTCTGGAGGGAATGCCAGAAGAGGATGATGAAGAGTCTCATAAGGACCCCAATATTTCCAGTGCCTCCAACCTCGCTGAGAAAGATAGGGAAGAGTGAAGAGTTCAGATATATGATGCCATGTCCGAGAAGGATGAGAAGGCTAACAAAGAGAATGGAGTCTTCAAAGAGACAAAGGCTGACAAAGCTAAGGTCAATGAGTTGGAGTGCAAGAAATCCTCAGACGCTGCAGAGATTAAAAGAGAGTCTGCCAATGTGTAAAAAGCCCCTGAAGAAGCAGAAGACTCTGAAACTGCCGCCAAACCTGAGGAAACCCCTGCTGAAAAGAAGGAAAAAAGTGAACCAGATGCGTTTAAAAGGAGCAATCAGCGACAAGCATGTTCTGCTGAAGGAGCTCTGCAAAGCAAAGGAGAAAGTGTCTGGACACGACGATGACTGGGAGCAACTAGTGTTGATCGAGCACCAAAGTGCTCTGGCCCTCTGGCCGAACACATCAGGATGCTCGGGTGCTCTACCGAGCACCTGAGTATAATGGAATTTAATGGGAGAACCCGAGCATTAAACCAGACACCCCCTGCTCTGAAGAGGGGAGGGTGCCTGGTTCATAGGAAAAGGTCAGAAATTGATGGAAACACCACCGAAATGGTTTGGGAACAGCATGGGGAGGATGTCTGGATGCATCCTGGACTCCCAGGTCGCTGCTGGAAACGAAGTTGTCCGAGTAGTACGCCACTTTTACAGACTGACAATCCATAAACATATAGACATGTAGACACCAAACTCATCATATCGTTTACAGCTCAGAAGACTCCACATTAAGGGGCACTACCCACTCAGTCAATTATCTTTTTGCGTAAATGCATCTGTTTGCCTGACAAGCAATCTACTACACAATCGCCCCTTTCGGCCCCTTTCACACCCCTTTCACACGGGCACGTTTTCTGCGAGGGTGCAATGCATGAGGTGAACCCATTCATTTCTATGGGGCTGTGCAGATGAGGGGTGATTTTCACGCATCACTTGTGTGTTGCGTGAAAATTGCAGCAAGCTCTATATTGTGCATTTGTCACGCAACACAGGCCCCGTAGAAGTGAATGGGGCTGCGTGAAAATCGCAAGCATCCGCAAGCAAGTGCGGATGCGGTGCGATTTTCACGCATGGTTGCTAGGATGAAAGTCTATTCACTGTGTTATTTTCCCTTATAACATGGTTATAAGGGGGAAAAAAAGCATTCTTTAATACTGAGTGCTTAGTAGAAGGTCAATTGAGGGTTAAAAATAAATAAATAATTAGCTTCCCTCCTCCAATTGATCGCGTAGCTGCCGGTCTCCTGTTCCCGGACCTGTCAAACGACCTGTGGTGACATCACTGTGCTCATCACATGATACATCACCATGGTGATGGACCATGTGATGAGCTCAGTAACGTCACCACAGGTCCTTTGACAGGTCCTGAAGAAAGAACAGGAGACCGGTGTTCTGCCAGATTTCTATACCTTGAGAAAACGCTATACCGGAAGTGACGAGGCCGCATCGGAAGTGACGAGGCCGCACAGGAATCAGTTGCAGGAGGGTGTGTGCGCTTGTGCAGCGCCGCACACACCCTCCTCCAGCTGATTCCTGTGCGGCCGCGTCACTTTCGGTATAGCGTTTTCGCAAGGTATAGAAATCTGGCAGAACACCAGCAGCTACGCGATCAGTTAATTATTTTATTAATTTTTTTTAACCCTCAATTGACCTTCTACTAAGCATTCTGAATTAAGAATGCTATTATTTTCCCTTATAACCATGTTATAAGGGAAAATAATAAAATGTACAGAATACTTAACCCAAACCCGCACTGTGAAGAAGTCCGGGTTCGGGTCTGGGTACCAAACATGCCGATTTTTCTCACGCGCGTGCAAAACGCATTAAAACACTTTGCACTCGCGGGGAAAATTTGTTCCCGCAACGCCCATGTGAAACCAGCCTTACTCTATACTCTGCTACTCTAAAGAGTTGTCCTTCTAACGTTAACAACTCGAATAACGACTCATTCGTTACTCAATTGAATCAATTATCTACTCGTGTAAATTGACCTAAAGTTTACTGCTGGACCAATCCTTTGAGATGGCCAGGAGGTGTGCAAACTCACTAATGTTTCTTGCGGCTCAGCTCGTTAACCCATCAAACACATAATTAACATATAGATACCTAATGTTTGCTTTAGGTATTCATGCACTAACCATCAGGCCTATGTTAATCGACATAGATAAGTTTATTTCCTGTTGCTTATATCCACAATGCTGTACACAGATACTAGAGGACCAAATTTATCTCTATATTATAAGACCGGTTTACCATTTAGGACTCTAGAAATCCTGCTGGTGCTATGGTGCTGCTTATAGTGTTGTTGAAAGAGGACAATGCAAAAGGTTTTATTGTACTCGGCTATTTTTTATGCAGTTCATGGATCCGTTCCTCCCTTGAAGATGCTGATGTGCCCTACATAGACGTTGCATGCCTGGCGGGGAAGGATTCTTGTTTTCAGTCATTTGTGGCTGTTAAAACTTGCCACACTTCTCATATTTCTCTCTTCTCTCCACTTAAAAATGAAGCTGCTGGAGTTTTGTCAGACTCTAGAAAACATGTGGAATTGTCATCGGAAGATTCACTGTGATGGCCTTGTCAGCCCTACAGTAACCTGGATCATTGGGTGCTGGACTATAGGGAATTATAATCTATGCAACATTAATATAATACGAAGTGTCACTTTTGTTAGTGTGACCCAGGGAAATGCCCCTTTTCATGTGTTTCTTGTGTTGTGCATATGTTCTCGGATTGAATTGCAATAACATTGTATTTCAGTGCACAGGCCATTGAGTAACATGGGAATTGTGTGTTTGATGGGCAGTGGTGGCAGTTGCTGCGTGGCAAGAACTGGGCAGTGGGTTGGGACATGGGCTTCCTAATTGTGTCCAATGCAGTGATGGTGGGAACTACCCTCCTAACCTCAGTTCTGCGGCATGCCTGTCAAGTCCAGGGTCATTCTTAATGCCTTGAGGTGACATCAGAGAACGTAGGGACACAAGTAAACTGCGCAGTCTCGAGGTTAGGGTTGGCAGTACAACTTCAGTTGGGCATCTGTGTTCTGTCCCCTTTTGAGTAGTCAGGATAGAATCCAGACAGCTAAGAACATTTGTGCCAGGCTGTGCAATGCTGTTTTTGGAGAAGTGAGCCAATAATCAAGCAGACAGACTGTGTAGAGCAGTGATAGCATAGCGCTATCATACTGAATGCCACATTGACCAAGTGCAGGTGGGAGAGAGAGACCCCCAAGTGTGACCCTAGGCCAGGGATCAGCAACCACTGACACTCCAGCTGTTGTGAAACTACAACTCCCAGCATACTCCATTCATTTCCATGTGAGTTTCGAGAACTGAGCAAGTATGCATGCTGGGGGTCAAAGTTTCACAACAGCTAGAGTGCTGGAGGTTGTTGACCCTTGCCCTAGGCCCATGGGATAGCTACCACTGACCGTGCCAACCAACTAACTGGTGTGTTACTGTGTTAATGTGCCACCAGAGGAAGTAGCTCCCCTGTAAGAGACTGAGGACTATTAGTGGCTGAGACAGACCTGGGAACTCTTCTTTGTACTTGTGTAGCAAATTCATATATACACTAAAGTGAACTGTTCCTAGTGGGACTTGTGGCACAAATTCTGTACCATGAGTATGATCCCCCTAAGCAATTGAACTTTAACTACTGTGCTGCAAATTGTGTTAAAATGACTGGGCCTCAAACTGAGCTGTCAGCTATTATGAGTTTATGCCTCCCTGTGAGAAAGTATAAAGCCTTTGTTTGCAAAAAAAAATAGTTTTTGCAACATTCCTGTTGGGGGACCAAACATCCTATAGATCTCCTACAGTAGTGAGCCTTTGACCAGAGCTATGAAGCTCTTCGTGCCCCCTAAGTTTCTCTCTCCTTAAAGAGGACCTGTCACCAACTCCTGACATATCTGTTTTAATAGCTTCATGCATACCCCATGTAATAACAATTCTGGAACATCTATTCTTATGGCTCCATGATGTGTCATTCCATTATTATTCCTACTAGAAGTTATGAATGAATTGCTAGCAGTCTGCAGTAAGGGTACACAGGGGTGGTAACAAGTTGGGGGGGGGGGGGTTTCTGCACAGTCTCAAAATGGCAGCACTGATTGGATAGAGTGAGTCTGTGCAGGTACACCCCCCCAACTTGTTACCACCCCTCTGTACCCTTACTGCAGACTGCTAGCAATTCATTCATAACTTCTAGTAGAAATAATAAAGTAATGGCATATCATAGAGCCATAAGAATAGATGTTACAGAACTGTTATTACATGGGTAATGCATGAAGCTATTAAAACAGGCATGTCAGGAGTGGTGACAGGTCCTCTTTAATAGCACCATTAGAAATTCCTAGCGACAAAGAGGGTCATTTATTAAGATTGGCATTTTAGACGCTGGTCTTAAAAAGGCCCTGCGCTGGCGGGGGATCCTCCAAAGTTATGCTTTTAAATCTATGCCAGCTCCCTTGCTAGCGTAGATTTATTTATTTACTTTTAAACTTAGATTTTTTTATTACGTTTGATCATGTACATTACAGAAAATAAACTACGAACATAATAGTCCAGTACAATTGGACCCATAAGGCTACTTTCACACTAGCGTTCGTCGGTCCGCTCGTGAGCTCCGTTTGAAGGAGCTCACGAGCGGACCCGAACGCAGCCGTCCAGCCCTGATGCAGTCTGAATGGAGCGGATCCGCTCAGACTGCATCAGTCTGGCGGCGTTCAGCCTCCGCTCCGCTCGCCTTCGCAAGGACAGGCGGACAGCTGAACGCTGCTTGCAGCGTTCGGGTGTCCGCCTGGCCGTGCGGAGGCGTGCGGATCCGTGCGGATCCGTCCAGACTTACAATGTAAGTCAATGGGGACGGATCCGTTTGAAGATGCCACAATATGGCTCAATCTTCAGGCGGATCCGTCCCCCATTGACTTTACATTGAAAGTCTGGACGGATCCGTACGAGGCTATTTTCACACTTAGCTGTTATATGCTAAAAATAATGCAGACGGATCCGTTCTGAACGGAGCCTCCGTCTGCATTATTATGATCGGATCCGTTCAGAACGGATCCGATCGAACGCTAGTGTGAAAGTAGCCTTACAAAGGAAAAAACAATTATGGTCTCTCTACAGTCATACAGATATTAAATGTTTACAAGAGTCCCAAGCCGAGCAAACTTTCAAAAACTTAGTGGAAGTACCATGCAGAAGTGCTACAGAATATTCAAGGGAACGCAGATATTGTATTTTAGCATATAGGTCGGGTCTTGAAGGTGGAGCTGGGCATTTCCAATAGAGGGTAATTAAACATTTAGCAGCTGTTAGCAGGTGGAGGAGCATCCTGGCACCAGGGTCCTGTATAGTCCTAGGGACCAAGTTAAGCAGCAATATGAGTGGGTCTTTGGGGAAATGCAGACTATTTGTAGTAGAGAAGTCACCTCAGACCAGTACCAGCTTATGACTAGACAGGTCAGCATAGGTCTGGTATTCCCAGATGTAGAGTGTGTAAAAGATCTGATGTATGGTACCAGTGTGTCAGGATCTTAAGCTGGTTTTCTCTGTAGGTGATACAAGAGGAGCTTGCATGCGCTCTAGACCATATAGTCTTCCATGTATCTAGGGAGATCTCCATGCCCAGCCACCCCTCCTATCGCCTCATATAGAGATATTTATGAGTAGTGGGAAAGTCAAATGAAAGCAAAATCTGATACATTTCTGAAATAAGTTCATTAACAGAAGGACCAAGAGAACAAATCCGTTCAAAAGGGTTGAGGAGGGGCATATGATAATGGTAATGAAAGGCCATATTAGGTGAAAGATTAAATCTATTTTGGAGGTCAGGAAAAAGAAAGCAGACGAACAGAATACGGGTTCTTCAAACCCGCAAAAAAGGAAAAGTCCCGCAGCTACCCACGGCCTAGCCATGCCTGCTCCAGAGCTATCACGAAGGTGAAGGGTGAAGAGAAAGAAAGTAAGGGGCGTGTGTAGAGTGGACCGGTTTAATCTAATTCTACATTTAAACCACACCTCTCTAGTAAACAACATTAGGCCCAGCAACCCGAGGTCAGTATAGAAGCAGGGAGCCCCCAAATCAGAGTGCCAGGGTGTGTCGGGCCAACCAAAGCCTCTTGATCTCAGTCCATCTGTTATAAGAACGGAGTTTAGTCCATGAGGCTATGTGTCTGAGATGTGTAGCGAAATAGTATAACATAATACTAAGCAAAGACAAACCCCCACGAGAGGTCGAAGCTATCAATGTATGTTTAGAGAATCTATGTCTCTTATAATTCCACATAAAGCTAACAAACTCAGATTGAATAGACCGGAGGACCCCAGCTGGTATCCATACAGGGAGTGTTTAAAATAAGAACTTTGGTAAGATGGACATCTTTATTGCTGATATGTGCCCTAATAGAGATATAGGTACCGTAAGTGTTTCCACTTAGCAAATAGAGAATAAATCTCCTTTATCAATAGGGGCAAGTTTGCTTTATATAGTGTAGAGTAACTAGCAGTAAGATTCGTGCCAAGATAATTGATTGAATGAGTATGCCAAGTATATCTAAAGTTGCTTTGAAGGGCAGAGCAGAGAGTCGGGAAGAGGGGATAGGCAACGCTTCAGTTTTAGCAGTATTCATTTTATAACCGGAAGGCCTGCTATAATGGTCTAGAATCGAGTGCAAGTTGGGGAAGGATATAAATGGGTCCGTTAAGGTGAGCAGTACATCATTGGCAAATAACGAAATGGAGAATGTTTTGTCTCTAACCGGTATACCATGTATGTTTAGATTACGGCGTATGAGGGCAGCTCTGGCGTAGATTTAGACCACTTTATAAGCCTAAAACAGGCGTAGAAAATGATGAATGAGACGTTCCTTTTCCCCATCCAAGCCACAACCATTTTTTAGACTTGCCATGAGCAGGGAAAAGTGGCAGATTGCGGGGCAAAGTATTTCAGAAATACGCCTAATATAGATGTATTTATTTTGGTGAATAACCCCCAATGTGTGTATTTCACAGAACCACAGTCGAAATTGTGTGAATTTGGCCTAAAACCACAACCACATCAGCATATTTATTCTTGTTCAGCTTTGCACTCTCTTTGTTGCAAATTAATGGTCTTCCGATAGGTCATTGATAAATGTCATGAGATAACATTAGTGTAATCTGTTACCACTGGTTTCCATAAAGGTTCAGACAGAGAGATTATACCCTTGTGGAGTCACTTAGGCTGGGTTCATATCTGCACTGAGAACTCCGGCAGTCTGTTCCGGTGGAGAAACAGACTGCTGGATTTCACCGTATTTGGCATTGCTGGACACCAGGCACTGTGCACCGCCAGAGCCCCATTCACTGTAATGTGATCTGGCGGTAATCCGGACATAAAATGTTGCGTGTACCTTTTTTTGTCTGGCTAAAAGAAGACATGTATGTGCAGGACCGTGGTACGGTTACACGGACGCCAAATTATGCAGTGGGTCAGGATATGGGTATAATAGTCTATAGTTTTATTAGTGACGCCAATTGCAGCGTGCGCAGGGTACTATTGCAGGGCCCTTTAAGGTGTTGTAACTCACGTACCAGGTTAGGAATGCCAGAGTGGTGTAATGTCTCTGTATGGTAGTGGTAATAGTGTCAACGGTGTCTCCTACCTGGGCACGGCTGAACTCCTGGATCCTGGCTCACTTGCAATAAAATGAGCGTGGTGCTAGTAGCAGTAATAGAGGGATTTGCAGCAGAAATTGAGATCCAGACCTTTTGGTAAAGTTCAAACTTGTCTTTACTGGTTGTAGCTTTTATCCAAGCAAGATACAGCTTTAGTCTTAGGTCCCAGCAGGTATTGCCAATGGTTGGCAGGAAATTATCTTCTGCTCTATCATGCACCTGGAGCTTTTGCAGGAAAGGACGTCTGCTTTGTAGCTCTAACTGTGGCAGGAATTTAGCTTCTGCGCTTTCTATCTTCTGCTGTATGGGGACTGACTAGCTGAGGAGGAATCTGGCTTCTCCTGGGTCTCTGGACAGTACTCACAGCTATCTTCACAGGGTATAGTTCTTCCTGTAACTGGAGCTGTCTGCTTGCTTCTTCCAGCTGAGGCTCCAAGGCTCCGGCTGAGGATGATGATCAATTGTCTCAGCCGAGACAAGATCCTGGCTTTGGATCCCTATATCTGGGAGCTCCTACACAGGATATGGGCGCAGCCCACTTTGCTCATGGAGGGGTGAGCTAAACTGGAATGTACTATTCCAGCCTAGGAACACTAAACTGGCTTAACTCCTTGCTAACGCATTGCTGCCACCTGCTGGTGAATATGAAAAATGACAACAATATACATTTAACAAGGTTTACAATGCAGGATATTGTGAGGATATTATGTAAAATTACATTAGATGACAATGTAAATGCTCTTAGGAGATTGTAGTGGGGAAAAAGAGTTTCGTAACACAACTCTGGGGTATTACATTTGCCGCATACAGTGACCAGATTACAGTGCCGGAGTTCACAACGCAGATGTGAAACCGGCCTTAGAGATTCCTGCTACTGAAAATACGACATACATTTCTAAGCAAACATTCATTTATTTGAATTGACCCTTGTGTAGAATAAGATTATCTATGGGCAATGCTAAAAGTCTTAGCTTTCTATAAGAACCATTCCTTTGTGCAAAATATGTTGTGTCCAGTATAAACAGACTCCAACAATTCTCACATGAATTTAGGATGTATCAGAAAACTATTCTGATCTTTCCACTAAAACCATTCGACTATAAGGCCTTGTTCACACTTTAGTGAATCAGGGATGTGTGCCGTCTGTGCCCTCCACAGACAGATCACAGATCCATCAATTTTTGATTTGTTTGTTCACACACGAGTGATTTTCCATTTACCATGGGTCAGAGATAAAATCACGGGAGCATGCACTACTTTGTTCAGTGAAGCAGATTAAACATACCCATTGAAGTCTATGGGTCTGTGAAAAAGCAATGACACAACACAGATGGTATCCAAGTTCTGTCAATGTTTTTTCATGGACCATTGGTAGGAAATACCTTTTTTTAAGATTAGCAGTGTCCTTGGAATACGAATGACACACAGAGGGCAAAAAACAGATCCACGGAGCAAACACGGATCCTTCACAGATATCTTCATGGATGAAAGATGGATGGGTTTTCTATGGATGTCAACGGACATGGAAATGTGAACGAGGCTTAAGCCTAGGGCTACATGGAGACTTCGGTTGCCCGATATCATCATTTTCACATAGAAGTTGGCCAGAAAATATGTGCAATTTGTCGGCGACTTGCTTTTCATATTGGTTTGTTTTAGTGTGCAGTATGGCTGGGGGTTATATGTTGTTCAAAATTTATAGCATCCATTAGACACTAATGGTCACATGCGACTTGCACAGAAATCTTTGCCGGCTAAGTCACATGCGCCCTGAAACCAACAATCCATTAGGTTTGGGTTTATTTTTTGTGACTGTTGAAATTAAAGTTGCATTTGTTCAGGTGTCGCAAGTTTAGTCACCCCACTAAACTCATTTATTTATTTTTGTGTGCTTATAATCCCTATCCTGCGATATAGCTATACATTATGTTATTAATCATTTTCGTTCTGTAGATATGTCAAAAAATGTACTTTTATAATATGCTAATTACCTGTCTACCAGCAAGTAGAGCGTCTACTTGCTGGTAGCAACCGCTAAAAAAAACGCCCCCTCCTCCTGTTGATTGACAGGGCCAGCCGCGATCTCCTCCTCCGGCCGGCCCTGTCAGCATTTCAAAAATCGCGCGCCTGTGCTGAGGAGGCGAGCCTCCTTCTCTCAGAGCGCCTGCGCCGAATCAACACAGGCGCGCGATTTTTCAAATGATGACAGGGCCAGCCGGAGGAGGAGATCGCGGCTGGCCCTGTCAATCAACAGGAGGAGGGGGGGCGGTTTTTTGCATTGCTACCAGCAAGTAGACTACCTGTCTACCAGCAAGTATGGCATTAGCATATTATAAAAGTACATTTTTTGACATATCTACAGAACGAAAATGATTAATAACATAATGTATAGCTATATCGCAGGATAGGGATTATAAGTACCCCCCCCAAAAAAAATGAGTTTAGTGGGGTGACAGAAGCCCTTTAAGAAATTCCTCATTTGGATTGTAGCAGAGGGAAGAAAACATAATGATGCAATAGATAACACAATAGCACAGAGAGGCCCTGACATTTAGCAGTGGTTCTTTTCTTCCATAGGACACCGTTATGTGCCAAGTCAGAGTCTGCAAATGATAATGATAACGAGAAAGAGTCTATAATTAGATGTTTGCACTAATTGTTAATGCTATATAAACAGTGCAGCTTAATGTCAACTTGCACAGCAGGAGGGGAGGTTTGCTTTTAGGCCCTCTTCTCTTTGTTCTTCTGTCATATTGATCACACTGATGAGACTTTGGCAATTATTACAATTATAGTAGCAAAGGCAGTCGTTTCATCCTAGCTTAGTCTCAGGAACAACCACAGGGGCCCCTGAGATTACAATTTCTGAGAAATAGAGAAAAAAGAAACTGTTGGAGAACAGAATTGACTTTTGTGCTTAAATTATGAAAATTATTTTTATCTGGTATCCAATAATGCAGAAACTCCGACAGAGGACTGACTGCAAGAGGAAGATAATCCAGCACCTAGGGTGGCCAGAAGCAAAATGGAGCAAGGAGAACCAAATATGAACCATGTTGGTGAAATATATAACTTTTAATGATTTATTCTACACCTCGCTGCTCTCCAAGGCTGGGCCACAACCTTGTCTTTCGAAGCAGCTAATGGCCACACAAATTTGTGGGTTAATGGAGGTATTAAACTTCAATTTCATGCGCTCATGGCTGTCATGGGTGGGTAAGGTTGTGTCCATTGAACTGAAGTCGCCCTGTTGAAACCTAGGCTCTATTCACATGTCCGCAATTTTGCTTACAGTCCGTTTTTTTGCGGATCCGTGTGTCCGTAAAAACCTTCAGTTTTTTACAAAAGTGCCTCCACATCCGTTCCGTGTTTCCGCTGAAATAAAAAAGGAAGAAGGAATACATGCTGCTAGGGTAATGCGGATGATATGCGGATGATAAGCGGATGACATGCGGATGACATTTAGTGTCTTTCCGCATGTCATCCGCTTTTTTGCAGACCCATTGAGTACAATGGGGCCACGGACCGCAATTTGCAGCCAAAAGTAGGACATGCTTCATTTTTTTTGCGGAACCGCATCACGGAAGTGCTGATGCGGACAGCAATTACTCCCCCATTGAAATGAATGGATCCGCACCTGTTCCGCAAAATTGCGGAACAGATGTGGAAGGAAAATTGCGGACGTGTGAATGGAGCCTTAGCAGTCAGAATTTCACACAGCCTGTGGCCACATTATGTTTCCACAAAAATCGTGGCACAGTTTGGCTTTGCCCTACAATATTTTATTAATCCAATCAATGGCTCTCACTCCAATAGTTTGAATGGTTGATTATATTGTTTATTATCTTGTTTGTACACTTCCCCTATGATTGTAAAGTGCAGTGGAGTGTGTTGCTGCTATATAAATAAAGATGAATAATAATAATACAAGGTTACAAAATTAAAGAATACTTGCCACAAACAGCTCAGCTGAGTCAGTATGGATAGAATACAACACTGCAGGGAAAAAAAATGGCAGAGACCAACAAAAAAATAACATATAAATACCAGCAGTAATATTAAATGGGAAAAGTCCTGTCCATATCAGGGTAAATGAGAAATATGGAATCCCATTAATACAGCTTCCTCAGGGTTGAAGGCCATGAACAGGAAATCATCAGCAAAAAACACTATTAATTGCTGTTTACAAAGCCCCTTGTGTTCTGCAGGATCGGCAGAAATCATAAGTTACATTGGGGAGCAATGTCTGTCGTTTTCAGGCCGGGCTTTGTTTCCCCTTCCATAGCTTTTATGACCAGGTGTGCTCCCATCCCGATATGCCCCCACTCCCACCCTGTTCCTCTCAACTGTCAAACTTTTCGACAACAGCCATGCGACTTGCAACTATTTTTGCGACTAAAATAGTCACAAGCCCCCGCCATAAATGACCCCCAATGAGTTTAACTGTGTTTTCTATCTTTTCAGAAAAAAAGCAGCTCCAGAGTGGTCTGGAACATTATCTCCCTCCCTACTCCATAGGGATTAACTTCCTTTAGCTGACCACTTAGTAGCATAAAAAAATGCATCCAATGTCATATTAATTAGGAATTGACCAACATTCAATGATTCAACAGCAAGTAGCAGAAACGTGATGTTTATTTCCTAACCATGAATGGGTCGGGGCTTTCTTGCTGTGGAGCTGCCCTTTGAGGCTCCGTCAGATTCTGGGAATTTGCTGTTTAAATCATCAAATGGTAGTTGGAAAAAATATAGATTGTTTGATTTTCCACATTTGGTCTTTTTTTTAGGAGCCGCTCATAATATTCTTACTTTCTGCAGTGAAGGTCAAAAGGATTTAAGTCTGTTCTGCTGCATTATTCATGTCTATGTTCTCCCAGTAAAAGATAAGAACCGATTTTAAATACTTCAGCTCGAGTTCCAGAAATATTTTTCTCTCCTGTTAGAACATCGAAAACCTCACAATTGCTCCCTGGAGCTAGAGGCCTTGGGATATATTAGGCTATAATTAGATGCAATCAATAGGTTTTATGGTGAGATACTAGCAACACTGCTTTCATTACTTGCATATTTATGTGTATTGTGATTATGAAAATCCTGAAAAAAGTTGCTGGGACCAAAAAAGAGCTAAAATACAGAACAACGTTCTGTCAACCAAGAGAGTTTGGAACTCCTGGAATTACAGAATAGAGCTAAAACAGTCCCAATCATGGATTATTAAGCAATCACCCGATGGTCTAGCACTGACTCTAAGCCCTGTTGGCAGTCATCATTCTTATACAGTTCACTCTGAGAGCAAGTACAGTGGATGTTTTACAAGGAAGACTTTCTATCTCTAGACCACAAAGAGTAGGGTTTTAAAGGGAGTCTATCAGTAGTTTTGTCCATGCTAAACTGCTGACAGCACTAGGTAGGGGCTGGGAAGAGCAGTGCAATCATACCTTTTATGGAGCGTTTCTCATCAGGAGTAGTGAGACGGAAGATTTGTTCAGCTAGATTCTGCTCCTGCAAAATCCTAGGGTGGGGATTCTCTGTGAAGTGCTCCCTGTACTGAGCTCCTTCACAAACCTGCCCCTCTGGTCTGATCTTCTGCTATCCCCAGGTGCTACCTGGTGCTGTAAACAATTTATTATAGTGAAAAGTGGTGACAGACACCCTTTAAAATGTCAGAGGTTCCCTTGATTTGGCAATCTTGATAATCTTGGAACTGTGATGTTTCAACCATCCTGGATTATCAGAAAGCTATAAAAAGTGGGGCTGGAGTACAGAGTTTGCAGCAATTGCACCTGTCTTCCCCGAACTGCAGCAACCAAACAGTAAAGATGAGGGGGGGTCATTTATTAAGGGACTAGCAACCATTTTTGTAGCAAAAAATATTCGCAAGTCCACTTTTTAACCAACTGTGCAACAATATTTTGTCGAAGGGCAGTTTTACGCCTTGTTCGGCAGTTGGGTGGGGCGTGTGAGAGCCTGCGCCAGGGCTGGAACTCCAGTCCCAGCAAATTTATTAACATTTACACCTGGAAAGTAGTTTTTCTCTCCAGACGTACAGACTTCCTTAGATTCACCTAATTTATGACGAGGCACACACCCTGTCATAAATTATCCCAATCATATGCCAGCGCAGGGGGAATCTAAGGTGTGAAAAGACGGTCTTAGTAAATCACCCCCAAGATGTGACTTGTTCCTTGCCGTCTGAGTCTTGTTCCTAAGAAATCAAAGAGGTGCGGCTAAATTCTTCTGGTCCATTCTGGTTGCCTTTCAATGGATGAACTTACAGTTACCGGTACTTGCTGCCACCTGATTTTTTTGGGCTGGTTATTGCTGCACTCTTAAAGGGACCAAGGAACAGAAGTGCACATTTACAAAGAGCTGTGTCTTTGTTTCCTCTTGCGCTACCGAAAGGATTAGACTAATTTATGATGAGGATCATCATAAACTTGGCTAATCCTCCTGCAGTCATGACCCCGCTCCACCTCCATCCCATCCAACTCTAGAAAGTTTTTGGACACCAGCTGTGCAACTTTATATTGTGGCAGGGCCGGTCAAAAAGAGAACTGGCAACGATTTTCACATTTAAGGCTACTTTCACACTCGCGTTTTGGGCAGATCCGTTATGGATCTGCAAAAATGGATCGGTTAGAATAATACAACCGCATGCATCCGTCATGAACGGATCCATTTGTATTATCTGTAACATAGCCAAGACGGATCCGTCATGAACTCCATTGAAAGTCAATGGGAGACAGATCCGTTTTCTATTGTGCCAGATTGTGTCAGAAAACGGATCCATCCTGATTGACTTACATTGTGTGCCAGGACGGATCCGTTTGCCTCAGTTTCGTCAAGCGGACAGCAAAATGCTGCAAGAAACGTTTTGGTGTTTGCCTCCAGAGCGGAATGGAGACTGATTGCAGGCAAACTAATGCATTCTGAGCGGATCATTTTCCATTCAGAATGCATTGGGGCAAAACTGATCTGTGAGCCCATGACGGATCTCACAAGCGGAAAGCCAAAACGCGATTGTGAAAGTAACCTAATACTTGATAAATGACCCCTAAATATTTAGATTAGAGGGCGAGGGTATAAGATGAGAAGGTCAGGGTGAAGACAAGAATAATAGGAATACAATTTCGATTAATTTGTGGAGCTGGACTGTGAATGATCTAATTGATGCACCAGGGTCCGGACTTCTAATGATTCACCTCCTGCATAACTACTATGACTCAGTAGATACACAAATAACTGCTCAGCCAGGGCGTCATGGGTGAAATCAGTAGCAAAGCAGTGATCGGAGCTCACTTTCCAACTCCTGAGGGTGTGGGCTGTGAATGGGTCAGACATGAGCTCACAGGGGAGCTTTGTGCTAACATATTTATTCAGGATCATGAATAGAAGCAGTGATCGAAGAAAAACAACCTGCTACTTACATATCATAATCCCTAACAACTAATATATGCGACATTCGGGTTCAGCATTTCCAGACTCCCCAAATGTAAATGCACATAGATTTGTCATTACACAAAATTACTGTTTTCATACAACTGTATAACTTGACTTGTTTGCCTTTTAGAAGTCCGGGTGACCATACATGAAAATGACTGTGTCCTGCATCTGACACGAGACCAGGGGCGGACCGACCATAGACCCGTTAGGGAGATTTCTCAGTGGCCCGATGCCCAGGAGGCCCACCCAAGCCCTTCTCTCTGCCGCTGGCCAAGCACATAATGAACTCTCAGCGATGATTAATGCTGTGAGAATCAGGCACTCATGTACCCGGCCAGCGACCGCACATGCCCTCCTGAACTCAACTGTTGTGGCCCGCACCTCACTCCTAAGCCCCCTGCTCCATATGTTAATCAACGTGAATTGGAGGAGGACAGAAAATGGCATCTACTGATGGCCACAACAAAGGGACAGCATTTTGGGGAACTAGGTAAATGCACCTATATATTACACCGCCTGTTGAGACTAAGTCTGATGCACAGTAAGTCTATGTATAGGCGCAGCAGATGAACTAGGTAAACGCTCTATATATTGTGCTGCACTATGGTATATGGTTTTTTCGAGGGCCCCTTTAACTTCCCAGTCCGCCCTTGCATGAGCTCGACATCAACGGCGCGGCATTGACTTAAAATAGTGTTTGGTTTCGCCATGGTAACTGTCCTTTAACCAGCATGCTGCAGATGTGAACTCAGCCTAAGGCTTCATGTACAGTACTTTATTTTGTGTCTGATCAACATGTTTTGAGGATTGCACACGGACCCATTTATTACTATGGGTCAGCAAAAAAAAAAACAGACAGAGCATGGATATTATCCATTTGCTGCCCACACCCGTATATGTCTATATGCAAATTTTAGAACATGTCCTATTCGTGTCTAATTGCAGACAAGAACAGTCATTTCTAGTGGTGGGGTCAAGAAAAATTCGGAGTGCACACAGAAGGTATTCGTATCTGTGGTTTGCAGACTACAAAATGGTGGACACAGTCATGGGCATGAGGCCTTAGATACAGCACCTAGACTGAATATTGGCCGATTATTGTCAAAAGTTAAATTGTGCACAGACCATCAGTCCATGCAGAGAAAGCTGCAGCATGCACCACCTTGATTTTCTGATTGGGTGATGAGAAAAACATCATTTGTGTGCGGCCCATTTAAAAAGAGTGCCCTTCTTTTTTCTGCCAGTGCATGGATGAGTTGGAGCTCACTCATCTGAATGAGCCCTTGTTGGCAGCTTAGGCTGTGTTTATACCTGGGTGCGGATTTGCGTTCTGTGCCTCCGTTGCAGATTCTGTCATATTTGGCAGGAAAAAAATTAAGGCAGCAATCTGCACAATTATTTCTGGCAAAATGATGGGCAACATGATGCAGCAGACAGGCCCATTATAAGTCAATGGGGTCCATTGGGTGCTGTTAGTGTTCCTCAGTCCAATTTGAGTCACACATATTGATATGGAGGTTTCTCAGGGACTGAGCACTGGAGATAAGTGGCATAAACTACTGATGAAGGGAAGAGATCCTGCCAGCTGTCCTATTGAAGAGCACTAGAGTCAACCCCTCTCTAACCCGAAGAGGCCAATTACAGGGAGCAATAGTTTGTGTTATACTGCTTAACAAATGAAGATAGACTTTGTAGTTTTTGGTTGGTTTATCTGGTATATTATAGTCAGTAAGAGATCTGACATGGTTGTCTCCAGAGCTGTGGGCACTAAGTTTAGTATGCAACACATGGCTAGAAATGTTTGCAAAATTTGCTGAACTGAACATGCCTTAGGCTGGTTTCACACGGGCGTTGCGGGTGTGTTGCGAGAAAAGATGCGGGTGCGTTGCGGGAACATGCATGATTTTTCCCCGTGAGTGCAAAGCGTTTTAATGCGTTTTGCACGCGCGTGAGAAAAATCGGCATGTTTGGTACCCAGACCCGAACCCGGACTTCTTCACAGAAGTTCAGGTTTGGGTTAGGTATTCTGTAGATTTTATTATTTTTCCTTATAACATGGTTATAAAGAAAAATAATAGCATTCTTAATACAGAATGCTTTGTAAAATAGGGCTGAAGGGGTTAAAAAATAATTATTATTATTTAACTCACCTTAATCCACTTGTTCGCGCAGCCCGGCTTCTCTTCTGTCTTCTTCTTTGAGGTAAAGGACCTGTGGTGACTCACTGCACTCATCACATGGTCCATCCCATGATCCATCACAATGGTGATGGATTGTGTGATGGACCATGTGATGAGCACAGTGACGTCATCACAGGTCCTTTTCCTCTTGAACAGCAAAGAAGAAGACGGAAGAGAAGCCGGGCAGCGCGAACAAGTGGATGAGGTGAGTTATATTATTTTCTTAAAATATTTATCCCCCTCCAGTCCTATTGTACTATGCATTCTGTATTAAGAATGCTATTATATTCCCTTATAACCATGTTATAAGGGAAAATAATAATGATCGGGTCCCCATCCCGATCATCTCCTAGCAACCATACATGAAAATCGCACCGCATCCGCACTCGCTTGCGGATGCTTGCGATTTTTACGCAGCCCCATTCACTTCTATGGGGCCTGCGTTGCGTGAAAAACGCACAATATAGAGCATGCTGCGATTTTCACGCAACACACAAGTGATGGGTGAAAATCACAGCTCATGTGCACAGCCCCATAGAAATGAATGAGTCCGGATTCAGTGCGGGTGCAATGCGTTCACCTCACGCATTGCACCCGCGTGGAATTCTCGCCCGTGTGAAAGGTGCCTTATATCCTCACTTATGGTGGAAGAGATACGTTCTGTACAGAAATGGCAAATTTCTTCATGCATAAAATTAAGGTTTATGATCGTTGACTGATCCAACTGCACTTAAGGCCCTTTTCACACGGGCGAGTATTCCACACGGGTGCAATGCGTGAGGTGAACGCATTGCACCCGCACTGAATCTTGACCCATTCACTTCAATGGGGCTGTGCAGATGAGCAGTGATTTTCATGCATCACTTGTGTGTTGCATGAAAATCGTAGCTTGTTCTATACTCTGCGTTTTTCACTCAACGCAGGCCCCATAGAAATGAATAGAGATGCATGAAAATCGCAAGCATCCGCAAGCAAGTGCGATTTTTACGCATTGTTGCTAGGAGATTATAGGGATTTGCAACCCCGGACCCCATTAAAGTCTATTCACTGTATTATTTTCCCCTTATAACATTGCTATAAGGGAAAATAATAGCATTCTTAATACAGAAAGCTTAGTAAACTGTGCCTTGAGCGGTTAAAAATAATAATAATAATATTAACTCACCTTATCCACTTGATCGCGCAGCCAGCATCGTCTTCTTTCTTCTTCTTTCAGGACCTGCAAAAGGACCTTTTTTAACCCCTCAAGGCCATTTTACTAAGCATTCTGTATTAAGAATGCTATTATTTTCCATTAGACCATGTTAGAAGAAGTCCGGGTTCAGGTCTGGGTACCACATTCAGTTTTTTCTCAGGCGCGTGCAAAACGCATTGCACTCGCGCTGAAAAAACTGAACATCGAAACGCAATCACAGACAAAACTCACTGCAATTGCGTGCCTACTCGCGCGGGTCTCCCGCAATGCACCCTGAACGCATCCGGCCCTGACCCGCGACACTTGTGGGAAAGAGGCCTAACTCTTTGTCTACTGAAGGCTAACATGAATAGCCTAGAGGTGGCTACATAATATTATTATGAACACCAAGTTGGAAGGTAAACTGCTTAGTCGGCCTATTACGTCCTAAAGAGGAACATCCGTATCTGTAGGTTAACATAGTGATGATAAAGTGTTTGCAGATAAAGACACACAACCCCATAGAATGTATCCTAGTAACCAAACAGTTAGGTCAAATGCAAAAGACCATTTACGGCACTTCTATTTTCAGAATGAAGAATGGAAAGGAGGGGTTATCATAATGTGTTCATGATCATCACAACAATCATTAGTCGAACCTCATCTGAAATACAGTTATGGCCAATATTTTTGAGACTTACACCAATTTTGGTTTTCTCAAAGTTTGCTGCTTAAAGGGAATGTGTCATCAGAAAATGGCTTATTGTTTAAAGCATGTCTTTATGGTAAATGTATTTTTAAAGAATGTTTAATTTTCTATGTACATATGTATAAAAAAAAAATCCTAAAATCCTGCAGTTTTCACACAGGCCACTAAGCCTAATAATAGGTGCCACATATTTCTCCGTACAGATCACTTCACTGCAATTATGTGGTTATCATTACAGGCAGGATTAGAATAACAGATATCACCTTTGTATAGATAACACAGGATCAACAATTCACAATAGGTGATATCAGGGGCGTCGCTAGGTCAAAACATTCGGGGCTTGAGCCCCTGATGTTTTGCCCAGGGCCCCAAATGTTACGTCTGGTAGCTATACAATTGCCTCGCCGACCTAAGGACGGCGATACAGTTAAATTACTGTACTTGCTTGTAGAACGACGCGGGCGGTCGCCAAGCAACTGCCTGTGCCGGGTCTCACGCCTGCGCCAAGACACAGACGGCGCAGTGACTTCAACATGCCCGTCTGAAAACAGAAGCCGGCAACTTGGACCTTTTGGCGGTGGGAAGTCAGGTGAGTATTTTTTTTGTATCTTGTCCACAGTGGGGGCTTTATGAATGCTATGGGCACTAGTGTTGATCACGAATATTCGAATTTCGAATTTTTATCGCGAATATAGGTACTTCGAAAAATTCGTGAATATTTTGAATATAGTTATAGTAATTACTGGGGTACTACAGGAGGATATTATACCTATTTGGGGGACCACAGGAGAGCCTTATTAATACCGGGACACTACAGGAGGGTATTATACCTATTGGGGGCACCACAGGAGGAACGTATTACTACTAGGGCACTACAGGAGGGAATTATACCTATATGGGGCACCACAGAAAAGCCTTGTTACTACTGGGGCACTACAGGAGGATATTATACCTATTTGGGGCACCACAGGAGGGCCTTATTACTACCGGGACACTACAGGAAAGTATTATACCTATTGGGGGCACCACAGGAGGGAATTATTAGTACTGGGGCACTGCAGGAGGGCATTAAACTACTGGGGCACTACAGGGGAGCACTATAACTACAGGGGCACTATAGGAGCATTAGACAGTAACCACTGGGGGTCTTATAGGGAACATTATATGTTCTGCCCAGCAGACATGCCTAGACATGCAATCTCATGTACAGGCAGCCATTTTACCATGTGCTTCAGTGTTAATGTAATGTTATAGTACATGCTATGTTATGCTTAATACTTATACATGTTATTTGTATTCTTGTAGTTTTACCGCACACATGTACAATCTCTCACTCACGCGCCCTCCTGTGGTGCCCCCAACATTATAACTACTGGGGACACTATAATGGTGAATAAGTACTACAGGGGGCCTTATTATTATAGAGAGCCTTATTACTGCTGGGTGCATTATGCTGGCCATTATTATTGGGAACAATATGGAGGGCACTAAACAGGGTCACTCTTGGGGAGTAGTATCATTATTGGGGGCATGGTCAGTATTACTAAGAAGGGCACTCTGGGAGGGAATTATTGCTATAAGTAGGACTTTTATATTACTATAGGTGGACTAATCTGTATAGCAGAATAATTTCTGTGGTATAGTATTTAGGGGCATTGGGGAGCACAGTAGACACAGTATTCTGGGCAGCATCAGGATAATACTGTTGGGGTAGCAGGGTGGGGAGGATGATATTAGAAAAGTGAGGAAGCTAATCTGACTGGTAAACTCTGCAGAGACTAGATGCGGTTGAAAGATGTTGTCTGGCCGAATGGAGAAGATGGGGAAAGAAAACATCTACATCAGAGGAGACATCACCTGGGAGGTACTGTATGTGAGAGGTATATAGTGCTGTATGTTTGTTAGTGTCCATGCAGCAAGAAAAATATGTCTTTAGTCCTAGGGCGAGCTTGTGGGTGTGTGTGTTTAGGGCAGATACTTTGAGAATATGGCACATATGTATTGGGGCTTGGGCCCCCGAATCTTTTGAGACCCTTGCAACGCCCCTGGGTGATATCACAGCTTATCTACTCCCTCCTGACCTCTGCACCTTTCACAAAACATGCCTAGAAAAACTCTCTCATAGATGTCAATCAGTCAGCTCCTATCGATTGTGTCTATGTCCCATGATGGCTGCTGTAAAGGATTTCTCTAAATGCTGTTAACAAAATCTGATGCAAAGCAATGATGACTGCACATGTTTCCTTGGAGGTAACCATGGTTAACAGAAGAAGACAATGATTTCAAGCACCTCCCCCCTTTTAAAGCAACCAGACTGCTCTTCTAATTCAATCAGCATGACACAGTGATATCAGCGGTCTTGTCCTCTAACATTTTTTCCTGAGCTAACAAGATCACTGAGATAATGTTAGGATTAACATTAGTTAGGATAATGTTTTGTGATAGGGCTGAAATACAGTGGAGATGAGTTTTTCGATTAATTAATTGCAATTCATCTGATGACTCTTCATAACAATCTAGAGTTAATGCAAATTGCCGCCGCAAAAATTGAAGAAGCAAACTTTGTGAAATCCAAAATTTGTGTCAGTATGTAAACTTTTAGCCATGAGTGTATGCTGTCCAAGTGTAAGCATGTCCAGCAATTGCCAAACTAACGTGCTATATTGTCAAATGGTGCTTGTTTAGTGCAGGGAAAAGGTTGGGCATGTTGGATTTCAACATGCCCGATCCTTATGTCAGGAGCACAATGTGGGCATTACTACAGTGAGGGGGGCACAATGTGAGCATTAATGTGAGTGGGGCACAATGTGGGCATTATTACTGTGAGGGGGGCACAATGTGGGCATCACTACTGTGAAGGGCTACAATGTGGGCATTTCTACTGTGAGGGGGCACAATGTGGGCATTACTAATGTAAGGGGGGCACAATGTGGGCATTATTACTGTAAAGGGGCACAATGTGGACATTACTACTGTGAAGGGCACAATGTGAGCATTATTACTGTAAGGCGGCATAAGGTGAACATTATTACTGCAAGGAGGCACAATGTGGT
This sequence comes from Bufo gargarizans, assembly GCF_014858855.1. NCBI lineage: Eukaryota > Metazoa > Chordata > Amphibia > Anura > Bufonidae > Bufo > Bufo gargarizans. Next base: position 611,666,111 of record NC_058081.1, read on the forward strand.
CATTACCACTGTGAGGGGGCACAATGGGAGCATTATTACTGTAAGGGGGCACAATGTGGACATTACTACTGTGAGGGGCACAATGTGGGCATTATTACTGTAAGGGAGCATAAGGTGAACATTACTACTGCAAGGAGGCACAATGTGGTCATTACTACTCTGAGAGGGCACAATGTGGACATTAGTATTGTGAGCGGGCATAATGTGGAAATTACTACTGTGATAGGGCACAATGTGGATATTACTACTGTAATGGGGCACAATGTGGACATTTCTACTGCAAGGAGGCACAATATGGGCATTACTACTGTGAGGGGCAAAATGTGGGCATTATTATTGTGAGTGGGCACAATGTGGGCATTAGTACTGTGACTGGGCACACTGTGGGGATTGCTACTGTGAAGGAGGAATAATGTGGATATTACTACTTTAAGGGGACACAATGTGGGCATTGCAACTGTGAAGGAGGAACAATGTGGATATTACTAATGTGAGGGGGCACAATGAGGGCATTATTAACAATGTGCATATTACTACCCTAAAGGAGGCACAATGTGGGCATTACTACTGTGAAGGGACACAATGTAGGAATTATTACTGTGAGGAGGCACAGTGTGGGCCTAACTACTGTGAGGGGGCACAATGTGGGCATTACTACTGTGTGGTAGCACTAATGTTATATATTACCCTGTTAGACATTGGGATGGCTAAGTCTCACAGGGTCAGGACACCGCGCCCCCTGCTAGCGATTTAACAGGCACAGTTACCATTCTCTTCCTTATGTTATTGATTATTCTTTGCTCTATCACCACAGCGACCTTGTTCCAGATCCAGGGGACATCACACCGACATGCTAGTGAAACCCTGAATACAGTAGGACCAGTTGCTTCTTTAATTTACCACAAGGTGTATTGGTACTTGTGTGTACCCTGTTTTATCAAGTAACATATTGGGGGTCATTTACAAAGACCAGCTTTTTGTGTCCCCCTCTGGACTACCGGAGGATTAACCTATTATTAGGTGCACCTCCGGCAGTCCATGCTCCTCTTTTACACCTGGTTTCTGGAATGAAAGATAGTAAATGTGTCGAGGCTTGCAATTATTTTTTTTCTAAAATGGGTGTAAAAATATTCATAAGGATAATATTAAAAGTTAGGCTTTAAGCTATTCACCTATAACCCTAAGGGGACTGTAGGATTGGTTGAGTACAGTTATGCATTGGGCGGAGTTAGATGCGTTGCTTTGCAAAGCATAAAAAAAAAATTGCAGCAAGGTGCTGATTTTGCCCCTCTTTGTGATGTAATAAAATTGGGTGGCAAGTGCGGGGAGGGGAGAGTAGGTGTGGTGGATCAATCCTTGCCCTAGGTGCTGGAAAGCCTAGCTATACCTCTGTTTTTGTTCTAGGGAAGATAAGCGCAATAAAATGTTGACTGAACACTTGTTATCTAATCTGTGTGGCTAGGATTGGGAGAACACAATTAAAGGGAATCCATCAGCTCCAAAACAGCCCAAGCAGTGTATAATCTAAGTGACACAGAGTCCGGTTATGTACCGTAATTTGTATCTTCATACGCACTTGCATTCCGATGCTGCGCTCCCACAAACCAGCAGTAAGATGCATTTAAAAGTCTCTTCTTTGAGTCCTCTCCATTATGTGTGTGAGCTCAGGAGTCCTCAGTGTCAGACTGCAAGTGAGTACTCGGCATCACTTTTCACAGGTTATTCACAGTTACTGCCTCCAGCAGCATAGAGGAAGAACTGAAGGGTCAGCTTACCACTCAGCCAGGTAGCATGATTTGATGTTGGGGGTGAGGGTGCTTTTTTGATGTTCAATCTGATGGCCAAAATGTTGGCTCTGTTGGTGTCTATGTGGCCCATGCCACCATCCTGTCCCAAGTGTCCTCCTTTTTGAAAATCAAACTATGGTCACCCTACTCTTCCCCTTCCCCTTCATCCACATCCTGAGCAATTCGTTGGCCAAACTTGAGGGTCGTAAGTTTTTTCTTCTTAACCATACTATGTAACAACTGCCTAGCTTCTACGCATACCGTAGCTGTGATTCTGCGGGGCGGATGTATTATTAATTTCTGATATGCAGCCAGTGACCTCCAGCAAAGAATGTATGTGTGGGCCGTCCCAGTGTTCATGGCAGAAGTGACCCCTTGTCCTATTCCACAAGTGGGCAGCTGCTTGAGCAATTTGTGACGTGAGGGCAGAACAGTCACATTTGCACACAGCCATAGCCCAGTGCTGGAATTACTGTCATTCCTATATGCCAGGGCCGCAGCCACAAATAATATACAGGCCCAGTAAACAATGCTTTCCCAGGGATTGCGCAGGCCTCTTTTCTCAGAAGCCTGATTTATGGGAATCAGACCTGACCCCCACCTGCTCTTTCCCACAACAGTCAAAAGCTTGGGCCATTCCTTCTCCCTCATTACACTCAAGGAATGTCCCTTTGTCTCTCAGCTGCATGAAGAAATGGTGAGAGCTGCAACCCTGAGCGCAGACAGTCTGCAGGAGCCAAACCTGTGGCAATCTACAACCTAGTACATGACGGATACAGCAGTGCAACACACTTGAGAGCGGGTGCCCAGATCAGGACTGTGAGAAGACTTAAAAGCTATGTACACCTTGGCAGGCAATTTTTATTTATGATTGATTTATTTTTGGCTAAAAATCATATTTACAATTGGCCTTTATTAAAAATATTGAGTTGCTCTGTCACAAAGGGTTAACTGTTTTTCTAACTGTGACTTGTACTTTCACTGTCACTTACTAAGTGGACATAAACACTTATTTAGGCCACATTCTTATCAGTAAGATAACAATTTAGCTATAATAAGTGTTTATAATGTCAGAGAGCAGACATAAGGAACCAGTCAACTCCCCAACTGATGGAAAAGAGAAAACCCAGAAGCTGCTACTAGAGCATCTCAGCTTTGTACAGAAAAAAGGGCTCCGTATTTTTAATAAAGACCAATTGAAAAAAACATTTTTAGCTCAAAATGAGTACAATGCAATCATAATAATAATAAAAAAATAAAATTGACCCCAAAAGGTGTACATAGCCTTTAACAACCCCACCATGAAACCATATCCTTGAACTGTAACCACCAGTGAAGTAACTGGTGACCACCAAATTGTTGTTTTGCCATGTTGCGTACAGTATTATATGCTATGTTATCTAAGATGTGCTGGACATGGAACTGTGTGTAAAGTCTAACATAACACTTTATTCAAGCACTGTATTTGGATGTAATGCACTGTAATTAACATAGAAATTACAGAAAATTACCTTCTTGGATCACCCCACAGTTATGACCATTCCCCCTCTTCCCCAGATCGACAGGGCAAGACACCGTGTCTGGCTCTGTCTTCTTGCACTTGTCCCGTGGTTCTCTGATTCGGCGCATGCAATAGATCCACTGCACATGAGACGAGACAGAGAACCACTGGACAAGTGTGAGAAGACACCATATAAATTTAAACTGACTTTTTTCAGGAATACGGCAATGTAAAAGCATGAATAAGGTATTGTTTTACTCAGCATGATCAACAGTACCAGGCATTATGCTCAGGGTTGCTCATGCTGACAAATGCTTGTTGAGTAAGCTCTCAATAAGAGAGGAGAGAGAAAGACTCTGATGTTCTAATTGAGTCTTCCACTGACCCCCAGTGTCAGAAAAGGTCCCAATCCCCTGTAAGTAGCTGTCAACCCCCCTCCCAGACTCCCTGTAAAAAAAAATTGCGCACACATGTGCAGCGAGCCCTGGAAGAACTGGTGCAGAGGATGGGAGTAGTAGTGACCCTGATAAAGTGTTGTGTCACAGTGTATTCCCTCAAGCCTTTGCTTCCTGGGGATCAGTGCAGTGGAAATCTAGTATTGAAGAATGAGGCCAGAATTAAATGTGTAAAAGTATTTTCCACTAAGTGCAACGTAGAACTGTAAATATATTTAATAGTAGATTAAAGTGCAATTTTCTGACATCAGTAAGGAATAAGAAGGCAGGTTGAATGGTTTGAGTTTAACATTTGTACTGGCCTAGTAGTATTCTCTTAGCTGCAATCCCTCACCTCATAGCAGTGTCTGTAATCTGGTTGTAGCTGTTCACTCTGCTGTCTGTCTTCTTAAGGATTTAATTGTGGCTGTCTTTAGCTGTTTAGTCTCTTTGGAGAATCCTTCAGAGCAGAAGCTCTTTAGTGTGCTTCCTCTCTCCTCTCTCTTTGTAGGGACTCCCCCTCCTGTAAGGAAATAGGACCAGCCCACTTCTACCAAGAAGAGAGGAACAGGGTGGTTAGCCCTGTTCCCATTACTATTGTCCCTGATCATGTGATCTCCATGATATACCTATGATGGGGGTCACTTACAGCATATCAGGACATGCACTGTGTGTCTCTCTCCTCTCAGTGCAGTTGTTCTAGAAGGAGAGAGAGATCAGACTATTGTCCTGGATGTGGACAATACTGTGAAAAAAAATCAAATCGTATACAGTTGCAAGAAAATGTATGTGAACCCTTTGGAATGATATGGATTTCTGCACAAATTGGTTATAAAATGTGATCTGATCTTCATCTAAGTCACAACAATAGACAATGACAGTCTGCTTAAACTAATAACACAAAGAATTAAATGTTACCATGTTTTTATTGAACACACCATGTAAACATTCACAGTGCAGGTGGAAAAAGTATGTGAACCCCTAGACTAATGACATTTCCAAGAGCTAATTGGAGTGAGGTGTCAGCCAACTGGAGTCCAATCAATGAGATGAGATTGGAGGTGTTGGTTACAGCTGTCCTGCCCTATAAAAAACACACACCAGTTCTGGGTTTGCATTTCACAAGAAGCATTGCCTGATGTGAATGATGCCTCGCACAAAAGAGCTCTCAGAAGACATACAATTAAGAATTGTTGACTTGCATAAAGCTGGAAAGGGTTATAAAAGTATCTCCAAAAGCCTTGCTGTTTATCAGTCCAGGGTAAGACAAATTGTCTATATATGGAGAAAGTTCAGCACTGCTGCTACTCTCCCTAGGAGTGGCCGTCCTGTAAAGATGACTGCAATAGCACAGTGCAGACTGCTCAATGAGGTGAAGAGGAATCCTAGAGTGTCAGCTAAAGACTTACAAAAGTCTCTGGCATATGCTAACATCCCTGTTAGCGAATGGATTTCATGAGAGGATACCACAGAGGAAGCCACTGCTGTCCAAAAAAACATTGCTGCACGTTTACAGTTTGCACAAGAGCACCTGGATGTTCTACAGCAGTATTGGCAAAATATTCTGTGGACAGATGAAACCAAAGTTTAGTTTTTTGGAAGAAACACACAACACTATGTGTGGAGAAAAAGAGGCACAGCACACCAACATCAAAACCTCATCCCAACTGTGAAGTATGGTGGTGGGGGCATCATGGTTTGGGGCTGCTTTGCTGCGCCAGGGTCTGGACGGATTGCTATCATCGAAGGAAAAATGAATTCCCAAGTTTATCAAGACATTTTACAGGAGAACTTAAGGCCATCTGTCCACCAGCTGAAGCTCAACAGAAGATGGGTGTTGCAACAGGACAATGACCCAAAGCATAGAAGTAAATCAACAACAGAATGGCTTAAACAGAAGAAAATATATCTTCTGGAGTGGCCCAGTCAGAGTCCTGACCTCAACCCGATTGAGATGCTGTGGCATGACCTCAAGAAAGTGATTCACACCAGACATCCCAAGAATATTGCTGAATTGAAACAGTTCTGTAAAGCGGAATGGTCAAGAATTACTCCTGACCATTGTGCACTTCTGATCTGCACAGGAAACGTTTGGTTGAAGTTATTGCTGCCAAAGGAGGTTCAACCAGTTATTAAATCCAAGGGTTCACATACTTTTTCCACCTGCACTGTCAATGTTTACACGGTGTGTTCAATAAAAACATGGTAACATTTATTTCTTTGTGTGTTATTAGTTTAAAGGGACACTGACAGGCCCAATAACCATAATTAGCTGTACATATCCATGCACAGGTCTTCTAATGTGCATTTAAAACATATAAGTATCCCCCCTGTCCACATTATGAATACTGCAAACTCGTGTTTTATAACCTGAACTAATCCCTGTTCTTTCTGCCCAAGGGGCGGGGTTTCAGCTTCTCTTGTGCCCAGAGAAGCTGAAACCCCGCCCCTTGGGCAGAAAGAACAAGGATTACTTCAGGTTATAAAACACGAGTTTGCAGTATTCATAATGTGGACAGGGGGGATACTTATATGTTTTAAATGCACATTAGAAGACCTGTGCATGGATATGTACAGCTAATTATGGTTATTGGGACTGTCAGTGTCCCTTTAACCCCTTAACGACCCAGGACGAGAATGCTCGTCCTAAATCACTAAATTCTCGTCCTAAATTCTCGTCCTGCAGACGTGCCCCCCCCCCCCCCCCCCCCCCCCCGTGCGGTCCCGCGATCAGCGGCAGAGATCCTGCTGTTACTGACAGCTGGATCCCTGCTGCATCCACCAGCATCGGCGATAACACCGATGCCGGTGGATTAACCCCTCATATGCCGTGGTCAGTGCTGACCGCGGCATATGGGAGGTTTGCGCTCCCTCACCTCATACATCGGGTCCCCGCGCTGCTGTGGCTGGGACTCGATGGTCGCAATGGCAGCCCCAAGCCATTACAAGGCTTGGGGCCTGGCATGTACGGAGGCCTAGGAGGCCCAGCCCCCTAGGCTCGGTCTCCTAGGCAACTGTTAGCATTTTACAGTGTAAGACACTAACAGTTCAATACAGCACAATACAGATGTATCGTGCTGCATTGAAACAGGGATCAGACCCTGTAATGTTGAAGTCCCAGAGTGAGACAAATAATAAAGTGAAAAAAAAGTTAATAAAATTAAAGTTTTACAAAAAAATTAAAAGTTTCAAGTAAAAAAAAGATAGTGTCCTTTTCCAAAAATAAAGTAAAAAAGAATTGTAAAAAATAGGGAAAAGACATATTGACATATTAGGTATCGTCGCGTCCGTATCGACCAGCTCTATAAACATATCACATGACCTAACCCCTCAGATGAACACCATAAAAAATAAAAAATAAAAACTGTGCTAAATAAACAATTTTTTTGTCACCTTACATCACAAAAAGTACAACAGCAAGCAATCGAAAAGGCGTACGCCCACCAAAATAGTACCAATCTAACCGTCACCTCATCCCACATTCTACCTGAGACAATCGCCCAAAAAATAAAAAAACTATGGCTCAGAATATGGAGACACTAAAACATAATTTTTTTTTTTTTTTTTTAAAAAGCTGTTATTGTGTAAAACTTATATAAATAAAAAAAGTATACATATTAGGTATCGCCACATCCGTATCAACGGCTCTAAAAAATATCACATGACCTAACCCCTTAGGTGAACACCGTAAAAAATAAAAACTGTGCTAAATAAACCATTTTTTGCCACCTTACATCACAAAAAGTGTAATAGCAAGCGATCAAAGAGTCATATGCACCCCAAAATCAAACCATCATCTCATCCCGCAAAAAATGAAACCCTACCTAAGATAATCACCAAAAAACTGAAAAAAACTATGGCCCTCAGAATATGGAGACACTAAACCATGATTTTTTCTTTTTTGTTTCAAAAATGATATTATTGTGTAAAACTTACATAAATAAATAAAAAGTATACATATTAGGTATCGCCGCGTCCGTATCGACCAGCTCTATAAAAATATCACATGACCTAACCCCTCAGATGAACACCGTAAAAAATTAAAACTGTGCTAAATAAACCATTTTTTGTCACCTTACATCACAAAAATATAATAGTAAGCGATCAAAAAGTCATATGCACCCCAAAATAGTGCCAATCAAACCGTCATCTCATCCCACAAAAAATTAGACCCTACCTAAGACAATTGCCCAAAAAATGAAAAAAAACTATGGCTCTCAGACTCATATGGAGACACTAAAACATAATTTTTTTTGTTTCAAAAATTAAATCATTGTGTAAAACTTACATAAAAAAAGGTATACATATTAGGTATCGCAGTGTCCGTGACAACCTTCTCTATAAAAATACCACATGATCTAACCTGTCAGATGAATGCTGTAAATAACAAAAATAATAACGGTGTCAAAACAGATATTTCTTGTTACCTTGCCTCACAAAAAGTGTAATATACAGCAACCAAAAATCATATGTACCCTAAACTAGTACCAACAAAACTTCCACCCTATCCCGTAGTTTCTAAAATGGGGTCACTTTTTGGGAGTTTCTACTCTAGGGGTGCATCAGGGGGGCTTCAAATGGGACATGGTGTCAAAAAAAAACAGTCCAGCAAAATCTGCCTTCCAAAAACCGTATGGCATTCCTTTCCTTCTGCACCCTGCCGTGTGCCCGTACAGCCGTTTTACGACCACATATGGGGTGTTTCTGTAAACTACAGAATCAGGGCCATAAATATTAAGTTTTGTTTGGCTGTTAACCCTTGCTTTGTTACTAGAAAAAATAGATTAAAATGGAAAATTTGCCAAAAAATTTAAATTCTGAAATGTCATCTCCATTTGCCAATAACTCTTGTGGAACACCTAAAGGGTTAACAACGTTTGTAAAATCAGTTTTGAATACCTTGAGGGGTGTAGTTTCTTAGATGGGGTCACTTTTATCGAGTTTCTACTTTAGGGGTGCATCAGGGGGGCTTCAAATGGGACATGGTGTAAAAAAAAACAGTCTAGCAAAATCTGGCTTCCAAAAACCGTATGGCATTCCTTTCCTTCTGCGCCCTGCCGAGTACCCGTACAGCAGTTTACGACCACATATGGGGTGTTTTTTTTTGCTGTAAACTAAAGAATCAGGGCCATAAATATTAAATTTTGTTTGGCTGTTAACCCTTGCTTTGTAGCTGGAAAAAAAATATTAAAATGGAAAATCTGCCAAAAAAGTGAATTTTTTTAAATTGTATTTCTATTTCCCATTAATTCTTGTGGAACACATAAAGGGTTAACAACGTTTGTAAAATCAGTTTTGAATACCTTGCGAGGTGTAGTTTCTAGAATGGGGTCATTTTTTGGGTGGTTTCTATTATGTAAGCTTCACAAAGTGACTTCAGACCTGAATTGGTCCTTAAAAAGTTGTTTTTTGAAAATTTCTGAGAGATTTCAAGATTTACTTCTAAACTTCTAAGCCTTGTAACGTCCCCCAAAAATAAAATGTCATTCCCAAAATGATCCTAAAATGAAGTAGACATTATATACCTACAAAGTATTAACTATTTTTGTAGGTATTAATATGTATTATAGAAGTAGAGAAATTGAAACTTGGAAATTTGCTAATCTTTTAAAAATTTTGATAAATTTGGTATTTTTTTATAAATAAAAATGATTTTTTTTAACTCCATTTTGCCAGTGTCATGAAGTACAATATGTGCCGAAAAAAAAATCTCAGAATGGCCTGGATAAGTCAAAGCGTTTTAAAGTTATCACCACCAAAAGTGACACTGGTCAGATTTGCAAAAATGGCCTGGTCCTGAAGGTGAAAATGAGCCCGGTCCTTAAGGGGTTAAGCAGACTGTGATTGTCTATTGTTGTGACTTAGATGAAGATCAGATCACATTTTATGACCAATTTGTGCAGAAATCCATATCATTCCACAGGGTTCACATACTTTTTCTTGCAACTGTACTTCATAAACTGTCCATCCATAACTGTCACTCATTGGGCGCCCATTACTGTCTGTCCCTTACTGTTGGTCAGTGGGCATCGGATACCGTCCATCACTGTCAGTTAGTGGGTGCCTGTTACTGTCTGTAAGGCATCCGGTACTGTCCATCCATTACTGTGGGTCAGTTGGGGTCTTTTTCTAGGCATCCATTATTGTCATCCGTTACTGTCCATCCGTAACTGTCAGTCAATAGACTTGATTTACTTTATACACCTTTTTAAAATGTAAAATAAAAAAAGCATTACTTTAGTGTGGGATACGTTTTTTTTTTTGTTTTTTTTACTAGTACTGGGCTGTGTACCAGGATGTCGAAGGATGTGTACTGCGGAGCAGGCATATAAGTGTTTAAGATCTGACAGTTCAGATGAAACTGACACCACTTCAGAGGTGGAAATATATTCAGACAGAGGTGACTTATAGAAACATAGAATGTGTCAACAGATAAGAACCATTTGGCCCATCTAGTCTGCCCAATATACTGAATACTATGGATAGCCCCTGGCCCTATCTTATATGAAGGATGGCCTTATGCCTATCCAATGCATGCTTAAACTCCTTCACTGTATTTGCAGCTACCATTTCTGCAGGAAGGCTATTCCATGCATCCACTACTCTCTCAGTAAAGTAATACTCCCTGATATTACATTTAAACCTTTGCCCCTCTAATTTAAAACAATGTCCTCTTGTAGCAGTTTTTCTTCTTTTAAATATTCTCTCCTCTTTTACCTTGTTGATTCCCTTTATGTATTTAAAAGTTTCTATCATATCCCCTCTGTCTCGTCTTTCTTCCAAGCTATACATGTTAAGGTCCTTTAATCTTTCCTGGTAAGTTATATCCTGCAATCCATGTACTAGTTTAGTAGCTCTTCTCTGAACTCTCTCCAAAGTATCAATATCCTTCTGGAGATATGGTCTCCAGTACTGAGCACAATACTCCAAATGAGGTCTCACTAGTGCTCTGTAGAGCAGCATGAGCACCTCCCTCTTTCTACTGGTAATACCTCTCCCTATACACCCAAGCATTCTGCTAGCATCTCCTGCTGCTCTATGACATGGTCTGCCTACCTTTAAGTCTTCTGAAATAATGACCCCTAAATCCCTTTCCTCAGATACTGAGGTTAGGACTGTATCACTGATTGTATATTCTGCTCTTGGGTTTTTACGCCCCAGGTGCATTATCTTGCACGTATCAACATTAAATTTTAGTTGCCAGATTTTTTACCATTCCTCTATTTTTCCTAAATATTTTTCCATTTGGTGTATCCCTCCAGGAACATCAACCCTGTTACAAATCTTTGTGCATCAGCAAAAAGACACACCTTACCATCGAGGCCTTCTGCAATTTTGCTGATAAAGATATTAAACAATATGGGTCCCAGAACAGATCCTTGAGGTACCCCACTGGTAACAAGACCATGGTCTGAATATACTCCATTGACTACAACCCTCTGGTGTCTGTCCCTCAGCCACCGCCTAATCCAGGCATGCTCAACCTGCGGCCCTCTAGCTCTTGTAAAACTACAACTCCCACCATGCCCTGCTGCAGGCTGATAGCTGTAGGCTGTCTGAGAATGTTGGGAGTTGTAACTTTGCAACAGCTGGAGGGCCGCAGGTTGAGCATGCCTGCCCTAATCCATTTAACAATATGGGAGTCCAAGCACAAAGACTGCAATTTATTGATAAGCCTTCTATGTGGGACAGTATCAAAAGCCTTACTAAAGTCTAGATAAGCGATGTCTACTGCACCTCCGCCATCTATTATTTTAGTCACCCAATCAAAAAAAATCTATAAGATTAGTTTGACATGATCTCCCTGAAGTAAACCCATGCTGTTTTTGATCTTTTAATCCATGGGATTTTAGATGTTCCACAATTCCAATAGTTGCCCAATTCCTCCCTACTACCTTTCTTGTGAATGGGCACAACATTTTCTAATTTCCAATCTTCTGGGACGACTCCTGTTACCAGTGATTGGTTAAATAAATCTGTTAATGGTTTTGCTAGTACACCGCTAAGCTATTTTTTATTTTTTTTATCCGATCATTTTTATTGTTACTAATAAATCAGATCAACAGTAATAAATCACAAGCGGTACAAGTAATACAGATATTATCATCAAAAGAGTACCACATATATATATTCGCAATTCCATTGCAAGTATTGTAAACCATTAACCACTAAGCTATTTTAATAGCTTTGGGTGTATCCCATCAGGCCCCTGTGACTTATTTGTATTAATTTTAGACAGCAGACTTAGAACCTCTTCCTCTGTAAAGACGCATGCATCAAAATATTCATTAGTCTTCCTTCCTAACTGAGGTCCTTTTCCTTCATTTTCCTTTGTAAAAACTGAATAGAAGTATTCATTAAAGGGGTTATCCCATCATAATGATCACTGTTAAATCTGTTAATGATTTGACAGTGATCATTTTTGTAAATATACTTTATTAACAAATCCCCACCGATTAGGATAAAATTCATACCCACTTACCTGATTGTTGTGACTCGGTCTCCCCTGGTTACGACCACTGTTCTTCTTGAAAAGCCGGAAGGTCGCGCTTGCCCAGAAGACGACTCCTTTTCTCCCGGCCGGTCCGCTCGCTGTTCTGAACGCGCACTCTGCCGCGCATGCGCGACAGTGACTTCTTCCCGGCCAGAATAGTACAGAGCTGCGAACGCGCACGCTGGCTCTGTAGGAATAAGTCACCATTGCGAATGCGCGGCGGCGTGCGCATTCAGTCCAGCGCGCGGCACGGCCGGGAAAAGACTTCAATCAAGATGAAGCCCGCCCCCAGCCAGAATCCAGGAAGTGAACGTGCGGTGGCAGCAGGTAAGTATAAAAACGCTAAGTGGGATAACCCCTTTAAGGCAGTCAGCTAGTTATTTATCTTCTTCCATATACCTTCCTTTTGTTTTTAATTTGGTAATTCCTTGTTTTAGTTTCTTTTTTTTCATTTATGTATCTGAAGAATGTCTTATCGCCTTTTTTCACTGACTGAGCTAATTTCTCTTCTGCCTGTGCTTTAGAAGCTCTTATAAAATGCTATCTTTTTATTTTTAATGATTTTGGCCACTTCTGCTGAGTACCACAGTGGTCTCTTTTTTTTGCTTTTACTGACAAGTCTAATGCAATTATCTGTTGCCTTCAATAGTGCCACTTTTAATTAGTCCCATTTCTCCTGGACTCCATTGAAACTGTTCCAATCTGATAGGGACTCGTATACCTCTAATCTAATTTTCGAAAAAGTCAGTTTTTCTAAAATCTAAAACTTTTGTTTTTGTGTGGTGTGACTCTTATAGTAAACCACACTGACTGGTGATCACTAGATCCCAAGCTTTCCCCTACAGTAATATCAGATACCAAATTCCCATTTGTGAATACTAAATCTAAAATGGCTTCCTTCCGGGTTGGCTCCTCAACTACTTGCTGTAGAGATAATCCTAGTAGGGAGTTTAGAATATCTGTACTCCTGGCAGAACTAGCCATTTTGGTTTTCCAGTTTACATCAGGAAGATTAAAGTCTCCCCTTTAAATGTCATTTTAGCTATTTCTTCGACTAGTAGATCATCTAATTCTTTGACTTGGCTAGGTGGTCTATATATCACACCTACACAAGTTACCTTATGATTATCAAGTTGCAACGTAACCCAAACTGACTCTAAATTGGTCTTGCTAACTTGTATTAAATTAGATTTCATGCTATCTTTCACATACAGCGCCAAGCCTCCCCCTTTCTTGCCTTCTCTATCTTTCCTATACAGAGAGAAACCTGGTATTCTTATATCCCAGTCATTACTCCCATTGAACCATGTCTCAGTAACAGTCACTAAATCTATATTCTCAGATGCCATTATAGACTCAAGTTCATTGATCTTATTCCCTAAACTGCAAGCATTTGTAGACAAGGCTAAATCAGGGTGGAGGGCACTCAACTATCTGGGATGTTTGTATGCACACAATAAGGTGGATTAGTGCAGGTTTGAATGAATCAAATAGATACAGTTGTATATTTAAAAAGGGGTAGTTTATTAGTATAAAAATTTATATAAAAATGGGTGGATGGTGCTAAAGTTGTATTTGGTGGATATAAAAATAAATGTAGAAAAAAAATGTATGAAAAATAAAAAGATGAAAAATATTAAAAGTGTGTATTCCAATAAATAATATTAAGTTCAATGTCCGGGTGGGATCCGGTATTGGCTTCAGAAAAAAGTTATTCCAAATGTCTATATAGGATCCAGTACAGGATCAATAGTTATTGTGATTGCTGGCCCTTGTAGTGCTGCCTGTAATAAAGTTATTATTTCTTCTAATTTTCCTGTTGGGTGGCAGCGTTCTTGTTGTATACCAAGGGATCCTCCTGCTTGTAGGTAAATGTTGCAACAGGGTATGTACTGCCTCTATTGCAATGTATTTGCAGGGACCGTGATTATTGTGCAATCTGGCTGTTTCACCATGTAAGTCCTCCTTCTTTTATGGAATTTACACAGATGTAAGTGTAGCCATATGTGTGAGGAACATAGTTAAAGCCTTACCCGTATTGTTGCAATGCTGCCGCAATCGCGATATTCCGTAGTGCAGGTAAATAGAGACGCCCTTTATACTCACCAGGTCCATTCGTGGCATCCCACGAGGGCGGGCGATGGGCTTGTTTGAGGAGCGCAAGCGTGAGTAGCGCTGTTCCAGCCCTTATGGTTCTTTGGATCCAGGGATAGATGTCCGTTCTTCTTTGAGAGGGCAATAATCCTTGTGCTGCTGTAGGGGAACCAGGCAGGCCACTGAAGAAGAAACATCCTGTTTTGAAACGCGTCTGGTTCCCCTGCAGCAGCACAAGGATTATTGCCCTCTCAAAGAAGAGCGGACATCTATCCCTGGATCCAAAGAACCATAAGGGCTGGAACAAATTCCTTATCTGTTTTGAAGAATAGCCACCAAAAACACAGCTGAAGTTCTACTGTTTTGAAGCACAGTGTCTGAGTAGCCACCAAAAACACAGCTGAGGTTCTGCTGTTTTGAAGCACAGTGTCCGAGTAGCCAAAAAAACCACAGCTGATGTTCTGCTACAGTGGAAAAGCTCTAAGTTAGTCTCCTGAATATCTCAAATGCACTTAGTAATGCTGCACTTTGAGAATGCTGCAAGCTCTGCTTCTGTCACCGGACCCCACAGCCCTATGGTATTAGAAGACTTTGCCACTGAGTCATCAAGTTCACTGCGCAGTGTTGCTATGCCGTTCACAGTGTGGGATCCTGCAACTTCATTTCCCTCTCTCACCAGGGTTGCCAACCCGAATTTTTCTTTTTTTCTGGACAACCTTTCCCAAAATCACAGACAGCAAAAAATTGAAAAACTATAATGAATGCTAAATATTATAAGTAATACATGTCTATAGGTCAATATACTGATAAGAACTAATTACCAGCTGTAAAATTATGATAATTACCACCAAAATAATCTAGTCATGTACCACCAGCCTCCAAAAAATACAGACACATCTATTTATTTTGATGGACATAGAGAAAAAGTCACCTATTTTTAAGGACTGTCCAGAAATTTCTGGATGGTTGGCAACCCTGCCTCTCAAGTACCCCAGGTTTTAGAGACTCCACAAATAAAGAAGTCGCAAATTTTACCCCGCAGGATTTTATTTCATTTGTTTGTGGATGATGGAGTCCTGGAATTACCTGTCCAGCACACTGACCTTTATGCTACACAGTGTGCTGTACAAAAGCCCACACCTGTGAACTTATAAATGTGGACCTCCACGTGTGCCTGAAATAAATAAAAAAAATTAAAAAAATTGGGCATTACCCTAAGGCTACATGCACACGACCGTTGTTTTGGTCCGCATCCGAGCCACAGTTTTTGCAGCTTGGATGTGGACCCATTCACTTCAATAGGGCCGCAAAAGATGCGGACAGGACTCTGTGTGCTATCCGCATCCGTTGCTCCGTTCCGTGGTCTGTAAATAAAATATAACCTATCCTATTCTTGTCCATTTTGCGGACAAGAATAGGTAGTTATATTAATTGCGGTCCGTGCCATTCCGCAAATTGCGGAACGAAAACGGACGCCATCCGTATTTTGCGGATCCGCAATTTGCTGACCGCACAACACACAACGGTCGTGTGCATGTAGCCTTAATATGGACATGGTAAAAAATGTGTTTGATCCTACTGGGCTGCAAGTGCTGTCCACTCAATCCATGTCTTTGCAGCAGTTATGCATGATGTATTATGCATTTTTTCAGATAATTCCCAAGTGCCCCCCCAGAACTGATCCAGCCTATGATCGTCTAGATAAATGTGCCCTCCTTGGGGATTCATTCTTGAAATTATACACCCCTGATAAAAATCTGTAGATGAATCCCTTTTCAGTTTTAAGGGCCTCCTTTCCTTCCCACAGTTTATTTTGTGCCAGATATGGGGTAAAATTATACAAGGTGTGTGAGAGCTCCACAGGTTACACATACAGTTTTTCTCTTTATTAGGGCAGAGACTCCCAAATAAAAGGGCATCTGTCAGATTTGTACCTATGACACTGGCTGACCTGTTACATGTGCGCTTGGCAGCTGAAGGCATCTGTGTTGGTCCCATGTTCATATGTGCCCTCATTGATGAGAAAAAGAACTGTTAATACATGCAAATGAGCCTCTAGGAGCAACGGGGGCATTGCCATATTTCCTAGAGGCTCTGCTCTCTCTGCAACTGCAGCACCATCTCCACTTTGATTGATAGGTCCAGGCAGTGAAAATGTGATCACGCCTGCCTGGCCCTGTCAGTCAAAGTGCGGAGGGTGCGGCATTTGCAGAGAAAGCAGAACCTCTAGGTGTAACTGCAACTCCCTCGTTGCTTCTAGAGGCTAATTTGAATATATTAAAACTTAATTTTTATATATTATATTAAAACTTCATCTGTTTAATTCAGATTGCTACCTGTAATGTTTTTGTTTTAATTAAAAAGGCCCACAGAACGCTCAAATTCCTCAAATTCCAGGAGAAGGTAGCTGAGCATCTCCTGTTTGAGTCCCCCGCACCTGGACAAGCCTTTGAATCTGAGGATATTTGAAGGCTATCAGAACACAACTTCCTTCACTCCATCCCAGCCACCCAAAAATATCCACAGAAATTATGCCTGGTGTGTAGCAAGTATGGAAGGAGGGGGGGATACCCGCTTTTACTGCCCCTGTTGCCCATCATAGCCAGGCCTTTGCAATTACCCCTGTTTAAGTTATTGCAGGAAAATAACTGTACTATAGTGTCTGTCATATAGGGATGGTTTTTTCATCTTGTGAACAAACTCGAATTTGTCACTTATTGGATACATTTTCCTCTATTTTCTTGGACATGTTGCCTTTACTAAGGTACAGTTTCTTCCCTGCAATAATTTATTAAATGTCAGACCAGAACGGCATCAGAATGACATAAATGCAGACAACGGCTTTGTTAGCGAGACATAGTCTATGTACAGACAAATCCCTCTTTAGAAATATGCCTCCCTTGTAATTACACAGCTTCACGTCTCGTCTGTATGCACCACAAAGAAAAGGACGTGGCACATTTCTAATGCAGTTACCCATTTCAATTCTCCTGTTTTTGTGAGAATTTATTAAAAATTTGAAGAAAATCATATTTACCCATTATTTCATCCTATACAAATTTGGCACCTGGCATGCTCACTACACCACTAGATGCACGCTTTAAGGAATCTAGTTTTTAAAATGGGGTCATTTCTAGGAGTTTCTATCATTCAGGCAGCTCAATGCCTCCACTAGTGTGCCTGAAACATTTTCCATTTGTGTTCTGAAAGCTATTGGGTTCTCCTTTACATTTGGGCTGTGTGTCAAGACATAAGATTATTCCTGAAAATCGGAGAAACGGGGTGATACATTTTGGGTATACGTCTTAATTTTTACATGATCTGTACTAAAAACTGTCTTTAAAATGACACTTATGTGAAAAAAATGTCACAGATTTTTGCATTTTTGCCACCTAAATAAAGTAAAACGTGTCGAAAAAATTATGTCACAATTAAGGCTCATTCACACGACCATATGAATGAGTCCATCCGCATCTGTCCGCATCTATTCATTTCAATGGGACCGCAAAAGATGCGGACAGCGCACTGTGTGCTGTCCGCATCTGTAGTTCTGTTCCGCAAAAAAGATGGAGCATATCCTCTTCTTGCCCGCAATTGCGGACAAGATTAGGCATTTTCCATGATAGTGGCAGCCATGTGCGGTCTGCAAATTGCGGAGAGCACACGGACCGGTATCCGTGTTTTACGGATCCGCAGGCTTGGACACTAAGGCTTCTTTCACATCTGCGTACAGGTCTCTCTGGATCCAGCATAACCGGATGTCACTGCAGTGCCCGCCAGCCCAATTGGCTATAATGGGATCTGGCACAGATCTGGCCACTACCTGGCAAATATGGCAGGATTCGGTCAGACAAAAACCATTGTGTGCAGTGTATATTGTATGGCTAAATTCTGGCATATTTGCAGTGTATCGGCCAGATTGTCGCTGGATCCCATTATGGACAATGGGGCCAATGGGCATTGCAATAACACCCCCCTATACCGGAACCAGAGAGATTTGGCAGGCTGCTCTCTGCTGGAACAGCCTGCTATAGACCTGTAATGCTAGTGTTGAAAGGTTAGAGGGACCCTGTAATGCTGAACATGGTGTCTGATCTGCAGGCATATGTTATAGAGCAGGAGGAGCTGAGCAGATTGATATTGTATTTTTGTGGAAAAACATTCAGTAACATTTGTATTTCTTTCATTTAAAGCTCTGCTCTCTCAATACTTAGTAGCCATTTGTCTTATCAAAGTTTGACAGCCTTTTCTGTATCGCCTAACCAAACTACAAAGACCACACATGTAGTACAAAAACATTCTTCATTGTGTCATTCCAGAAGACATACAATACATACAGAATAATATATAAAAAGCAATGCAGATAAGCGCTGTATAGACTAATGCCCCTGCCAGACTCCAGGCCTTTATACATAAGTTGGTCACATCTGGAAATGTATAAAACCAAGTACCAAGTAGTACTGATAATCCACAGGTGTGAACTATGCCGCTCACTGTCACCAGTGCTAAAAATACTATCAAGATCCAATCCCCTACATAATGCAACATTGTCTTATTGTCTTAAACATCAATTTATTAATGGGGATATGATCGAACAAAAATACAAATATTATCATCCAGATATCAAAATAACCCTCCTAATAAGAATAATAAAGTAGGGAACAAGAGAGCAATAAAGAAAGCACTGAATAAATGAGACATACAGACCAGGAGCCTGGAGGGGCAGAAAACCCTGATGTACGTTTCGCCTCGCTTCCTCTTGGGGGCGTGTTTCTCTGAGCCATACCCTTGCTATATATACACTCTAGGGTGTACATCCTAGAGGGTATACATAGCAAGGGTATGGCTCAGAGAAAGGGTATACCAATCTGTGCCAGTAACAAGTGCCCCCATAGAAACCCCTCAATCATGTGCCAGTAACAAGTGCCCCCCATAGATGCCCCCCAATCATGTGCCAGTAAGTAGTACCATCTAAAAAATAAACACTTATACTTACCTCCATCAGGCTGGCAGCGATGCGATGCAGGCCTCTTCCGGCCTGTGTCCTGCGCTGTACGGCTCAGGCGGCGCGATGACTTCATTGTGCTGCCTGCAGCGGCCTCTGATAGGCTGCAGGCCTAGTGCCTGCAGCTTATCAGAGGAACGGAGAAGGGAGACGCCTCTCCCTCCCCTGCCCCACCGCAGCACATCTATCTGTATTGCTGTCCTGAGGACGGCAATACAGATAACTATGGAGATGAGCGCTTCCAGGGAAGGTAAAGGATAGGGAGGAATAATTTCACAGCATCTTAGTGCAGGGAGAGATGTCAGAAAGCCTGAGGGACAGTGCTAGAAAAGCAATTTACAAGTGCAGGGAAAGGATAGGGAGGAATCATTTCACATCATCATAGAGCAGGGAGAGCCATCAGAAGGCGCTAGTAACAGTCAGGGCCGACTTTAACGCGGGACAAAAGGGGCAGCTGCCCCCGGCCCAGTTGCTCCTGGGAGGCCCAAGGCAGCTGCCTCTTGGGCCCCGCTGGCCCCAGCCGCAAAATTCCAGGGGGTGCTAGCAGGGCAGCGCGGCCATGGTGACAAGTGGGGGGTGGCGGCAGGGCACAGGGAGGTGAGCGTTTCCATTGTGGAAGCACTCATCTCCATAGTTATCTGTATTGCCGTCCTCAGGACAGCGATATAGATAGATGTGCTGAGGCGTCTCCCTTCCCCGTTCCTCTGATAGACTGCAGGCACTAGGCCTGCAGCCTATCAAACGTTGGTGCAGGCGGTGCAATGAAGCCATCGCGCTGCCTGAGCCGTAAAGCGCGGGACACAGGCCGGAAGAGGCCTGCATCGTATCGCTGCCAGCCTGATGGAGGTAAGTATAAATGTTTCTTTTTTATATGGTACTACTTACTGGCACATGATTGGGGGGCATCTATGGGGGCACTTGTTACTGGCACATTATTGGGGGGCATCTATGGAGGCACATCTTACTGGCACATTATTAGGGGGCAGTGGGGGCATCTATGGGGGCACTTCTTACTGGCACATTGGGGGCACTATGGGGGCATCTACTAAGGCTGCAAAGAAGAGGTATTTTATATGGGGGGCTCTGTATAGGGGCATTTTATACTGGGGCACATTATAGTCGGTACTATGGGGAAGGGGAGAGAGGAGTACTATGGGCTCATCTATGGGGGCCACTAAGCAGGGGTATTTTATACTTGCAAATTATGGGGGACACTGAGGGCATTTACTGGGGCACTATATAAGGGGCATTTTTTACTGGTACATTATGGAGGGCACTAGGAAGAAGGGGGAGAGGAGCACTATGGAGGCATTTACTGGGGGCACTATATAGGGGTATTTTATACTGGCACATTATGGGGCACTATGGGGACATTAGCTCAACTGGGGGCATTAAAAGGGGGTATTTTTTGCACTGGCACATTATAAGGAGATTTATTACTACTGGGGGGCATTATGATGGGCTTTATTACTAATGGGGGTCTATGGGGAACATGATTACTAGTATGGGCACTATGGGAGCATTATTACTTCTGGGGCACAGTGGGGATATGTTGGGGGCACTGTAGGAGCACTATTACTACCATGTGTGCTCTAGCATAGAATTATTCCTATTGGTGGGACTTTTGGGAGCACTATTACTGTGGGGGCACCTTGGCACAGTATCAGCTTACCACAATTTTTTTTTTTGGGGGGGGGCGTTATGTTTGCACTATTAGTGTCAGGGGCACTATTTGCTGGGCGCAGTTATTTTAGGGCACTGTGTGCCAATAATTATTGAAGGGCATTATCTGCATGGTATTACTATTATCAGGGGGTTTATCTGTTTCTGCAGTATAATATTGGGGAGCACAGTGGCACAGTATTGGGGGTGTTAGGATGATTTGTCCAGAAGATGGGAGGATGATGGAAAAGTAGTAAAGTAAGACTTTGTTTGTCAAACTGCAGAGACGAGAAATGGCTGAAAAATGGTGGTCTGGTCTGAAGGTATGAAAGGAGAAGATGAGGAAAGAGAACATCTACATCAAAGAGACGTCACTGGATGTAAGAGGTATGTGCGCTGAATTACCCTGTATGTAGGGGTGGATGGATGGGTTAGTAGTACAGCACTATCTGCACATTGTAAAAAAATATAAATAATCTGCAAAATACTATATATTTTATTTGATACTTTTGTGCTGATTCTCCCCCCCCCCCCCTTCCCCTCTATATTAAGGGACACTATAGTCACCAGAACCACAACAGCTAAACGTAGTAATTCTGGTGTCTATAGCATGTCTCTGCAAGCTTTTTAATGTAAACACTGTCTTTTTATCTTTTTAGGAAAAAAAGGCAGTATTTACATTATTGCCAAGGAACACCTCTACTGGCCACTCATCATTATTAACCACTTCAGCCCCGCTAGCTGAAACCCCCTTCATGACCAGAGCACTTTTTACACTTCGGCACTACACTACTTTCACCATTTATCGCTCGGTCATGCAACTTACCACCCAAATGAATTTTACCTCCTTTTCTTCTCACTAATAGAGCTTTCATTTGGTGGTATTTTATTGCTGCTGACATTTTTACTTTTTTTGTTATTAATCGAAATGTAACGATTTTTTTGCAAAAAAAATGACATTTTTCACTTTCAGCTGTAAAATTTTGCAAAAAAAACGACATCCATATATAAATTTTTCGCTAAATTTATAGTTCTACATGTCTTTGATTAAAAAAAAATGTTTGGGCAAAAAAAAATGGTTTGGGTAAAAGTTATAGCGTTTACAAACTATGGTACAAAAATGTGAATTTCCGCATTTTGAAGCAGCTCTGACTTTCTGAGCACCTGTCATGTTTCCTCAGGTTCTACAGTGCCCAGACTGTAGAAAAACCCCACAAATGACCCCATTTTGGAAAGTAGACACCCTAAGGTATTCGCTGATGGGCATAGTGAGTTCATAGAACTTTTTATTTTTTGTCACAAGTTAGCGGAAAATGATGATGATTTTTTATTTTTATTTTTTTCTTACAAAGTCTCATATTTCACAAACTTGCGACAAAAAATAAAAAATTCTAGGAACTTGCCATGCCCCTCACGGAATACCTTGGGGTGTCTTCTTTCCAAAATGGGGTCACTTGTGGGGTAGTTATACTGCCCTGGCAATTTAGGGGCCCAAATGTGTGAGAAGAACTTTGCAATCGAAATGTGTAAAAAATGACCGGTGAAATCCGAAAGGTGCACTTTGGAATATGTGCCCCTTTGCCCACCTTGGCTGCAAAAAAGTGTCACACATCTGGTATCGCCGTACTCAGGAGAAGTTGGGGAATGTGTTTTGGGGTGTCATTTTACATATACCCATGCTGGGTGAGAGAAATATCTTGGCAAAAGACAACTTTTCCAATTTTTTTATACAAAGTTGGCATTTGACCAAGATATTTTTCTCACCCAGCATTGGTATATGTAAAATGACACCCCAAAACACATTCCCCAACTTCTCCTGAGTACGGCGATACCAGATGTGTGACACTTTTTTGCAGCCAAGGTGGGCAAAGGGGCAGGGGCGTAACTAAAGTTCTATGGGCCCTGGGGCAAACTTTGATTTGGGCCCCCCCCCCCACTGGGCCCGACCCCCCCTTCCCGTCATACACAGGGGACTGGCATAGCAGCAAATCCTTCATAGGGGCCCAGCCTTGGGGGCAAAATCATGAAATATATACAGAGCGGGCAAAATGGATATATATATATACAGGGGGCAAGGGCAGGGTCATAACGATAGGGTCGTAATGCCCCTGCCTTTATATAAATCCATTTTGCCCCTCTGTATATATTACATGTGTCCCCTGTGTATATATTAAATTTTTTGCCCACTCTGTATATATATTTAAAAAAAAACACTTTACCCCTATATATGTCATGATTTTGTCCCCCAGGCCGGGCCCCTATGAAGGATTTGCTGCCATACCAGTCCCCTGTGTATTGCCACTGTGCCACACTGCCAGGTGCCCCTCTGTGAGTTAAGAAGCCAGCGGTGTTTGCACATTTACACACCTTATCTGAGAAGACTGCTCCACTCCCGTCATCCGGCGTGCGCCGCGGGCCCGGAACTGGTGAGATTACAGCAAGAAAGCAGCGCCGGATTGGTGGAGGTGTGGCCAGGGGTGGGGCAGGATGGATCGTGTAATTAACTGTGAGAGCGCAGAGCTGTGCCGCCGGTCAGGCACGACCTGACTGGCCATTATAAGATTAAACATTTTTAAATCACTCTGCGACCGCGATCGTTACCCTCTGGGCCCCCCTGGCTTAGGGGCCCGGTCGCAACTGCGACCGCTGCGACCCCTATAGTTACGCCACTGCAAAGGGGCATATATTCCAAAGTGCACCTTTCGGATTTCGCAGGCCATTTTTTACACATTTTGATTGCAAGGTACTTCTTACACATTTGGGCCCCTAAATTGCCAGGGCAGTATAACTACGCCACAAGTGACCCCATTTTGGAAAGAAGACACCCCAAGGTATTCCGTGAGGGGCACGGCGAGTTCCTAGAATTTTTTATTTTTTGTCGCAAGTTAGTGGAATATGAGACTTTGTAAGGAAAAAAGAAAAAAAAAGAAAAATCATCATTTTCCGCTAACTTGTGACAAAAAAAAAAATAATTCTAGGAACTTGCCGTGCCCCTCACGGAATACCTTGGGGTGTCTTCTTTCCAAAATGGGGTCACTTGTGGCGTAGTTATACTGCCCTGGCAATTTAGGGGCCCAAATGTGTAAGAAGTACCTTGCAATCAAAATCTGTAAAAAATGGCCTGTGAAATCCGAAAGGTGCACTTTGGAATATGTGCCCCTTTGCCCACCTTGGCTGCAAAAAAGTGTCACACATCTGGTATCGCCGTACTCAGGAGAAGTTGGGGAATGTGTTTTGGGGTGCCATTTTACATATAACCATGCTGGGTGAGAGAAATATCTTGGCAAAAGATAACTTTTCCAATTTTTTTATACAAAGTTGGCATTTGACCAAGATATTTTTCTCACCCAGCATGGGTATATGTAAAAGGACACCCCAAAACACATTGCCCAACTTCTCCTGAGTACGGTGATACCACATGTGTGACACTTTTTTGCAGCCTAGATGCGCAAAAGGGCCCAAATTCCTTTTAGGAGGGCATTTTTAGACATTTGGATCCCAGACTTCTTCTCACACTTTCGGGCCCCTAAAAAGCCAGGGCAGTATAAATACCCCACATGTGACCCCACTTTGGAAAGAAGACACCCCAAGGTATTCAATGAGGGGCCTGGCGAGTTCCTAGAATTTTTTATTTTTTTGCATAAGTTAGCGGATATTGATTTTTTTTGTTTTTTTCTCACAAAGTCTCACTTTCCGCTAACTTAGGACAAAAATTTAAATCTTTCATGGACTCAATATGCCCCTCACGGAATACCTTGGGGTGTCTTCTTTCCGAAATGGGGTCACATGTGTGGTATTTATACTGCCCTGGCTTTTTAGGGGCCCTAAAGCGTGAGAAGAAGTCTGGAATATAAATGTCTAAAAATGTTTACGCATTTGGATTCCGTGAGGGGTATGGTGAGTTCATGTGAGATTTTATTTTTTGACACAAGTTAGTGGAATATGAGACTTAGTAAGAAAAAACAAAAACAAAAACAAACAAAAAATTTCCGCTAACTTGTGCCAAAACAAATGTCTGAATGGAGCCTTACCAGGGGGGTGATCAATGACAGGGGGGTGATCAATGACAGGGGGGTGATCAATGACAGGGGGGTGATCACCCATATAGACTCCCTGATCACCCCCCTGTCATTGATCACCCCCCTGTAAGGCTCCATTCAGACGTCCGCATGATTTTTACGGATCCATGGATACATGGATCGGATCCACAAAACACATGCGGACGTCTGAATGGAGCCTTACAGGAGGGTGATCAATGACAGGGGGTGATCAGGGTGATCACCCCCCTGTCAGGCTCCATTCAGACGTCCGCATGATTTTTACGGATCCATGGATACATGGATCGGATCCACAAAACACATGCGGACGTCTGAATGGAGCCTTACAGGGGGGGTGATCAATGACAGGGGGTGATCAGGGTGATCACCCCCCTGTCACTGATCACCCCCCCTGTAAGGCTCCATTCAGATGTCCGCATGATTTTTACGGATCCATGGATACATGAATCGGATCCACAAAACATATGCGGACGTCTGAATGGAGCCTTACAGGGGGGTTATCAATGACAGGGGGTGATCAATGACAGGGGGTGATCAGGGAGTGTATATGGGTGATCACCCGCCTGTCATTGATCACCCCCCTGTAAGGCTCCATTCAGACGTCCGCATGTGTTTTGCGGATCCGATCCATGTATCCGTGGATCCGTAAAAATCATACCGACGTCTGAACGGAGCCTGACAGGGGGGTGATCAATGACAGGGGGGTGATCAGGGAGTTTATATGGGGTGATCATGGGTGATCAGGGGTTCATAAAGGGTTAATAAGTGATGGGGGGGGGGGGGGGTGTAGTGTAGTGTAGTGTTTGGTGCGACTTTACTGACCTACCCGTGTCCTCTGGTGGTCGATCCTAACAAAAGGGACCACCAGAGGACCAGGTAGGAGGTATATTAGACGCTGTTATCAAAACAGCGTCTAATATACCTGTTAGGGGTTAAAAAATTCGGATCTCCAGCCTGCCAGCGAGCGATCGCCGCTGGCAGGCTGGAGATCCACTCGCTTACCTTCCGTTCCTGTGAGCGCGCGCGCGTTCACAGGAAATCCCGGCCCTCGCGAGATGACGCATATATGCGTGACTCTGCGCAGGGCTGCCACCTCCGGACCGCACATCTGCGTTAGGCGGTCCGGAGGTGGTTAAAGTTTACTACTTTACGAGGTGTGTGGATTTTTTGTGTGTGTTGTGGTGGAGGGCGTGATTGCATGCTAGGGTTCCAGGGGGGCCAAGTAAATTCTTGCCCAGGGTCCAATCAATTTCAAAGATGGCCCTGGTGAAAAGCGATTTACAAGTGTAGGGAAAGGATATGGAGGAATCATTTCACAGCATCTCAGTGCAGGGAGAGACATCTGAAGTCGCTTGGGACAGTGCTAGAAAAACCTTGCACCTCAATAAAACTTGTTATTGGGGTGCAAGTGTTATGTTGAAAAGCCTTTAGTGGCTTATACCTGTGGAAAAAGAAAATATATACGCATTTCACTTCTGCAGTTATATGTGATGAAAGCGTTCAGTGTCCTATTTCAGTACCAAAAATATACGCACTTCGATGTTGCATTTACAGTCAGGTCCATAAATATTGGGACATTGACTCAATTCTAACATTTTTGGCTCTATACACCACCACAATGGAATTGAAGTGAAACAAACAAGATGTGCTTTAACTGCTGACTATCAGCTTTAATTTGAGGGTATTTACATCCAAATCAGGTGAACGGTGTAGGAATTACAACAGTTTGCATAAATGCCTCCCACTTGCAAAGGGACCAAAAGTAATGGGACAATTGGCTTCTCAGCTGTTCCATGGCCAGGTGTGTGTTATTCCCTCATTATCCCAATTACAATGAGCAGATAAAAGGTCCAGAGTTCATTTCAAGTGTGCTATTTGCATTTGGAAGCTGTTGCTGTCAATTCTCAAGATGAGATCCGAAGAGCTGTCACTATCAGTGAAGCAAGCCATCAATAGGCTGAAAAAGCAAAACAAACCCATCAGAGAGATAGCAAAAACATTAGGCATGGCCAAAACAACTGTTTGGAACATTCTTAAAAAGAAGGAACACACCGGTGAGCTCAGCAACACCAAATAACCCGTAAGACCATGGAAAACAACTGTGGTGGATAACCGAAGAATTCTTTCCCTGGTGAAGAAAACACCCTTCACAACAGTTGGCCAGATCAAGGACACTCTCCAGGAGGTAGGTGTATGTGTGTCAAAGTCAACAATCAAGAGAAGACTTCACCAGAGTGAATACAGAGGGTTCACCACAAGATGTAAACCATTGGTGAGCCTCAAAAACAGGAAGGCCAGATTAGAGTTTGCCAAACGACATCTAAAAAAGCCTTCACAGTTCTGGAACAACATCCTATGGACAGATGAGACCAAGATCAACTTGCACCAGAGTGATGGGAAGAGAAGAGTATGGAGAAGGAAAGGAACTGCTCATGATCCTAAGCATACCACCGCATCAGTGAAGCATGGTGGTGGTAGTGTCATGGCGTGGGCATGTATGGCTACCAATGGAACTGGTTCTCTTTTATTTATTGATGATGTGACTGCTAACAAAAGCAGCAGGATAAATTCTGAAGTGTTTCGGGCAATATTATCTGTTCATATTCAGCTAAATGCTTCAGAACTTATTGGACAGCGCTTTACAGTGCAGATGGACAATGACCAAAAGCATACTGCAAAAGCAACCAAAGAGTTTTTTGAGGGAAAGAAGTGGAATGTTATGCAATGGCCAAGTCAATCACCTGACCTGAATCCAATTGAGCATGCATTTCACTTGCTGAAGACAAAACTGAAGGGAAAATGCCCCAAGAACAAGCAGGAACTGAAGACAGTTGCAGTAGAGGCCTGGCAGAGCATCACCAGGGATGAAACCCAGCGCCTGGTGATGTCTATGCGTTCCAGACTTCAGGCTGTAATTGACTGCAAAGCATTTGCAACCAAGTATTAAAAAGTGAAACTTTGATTTATCATTATTATTATGTCCCATCACTTTTGATCCCTCAACAAGTGGGAGGCACATATGCAAACTGTTCTAATTCCTACACCGTTCACCTGATTTGGATGTAAATACCCTCAAATTGAAGCTGTCAGTCTGCAGTTAAAGCATATCTTGTTTGTTTCATTTCAAATCCATTGTGGTGGTATATAGAGCCAAAAATGCTAGAATTGTGTTGATGTCCCAATATTTATGGGCCTGGCTGTATTTGTAAAAGAGTTTAGTGGCCTATTTCAGTACAAAAAAAGGAAAAATATATAGGCATTTCACTTCTGTAGTTATATGTAGTGAAAGCGTTCAGTGTCCTATTTTAGTACAAAAAGGAAAAAAATATACGCACTTCACTGTTGCATTTATTTGTGAAAGAGTTTAGTGACCTATTTCAGTACAAAAATGAAAAATATATACACATTTCACTTCTGCAGTTATATGTGGTGAAAGCGTTCAGTGTCCTATTTCAGTACAAAAAGTAAAAAAATATATCCACTTCACTGTTGCATATATTTGTGAAAGAGTTTAGTGGCCCATTTCAGTACAAAAAAGGAAAAATATATACGCTTTTCACTTCTGCAGTTATATGTGGTGAAAGCGTTTACTGCCCTATTTTAGTACAGAAAAAAAAACATATATGCACTTCACTGGTGCATTTATTTCTGCTAAAAGCGCTTACTGGCCTATTTCAGTGCAAAAAGAAAAATATATTCTCAGTTCACTTCTGCAGTTATATATGTTGAAAGCGTTTACTGTCCTATTTCAGTACAGAAATAAAAATATATACGCACTGCACTGGTGCATTTTCTTCTGCTAACAGTGTTTACTGGTCTACTTCAGTACAAAAAGAAAAATATATTCTCCGTTCACTTCTGCAGTTATATGTGTTAATAGCGTTTACTGTCCTATTTCAGTACAGAAAGAAAACCATATACGCACTTCACTGGTGCATTTACAGTTGCAAGAAAAAGTATGTAAACCCTTTGGAATAATATGGATTTCTGCACAAATTGGTCATAAAATGTGATCTGATCTTCATGTAAGTTACAGCAATAGACAATCACAGTCTGCTTAAGCTAATAACACAAAGAATTAAATGTTACAATGTTTTTATGGAACACACCATGCAAACATTCACAGTGCAGGTTGAAAAAGTACGTGAACCCCTAGACTAATGACATCTCCAATAGCTAATTAGAATGAGGTGTCAGCCAATTGGAGTCCAATTAATGAGATGAGATTAAAGGTGTTTGTTACAGCTGCCCTGCCCTATAAAAAACACACACCAGTTCTGGGTTTGCTTTTCACAAGAAGCATTGCCTGATGTGAATGATGCCTCGCACAAAAGAGCTCTCAGAAGACCTACGATTAGGAATTGTTAACTTGCATAAAGCTGGAAAGGGTGATAAAAGTATCTCCAAAAGCCTTGCTGTTCATCAGTCCACGGTAAGACAAATTGTCTATAAATGGAGAAAGTTCAGCACTGCTGCTACTCTCCCTAGAAGTGGTCGTCCTGTAAAGAGGACTGCAAGAGCACAGCGCAGACTGCTCAATGAGGTCAAGAAGAATCCTAGAGTGTCAGCTAAAGACTTACAAAAGTCTCTGGCATATGCTAACATCCCTGTTAGCGAATCTACGATACGTAAAACACTAAACAAGAATGGATTTCATGGGAGGATACCACAGAGGAAGCCACTATCTCAAAAAACATTGCTGCACGTTTACAGTTTGCACAAGAGCACCTGGATGTTCCACAGCAGTACTGGCAAAATATTCTGTGGACAGATGAAACCAAAGTTGAGTTGTTTAGAAGAAACACACAACACTATGTGTGGAGAAAAAGAGGCACAGCACACCAACATCAAAACCTCATCCCAACTGTGAAGTATGGTGGTGGGGGCATCATGGTTTGGGGCTGCTTTGCTGTGTCAGGTAGTGGCGTCGCTAGAGGGGGGCGAGGGGGGGCAATTGCCCCCCCTATGTTGTCCCTTGCCCCCCCGGGTGCCCCCCCGCTGATTCCCCAGAGTGAATACTAATGAGCGCTTCCATTATGGAAGCGCTCATTAGTACCGAAGGACCAGGAAGTGGTGAACGCTCTGTACTCACCACTTCCTGGTCCTCGGCTGTCGGCTGTGCAGGGCTGCGCACAGCGTAAGGTCGCTCTGTGACCTCACGCTGTGCGCGCCAGTTTAGAGCACAGTCGACTGAGGAGAAAATGGCAGGCGGCGTCCGTCCAGGAGCAGGAGAGGTAAGTGTTTTTATTTTTTATTTTATAGAAAATGTGGCTGCTGGGGGCATTATGGGGGCTAATTGGAGGCATATGGGGCATTTGGGGGCTAATTGGAGGCATATTTGGGGGCTAATTGGAGGCATATGGGGGCATTTGGAGGCATATGGGGGCTAATTGGTGGCATATTTGGGGGATAATTGGTGGCATATTTGGGGGATAATTGGAGGCATATTTGGGGCTAATAGGAGGCATATGGGGCTAATAGGAGGCATATGGGGCTAATAGGAGGCATATGGGGCTAATAGGAGGCATATGGGGGCTAATATGAGGCATAATGGGGCTAATAGGAGGCATATGGGGGCTAATTGGAGGCATATGGGGGCTAATTGGAGGCATATGGGGGCTAATTGGAGGCATATGGGGCTAATTGGAGGCATATGGGGGCTAATAGGAGGCATATGGGGGCTAATAGGAGGCATATGGGGGCTAATTGGAGGCATATGGGGGCTAATTGGAGGCATATGGGGCTAATTGGAGGCATATGGGGCTAATAGGAGGCATATGGGGCTAATAGGAGGCATATGGGGGCTAATAGGAGGCATATGGGGGCTAATAGGAGGCATATGGGGGCTAATAGGAGGCATATGGGGGCTAATAGGAGGCATATGGGGGCTAATTGGAGGCATATGGGGGCTAATTGGAGGCATATGGGGGCTAATTGGAGGCATATGGGGCTAATTGGAGGCATATGGGGGCTAATAGGAGGCATATGGGGGCTAATAGGAGGCATATGGGGGCTAATTGGAGGCATATGGGGGCTAATTGGAGGCATATGGGGCTAATTGGAGGCATATGGGGCTAATAGGAGGCATATGGGGCTAATAGGAGGCATATGGGGGCTAATAGGAGGCATATGGGGGCTAATAGGAGGCATATGGGGGCTAATAGGAGGCATATGGGGGCTAATAGGAGGCATATGGGGGCTAATTGGAGGCATATGGGGGCTAATTGGAGGCATATGGGGGCTAATAGGAGGCATATGGGGGCTAATTGGAGGCATATGGGGGCTAATTGGAGGCATATGGGGGCTAATAGGAGGCATATGGGGCTAATAAGAGGCATAATGGGGCTAATAAGAGGCATAATGGGGGCTAATGAGGCATAAGGGCTGATATGGGGGCTAATGAGGCATAAGGGCTGATATGGGGGCTAATGAGGCATAAGGGCTGATATGGGGGCTAATGAGGCATAAGGGCTGATATGGGGGCTGATATGAGAGGCATAATGAGGGCTAATGAGAGGCATAATGTGTCATCCACAGATGCCCCCATAACAGTGTGTCTTCCACAGATCCACCATAACAGTGCGCCTGTGCACTGACGAGAGACAGAAAGAAGGAGAAAGAATCCGTGGAAGCAAGCAGAGGACGGCACTGCAGACGACTGAATAGCTTCTTTTGTAAGTAAATTGCTTTATTATAACTGTATCCCTGCATATCGCAATTCTCTCGTATTTTGTAATCTTATTGATATATACTTATTTTGTTTGTGCCCCCCCATTTTTGACTGTGGTATCTTTGTGCCCCCCCTATATATTGTTCCTAGAGTCGCCACTGGTGTCAGGGCCTGGACGGATTGCTATCAACAAAGAAAAAATGAATTCCCAAGTTTATCAAGACATTTTGCAGGAGAACGTAAAGGATAACTGTCACATTTGGACCCTAATTTCAATTTACATATATGTAGTTACTATTACCATGATATTTCAGAATCACTAACTATTAGACTTACTTACCCCATATTTCAGAAGATTCAGCTCTTAGCAACCAGTCTGCATAAAACTGCAATTTCACTATTCTGTTAAGATGGCTGCCACTGCCCACAGCCCTGAGGCTAATCCCGCCTGACCTCACTACCCACAATGCATTGAGCTCCTCGTGCACTAGCTTCTGCACCTCAACCAATGGTTGCTCTCCACACTTAAACACGTCCTCCTCCTCCTTCTATCACATACACTTTAGGAAGTGGCTGGATTGTGGAGCGTTAATTAATCGGTCTTAATTATGTGTACTGTTATCTTTTTGCCTTTCATTGCCTTTTGTCTTTCCAGCCCCCAGTGCCTCTCCATCAGCCCCCAGTGCCTCTCACCAGCCCCCATTACCCTCTCCATCAGCCCCC
The DNA here is from genome assembly GCF_014858855.1 of Bufo gargarizans. Classification (NCBI taxonomy): domain Eukaryota; kingdom Metazoa; phylum Chordata; class Amphibia; order Anura; family Bufonidae; genus Bufo; species Bufo gargarizans. Next base: position 611,698,539 of record NC_058081.1, read on the forward strand.
AGTGACTCTCACCAGCTCCTAGTACCCTCTCCATCAGCCCCCAGTGCCTCTCACCAGACCCCCAGTACCATCTCCATCAGCCCCAGGTGCGCCCTCCCCGGTATTAAAATCATTAGTGGGCAGTTTGCCCTCCCCTGTATTAAAATCATTGGTGGGCAGTGTGCCTTCCCCCCCGTATTAAAATCATTGGTGGGCAGTGTGCCCTCCCCTGTATTAAAATCATTGGTGGGCAGTGTGCCCAATCCCCCCCGTATTAATATTATTGGTGGGCAGTGTGCCCTCCCCTGTATTAAAATCATTGGTGGGTAGTGTGCCCAATCCCCCCCCCCATATTAAAGTCATTGGTGGGCAGTGTGCCCTCCCCCCATCCCCTGTATTAAAATCATTGGTGGGCAGTGTGCCCTCCCCCCATATTAAAATCATTGGTTGGCGGTGTCCCCCCCCCCCCCCCCGTATTAAAATCATTGGTCGGCAGTGTTCCCTCCCCTGTATTAAAATCATTGGTGGGCAGTGCAGACCCTCCAATCATTGGTGGCAGCGGTAGTTCCGATCGGAGTCCCAGCAGTGTAATGCTGGGGTTCCGATTGGTTACCATGGCAGCCAGGACACTACTGAAGTCCTGTCTGCCATGGCCAGTTACTCTGCAGCATACTTACATGCGCTGTGGCCGCCGGGCGCTCCTTCTACTTGTAACTCACATGTTTGTGTGGCGCATTGCTTATGCTTATAGCAATGCGCCGCACAGACCTGTGATGATTTACAAGAAGAAGTGCCCGGTGGCCACAGCGCATGTAAGTATGCTGCAGAGTAACTGGCCATGGCAGACAGGACTTCAGTAGCGTCCTGGCTGCCATGGTAACCGATCGGAGCCCCAGCATTACAATGCTGGGACTCCGATCGGAACTGCCGCTGTCACCAATGAGGGGGGGGGGGAGGCCCTATCGCACTGCCACTTGAATTTTCATTTCTTTTAAATCCTCAGCCGGCAGCCCGAGCCAGCCAGCAACATAAACGCTCACGCACGCAGGAGGGCGGCCTCCTTGTGCGTCCTTCGTCTTCCATCTGAGCACAATTGGAAGACAGATGAGTCATAGCAACCTGATTTTAATCTTAGGTAATAATAGCATATACTGGGGATATAAATGTGGTTTTTAGGAGTTATTTACTAAAGAGCCAAAAGTTAAAACATGCAAACAAGGTGATATTAATCACCAAAATCCAATATTGAAAAGAAAAGTGACAGTTATCCTTTAAGGCCATCTGTCCACCAGCTGAAGCTCAACAGAAAATGGGTGTTGCAACAGGACAACGACCCAAAGCATAGAAGTAAATCAACAACAGAATGGCTTAAACAGAAGAAACTACACCTTCTGGAGTGTCCCAGTCAAAGTCCTGACCTCAACCCGGTTGAGATGCTGTGGCATGACCTCAAGAAAGCGATTCACACCAGACCTCCCAAGAATATTGCTGAACTGAAACAGTTCTGTAAAAAAGGAATGGTCAAGAATTACTCCTGACCATTGTGCATGTCTGATCTGCAACTACAGGAAACGTTTGGTTGAAGTTATTGCTGCCAAAGGAGGTTCAACCAGTTATTAAATCCAAGGGTTCACATACTTTTTCCACCTGTACTGTGAATGTTTACATGGTGTGTTCAATAAAAACATGGTAACATTTAATTCTTTGTGTGTTATTAGTTTAAGCAGACTGTGATTGTCTATTGTTGTGACTTAGATGAAGATCAGATCACATTTTATGACTAATTGTTCAGAAATCCATATCATTCCAAAGAGTTCACATACTTTTTCTTGCAACTGTATTTCTGCTAAAAGCGTTTACTGGCCTATTTCAGTACAAAAATAAAAATATATTCTCAGTTCACTTCTGTAGTTATATGTGTTGAAAGCGTTTACTGCCCTATTTCAGTACAGAAAGAAAAACATATACGCACTTCACTGGTGCACTCATTTCTGGCAAAATCGTTTAGTGGCCTATTTCAGTACAGAAAGAAAATTATATACTCACTTTACTGGTGCATTTATTTCTGCGGAAAGCGTTTACTGGCCTGTTTCAGTACAAAAAGAAAAATAATATATTCTCAGTTCACATCGGAGGTTGTATGTGTTGAAAGCATGGCTGGGAGTCAGCAGGGTGGCAGAAGTGGGGGGTCGGGAGTCAAACGTGCCCGGGGTAGACCACCTTCTTCGCAGCAGCCTACCTACCCGGGAAGTAGTGGTGCAGAGGTTCACGGAAGTAGCGGTGGTAGCAGTCAGTCAGTGCGGCAGTTATATGTGTTTTGTATTTCAGTACAAAAAGAAAAATACATTCTCAGTTTACGTTGGCGGCGGTTATACCGTATTTTTCGCCCTATAAGACGCACCTGCCCATAAGACGCACCTAGGTTTTTGAGAAGGAAAATAAGAAAAAAAATATTTTGAACCAAAAGGTGTGCTTTTGGTGGGTTTTGAACTAATGGTGGTCTGTGGATGACACTATTATGGGGGATCTGTTGAAGACATTGTTATGGGGGATCTGTGGGTGACACTGTTATGACGGATCTGTGGATGACACTGTTATGACGGATCTGTGGATGACACTGTTATGACGGATCTGTGGATGACACTGTTATGACGGATCTGTGGGTGACACTGTTATGGGGGATCTGTGGGTGACACTGTTATGGGGATCTCTGGATGGCTATTATTGGGGTCTCTGGATGACACTGTTATGGGCATCTGAGGATGAAAGCGCTCAGTGTCCTATTTCAGTACAAAAAGGAAAAAAATATTCGCACTTCACTGGTGCATTTAATTCTGCTAAAAGCGTTTACTGGCCTTTTTCAGTACAAAAAGAAAAATATATAAGCATTTCACTTCTGCAGTTATTATTTCAGCGTTCACTGTTGCAGTTATATGTGACAAAACCTTTAGTAACGTATTTCGGTCGAAAAACAAAATATATTCAGTGGTTAGCGCTACAGTAATATTTGTGGTAAAATCTTTATTGAGGAATTTCAGTCAAAAAACTAATTTTATTTAGCATTGTGGTAAAATCTTTATTGAAGTATTTTGGTTAAAAACAAAATGTATTCAGCGGTCAGAGCTGCGGTTATATACGGTAAAATCTTTAGTGACGTATCTTGATGAACTTCACAACTCTTCAGGGCTCAAAGCTATCTTGACCCTTTGTCTTCTCATTGTCTGTAGCTACTAGAGGCCTATCTGGGTCGATGAGCAGCTGATACCGCACTTGCATCACTCTTGACAGGATTCGTCTCCAGGTTCAGAGAAATAGTTTTTTGGAATGCTTTCTCTATTGTAACCACGTCGTTGAATAAACAGAACACTGGCAGATTCTCTCCTGTCTTAGGCAACACTTAATTTTTATTATTAAATGTATTAAATATTGAATATTAAATTGAACCAAAACTTGATTAAATTATAAGAAATGTAAGGGGTTACACTCTCAGGTAGGGCGGTGATGACAGATTCTCTTGCAGACCACAGGGTTAAAGTCCAAATGTTCCTTTATTTATCACACTCCGGCAATACAGGCAACCCCAGTTATGATTCACTGGGTAGGGTGAAGGTCCAGCACCAAAAAACATAAACCAAACCAAAAAGAAACACCTGCCCGTCTGGGCTTTGGCTAATATAGTGAAGTTCCTAACTCACCTTTTGAACACAGTTCACACAGAGAATTTGGCTTCTCTAGCCAGCAGGGCAGCCAGCTCCCCAGACTTTCTCCAGGCATCACTCTCCTCAGACTGGGGCCTCATGCACACGACCGTTGTGTGCATCCAAGGCCGTTGTTCCGTTTTCCGTGATTTTCTGCGGACCCATTGACTTTCAATGGGTCCGTTGAAAACTCGGAAAATGCACCGTTGTTCATCCGTGGCCGTGATCCGTGTTTCCTGTCCTTCAAAAAAATAAGACCTGTCCTATTTTTTTTTTACGGACAACGGTTCACGGACCCATTCAAGTCAATGGGTCTGTGAAAGAACACGGATGCACACAAGATTGGCATCCGCGTCCGTGATCCGTGGCCGTAGGTTACTTTCATACAGACGAATCTTCGGATCCGTAAAGCTTTTTCAGAGCTGAGTTTTCACTTTGGGAAAACTCAGATCCGACAGTATATTCTAACACAGAGGCGTTCCCATAGTGATGGGGACACTTCTAGTTAGAATATACTACGAACTGTGTACATAACTGCCCCCTGCTGCCTGGCAGCACCTGATCTCTTACAGGGGGCTGTGATCCGTACAATTAACCCCGCACCTGAGGGGTTAATTGTGCATATTATAGCTCCCTATAAGAGATCAGTGGCTACCAGGCAGCAGGGGGCAGACCCCCTCCTCCCTCCCCAGTTTTAATTTCATTGGTGGCCAGTGGGGGCCCCCCCCCGGCCCCCCTCCCTCCCTCTATTGTATTAGTTTCATTGGTGGCCAGTGTGCGGCCCCCCCTGGCCCCCCTCCCTCTATTGTATTAAATTCATTGGTGGCCAGTGTGCGCCCCCCCCCTCGTCTACCCTCCCTCTGTCTATTGTATTAGTTTCATTGGTGGCCAGTGTGTGGCCTTCCCTCTCCCCCCCCCCCCCCTGATCATTGGTGGCAGCGGAGAATCCCGATCGGACTCTCAGTTTCATCGCTGGGGCTCCGACCGGTAACCATTCTTGGTTGCCATGGTTACTTAGCAATATTAGAAGCATCATACTTACCTGCTGCGCTATCTGTGACCGGCCGGGCGCTCCTCCTACTGGTAAGTGACAGATCATTAAGCAATGCGCCGCAGAGACCTGTCACTTACCAGTAGGAGGAGCTCCCGGCCGGTCACAGACAGCGCAGCAGGTAAGTATGATGCTTCTAATATTGCTAAGTAACCATAGCAACCAGGACTGCAGTAGCGTCCTGGTTGCCATGGTTACCGAACGGAGCCCCAGCGATTAAACTGGGACTCCGATCGGAACTCTCCGCTGCCACCAATGATCGGGGGGGGGGAGGAAGAGGGGAGGCCACACACTGGCCACCAATGAAACGAATACAATAGAGGGAGGGAGGGGGGGCCGCACACTGGCCTCCAATGAAATGAATAAAATAGCGGGAGGGGGGGCCGGGGGGGAGGCCGCACACTGGCCACCAATGAAATTAATACAATAGAGGGAGGGAGGGGGGGTCGGGGGGGCCGCACACTGGACACCAATGAAATTAATACAATAGAGGGAGGGAGGGGGGGCCGCACTGGCCACCAATAAAATTAAAACTGGGGAGGGAGGGGGGTCTGCCCCCTGCTGCCTGGCAGCCCCTGATCTCTTACAGGGGGCTATGGTACGCACAATTAACCCCCCTCAGGTGTGGCACCTGAGGGGTTAATTGTGCGGATCACAGCCCCCTGTAAGAGATCGGGTGCTGCCAGGCAGCAGGGGGCAGTCATGTACACAGTTCTTAGTATATTCTAACTTGAAGCGTCCCCATCATTATGGGAACGCCTCTGTGTTAGAATATACTGTCGGATCTGAGTTTCACGATCTAACTCATATCCGACAGTATATTCTAACATAGAGGCATTCCCATGGTGATGGGGACCCTTCAAGTTAAAATATACCATCGGATTAGAGAAAACTCAGATCCGATGGTATAATAGGGACTCCTGACTTTACATTGAAAGTCAATGGGGGACGGATCCGTTTGCAATTGCACCATATTGTGTCAACGTCAAACGGATCCGCCCCCATTGACTTGCATTGTAAGTCAGGACGGGTCCATTTGGGTCCGCACGGCCAGACCCACGGAAGAAAAAACGGACACGGATCACGGACCTATGGACCCCGTTTTTGCGGACCTTAAAAAAAAACGGTCGTGTGCATGAGGCCTGACAGCCTGGACTGTGCTTTATTTCCCCTTGACGATCCCAGCTCGCTTCAGCTGGGGATCCCTCAGGCTAGGGGAAAACCTGTCCTGGAATGGGGTGGACTGGGGAGGTCCCTCTACCAATCCTACCTTCTCCAAGTCCAATAAAATCCAGCCCATAAACTTAACAAAACTGTCTCAGCAACCTACACATTGCTGAGACCATTTTAACCTTCTGGATTTGATTTACCTCACCCAGTTGAGGCAGCTGGGTGGGATATACACCCCTTCCAGGACCTTACCACAGAAAGTAAACTTAAATTTTCCAATATATTATCCCAATCTTTGAGGGAAATTCACAGACAATCAATTTTCCAAGCCTTTTGTGCTGGAGAACGTGTATTATTAAGCAACACTTTATAAAGTTGAGAAATTTTAACCTTCTGTTCCACATTCCCTATAAATGAATGGACGAAGCAGCCACTCTGTGGCCTGCTCATGCTGCTGCCACCTCCACAATCTCTCGTCATCGTGCCACTCTCTGGCCCCCTCATTCTGCTGCCACCTCTGCAATCTCTTGTCATCGTGCCACTCTATGGCCTCCTGATGCTGCCATGACCTCCACACTGTCACCTTGCCACTCTGTGGTCTCCTGATGCTGCTGCCACCTACACACTCGGTCATTGTACCACCCTGTAGCCTCCTCCTGATGCTGCTGCCACCGCCGCCTCCGCACTCTGTCATTGTGCCACTTTGTTGCCTTTTCCTGATGCTGCTGCTGCCATCTGCAGACTCTGTCATTGTGCCACTTGGTGGCCTCCTCATACTGCTGCAGCCTCTAGACTCTGTCTTTGTGCCACTTGTTGGCCTCCTCCTGATGCTGCCACCTCCACACTCTGTCATTGTGCCACTCGGTGGCCTCATCATACTGCTGAAAACTCCAGACTCTGTCATTGTACCACTCGGTGGCCTTCTGATGCTGCTACTGCTGCGACCTGCAGACTCTGTCATTGTGCCACTCTGTGGCCTCCTGATGCTGCCGCAACCTCCTAACCCTGTCATTGGGCCACTCTGTGGTCTCCTCATGCTGTTCCCACCCTCCCCACTTCATGACTGGGCCACTATTTAGCCTTTCGGCCTGGCTGACATAATTTGTTTGACCCTTCTTCTGATCTGTCAGAAGGAAGGAAAAATAAGACGCACAACGGATCTTGTCTGTGTAGCAGCTGTAAGGCCTGTATGGTCCCATCAGCATTGGCTTTTGATTTGGTAGCCAAAAGTAGGAGTGGGTACAAAATACAGAAGACATGCAAATATTCAATTCACGTGTCATCTTTGTTTTAGATCCAGTCCTGTTTTTTTTGCCATTAGCAATACTGATGGATTATTGAGCAAATGCTGACCGAGTGAAGGCGGATGCTCCACAGACAAGATCCGTTTTTTGTGGGTTATTGTTCTGAATGATCAGAGGAAGGGCAAAATAATGAGTGACGTCAACACAAACTTACTGTTGACACCCTCTCCACTCTGTCGGGGGGGCTCTACTTGTATAAGCGTTTAATAGAACAGGTTCTGATATCATCTATGTGGAATCAGCTGGCGATGGTGTAAAAGGAGTGTGCTTCTTCTTGGCACTAACATTGACCTGTAAGGCTGAGTTCATACTTGAGTTATTTGGTCAGTTTTGGCCCCGTGACTGCCCAAATAAGTGATGTGTGCAGTGATTCTAAGAGCGACGCCTGTCATCTGCATGTCATACGGACTCACAGTATTATTTCACTACCAAAGCAGACTCCCTATGCGTGTTACTGCAAGGCACAGTGTTCTACACCACTATAAAGGCTCTCTGCAGACAGGAAATAGCTGTTTTTTAACAGAATTCACAGCGAATATATTCGGATCAAACTAAATATTTCCTGAAAAATTGGGTGAACCGGCGAATCAAATTTTTATCTCAGCTCATCTCTAATTTTAGCTCATCTCTAATTAGTACTACTTGGTTCTTGGTTTTATACATTTCCAGATGTGACCAACGTATGTATAAAGGCCTGGAGTCCGGCAGGGGCATTAGTCTATACAGCGCTTATCTGCATTGCTTTTTATATATTATTCTGTAAGTATTGTATGTCTTTTGGAATGACAATAAAGAATGTTTTTGTACATGTGTGGTCGTTGTAGTTTGGTTAGGCGATTTATAGTACCCACACGATTTTTTGTCTTACTGTTGTTTTTGTTGGGTTTTCCAGACTTTCCTATATGACTGTGCATATAGAGATGGCTGCCAGTCATTAAATAGGACAGCCGACCTGACTACTAAAGGGTCTTTTACATGGGCTGTTTATTGGGAACGGTTATTCATTGGCTTGTCTAAATACTCCACCAATTAGCAGCTGACAGAAAAGGTAACACTTTCTAAAGGCTCTGTATTCGGGTGTAGTTATGCCCACCTTTGTGCCCCCTCACAGTAGTCATGCCCACTTTTGTGTCTCTTCACAGTAGTTATGTCCTCCTTGAGGCCCCTCACCCTAGTTATGCCCACCTTTGTGCCTGTGATTGTACCCATCTTTGTGCCCCTTCACAGTAGTTATACCCATCTTTGTGCCCCTTCACAATAGTTATGCCACCTTTGTGCCCCTCACAGTAGCTATGTCCATCTTTGTGCCCCCTTACAGTAGTTATGCCCACCTTTGTGCCCCTCACTGTAGTTATGTCCACTTGTGTACCCCTTCACAGTAGTTATGTCCACTTGTGTGCCCCTTCACAGTAGTTATGTCCTCCTTGTGGCCCCCAGTGCCTCTCCAACTCCATGAAAGAAAAAACAAAAAGACAAATACTTGCTTGCCTGACGACATGCTCCCACACACATCAGTGCTCCTGGCTGTGCAGGAGGCCAATTCCTGGGCTTTCAGCGCTCCTCCCACAGCCAGCAGTACGATGTGCAGCCTGAGGGGGGAGCACTGATGACCAGCAGAACAGTGAACCAGGGAGCAGACGGCTCCCTACTTCATTATGGAAATGAGCCATCCGGCAGTGAAAGAAACCCCCTCTGCGCCCAAGGCACTTGCCCCCTCTGCTCTCTTCGTGCCTAAAGTAAAGCCTTGAGATTCCACACGGCAGTGTGAACTGCGATATCAGCATCAACAGACACTGCTGTAGGGTGAGGGACTACAACCAAGCAACCTGCCTCCAGACTACCAGTAGGCCAATTTCACCTAAGTGCGGAATTGCAGCCATCCAACCTGTATCCAGATTCCTTGCTGGTGCCAGAGAAGAATTGCTCTAAAGCCTGCTGCTACTGTTTGTATTTCCAGTTCTATCTTGCACTTAGTAAAAAAGTACTTTATTACGTTGAATTCTGGCCTCCTTCTTCAGTACTATATTTCCACAGCACTGATCCCCAGGGAGCGACGGCCTGAGGGAGTACACCGTGACACAAGACTTCATCAGGACCACTACCACTCCTATCCTCTACACCGGCTGCTCAGGGGGGTCGCTGCATTCTGCCTGTGTGTTAAAGGTTGTGATAGAAAGATTAAATGTAATTGAGCGTGGAGAAACTTTAGACGCCATCAGGTTTGATAAAATGTCAAAATTTGAAGTCATATGGGAAAAGTGGGATATATTTTTAGAAAATGGACAAGTTTCATAAATGAGTGGCTGGGAGGAGGGGTACCATTTTTGTGATATATTTGTATTCATTTAAGATGTGATTTGGATATTTGCTATATAATTTTTTTTCTGGAAAATTAATAACCTATATGGAACAAAACATCTCTACTATGCGGGCAAGCACTTAAAGGGGGCATCCTTACTGTGTGAGGGGGAACTATGGGCCACTAATACTGTGTGGGGGCACTGGGTGTATATGGATAGGATGTGTGAATCAAATTTAAAAATTGCTTTCCATTTTTTTAAATTTGGGAGATTTGAGGCATGGCTATACACAGCATTCACGTTGTCTCATGTATGGGAAACAAAGGCCCTTTATATGTGACTGGCTGGTGATGGTGACAAAACCCTGCTCAACCCAGAAAACCTGATTCATATAGAATCACTACTTAGACACTGGAAACTTTCTCCAGCTGTACAGAATCCAAGATTATATCTCCAGACAGTGACACCATACTTCTCCATGTATCGACAGGCCGGGACGCGTCAGCACACAGCCAGCTCAGCTTCCTACAGAACACACCTTAACATGAGAACATCACTGCTTTAGGGGCCAAGAGCATGGAGCACTTCAACATGTCAGGAAAGCAGTGACTGCATGTCATTTTGCGGATCCAATGTAACGATGCAAAACAGACAAGAATAGGATATGCACACAGGGTAATTTCATTATTTTTATTTTTAAATGTCCCCATTTATATGAATGGTTCTGCCTACGGGCCACTGAAAAAACTGAATGGACATAGGCAAAAAATACATTTGTGTGCATGAGCCGTAAGGTTTACACCTCCGTTTAATTATTCCGGCAGAGAACAGCCTGCTGGAGTTCACTGGATACTGCCATTCACCACTGGACCCCATTGACTATAATTGGTTTCGGCCGGACAAAAACTGGTGCCAAAACCCAGCACTCATGCTGTAAACTGGTCGGATCCCATTATAGTTAATGGGGTCCAGTGATGAACGGCAGTGGCCGGATCTGGTGAACTCCAGCAGGATCAGTTAAACGCAGGTGTAAACCTACCCTAAACACAACATACAGGTAATCTATGTGTAAAATGATATTGCCCTGGCTTTTTGTGAGTGTCAGTCTTTACTGTAGGTTTAGCATTCTGTTCATGATCAAAACTGTAAGTTATAATCAGGAGTGATGATCCCTCATTGTTCTCCCTCCCTATCTATAACAAAAGGAAAACAAGTAACATGCAGGGATTTCTGTGAGCATTTTATATATTTTTTTCTACACTGCCGAACGAAGCCAGAGACCGCATGGAAGCTGCTGAGCAGACACTTTACATTCAGGCTCCAGGTTTATTAGTTTTATCCTTGAGTTTTGCCTTTCAGCAACAGGGAAATAACTGGCTGCATCACCAAACTGTAATAAGAAGCTGCCCGGGGCGAGCAGGTGAGCGCAGGATTAGTCATTGCTCGCACCGAGATAATTGTTATGCCTGCAATCTAAATCCACCCATGATGGAGTCACCCCCACTGTGAGCGAAGGGCGAGGACAGGAAAACAAGCTTCTTATGTGAGTGGAATCGAGCAAATACAATTATCTGTACGATGTACAACCAACTTGCAGCACTGAATATAGATATTAAGGCTAGGGCTATGACACACAATGGCTGCTGTATAGCAATTGAAATGAATGGGCCTGAATGAAACCCTCAGCACACTAGAATAGTGGTGAAGATGCTCTGTAATGGTGATGTGGCAAAAGGATAGCCTACAGGCAAGAAATGAAATTAACTGATGTGAGATAGAGCAAGGTATATGGCAGCTGGCTAAATGAGAGAAAGATAGTATCAGCATTCCAAAATACTCAACTTTTATTTATTCTAGGAGATCATTGGCCATTATTGCTGTGTGGACTGTACTTGATTTCCTTTTTGCTGGATCTTCAATAAAGAGCATCTTCACCAATTAATCTGCTCTACCGTTCTGTGGTTTTCATCCAGATACAGACGGAGTGCTACCCTACCACAGTGCACCTAACTACACTCCAGAGTGCCAGCCATTTAGACTACCACTCAACTGAATGCATGCACAACATGACTCGCAAGTTTCCCAAAAAAATAAAGAACTGCTAGGCCTCTTTCACGCGGGCGAAAATTCCACGCGGGTCCAATGCGTGAGGTGAACAGATTGCACCCGCACTGAATCCGGACCCCTTCACTTCAATGGGGCTGTGCAGAGGAGCGGTGATTTTCTCGCATCACTTGTGCGTTGCGTGAAAATCGCAGCATGTTCTATATTCTGTGTTTTTCACACAACGCAAATCCCATAGAAATCAATGGGGCTGTGTGAAAATCGCATTGCATCCGCAAGCAAGTGCGGATGCAATGCGATTTTCACGCATGGTTGCTAGGAGAGGATGTTAGTAAATTGATGAAAATAATAATTAACTCATCTCATCCACTTGATCGCGCAGCCAGCATCATCTTCTTTCTTCTTTGAGGACCTGCAAAAGGACCTTTCATGACGTGTCAGCTCATTTCCCGCTGAATGAAGATAGAAGATCCTTCTATCTTCATTCAGCAGGACCTGCGCTGACGTCACTGCGCTCACCATGTGGTGAGCGCGATTACGTCATTAAAGGTCCAACTTGGATGTATTTTTTGTGACTGTCATGTCGCAGTCACCGCATTTCGCACTGCAACATCATTGACTATCATTATAAAAAAATAAAAAAAAATAATGCACAACTTTTCTGTCACACGTCACCATCTAGCCCTAGCCTAAATGTGCTGCAGATCACTAGACAAACAAACAAAACTTTTGCTTTTCAGGTGATGTGATTGTTATTCAGCACATAAAATCGTTTTTTTGGTGGCTCATTGCCCCTGTGGGAACGGATCTGCTCCTAGCAAACAATGCCATTTTAGGGGACAATCTCATTAATGGTTGTTCATCACCACAGAGATGGGTGATTGGTGCATGTAAATGTAGCGGAATGAGCTGGCAACACACAATGGGAGAATTTATTAGGCATTTTAAATAAAATGTGAATTCTCATGTGTAGATTTGCCCACCTAGGGGTGGTATCACACTGATTTGGTTTTTTTTTTCCTGTAAAAAAAAGCTGCATCCAGATCTTGCATATTAGACAATACTAAAAGAAAAATGCCATGCAAATATTGCCCTGCATTTACTAGTGTGAGTGCACCTAAATTTGTAGCCAACCAACAGTTTATAGAGATTTATCACCCAAATTTATCATCCAGCCTGAGCAACTGTGATAAATGTGGTGCACCCCAGACAGCCTGTCTGAGGCCTTAGTCTACTTTCACACTCGCGTTTTGGCTTTCCATTTGTGAGATCTGGTCAGGGCTCTCACAAGCAGTCCAAAACGGATCAGTTTGCATTCTGAATGGAAAAGGATCCGCTCCGAATGCATCAGTTTACATCAGTTCAGTCTGCATTCCGCTTTGGAGACGGACAACAATATGCTGCTTGCAAAATCTGGCACAATAGAAAACGGATCCGTCCTCCATTGACTTTCAATGGTGTTCAAGACGGATCCGTCTTGGCTATGTTACAGATAATACAAACGGATCTGTTCAGAACGGATGCAGACAGTTGTATTAACTGAACGGATCCGTCCATGACACATCCGCACAAAACACGAGTGTGAAAGTAGCCTTAGCCACACAGTCAGTGGGGCACATTTACTAAGCTCGTGTTTTTTTTTGAGTAACCAGCTGTATTGGCAGGGGGAGATTTACAGTATATATAAAAACTGATGAAAAACGGTTTGTTCACATCACCGTTATGAATTCCGTGATTTTTTTGTTTTCCGTTATAACGGAAAATAATGGAATCCATAAGACGGAAGTAAAAAAGGAAGCCTTTAAGAGGCATTCAGTTTTGATCCTTCATAATACAAGTCTATGGGCAATCATAACGGATCCGTCTGGTTTCCGTTATGCCAGACAGAAAACAAAGTTCCGTTATGCATTTTGTCATGGAATTGCATTATGGTCCGTGGTAACGGAATCCATAACGCAATTCAGCATATACCCCAACCCGAACTTCAAAATATGAAGTTCGCTCATCCCCTGTTGTAATGTAATTCCGCCAGTGCAACATTCCCTTACCCTTAGGCCTCTTGCACACAACCGTATGGCTTTTTCAGTATTTTGCAGTCCACCAAAAATACGGATGGCGTCCGTGTGCATTCCGTTTTTTTGCGGAATGGAACAGCTGGCCCCTGATAGAACAGTACTATCCTTGTCAGTTATGCGGACAATAATAGGACATGTTCTATTTTTGAACGGAATGGAAAAATGGAAACAGAAGGCATACGGAGTACATTTTTTGCGGATCCATTGAAATAAATAGATCCGTATTAAGTATGGTCATTTAAAAAAAAATTAAAAAATTAAAAATATAAATAAATTAAATAAAATAGACATTTGGTATTGCCACGTCCGTAACAACTGGCTCTACAAAAATATCACCTGATCTACCCCATCAACTGAATGGCGTAAAAAAATAATAATAAAAATTACGCCAAAACAGCTTTAGTCACCTCACCTCGCAAAATAACATAATATCAAAGTCTTATGTAGCCCAAAATGGTAGCAATAAAAACGTCACCTCATTCAGCAAAAAACAAGCCCTCACACAAGACCATAGCCAGAATAATTAAAAAAAATTAGGCTCTAAGTAAATGGCAACACAAAAACATGATTTTTTTCTAAAAATGTTCTCATTGTGTAAAACATAAAAATAAATAAACATATTTGGTATTATTGCGTCTGAAACGACCGGATCTACAAATATATCACATAATGTACCCCATCAAGTGAACAGTGTAAAAAAAATATATATACAGGTCCTTCTCAAAAAATGTGCATATTGTGATAAAGTTCATTATTTTCTGTAATGTACCGATAAACATTAGACTTTCATATATTTTAGATTCATTACACACAACTGAAGTAGTTCAAGCCTTTTATTGTTTTAATATTGATGATTTTGGCATACAGCTCATGAAAACCCCAAATTCCTATCTAAAAAAATTAGCATATTTCATCCGACCAATAAAAGAAAAGTGTTTTTAATACAAAAAAAGTCAACCTTCAAATAATTATGTTCAATTATGCACTCAATACTTGGTGGGGAATCCTTTTGCAGAAATGACTGCTTCAATGCGGCGTGGCATGGAGGCAATCAGCCTGAGGCACTGCTGAGGTGTTATGGAGGCCCAGGATGCTTCGATAGCGGCCTTAAGCTCATCCAGAGTGTTGGGTCTTGCGTCTCTCAACTTTCTCTTCCCAATATCCCACAGATTCTCTATGGGGTTCAGGTCAGGAGAGTTGGCAGGCCAATTGAGCACAGTAATACCATGGTCAGTAAACCATTTACCAGTGGTGTTGGCACTGTGAGCAGGTGCCAGGTCGTGCTGAAAAATGAAATCTTCATCTCCATAAAGCTTTTCAGCAGATGGAAGCATGAAGTGCTCCAAAATCTCCTGATGGCTAGCTGCATTGACCCTGCCCTTGATAAAACACAGTGGACCAACACCAGCAGCTGACATGGCACCCCAGACCATCACTGACTGTGGGTACTTGACACTGGACTTCAGGCATTTTGGCATTTCCCTCTCCCCAGTCTTCCTCCAGACTCTGGCACCTTGATTTCCGAATGACATGCAAAATTTGCTTTCATCCGAAAAAAGTACTTTGGACCACTGAGCAACAGTCCAGTGCTGCTTCTCTGTAACCCAGGTCAGGCGCTTCGGCCGCTGTTTCTGGTTCAAAAGTGGCTTGACCTGGGGAATGCGGCACCTGCAGCCCATTTCCTGCACACGCCTGTACACGGTGGCTCTGAATGTTTCTACTCCAGACTCAGTCCACTGCTTCCGCAGGTCCCCCGAGGTCTGGAATCGGTCCTTCTCCACAATCTTCCTCAGGGTCCGGTCACCTCTTCTCGTTGTGCAGCTTTTTCTGCCACACTTTTTCCTTCCCACAGACTTCCCACTGAGGTGCCTTGATACAGCACTCTGGGAACAGCCTATTCGTTCAGAAATTTCTTTCTGTGTCTTACCCTCTTGCTTGAGGGTGTCAATGATGGCCTTCTGGACAGCAGTCAGGTCGGCAGTCTTACCCATGATTGCGGTTTTGAGTAATTAACCAGGCTGGGAGTTTTTAAAAGCCTCAGGAATCTTTTTCAGGTGTTTAGAGTTAATTAGTTGATTCAGATGATTAGGTTAATAGCTCGTTTAGAGAACCTTTTCATGATATGCTAATTTTTTGAGATAGGAATTTTGGGTTTTCATGAGCTGTATGCCAAAATCATCAATATTAAAACAATAAAAGGCTTGAACTACTTCAGTTGGTGTGTAATGAATCTAAAATATATGAAAGTCTAATGTTTATCAGTACATTACAGAAAATAATGAACTTTATCACAATATGCTAATTTTTTTAGAAGGACCTGTATATGATGTTTTAGTGTCTCCATAGTCTGAGAGCCATAGCTTTTTTATTTTTTGACAGATAGTCTAAGGCTACTTTCACACTTGCGATTGGTGCGGATCCGTCTTGTATCTGCACAGACGGATCCACACCGATAATGCAAACGCTTGTATCCGTTCAGAACGGATCCGTTTGCATTATTCGTCTTGACTTACATTGAAAGTCCATGGGGGACAGATCAGTTTTCAATTGCACCATATTGTGTCAGTGAAAACGGATCCGCCCCCATTGACGTACATTGTATGTCAGAACGGATCCGTTTGGCTCCGCATAATCAGGCGGACACCAAAACGCTACAAGCGTTTTACATGTGAAATCTTTTTTTAAATTATTATTTTTTAACAACTTACGGACACAGGGCGTACAGGTACTTAAGGATGCCTGTACGTCCTGTGTATTTCCGATCACCACCGCGCGGTGGGCGGTGATCGGAATTGGGTGCCTGCTGAAATCAATCAGCAGGCACCCTGGGTCAATGCCGAGGGGGTCCTGTGACCCCCCCCCCCCCATATCGGCGATCGCTGCGGATTTACCGTGGCATAGAAGGGGTTTGTGTTTGAGGGAGCGCATCGAGCCCCCGCGCTGCTGTGGCGGGGACTCAATGTCTCATAAGGCAGCCCGATGCCGTGCATCGGGAACTGCCTTCTACGGGAGCCAAGGAGATCTAACCTCAGGCTGGGTCTCCTAAGCAACCTGTTAGTGTATTACAGTGTAATACACTAACCGGCAATGCATTACAATACAGATGTATTGTAATGCATTGCAGAGGGGATCAGACCCCCAAAAGTGAACATCAGAAATAAAGTAAAGAAAAAAAGAAAGAAAAAAAAAAGTGTTTTTAATAAAAGAAATAAAAGAAAGAAAAAACACCCCTTTCCCCTTATTTTATAATAAAAAGCAGAACCCCCCCCACACACACACACATACTAGGCATCGCAGCGTCCATAATGACCGGCTCTATAAATATATCACATGATCCACCCTGTCCGATAAATACCATAAAAAAAAAAAAAAAGGTGTAAAAAAAAGCCAGTTTTGTCACCTTACATCACAAAAAGTGCAACACCGAGTGATTAAAAAGCTCCTACCTAAGCCAATCGGCCCAAAAAAATTAAAAACGATGGCTCAGAATATGGAGGCACTAAAACATCATTTTTTTTGTTTAAAAAATGCTGGAATTGTGTAAAACTTAAGTAAATAAAAAAAAAGTATACATATTAGGTATCGCTGAGTCCGTAAGAACCTGCTCTATAAAAATATCACATGACCTAACCCCTCAGGTGACCACCGTAAAAAAAATAAAAATGGTGTAAAAAAAGCTATTTTTTGTCACCTTACATCACAAAAAGTGTAATAGCAAACGATCAAAAAAAGTCATACGCACCCCAAAATAGTGCCAATCAAACAGTCATCTCATCCTGCAAAAATCATACCCTACCCAAGCTAATCGCCCAAAAACTGAAAAAACTATGGCTCTCAGACTATGAAGACACTAAAACATAGTGTAAAACTTACGGTACATTAAAAAACAAAAAAACAAAAACAAAAGAAAGTAGACATATTAGGTATCGCCGCGTCCATAATAACCTGCTCTATAAAAATATAACATGATCTAACCCCTCAGGTGAATAACGTAAAAAAATAAAAACTGTAAAAACCGACTTACCGGTACTTTTGTTTCCTTGAATCCACCATGATGGCTACCATACAGAGATTGACCCTTGTCTTCTATAGGGGCAGGAACACAGAGAGTTTAAAAGGCCACCACCCAATCTCACTCTCAGTGTTTACAAATTACCAAAGTGGGTGCAACCTAAGTGTATATAATATAAAAGCTAATCTCTATATGTGTGTATGTATATATATATATATATATTTTTTTTTTTTTTTGAGCATGGGAATATCTGAGCCGTCATGGTGGATTCAAGGAAACAAAATTACCGGTAAGTCTAATTACGGTTTTCCTTATCATCCACCATGACGGCTACCATAGAGAACTACCAGATTACTTTGTAGGGGTGGAATAGCAGCTTGCAGAAGTTTTTGACCAAAGGTCAAGTCTGCACCAGCCGAAACATTAATACGATAGTGTTTTATGAATGTATTTATACTTGACCAGGTAGCAGCTTTGCAGATGGTATCTAGGGAAACGCCAGCCTTCTCTGCCCAAGAGGATGCCATTGCCCTAGTGGAATGGACTCTAATGTTGGTCGGGCTAGACAGACCTTCCATGGAGTAACAGCACGAGATAGTAGATTTAATCCAGCGCCCGATAGAGGCCTTGGAAACTTTTTTCCCTTGTTATCATCTTTCCTTAAATCTTTGGTGGCTGTCAGATACAGGATAATGGCATCTCTTACGTCCAGGAGATGGAATTGTGTCTCGTCTGGGCTAAGAGCGTCTGTAGGGAAGGATGGCAGAATGATTTCCTGATCTCTGTGGAAGTTTGACACCACCTTGGGGAGGAAAACCAGATCTAATTTTAGTACTATTCTGTCTGGAAACACCAAAAGGTAGAGTTCTCAGCAGGAGAGGGCCTGGATTTCCCCTAAGTGTCTGGCCGATGTAATGGCGATTAGAAATGCTGTTTTGCACGACAGGTGTTTGATAAAGATGTCTGACAAAGGCGTGAATGGGGGCTTCATCAGTCCTCTCAATACTAGATTTAAGTCCCATTGTGGGACCCTCGGGGGAAGTGACGGTCTTATTCTGGACGCCGCTCACGTGAACCTCCTAATCCATCTGTGGAAAGCTCACAATGTGGATATTGAAAGCTCACAATGTGGATATTTCTACTTTTAACGTACTCTGTTTAAGTCCCATGTCCAGACCCCTTTGGAGAAAATCTAAAATTTTCTGAATGCAAGGGGGAGATTTATTGGGAGAGGCATCCCCTAGTCAGGAGCAGTATTTTTTCCATATTTTAAGATAAATAGCTGTGGTGACTTTTTTACGGCTAGATTTCAGAGTGTTGATAACCTTTCCTGAAAGGCCCTTGCTTTTTAACATTTCGCCCTCAGGATCCATGCTGATAGTCTGAAAAGGCTGGGGTTCTGATATATGATTGGACCTTGTGATAAAAGGTTCACTTGGGATGGTATTTCCCATGGATCCTCCATGGCCAGCTCCTTTAGGATGGAGAACCAGCTTCTCTTGGGCGAGTATGGGACTACCAGTATTACTGTTACGGGATCCCTCGATATTTTTTGCAAGACTCTGGGAATTAGAGCCCAGGGAGGAAAAATGTACGCTTGACAGAGAAAGCGTTGATTGCCCAAGGATGGTCTCTGGGATTTAGGGAGCAGAACCAATCTACTTTTGTGTTTTGACGCGAACAGATCTATTTGGGGGTTCCCCATTTCCTGCAGATTTTCAGAAAGGCTTCCTGGCACAAAGACCACTCTCCGGGCTCTAGAGTCTTCCTGCTGAGGTAGTCGGCTCCTATATTTTCTGAGCCTTTCAAATGGACGGCTGTAATGGAAAGAAAGTTTTCTTCTGCCCATTAAAAGATTTGTTCTGCTAGCTTCCTTAGACCTGGAGATTTCGTGCCCCCTGGTGTTTTAGGTAGGCTACCGTTGTTGTATTGTCTGAAAATACTTTCAGGTGTTTTTTGAGTAGTAGGTTGTGAGATACTTTTATGGTTTCTCACACAGCTCTCAGCTCTTTGTAATTTGACGATCTGGATTTTACTTCGTCTGACCATTTGCCTTGCCAGTTTGAGGAGTCCACTTTCACACCCCATCCCTGACCGCTTGCGTCCGTTATGATTTGGACCTCTGGGACTGTCTCCCAGGTTACACAATTTAATAGGTTTTTTCTTTCCTTCCACCAATTTAGGTCTACTGTAGTTTTACATGGTGAGGAATTGATAGTTTTCTGTCCAAGGAGGATTGCTCTCCGTCCCAATTCCGTAGTATCCAGGTTTGTGTCGTTCTGGAGTGGGCTTGGGCCCAAGCTACGGTGGTAATGCACGATGTCATTAACCCCAGTATGCTCATGGCTTCTCTTATCGAGCACTTTTTCTGAGCCTGGAATTTTTGTATCCTTTCCCTGAAAGCTTCTAGCTTTTCTACTGGGAGGGATGATGACTGGGAACTTGAGTCTAGCAATACTCCCTGAAATTTTATTTTTGGGTCTGGTATTAAACAATACTTTTTTTGTGTTTATTAACCAGCCCAGTTTTGACATCTCCTGTATGGCATAGTCGGTCAGCCTGGATGTTGTTAGCGAAGACTCTCCTACAATGAGAAAGTCGTCTAAATAAGGGAAAAATTTTAGACCCTCTAGTCTGAAATATGCTATCATTTCTATTATAATTTTTGTAAATACCCTTGGGGCAGATGAAATGCCAAAGGGCAACGCTGTGAATTGGAAATTATTTATTACGCCTTTCTTTTAGTGCGAACCTGAGGTAGGTTTGCGATTTTTGATGTATGGGAATATAATAGTATGCGTCCTTGAGGTCGATGGATGTCATGTATGCCCCTTTTTGTGCTCAATTCTTTGAGGTTTATGATGGTACGGGAGGATCTGTCGGGTTTTTGGACCAGGAATAGTCTTGAGTAAAAACCCCTCCCCTTTCTGGATTGGCGGCCTCTGTTATGACGCCTGACGTTTTTAAGTCTAGGACTCCCTGCCAGATCTTTTGTAACACACTTGGGCTGTGGGATGTCACCTGGAATATTTTTTGGGGAAAATTCTATGCAATATCCACTTTGGATTATATTTAGGGCCCAGGGATTTCAGATGAAAAGTAAAACTTCCTTGCATCCTCCACAATTTCGCCCTCAGACAAGTTGTCGTCATCCTCAATTTGTCTGGAGTCAGAGGCACCCAGGTCCATGTCTTCAGCATCGGAGGAGGATGGAATAGATATTCTGGGTTGTTTTGGCGGAGGTAAGGAAACAGACTTAAGCGAGGCCAAGGAGGACTTAATTTCACTCTGTATCATGGACTTAACCTCCATGAGGATAGACCGCTGCTCCTCGTTTACCAGATCATTAATACAAGGCTGACAGAGTTTTTTAGTATAACTTTCCTGTAGCCTTTTAGCACAAGTAGCCCATCTTGTGTTTCTGGCCTTGATCTTAGCCTTTGCTCCCTATAAGAAAGGAGCAACTATGCATTAGACAAGCATGAGGCACATTGAAAGAAACATTTGTTTCTTATTCCCCACAGGGTAACTCACTGTTGGAGTGGCCGAGGGAGGATCCGCCGATTCCATGTGGCGTGCTGTCTCTAGGAGCTGAAGAGGACTCACAGTGGAGGCAGTAGCAGTTCGAGCATGCTGCTCTTTCATGCTCCGTGCGGCGTCTGACATCATCCGTAGGTGCGCACGCTCTCTACTGCTGCCTAGCTCCGCCCACACCCGGAAGTGCCTGAGCGCCGGACCTGCGGCATGTATCGATGCCGGCGTGCCGCGCTTATGGCAGTCTGCTTCCTCACAGAAGGGAAGGGAGACCCTGGGTCATGGAGGGAAAGCAGGCCCCCGATAACAGGGACGAGTTCCCTTGTGTGCTACACCTCTGCCCAGCGTTAGAATCTACCGCAGGAGGGCAGAGGGAGTTAGGAACAATACCTTCCATCCGAACCAGGTACCGAACAATCCACTAGAAAATGATACCCCCCACAGGAGGTGCTCTGTGTAGGTGCTCCATAGGGACAGGAAACGCTGAGGGTGAGAGTGGGTGGTGGCCTTTTAAACTCTGTGTTCCTGCCCCTATAGAGGACAAGGGTCAATCTCTCTATCGTAGCCGTCATGGTGGATAAGGAAAAAAGCCATTTTTTGTCACCTTACAATCACAAAAAGTGTAATAGCAAGTGATCAAAAAGTCATACGCACCCCAAAATAGTGCCAATCAGTCATCTCATCCCGAAAAAATGAGCCATACACAAGACAGTCGCCCAAAAAATTAATAAAACTATGGCTTTCAGAATGTGGAGACACTAAAGAATATATATATACACTACAGACCAAAAGTTTGGACACACCTTCTCATTCAAAGAGTTTTCTTTATTTTCATGACTATGAAAATTGTAGATTCACACTGAAGGCATCAAAACTATGAATTAACACATGTGGAATTATATACATAACAAAAAAAGTATGAAAACTGAAAATATGTGATATTCTAGGTTCTTCAAAGTAGCCACCTTTTGCTTTGATTACTGCTTTGCACACTCTTGGCATTCTCTTGATGAGCTTCAAGAGGTAGTCACCTGAAATGGTCTTCCAACACTCTTGAAGGAGTTCCCAGAGATGCTTAGCACTTGTTGGCCCTTTTGCCTTCACTCTGCGGTCCAGCTCACCCCAAACCATCTCGATTGGGTTCAGGTCCAGTGACTGTAGAGGCCAGGTCATCTGGCGCAGCAACCCATCACTCTCCTTCATGGTCAAATAGCCCTTACACAGCCTGGAGGTGTGTTTGGGGTCATTGTCCTGTTGAAAAATAAATGATGGTCCAACTAAACACAAACCGGATGGAATAGCATGCTGCTGCAAGATGCTGTGGTAGCCATGCTGGTTCAGTATGCCTTCAATTTTGAATAAATCCCCAACAGTGTCACCAGCAAAGCACCCCCACACCATCACACCTCCTCCTCCATGCTTCACGGTGGGAACCAGGCATGTAGAGTCCATCCGTTCACCTTTTCTGCGTCGCACAAAGACACGGTGGTTGGAACCAAAGATCTCAAATTTGGACTTATCAGACCAAAGCACAGATTTCCACTGCTCTAATGTCCATTCCTTGTGTTCTTTAGCCCAAACAAGTCTCTTCTGCTTGTTACCTGTCCTTAGCAGTGGTTTCCTAGCAGATATTCTCCCATAAAGGCCTGATTCACACAGTCTCCTCTTAACAGTTGTTCTAGAGATGTGTCTGCTGCTAGAACTCTGTGTGGCATTGACCTGGTCTCTAATCTGAGCTGCTGTTAACCTGCGATTTCTGAGGCTGGTGACTCGGATTAACTTATCCTCCGCAGCAGAGGTGACTCTTGGTCTTCCTTTCCTGGGGCGGTCCGCATGTGAGCCAGTTTCTTTGTAGAGCTTGATGGTTTTTGTGACTGCACTTGGGGACACTTTCAAAGTTTTCCCAATTTTTGGGACTGACTGACCTTCATTTCTTAAAGTAATGATGGCCACTCGTTTTTCTTTACTTAGAATTTGTATTATGGCAAGAAAAAAGCAGCTAACAGTCTATTCAGTAGGACTAACAGCTGTGTATCCACCTGACTTCTCCACAACGCAACTGATGGTCCCAAGCCCATTTATAAGGCAAGAAATCCCACTTATTAAACCTGACAGGGCACACCTGTGAAGTGAAAACCATTTCAGGTGACTACCTCTTGAAGCTCATCAAGAGAATGCCAAGAGTGTGCAAAGCAGTAATCAAAGCAAAATGTGGCTACTTTGAAGAACCTAGAATATGACATTTTCAGTTGTTTCACACTTTTTTGTTATGTATATAATTCCACATGTGTTAATTCATAGTTTTGATGCCTTCAGTGTGAATCTACAATTTTCATAGTCATGAAAATAAAGAAAACTCTTTGAATGAGGTGTGTCCAATCTTTTGGTCTGTACTGTATATATATTTTTTATGCTTTGTTATGTAAAACTGAAACAAATTAAAAAAAAGTTGTCATATTTGGTATTGTCGCGTCAGTGACAACCTGCTCTATAAAAATACCACATGATCTAACGTGTCAGATGAATGTTGTAAATAACAGCTATTCCTTGTTACCTTGCCTCACAAAAAGTGTAAAATAGAGCAACCAAAAATCATATGTACCCTAAAGTAGTACCAACAAAACTGCCACCCTATCCTGTAGTTTCCAAAATGAGGTCACTTTTTTGGAGTTTCTACTCTAGGGGTGCATCAGGGGGGCTTCAAATGGGACATGGTGTCAAAAAACCAGTCCAGCAAAATCTGCCTTCCAAAAACCGCATGGCATTCCTTTCCTTCTGCACCCTGCCGTGTGCCCGTACAGCAGTTTGCGACCACATATGGGGTGTTTCTGTAAACTACAGAATCAGAGCCATAAATAATGGCCTGGATGAGTAAAAGCGTTTTAAAGTTATTACCACATAAAGTGACACTGGTCAGATTTGCAAAAAATGGCCTGGTCCTTAAGGTGAAATATGGCCGTGTCCTTAAGGGATTAAACACTTTATTGTTGTATTTTATTTATTTATTTTATTTTACACTTTGCAAACCCCATGAGGTCATACAAGACCACCATTGATTTCTCCTGTAACTGGGGCTGACAGAGTAACCCCAGTTACAGGGTAAATACACCCCCCAGAGAGGCTGTACAGCCTCAGTGCAGGGCTGATCAAGGTCTGTAGAAGACCCGACAGCTCCTGCACTCTCCCGGCCCCGGCGGTCACATGACCACCGGGTCGGGACAGGAACCTGTGCATAGCGCTTCCTGATCTGCATACACAGACACTGACAGCGGGCACCCCGCTCGGCAGCTGCACGATTAGCGTACAGCTGCCATCTCTGAATGGACATTCCAGAACGTCCATTCAGAGATAAACTTCCACCCATAGGACGTTTATATCCTGTGGGCGGTTGTGAAGTGGTTAACTTTTGGATTTTTGTTTTATTAAATAAATAAATAAAAGGTGAAATATTTTGACTAATGTAGACATGTGTCACGAGAAAACAATCTCTGAATGGCTTGGATAAGTTAAAGCATTCCAAAGTTATTACCACATAAAGTGACACGTCATATTAGCAAAATTAGGCCCAGTTTGGAAGTGGTTTATATTAAAGTCCTTGAAATGCAACTAGGTATCTTCCAAGGAAGAAAACCATTTTGCTAGTGCCACCTCTTGGAAGTGGCCTCCTATGAGTCACAATCAGACTTCCCAACAAGAATTGTGATTTGAAAAGGCAATATAGCCAAGCCAGATATCCATCTGTAGACAGTTGTTTCGGGGGTGCTGCCTCATCAATACAGAGTAGTATTCTGGCTGGGTTCGATGCCTTAAATTAAGACCCCATAGGAGGATAGGTCTTTTTAAGGAGATCTAGCACCCTGCCTAAGCCGCATTCAAGGTATCGCACCCAGCCAGCCAGTATCCTACTCCGTACTGACTAGGGATGGATATCTGGCTTGGCCTTGTCAAATCCTAAATCTTGTCAGAAAGGTGGATTTTGGTTCATAAGGAGCCACTTCGAAAAAGGTGGCGCTAACAAGATGGTTCTCTTCTTTGGGAGATACCTCTTTGTATATTAGTTTTCCATGGAGCACAGCAAATAAGTCGCCAAATCACACAAGGTAGCACCCAATATGGCTACACATTTTGGACCTGCCCCAATACTCACAACTAAATGAAAACCGTGGTCACGAAAGCGTAAAAGCAAGATTTATGTCGTCTTGTTGAGATTTACATTGATCGCTAAGGGTACTTTCACACTTGCGGCAGGACGGATCCGACAGGCTGTTCACCATGTCTGATCCGTCCTGCGGCTATTTCGCCGTGCCGTGCCGCTGCTCCGTCCCCATTGACTATAATGGGGACGGGGCGGAGCTCCGGCGCAGCACGGCGAAAGGCCACCGGACTAAAATTACTGCATGTCAGGCTTTTTAGTCCGGCGGCTTTCGCCGTGCTGCGCCGGAGCTCCGCCCCCATCCCCATTATAGTCAATGGGGACGGAGCGGCGGTCCGGCGAAATAGCAGCAGGACGGATCCGACATGGTGAACAGCCTGTCGGATCCGTCCTGCCGCAAGTGTGAAAGTACCCTAAGGGTACTTTCACACTTGCGTTGTTTGATTCCGGCAGGCAGTTCCGTTGCCTGAACTGACTGCCTGATCAGGCAAACTGTATGCAAACGGATGTCATTTTTTCTGACTGATCAGGCATTTTTCAGACTGATCAGAATCCTGATCAGTCTGAAAAATGCCTGATCAGTCTGAAAAATGCATTGCAATACCGGATCCCTTTTTCCGGTGTCATCAGGCAAAACTGATCCGTTTTTTTTCTTCTCCGGCAAGTCTTCCGTTTTTTTCGCCGGAGATAAAACCGTAGCATGCTACGGTTTTCTCTTTTGCCTGATCAGTCAAAATGACTGAACTGAAGACATCCTGAACGGATTGCTCGCCATTCAGAATGCATGGGGATATGCCTGATCAGTTATTTTCCGGTATAGAGCCCCTGTGACGGAACTCTATGCCGGAAAAGAAAAACGCTAATGTGAAAGTAGTCTTAGACAGGACACACTCCCTGCTGTTTCCTATTGTGCAAACATCAAGTTGGCAAAGAAATGGAGGATCTGAGCTATTAACAGAAGATGTCAAAATTGTGGGGAGATGTGGATACTCCAGCAGTGCAGGAACTCCCATCAATCAATACTTGACTGGGAGGAACACGATCAATCCGGTCACCTCCATACAGTGGAAACAGCCACTTACTATACTGAACCAACAGCTGTGAAGGTAATCAATCCAGGGTCTGAGATACGAGGCACTGTGGGGGGTGATGTTTCCGATTTGGGATTTTGACTGCATTTTGCACAATTAAGGGGGTGCAGCATTTCTGGGTCGGTCAATGAGCACTTGCCTGAAGCCTAAGCTACTAAGACATGGGAAGAATCTCATTTCTAAGAAGGCACAACTTCTGGCTAGGACTAAGATGGTCAAAAGAGGCGAGATCCTGACTCTGGAAGAAACATTTCTTTCTTTAATTATGGTTGGGGTGGCGAAGCTTTTAATTGTGGTCAGGGTGGTGTGTTGTTGGGATCAGTTCACTTCTTATGACCCACTGAGTTTCTGGACACAAAGCAATTGAGGTCACTAGTCCAGCTTCCATAACACATCATGATATACCCTAACCTCCCAGGAACCTGCACTGGTGATAGTGTTCCCCAGAGCATACGCTTTCTAGTGTATTGACATACATGGATATGGCTGGGTGAATGCTACCACTTTCACTGTCTTTATGAGGCTCAGATAAGGTTCTTAATATGAAGACAGAGGATAAACCTCAGATCCAGACCCTTAAAAGACAGACGGGTCAGCTGCAGAATTGTTTTTTAAACTAGTAGGACTGTCTCCCTGTACACATGTGATCCTGCAATCCAGAGAAATTCATGTTTTAATCCACATGCAAATTAGGTATTCAGTGCACCAAGGGCAGGCCCAAGCCGCTCAGTGCATCACAGCTCCACGTACTCCCTGACAGGCACTGAACCTGGCACTGAAACTCAGCGCCATTACATGTGTGCAGTACCATCCACTGAAGTCTTGGCCAGAAGAAAAGCACTGCATCTGCACAAAGGTCTGTAGCAGCAGCACTAGAGTGGGATTTCAGTGGCGTGATGCTGCTGGAGAAGCTTGGCCCTGTTAGAGAGGGAGGCAAAAGCTGCAGCTCAGGCACAGCCTCATGCACTGAATATCTAATTTGTGAAGGATTAAAAATATGAATTTTGTTGGCCGCAAAAGGCCCTACCACCCATTGTGGGCAGTTTAAAAGTGTTTTGCAGCTGACAGACTGCTTTTAATAATATAGTAAACACAAAACTAGAATGTACAGTAGTAGTAAATCATATTTAAAAGATATGAGACATGAAAATAACATCTGTGGGGGGAGGAGGGATCCCACGTGATTCGGTAGTTTCCACAAAGATTTCCATATGCACACGATTACCCCATTGAGCTCGACATGCATTTTAGAGTCTGTATTACGGCTACAAATCCCAGATTCGCCCCTCATTTCTAATAAAGCAAACCAAAGTCATGGAACGCCCACCATGTTGTCTTCTAATTAGGTTGTTTGAGCTCAGATTTCCACTCCAAGACCCTGCAGTTTGCACATTACTTTATGTCATATCGCATTAGGAAACTTGTAAACAACAAATCCAGTTACATATCAGAACATAAATCATCTGAACACATTGTCATACACCGCCATCTCTGGTAAGAAACATTGCTGTGTGCGGGAGGTTTGCAACATCAGACATTCCTTTTAGAGGTTTCTACCAGGATTTCTTTTTCAAGGCAAATATAAAATAAAAGACTCATGTGGACAAGTCATATATAGGAGAAAATAATATGGAGGGCAGTATTATAACAGAACTAAAAAGGTATGCGTCATGAACATGAGGTCCAACAGCCGGAAGGCTCCCAGCTGTATGCAGATTTATCAACTCAGGGTTTGTGTTAATAATTAGGTAAAGTTATTAGTGCAGGACGCCAAAAAGGCATATACAGCTAGGCAGCATTACAGGTTACAAGTCGGAAACGTCCGTATGGCTGTCCATTATCTTGCCTTTTCTCTTCTTAAAGGGGTTGTGTCACTTCAGCAAATGGCACTGGTCATGTAGAGAAAGTTAATACAAGGCACTTACTAATGTATTGCGAGTGTCCAAATTGCCTCCTTTGTTGGCTGGATTCATTTTTTAAATCTCATTATACACTGCTTGATTCCAGGGGTCACGTCCACCCTGAAGACGAGAAGCAGCCGTGGCCGTGCTTGCACACTATAGGAAAAAGCCCCAGAGGCCAGTGCCATGGGAGCATGCATAGGCACACATGCGTAGCAGCTCCTGTCGTGGCCATCGGTGCTGCAGCGGTGGTCGTAACCCCTGGATACAAGCAGTGTACAATGTGATGGAAAAATGAATCAAGCCAGCAAAGGAGGCAATATGGAGAATTACAATACATTAGTAAGTGCTTTGTATAAACTTTGTCTACATGATAAATGACATTTGCTGAAGTAACACAACCCCTTTAGGGCTATGGTCAATTGTATTCACTCTCTTAAAGAAGCCAGGACAATTATACATAGATAGATACATAGATAGATTTACTAATGTATCTGCGCCACAAAATCTGTCTTAAAAAGTGGTGCAAATCGGAGAAAATTGGCGCATCTAGGGTCTCTACACTTTCTATGACGTGCTCAACAAGTAGGCAGGGCTTAGCACAAAGTAGGTGGAGCTTCATGGGAAAGAGCCGCAGCCCAAGATGCGCCAGAGCAATTCTGGGGTGGAAAAGAAATCTGGCTCAAAGTAAGCTAGCCAATAGTTGGTACAGAGTCAGAGAAAAGTGTCCCTCTCTGCAGCACATCCATCATCCAGGCTGAGCCCCTGTGGTGAATCTGGTACAGGTCTAGATGGCCTGGGTAAGTTTATCCCATCTTTAGAATTAGTAACTCTGGGCCATAATGTTAACATTTTGTAGAACTTCAGGTCACTGATAAAGACTCTGTCAATATATGGAGTTCATTCCTAGAATGTGGGGAGAATGAATGCAGCCTAAACACCGACATGGATCCAGCAGTGTTAAATGAATCAGGAGGCACATTTTTCTTCATGCCTCATTGAGACCACTAATTTCAAACAAACTGAATACTAGTTCAGCTGAGATACTTATAGGATACACTGTCTGACCTGACAGATTTGACTACATGTATGGCTCAAAATTATGTAGTATTATACCAACATACATAAAAAAAAAAAAAAAAAAAAAAAAAAAAAAAAAAAAATTATAACAATAAAATTAAGCAGCCTGATGGGCCTCTGATCAAATAAACTTAAAAAAAGGAAAAATAATCAATTCTTATATTTTCTTTTTTGTGCTTCTAAAGTAAAATATAAAAAAAAATAAAAAATCAAGACAGAAGCACAGACATCGCCCCCTCCACACTGGTAATAAATACTGCAAAAGCTTACTTCTTTCAAGTCAAAACACAGTGTAACAGCCAAAGCGCTGACATCATCAATAATTAAAAAAAACAAAAACAAAAAACCTAAAACAAATTACAATATAAACCTAAAAGTCTGTACAAGCATATCCAATGGAGAGCACAGACCACATGAGCCACCATCCCAAATGCGCTTCCTGTCTTACTGCTGCAGATATCAGTCAGGAGTGTGGACAAATGTCTCATCTTAGAAACAGGAGTGATGACAAATTCAACATAAGTTAGGGGCAATAAGAAACGGCTTCTGCTGGCGAAAGGAGTCCGCTCTCCGTGTGGCAGGCCGCCATTTTGTTGGTTTGAAGAAATACAGAAGTCAGCAGCCAATGGGGAGAGTCTCAAAAGTAGAAGGATGAAATGAAATTAAATCATTAGAAATTTGGGGAGACAGTAAAAACATAGGGACAGTGGGAGAAGGAGTCAGGGGAAACGCCAGGGTGCCTCTGCTTCTCCCATCTGTGGTCTGGGATTTGGCAATAGCTGCAGGGAGGTTACTGCCTTCGATCTTCTGCCTCTGACCTGGAGAATGCCATCACCACATCCTCGGCACCTACAAGAAAAAGAGAAGAAAGGTAATCAACGTAAGAAAGGCTTTTTAGATTGCTAACTGATGCAACCATCAATGTTGATATCAGGGAATTAAGAAAATTAAACAACTTAAATATTACTTTATTATAAATATATTCCCAAATACCTTTCATTGGTTAAAATGGCTTGTTTTGTCTAGGGAGCATCTTATTTCTAATGATTGCGCCCTAGACAAAAGGAGCCACGATAAATAATGAAAGGTATTTGGGAATATAAGTAATATTTAAGTATTTTCATTTTCTTAATTCCAGGTGAACCTTTAACATAAAAAAAAAAAAAAAAAAAAAAAAAAAGGATCCAGCTTCGAAGATATGCCAGGAAGGATGCACTGCTTTGTCTATACTATGCATATGTCTACTGCTCCCCCTTCTAATGGATATTTGGGGAGTGGTGCAATGGGTACCATCATAGATGAAGAGCACATTTCCATTAACCTGCCTATGAACTGACTAGAATATCAAAATATTCTGAATTATTAGATTCTCATATAATATATTACACACACGTGTAAGATGGACAAACCATAAAGTTATGCAAATCGAGGAAGTAGCAAGTGTAAGTAAGATATACAGATGATCACATTTTCAAGCACCTAGCTCCAGTGTAGTGGCATGTTGGAGAGTCATAAAAGTCAGATGGCAAGCAATAAAATAAAAATCATATAAAGTTGTGTGGGGTGATTGTGCAATGTCTACTGTTCTCCAGAAGCTGTTTTTTAACAGGACAATACCAGGCCATATGTTGCTCATGCTACTGTGAGTGGCATAAATGTGCTACCATGGCCTA
Source organism: Bufo gargarizans (assembly GCF_014858855.1). Lineage (NCBI taxonomy): Eukaryota > Metazoa > Chordata > Amphibia > Anura > Bufonidae > Bufo > Bufo gargarizans. The sequence continues at coordinate 611,729,624 of NC_058081.1, forward strand.
CAGAATCTTCACACTTGTCTTCCATCAAGAAAATTTAGGGACGGAATTAGTCGGCAATTGCAAAAAAGGAGCAGCTGATGATTTGCGTGCCCAAGCGCATTTAGTGTGGCAGACCATTCCTCAGATTAAACATTAATAACCTCACTGACGCCATGCCAAGGTGTATAAATGTGTGTATTTCTTGATCCAAAATAAGATCAAAAAGTTTTGAATATTTTGTCTAAATTTTTTTTTTTATCATGTGCATATCATTAACACGTCTATCATTCCTGTGATTTGCATTAAAAAAAATGCATAACATCTGCTGCCATCACTGCTTTTTCAAGGGAATCGTAGGCCATGTCACCGGGCTCACTGCTGGGCAGGCTTTAGTGCTGCCCTAGACTGTAGAATGGCTAAGGCAGAGCTAAAACCCGCCCATCAGAGCTGGTGACGTCACCGCCTGGAACACTGCTAGGCAGAAGCCTCCGCCCGGCAGTGTGTTATAAACAAAACAAGAAAACCTTGCCCCGTGCGATCCAGGAGAGGGCAAGGGAGAGCATCAGAACATTAAAATGATCTGATGCCAACATCAGGGGGCTGCCTTGGTGAAACTGTGGACATGTCCGGGTTTAGCTCTGAACCCGGACAACCCCTTTAAGCTTTTAGTGACGCTCCATCTTCACTGCACTTGCAAGAGTAGTAACCTGGACTAAACCTTCATATTCACACCACTTCTGATAATAAAAGCTCCATAAAAAGGTATGTTTGTCCTCCTTTCCCCAGCCCCTACCTAATGCTGTCAGCAGTCTAGCATGGTAAAAACTGCTGACAGATTCCCTTTAGTTAGAAGAACCTCTGCAGTCTTGAAGGCTAGTTAATACTAAGCAAAGAAGGAGGTCATAAAGTATTGGAATTAGCAGGTGCTGCATCCTTGAATTTGAACTGAATTATTAGAATATCTAAAATAAAATGATGCCCTTATTTCAAGTCTTATTGTATCATCTTTAACTTAGCACTCAGAATGAAAAAATAATAAAAGCGAATGAGAAGTGGAGCTCTGCTACATCGCCATGCAGAATATGTTGGCACCATAGAAATAAAAATGTATTGGTTCGAATGGCACAAATTCCAGGCACTTATATAGTCCACACTATGTACCGATATAAAATGCGTCAGAGTGACATCACAGTATAGTGTTTTCTTTATTAAACTGTCACAAACACAATAGGCTAATTGATCTGCAGCCACCTTTAGCAATGGAGAAATGGAATTCACATTATATCCTAGAACTGCACAGCCGCTGCGTGGCTATAAATTATGAGCCATGTGTACACTGACAGGCAAGGGGATGTGCCAAGAACCAGTATAATCCCCCCTCCCCAATCACAATCCTACTGGGAGCTGCTTCCCTTACCAGCAGAGCAAGGAGACCGTTCTCTCCAGTTACCATAGCGACGGGACGGCTAAGCTGTGAGGGCACGGAAATCTGCAGGTTGACGTTTGGATACCTAATGAGGATGGAACTTTACAGGGAGCTAAGGATTCAGAAGTCTTTGTGGATAGATGATTAACGTGCCACAGTGACCCACGGATCTATGCCGGGCACCAAAGAGAGAACATCTGCAGGAACATTACTGGTACATCCGGCAATGAACAGCTAACTTTTTCTTTTCTTTTTTTTAGAAAATGCTTTACTTTTAGGCTGCCATATCGGAATCACTGAAAAACAGCATCACAGAACTGCTTCCTTATGAACACAACACACTCACAATAAGCAATTTCCTGTCTGGAGATGGCCAATAGATCTGCTCATCCTAAGCCTCCTGGTTCATGAGTAAGAAGCCAGAACGGTTCTGACACATAACATTCAGGGTTCATAAATAGCAGGGTGGTGACTCCTGGGGACGGACGGACTATAATAGCAGGTTGCAGGCTTCTTATACCGACTCATATTTGGTGAACATTTGCACTAATAATTTGGGCTGTAAATGGTGCTAATTTGTAGATTTTTACACCTATAAGTTACTATTTGTTATGACTGTGCTCTTCTATCCCATACTGAGTATTCAATCATTAAAACAGATACTAGGTAAACATTTGCAAATGCTTAATAAAAAAAATAAATCTCAGTGTGCACTGTTAGGCCGCTTTCACACGCGCAAGTTTTCTGAACAGGTGTGATGCATGAAGTGAACACATGGCACCCCCACTGAATCCTGACCCATTGATTTTAATGGGTCTGTGCACGCATCATTTCTGCGTTGCATGAGAATCGCAGCATGTTCTATATCCTGTGTTTTTCACGCAGCCCTAGCCCCATAGAAGTGAATGGGGCTTCAGTGAAAAACGCATTGCAACCGGATGCAATGCATTTTTCACTGATGGTTGCTAGTAAATGTGAAAAACACATCAAAACTGATTGCACCCTTGAGGAAAAAACTGAAACACTGAATGCAAAAACTGACTGAACTTGTTTGGGAAAGGTCTCATGCACACGACCATTTTTTTTTTAAGGTCTGCAAAAACAGGGTCCGTAGGTCCGTGATCGTTTTTTCGTCCGTGGGTCTTCCTTGATTTTTGGAGGATCCACGGACAAGAAAAAAAAAAAAAAACAAAAAAAAAAAAACGTTTTGGTGTCCGCCTGGCCGTGCGGAGCCAAACGGATCCGTCCTGAATTACAATGCAAGTCAATAGGGACGGATCCGTTTGATGTTGACACAATATGGGGCAATTGCAAACTGATCCGTCCCCCATTGACTTTCAATGTAAAGTCAGGAGTCCCTATTAATATACCATCGGATCTGAGTTTTCTCCAATCCGATGGTATATTTTAACTTGAAGCGTCCCCATCACCATGGGAACGCCTCTATGTTAGAATATACCATCGGATTTGAGTTACATCGTGAAAACTCATATCCGACAGTATATTCTAACACAGAGGCGTTCCCATGGTGATGGGGACGCTTCTAGTTAGAATATACTACTAATTGTGTACATGACTGCCCCCTGCTGCCTGGCAGCACCCGATCTCTTACAGGGGGCTGTGATCCGCACAATTTAACCCCCCAGGTGCCGCACTTGAAGGGGTTAATTGTGCGTATCGGGAGCTCCTCCTACTGGTAAGTGACAGGTCTGTGTGGGGCGCATTGCTTAATGATCTGTCACTTACCAGTAGGAGGAGCTCCCGGCCGGTCACAGACAGCGCAGCAGCCAGCAGGTAAGTATGATGCTTCTAATATTGCTGCAGTAGCGTTTTGGTTGCCATGGTTACCGGTCGGAGCCCCAGCGATTAAACTGGGACTTCGATCGGAACTCTCTTCTGCCACCAATGATCGGGGGAGGGGGCCGCACACTGTGCCACCAATGATATAAATACAATAGACGGAGGACAGGTCCTATTTTTTTGACGTACAGGATACACGGATCACGGAGGTGGATGACAAACGGTGCATTTTCCGAGTTTTCAACTGACCCATTGAAAGTCAATGGATCCGCAGAAAATCACGGAAAACGGAACAACGGCCACGGGTGCACACAACAGTCGTGTGCATGAGGCCAAATGGGGTGAGTTTCACTGAACGCACCCTGAGCCAATCCGTACCATTCGTGTGAAAGGGGCCTTAGTCTAGTCTTGTGTGTAGAAGGCAGATTAGACTCTGCAAGCTTCTCCACATCCAATAAATGGTTGGTGTAGGACTGGATATTCAAACCTCTGGCCATTAACCATCCCCACTATACTCAATACTATGGTCCAGTTCAGACATTGCACAGCTGCAAAAAATATTTTGCAAATAAGCAGCAATTTATAGCATAATACATGTGGAAGTTTCAAAACCCCATTTACACGAAGCATAAAAATGCTGCATGAAAATACAGAGCATGCTCATTCTTGTTTGAAAAAACTGATTTTCACTGTAGATTTCACCCTTTGCAACACATAGGGTGACATCTGCTTCTAAGGGCTCACTCAGACGGCAGTATGCTGTCCGCAAAAATTATTTTTTTTTGCGGTTCAGATGCTGTCCCATTCGTTTCTATGGGGCAAAAAAATGAAACACGTCCTATACTTGTCAGTGAAAATTAGGACATGGCTCTATTGAAGTCTTTGCGGACATGCTGAACTGTTCACAAAAAAAAGGATCTGCATTTTTGTGGACAGCATACGGCCGTCTGAATGAGCCCTAACACAGATTTGTGGTCACCGCATCTCAAATTCCCTAAATGCTGACTTTACAGTAGTGGACCTAAAGGAGAAAAGTCGTTCCTTCCTTTACAATCCACGTCTGGCATTGGCACCAACAACTGTCTGTGTTAATGCAACCTAAACTGTCCACCTCCGTGCCACAATACCCTATGTGCCAGCCTCTGTGCAGTAGTAATAACCTGTGGTAAGACATATGTGTGCATTATGACTGCAGAATGTACAGAGGCAGTGCAGATACCGAAGTGCTCAGCGAGTGACAGGTCCTCCCACACATTAGCGCAGTCATCTGCTCTTCTGTGGAGGAAAGTTGTTGTTTTTTCTTACACACGTTATAAATAATGCAATGTGACTAACATGAGCCGATTCCAATCCAGAACTATAAAAATACATTTTTTTTTTACTTTCCTTTTTTTTTTTTTTTAAAGGAAAAAAATCTTTGCAGATCTGTGGAGGAATTCTGGTGTCAGGGGCTGCACAGACAGCAATATGGAGACATATTTAATTGGCTTTCCGCTTGAGCAGTGTCTGCAAGTTCATATTCTTATGTAGTAGGGTTCTTAAGGTGAAAAATACCTCTCAAAAACCACCACCTCTACGAGAAAACCACATATCAACTAGCAGAAGTCCATTTTTTGAATCAAATCGTTTTTATTAACCACTAAAGACAGAAGTTTACAAATCAATACAATGTCTTTTCTTACTCTATCCACATTACGGAATCAGTGTACATCAGTATCATATCAGTACCAACACACTTACAATACAAGTATCTGCATGTACTATATACTCATAGGAAAACAATAGACACCAGGAATTATAAATGTCTAAACCCTCCCAAAACCCCTCCCATCCCCCACCACCGCCCCCCCCCCCCCGCCCCAACACCCCCCCCCCGCCCTGTAAACTAGTCTTGTATCTGTCTGAGCCTATATGACCACATGGGTATGAGATAACCAATCACTCCACAGTTTATCAAACTTCTGAGGACACCCTCTTTTCACAAACACCCACCCCTTTCTCCAATATCAACATATCATGCACCTTCCTCTAAAACTCCTCCAATGTAGGCGGACTCCCCTGGATCCATCTCATAGCCACCAGCTTCCTGGCCACATACAACAACCTTCCCACTGCCACCTTGACAGAGTCATTCCCTCCGATCTCAGATACATAACCCAATACACACACCTTAGGGTCATTTTGAATTTCCAACGTCATTTTACTATTAATCATATTCCTTACAGCATCCCAATATTTCCCAATCACCGGACAAGACCACAGCATATGCAGCAAATCCGCACCATCTTCCATACATTTCGGACATCTGTCATCAGATCTTACTCCCACTTTTTTAAGGAATACCGGTGTCTTGTATACTCTATGTATGATAAATAGTTGGGACAATTTACCCTGTTCACTCAAGGACACCCTGGGGACACCTTCCAGAATATCCTCCCACTTATCCTTAGACATATCACCCAAGTCAGCCTCCCATTTCTTCATTCTTGAGAGCGGAAACCCCTCTAAGAATTTACCAAGTAAAAGAGCGTATACCTGCGATATCAGCCCTCTCTCCCCCCCCCCCTGTCCGAAGGACAAGCTTGTGAACTACCTCCATTTGGGCTATCACACATCCTTTCCGCAGCGTGACCTCAAGAGCATGCCTCACCTGAAGATATTTATAAAACCATCCCTTAGGGATATTAAATTCCTGCTGCAGGGTCTGAAACGACTTACATATCTTGCCCTCAATTAATTGGCCAATTCTCATCACTCCCTGAGTATCCCAACTTCCAAGTCCAGACATGTTAAAGAATTCAGGCAATAGGTGATTATTTCTAATAGGAGAGAGCTCACTGATTCCACCTACCCCTCTCAGTTGCTTCACCCTCGCCCAAATCTTTTTCATGAGTTCAATAAGTTTTCCCCTCTCAGCATGCATACCTGATCCTTCCAGAATACCCATGAGGTCCCGACTACCCAACCAATGCTGCAAAATCTGTCCAGTCATATCCGACACCTGGAACTAATCCATCCCTTGAAATGCTGACACTGGGAAGCCAAAAAGTAAATCAATGCATTAGGAACAGCCAGGCCTCCTTCAGACTTAGCGTACTGCAATGTTTCCAATTTAATCCTAGCCTGACCGTACTTCCAAATAAGATCCCTAAATATAGAGTGAATTTTCTTAAATCTATCTAGGGGGATCCATACAGGAGCATTATTCAATACGTAGAGCAGCTGAGGCATCATAACCATTTTTAACAGGTTCACTCTACCTACCACAGAGAGAAAGAGCCTACACCATGACCTCACCTTAAGCCTGAAAGTAGCCAGCAACGGGGACAGATTGAGGACCTCAAAATCTGATATTCTAGGTGTTATAAACAGTCCCAAGTATTTAAATTTATCCACCCAGGGAACCAAACTATCTGCTTGCCTTCCTGTCAGGGCCTGCCCATCAATTGGCATCAAGGAAGATTTTTGCCAATTTATCCGAAGACCAGAAAAGCCACCAAATCTATCAATCAATGCCATGGCCGCATCCAGGGACGCCCCAGTATCACCCATAAAAAGCAGAGTGTCGTCAGAAGTCCATTTTTTAATGCGGTTTTGGGTTTCACAGTATATCCTGAGATCCTGCCAGGATTTTTTAAACACTGGAAAATAATCTGAATGTAGTGTGTAAGGCTGGGTTCAGACCTGAACGCTTTACAGCGCGTTCCTACGCGCTGTAAAACGCTCAACAGGCAAGAGCCAATGATTCCCTATGGGAATGGTTCTCACCTGAGCGTTTTACAGCGCGTACGATCGCGCTGTAAAACGCCCGACGCCCCAAGAAGTACAGGAGCTTCTTTAGGGCGTTGTGTCGCACGTTCCCGTACATAGACTTCAGCGGGAACGCGCGACAATGGGCGTTCGCTTGTCTCTGTATGCGCAAACGCCCTTACAATCGGGCATACAGAGCGTACGTTCAAGTACGCTCAGGTCTTAACCCAGCCTTAGCGCTTCCCCCAGACCCAAAACATAATTTATCAGTCAGTAAGAGGCTTTACAAAAGTCGCAGGTCTTTACGAAAAAGTAGCACGTTCCAATAAAAAGTCGCATAAGATAAGCGACTTTCTCATTCCATTATACTGACTTGAGCTAATGATAAATCTGGCCCATAGGCCTGTCCGCTGTTCAGGCACAGAGCAGCCTGCCGGATCTCACAGGATCCAGTGTTACCATAGTTTCCACTTTACCACCACATCCCCAATGACTGTAACGAGGTCCGGAGGAGATCCAGCCGTTTTCCGTCATAAATGGCAGGTTTCAGCCGGATATAAACCAATCGCATGCAACGTTTTTTTGTCCGGTCGACAGCCAGCATTTGTGCCGGATCATCTAAATAGAGACGTGAACACCCAAATCTTAAACAGGTTTACTGAGTTCAGGATTGGGTAGAGATGGCAAATGAGGTATTGGCACAGGAAAATCACACCTGCTCAGTCCCCTTTGTGGAACACCCTCAACCTGGAACAACCTGTCTGAACAATCACTGCACAGTGCCCATGAAGAAGAAAAAAAAATGGCTAGCACTGGTGACTGGAGATCAGTAAATATGTTAAAAGCTATAATTCCTGCTGGAAGAGATGTTGTAACTCCATATCATCTAACACAAAAGTAATGACTGCGCAGCATGTGATGTACAGTATGGGTAGTATGACTCCTACACAGATTGCTGGTTAATGCACACGTAAAGGTTTTGGGGCACACCGGAGCAATTCTTAAGCTGGTCATAGACATAAAGTGACCATTCACCCTAGATGGCTGCTTTGTGTCCATTACCAGCTTAAGAATTGCTCCATGACATAAGGCGGCCATCTAAGACAATACTCCACAATAACCACACAGTATTGTCTTCCATGTAGGTTCCGATTAAACAAACTACAGTAAAAGAAAGGACCACCGGGCAATGAATCTTTACCGTGGTAATATTTTATATAGTTCATTGGCCTTTTATTCAACTGTATTTCCAACATATCCAGATAGCAGTATTCCACTGCTCTGAAAAAGACAATAAAACCACATTACATTTTTTTTTTTTTAAAGTTAATAAAAATACTGGTGCCCCCTTGTGTTTGACCACAGTACAGCAGACTGAGCCTGTATGTACAAACGAAGCGGTGCACAGATCAAGGAGGATTATTAATAAGGGGTAAAGCTTGACATGAAAATCCCTATCTAATCCTATTAGATACTTATAGGTCATCCTTGGGCATCCTGTAAACTGGTGACAAATGAGTTTCATCCGCTAGCTGGCAGGAGCATGCTGAGACAAGTGGTTCTGCAGCAGCTAGAAACCTGAACTCCGGTATGCATCATATGATTTCACTGAAACATGTAGACATTCCTCTAGGTTTTTTCCACCTTTGCTGACATAAATCATATCTTACAATCATGAAGGAAGCTGAAAGCTTTCAGTTACATAAAATCCACCAATTCCAGATAAACGCTGTACAAAATGATTTACTGGGCAGCAGGGTCCCTTTAAAAGCCATTCTATTCTGCGTGGAGGCACAGAATGATTGCACAGCAGTTCCTCCTAATCGCTGCCCTTGACCCTGGTTATTGAGTTTTGTCTCTGCAGCTTTGGGGTTTCATTTTACTTTGAACAAAGCACAAAGCAGCAGAATATTTCTCAGGGAGGGGTAATGCAAATCTCTCATATACAGATAAAAATCCAGCACGTTGCTGTATATAATGATTATTTCAAAACTAAAACCGCATCATGTGAGGGAAGAAAAAAAAAAAAAAAACTAAGCGTTTCAGATTATCCATTACACTTCATCATGACTAAAAGTGCAAATGTGAACTGTATGACTAAAAGTGCAAATGAGAATTGTATGAAAGGTATGCTTTGGGCCTCATGCCCACAACTGTATTTTGTATTAGTGTCCGATCTGCATTTTTTGCACGTGGACCAATTCATTTCTATGGGTCTGGAAGAAAATGGAACGTACACGGATGTCATCTGTGTGCTGTCCACAACTGTGTGTTAGTTCCTCAAAAATGAATTGCTAGCAGTCTGCAGTAAGGGTACAGAGGGGTGGTCACAAGCTGGGGGGGGGAGGGTGTGTGTGTACCTGCACAGACAACCTATCCAATCAGTGCTGCCATTTTCAGTCTGTGCAGGTACACCCCCACCCCCCCCCCCCCCCAACTGGTGACCTCCCCTCTGTACCCTTACTGCAGACTGCTAGCAATTCATTCATAACTTCTAGTAGAAATAATAAAGAAATGGAAAAAACAGAGCCGTAAGAATAGATGCACCAGAATTGTTATTGCATCGGCATGCATAAAGTTATCAAAACAGGAGGTGGAGTGGTGACAGGTCCTCTTTAAATTGAGACTCTTTGCAAAGCTCAGGGTTTTATAATGCCGTTATCTATAGGCTTGTCTGGCAATAGACCAGCAGTAACTCACACAACACTGCCCATTATCTTTCTATTCATGAACATACTGGTGTCACCGTGGAGACTCTACATGGATTTGAGCAGTGCAATCACCGGGGTTATTTTTTTTTATCATACATGACACCTGACTACCGCCATCATGCTCGGCGTCATGACAACACGTAAGGAACCAGTGGCTGTTAATTACAATGTGTCAAGAGGAACCAGCCTTGGCAGGCTAATTTTACTTAATTAAATTCTCTCCACAGCAGATTTCACAAGCGCAGTCATGTGAATCCCAGACATCCGCTATCTGTGTACAGGTCGTCCTCCATTGGTCTTAATAAAATTGTGAACTATGATAACTGCCAAATAATGGACACAGTCTGCTCCCCTCAAGACAGCTGCAGCTTAAGCGTTAATGTCATGTCACCACCGAGTGTATGTGTCATAGGCAGGGCCCACTCTCTTTCTGTACCAGTCTAACTCGTCTTGTTCATGCTTAGTGAAATTGTCTGTATTATGCATGTATACCCCTCTTATATGTACAGAGATATGGAATGAACGGCGCTTTAATAATAAATAATAATAATGGAGAGTCATCACCTGATCACAGCAGAGGGAATGAGGACAACATTATTTGACTACAGCTGCAAATTATTTATGTTCATGGTCCAAAGTGTATAGTCTATAAAACATTAAAATTGAAAAACAGGCAGAGTCCAGTTCAGCGCAGGAACTTACATACTGTGTGTCAGCAGAAAACAAAGAAACATACCCAGGGCGAGATGGTAACGCTGGGTTCAGACCTGAGCGTACTTGAACGTACGCTCTGTATGCACGATTGTACGGGCGTTTGCAATCGCGCATACAGAGACAAGCGAACGCCCATTGTCGGGCGTTCCCACTGAAGTCTATATACAGGAACGCGCGACAAGACGCCCCAAAGAAGCTCCTGTACTTCTTGGGGCGTCGGGCGTTTTACAGCGCGATCGTACGCGCTGTAAAACGCTCAGGTGAGAACCATTCCCATAGGGAATCATTGGTTCTTGCCTGTTGAGCGTTTTACAGCGCGGAATACGCTCAGGTCTGAACCCAGCCTAAAGGAGTGACGAGTGGTCTTCTGTCTGACTGCTAAAGAGTGCTGCAGTGACACCTAGTGGTCAGCACATGGAAGAACAAAATAGAAACAACTGCAGCATTCTTAATGAAGTCTGCTAGATTTATTAACTGCAGATCTTTAAAGGGTACTTTCACAATAGCGTTATTCTTTTCCGGCATAGAGTTCCGTCAAAAAGGCTCTATGCCGGAAAATAACTAATCAGGCATATCCCAATGCATTCTGAATGGATAGAAATCTGTTCAGTTTGCATCAATATGCCTTCCGTTCAGTCACTGTCAGGCGTTTTGGCAAGACATAATACCGCAGAATGCTGCGATATTATGTCCGTCCAAAATTCTTGATCAGTCGCCGGAATGCCGGCATTAATTCCCATTGACTTACATTAGTGCCGGATCCGGCATTGCGAAACAACTGAAGGACGGAAAACTGCGCAGACCGGGAAAACTGTGAAAAAGACTGCAAGACGGATCCGTCCATCTGCATGACAAGTGGAGAGACAGATCCATTCTTGCAATGCATTTGTAGACAGATCCGCACAAAGTGGCATAAAAGAACAGGGTAACAGTTCTAGACAAATGTGTTATGTTTTAAGATGCAACAAATTTATCAAAGTATGACACTTTATAAACCTGGCGCAGAAATTCCCCTTTTATTTCTTAAATCTTGGCACGTATCTTAAGAGCTGTTCTTCTGGATCGGGTGGTGGCATCAACCACTCTCTGACCAGATGTAGGGAGAGAATTGCAGTGATATTACTGCACAGCTGCCCATTAAGTGTGAACCCCAACCAATCCTCTGCGGGATGCCTCAATCATGTCCAGGAAATAACCCCGACTGTCACTAGCTGCTTGTAATCCTGACTAGCATCCTAATAGAACAAGGGTTTTCATTTCTCATCTATAGAAACATAGAATGTGTCGGCAGATAAAAACCATTTGGCCCATCTAGTCTGCCCAATATACTAAATACTATGGATAGCCCCTGGCCCTATCTTATATGAAGGATGGCCTTATGCCTATCCCATGCATGCTTAAACTCCTTCACTGTATTTGCGGCTACCACTTCTGCAGGAAGGCTATTCCATGCATCCACTACTCTCTCAGTAAAGTAATACTTCCTGATATTACTTTTAAACCTTTGCTCCTCTAATTTAAAACTATGTCCTCTTGTAGCAGTTTTTCTTCTTTTAAATATTCTCTCCTCGTTTACCTTGTTGATTCCCTTTATGTATTTACAAGTTTCTATCATATCCCCTCTGTCTCGTCTTTCTTCCAAGCTATACATGTTAAGGTCCTTTAATCTTTCCTGGTAAGTTATATCCTGCAATCCATGTACCAGTTTAGTAGCTCTTCTCTGAACTCTCTCCAAAGTATCAATATCCTTCTGGAGATATGGTCTCCAGTACTGAGCACAATACTATAGAAACATTGAAAGACTGTTTTACTTTTACAGAATATATTGCCCTCATGGGTCCTGTTGCCCGGTACATCAATATTTTACATTAAAGGGGTTCTCCAGGCTTATGTGAAAATCCTGAAGTCTTAGATCCTGTGGAGGAAAAATAGTTTTCTCTGTACTTAGCCCCCCATTGCGCCTCCAACAACCAAACAGGAAGAATTAGGAACACATTCAAATGGGACCCAAGTGGATGAGACGCAGCCAGCACCAAGGTAAAAGGTAATTGCAGAGGAAATATTTCCCCCACTGGGTCTGAATACTCTGGGGAACAACCTTTAACATAGCTAACCACAGCCAGTTTTATAAAGTGGTGAGTGCGGAGTAAGGCCTCTTTCACACTTGCGTTGTCTGGATCCGGCGTGTACGCCACTTGCCGGAATTACACGCCGGATCCGGAAAAACGCAAGTGTACTGAAAACATTTGAAGACTGATCCGTCTTCAAAATGCTTTCAGTGTTACTATGGCACCCAGGACGCTATTAAAGTCCTGGTTGCCATAGTAGGAGCGGTATACTTACCATCCGCGCGGCTCCCGGGGCGCTCCAGAGTGAGGTCAGAGCGCCCCATGCGCATGGATGACGTGCCATGCGATCACGTGATCCATGCGCTTGGGGCGCCCTGACGTCACTCTGGAGCGCCCCGGGAGCCGTACGGATGGTAAGTATACTGCTCCCCCGCTCCCCACTACACTTTACCATGGCAAACAGGACTTTAGCGTCCCGGCAGCCATGGTAACCATTGAGAAAAAGCGAAACGTCGCATCCGGCAATGCGCCGAAACGACGTTTAGCTTAAGGCCGGATCCGGATCAATGCCTTTCGGATGCATTCCGGATCCGGCCTTGCGGCAAGTCTTCAGGATTTTTGACCGGAGCAAAAAGCGCAGCATGCTGCGGTATATTCTCCGGCCAAAAAACGTTCCGTTCCGGAACTGAAGACATCCTGAACGGATTTCACTCCATTCAGAATGCATTAGGATAAAACTGATCAGGATTCTTCCGGCATAGAGCCCGACGACGGAACTCTATGCCGGAAGAAAAGAACGCAGGTGTGAAAGAGCCTTAGGCTGGGTTCAGACCTGAGCGTTCTGAAACGAGCGCTCTGTATGCGCGATTGTACGGGCGTTTACAATCGCGCATACAGAGACAGGCGTGCACACATTGTTGCGCGTTCCCGAATATCTATGTGCGGGAACGCGCGACAAACGCCCCCAAAAAAAGCTCAACGTTTTACAGCGCGATCGTACGAGAAATATCTACAGCACGACATTGGACCGCAACCACAGCAGTGGAAAGCTTTCAGCGGTACACACAGTGTGTGCAATGAATGCCCAGAAAAATAACTTACTCATATGCAAATCGGATCTAAAGGGCTCAGCTGGGCGGGCTTTCCTACTTAATGTGCTCAAACCTCCCTCTTTTCCCCCGATGCCTGCTACCTCTCTAACTTCCCAAGCCCTGGTATAGAAGCGCCGTGATGAGGAAGGATTGGGAGGTTAGGGGAATATCAGGCATCGGGGAAAAGAGGAGGGCTGGGGAATCTGAAAAGGAGAGCCCATCCAGCTATGTGAAATTACCCTACAGAATATTTTCATGACAGAATAGTCTCAAGAAGAAAGAAAAATCACTTTTGGAAGAATTACACTGAAGACAGGTGATGACATCAGTAAGACATAATAGTATGAGGAAAGGGTTCACAGTCAAACTCTTCCTGCCAGTAATGTCTCACATTTACCTTGATCAATCGAGTGCTGAGGCAGCTGACTAAGCTGACTATTAACGACTCCAGCGTATGACCGCAGGAAGGCCTCTTCACTGGGCGTCAACTACATGGATAAATGAAGGGTAAAATAAATCAACAAATGAAGCTCATCTATGAGAATCCAGATACTCGATTATATATACACAGTACCATTCAAGAGTTTGGACACATTTTTTCATTCCATCGTTTTTATTTTCTATATTGAAGACATGAAAATGATGACAAACACATGGAATTCAGTAGTGAACAAAACGTGTTACACAAACCAGAATGTTTTAGATTTCAGATTTGCCTTTTGCCTCTAATGACAGCTTTGCACACTCTTGGCATTCTCTCAATCAGCTTCATGAGAAATAATGGTTCTCAATTGGTCAAATAGTTTTTGCATAGCTTGGAGGGGTGTTTGGGGTCATTGTCCTGTTGAAAAACCAAAGGATGGTCCCACGAAGCACAAACCACATGGGATGGCGTGTCACTGCAGAAACAGAGGTAACCATGGTGGTTAAGCGTGCCTTGAATTTTGAATAAATCACCTGCAAAGCACCATCACACCTCCTTTTCCACAAATGTAGAAACCATTCGCTCACCTTTTCTGCAACTCATAATGACCTGGAGGTTGGAACTGACAATCTCACATGGTGACTCATCACACCAAAGTACAGATTTCCACAGGTCTAATGTCCATTCCTTCCTTGTGTTTCATAGCCCAAACAATTCTCTGCTTCCTGTTCCTTAGGACTTTTGCGGGTTGGATGTGGACCCATTCACTTCAATGAGGCCACAAAAGCTTCAGATAACCCACAGTCCGTTCTGTGGCACCCGGAAAAAACATGTCCGTATTAAAATGTGGAACGCACACGGCTGATATCCATGTTTTGCAGACTGCAAAAACAGCATGAGACCTTACTTGTGGCTTCTTTGCAGCAATTTCACCATAAAGGCCTTGGTTATCGCAGACTCTTCTGAACAGTTGATGTTGAGATGTGTCTGGATCTTGATCTCTGTAAAGTATTTATGTAGGCTCAAATTTGCACTGAGGCTGGTAACTATAATTTACTTATCCTATGCAGCGGAAGTAACTCTTGGTCTTCCTTTCCTGAACCACCTCGTGACTGCACTTAAGAATACCTTCAAAGTTCTGGAAATTTTCTGGATTGACCGACCTTCAGGTCTTAAATTGATGATGGACTGCTGTTTCTCTTTACTTAGCTGAGTGTTTCTTGCCATAATGTGGATTAGGACAGTAGTAGAATGGGGCTAAACACTGTATGGAACGATCTACCAATCCTACCTCTACAAAACACAATTGATGGTCTCAGACAGAATTTCCACAAATTAACACCTAACAAGCAGGCGTAGCTATAGGGGGTGCAGAGGTAGCAGTTGCTATCGGGGCCAGGAGCCCCAGGGGGCCCAAAGACCCTTGTGCCACACAAGATGACACTGGTATTATGGAAAGTGCATGCTGGTCAAGTTACCTCTGGCTGCAGGGAAGGGGTTAGGTCAAGAATTTGGCATTAGGGGGGTTGGGGGGGGGGGGGGTGCAGTTTTAATTTTTCAATGTTTGCCTCCCTGGTCACAAAGCACTGAGGGAAGGGAGGCCTAAGCTGAAATCTTGCACCAGGGCCCATGAGCCTTTAGCTACGCCCCTGTTGACAAAACATAATTATTCTGTGAAAACCATTCCAGGCAACTACCTCATGAAGCTGATTGAGAGAATGCTAAGAGTGTGCAAAGCTGTCAAAGCAAAAGGCAAATCTAAAACATATTCTAGTTTGTGAAACACATTTTGTATACTACTTCATTTGATATGTATTCCTTCTTTGTTTTGTGTCCAAACGTTTGATAATAACTATATGTTTATATATTATAATAATATATCGCACCCAGACAGAAATGTCGGATTGGTGCAAAACTTGCCATGCAGTTATATCTCAGGCAGATATGCAAGTGATTTCAGGTGTGGCCGGATTAGACAATGGATCTTCCCACAAGAGGGCGTAAAAGCGCTTCCCTGCTGCCCTGTGAAAAGGCTCTCAGAGGCCACTTGTGGGTATGATAACTCTTGGTTAGAGATTGCCGACTACTAGACATGCCTCTATGACACACTCAAAAGACATTTTGCCCAGTTGACAGATTTTGAGGGAGCGCATTGTTAGACTTAGAGATGCAGGATGGTTATTTCCACCAATTGCTCACTATCTAGGGTGTTCTGACCCAGCTGTTAGGAGGCATTGAGAGCAAGTTACATGAGGGCATGCACACATGGCGAACAGGCTCTGGATGGTCTAGACAGGCCACCAGTAGAGAGGATCGTTTCATCTGCCAACAAGCACGAGCAGCTCCCACAGTTTTGTTGTCCACCATCAAAATACACGTCACACCTTAATTGCACCCCCCTTATCTTGGCCCAGACCATTTCCAGGCGCACAGCAGAAGGAAATTTAGTGTCACAGAACCTTTTGTGTGTCCTGCCACCATTGTCTTTGTTTGCAGTAGTATAGTGAACGAGAAACATGGACTGCTATGGACTGGAAATGTATCCTTGTTCGAGACAAATCCAGGTTCTATTTGTAATCTCATGACGACGGGGTTTGAGTATGGAGAGCTTGTGGTGAGCACTTCAATCCTGCCTTTGCTGTGGAGTGACACACTGCCCCAACTGCTGGTGTGATGATCGGGGGTGCCATCAAATATGACAGTCGGTAACCCCAAGTAGTGATACAAGGGAGACTAACAGCTATGTGATATGTGCAGGACATCCTGCGGCCATGTGTTAACTCTCACGGCAGGGCTTCCAAATGGCATTTTCCAGCAAGTTAATGCTCGCCCACACACAGAAAGGGTTTCGCAGGAATATATCTGCCAGATTGGAACGATTTCTTGCCCTGCCCAGTCACCAGATTTATTGCAAATTTATGAGACCAGCTGGGACACCAACTTCAACAACCTATGAGTGTGCAGGATCTTCAGGACAAGCTGAAACATATGTGGGCAAATGTGCCCCAGGATACTACATGGAACCTTTATGCCTCCATGCTCTAACGCATCTCATCCTGTATGCGGGCTGGAGGTAGCCCAACAGAGGACTAGAGGGGCTCAGTTCAGTTGTACAGTCTTCCTAAATAAACAAATTATTTTGCTCTAATATTGTGATCACTCACATATTTCACGATTACAGTCACACGTAGAAAGTGTCATTCAATTCCAACAACTCCTCCTTGGTGCATTTTTTTTTTTGTCAATGAGTAAATATGGCATCTACAGCCAAGAGTGGCAACTCTCACTGCTTGACACAAATACTCACATTAGAGCCCATCTTCCGCAGCATAAGTAAGACGCGCACCTTCTGCTGAACATACATCTCTTCCGGACTCTTCCCGGGGGCCCCCTCACGGTTCATACCCCCTTGCCCTGCTCCCTGTAAGAAACAGTAGTAAAAGCCATAAGACATCTGTTTATCAAGACAGGATGAAGTGAAATTTAAGTCATGATTAAATTTCACATGAGGCAAAATGGACAAGAGGGAGTAGTTTTATACTGATTTATCTACTGCAGCCAGATTGCCATTGATCACCTCCAGATGGCAGTATTCTCATGCGTAATACTAAACCGCAGCAAAGGCAAGTGTCTGCAAACCTAGGGATACCAACCGATGCTCTACAGATGTATGTGTACATTGATTCTCCTTCCTCTGCTTGCAGCCTAGTTTCTGCTCTGCAAGCAGTGTGTCAACTTCTAGATGCTCCTTCCCTTCTTAAAGGATGCAGTTTAAACAGATTCCATATAAAGCGGGTTTTTAGTTACAATGCAGTCAAAGTGTTCAGACCCTTTAACTTTTTTTCATTTTAATATGTTGCAGCTTCGAGCTTAAATAAATAAAAATATGAAAAACTAACATTTCACATGGACATAAGTATTTAGAACCTTTGCTTTGACACTTGAAATTTAGTTCTTGATTTCTCTTTATCATGTTTCACATGTTTCTACAACTTAAGTCCACATGTGGTAAATTCAGTTGATTGAGACATTATATAGACAGGGATGTGTCTTTCCAAATAATGTCCACAGTTGACAAATACATATCAGAGCAAAAACCAAGCCATAAGGAGGAAAGAACTGCCTGTAGAGCTCAGAGATAGGATTGTTTAGAGACACAGATAGGTAAAAGGCTACAAACAAATTTCTAAGAGCAAGTTTCGAGAGCATAGTGCCTTCAGGATTCTTAGGCTCCTTTCACACTTGCGCTCGTCGGTCCGCTCGTGAGCTCCGTTTGAAGGAGCTCACGAGCGGACCCGAACGCCTCCGTCCAGCCCTGATGCAGTCTGAATGGAGCGGATCCGCTCAGACTGCATCAGTCTGGCGGCGTTCAGCCTCCGCTCCGCTCGCCTCCGCACGGACAGGCGGACAGCTGAACGCTGCTTGCAGCGTTCAGCTGTCCGCCTGGCCGTGCGGATCCGTTCAGACTTACAATGTAAGTCAATGGGAACGGATCCGCTTGAAGATGTCTGTCACCATATGGCTAAATCTTCAAGCGGATCCGTCCCCCATTGACTTTACATTGAAAGTCTGAACGGATCCGCTCAGGCTGCTTTCACACTTAGATTTTTTTCTAAGTTATTAATGCAGACGGATCCGTACTGAACGGAGCATCCGTCTGCATTAATATGATCGGATCCGTTCAGAACGGATCCGATCAAACGCTAGTGTGAAAGTAGCCTTAAATGGAAGACGTTTGGAACAACGAGGACCTTCCTAAGACCGGACACCCCACCAAACTAAGTAATTGTGGGAGAAAAGTCTTGGTAAGAGGGGTGACCATGAATCCAATGGTCACTCTGACTGAGCTCCAAAGATCCTGTGTGCAGATGGGAGAAAATTCCAGAAGTTCAACCATGACTGCAGCACTCAGTCTGAGATTTATGGCAGAGCGGCCAGAAAGAAGCCTCTCCACAGTAAGGTATCTTGTAAGAGGACCATTTGGCACCAAGTAATATAGCCTTTGTTGATAATCTATGCATTTCCTATATTTCATAAGTCATGTTTCCTTGTAAAGCAAATCTCCTGTGCTGTCCGCGTCGAGGTCCTGTCTGTAAAATGGCCGCTGATGGAGGGTCATGTGACAGACAAATCATTCAGCATCCTCTATTCAAACACACTGCATCCGCACTAAACTTCCAGAAGTGCAAGAACAGAGGGCAGGTGCATGGAGGAGACATCACAACGAGGTTATTCGCCTGTCACATGATTCTCCATCAGAAGCCATTTTAGGGACAGGACCTCTTTTTAGACAGCACATAAGACTTTGAGAACAAGGGGACATAACTTATGAAATATAGAACGTGGAGCCAAATATCAATAAACGCTATATTAGTGAGATATAATCAGTTTACAAACACATTGGTCAACAGAAAGAAGCCAACCCCTTTAATGAAAACCTGATACAGTGAGCTTTGGATTTTAGACTGGGACGAAGGTTCACCTTCCAACAAGACAATGACCCTAAGCACACAGCCAAGACAACACAGGAGTAGCTTAGGGACAACTCTGTGAATGTCCTTCAGTGGCCCAGCCAGAGCCCTGACTTGAACCCACTCTCACATTTTTGGAGAGACCTGAACATTTAACGTGACAGGATCTGCAGAGGATGGCAGAAAATCCCCCAAATCCATGTGTGCAAACCTCATGGCATCATGCCCAAGAAGAATGGTAGCCATAATCACTGCCAACGGTGCTTCAACTAAGTTCTGAGTAAAGAGTCTGAATACTCATGTCAATTCAAGATTTTAGTTTCTCCTTTTCAATAAATTAACAAAGATTTTGAATATTCTGTTTTCACACTCCCATTATGGGATACTGAGTTCAAATTGTTTGGAATTTATTTTATTTTATTTTTTAGCACAAGGCTGCAACATAATACAATGTGAAAAAGTGAAAGGGTCCTGAAGACTTATCGAGAGCAATGTACTTGGTAACAGTGAAAGGTTTTGCAATTTCATAATATACTGGTAGTTTCCTTTTCTATTGTGAAAATTTCTGCTTGCTGTCAATGAATTTAATTATTCTTGTTTACATCCAGAGGCTTTAAAATACTTTTGAGGGAGATTTATCATCTCCTTTCATTATTTTTCTGGGAGAAAAGTAGCAAACCCTGTGTTTGCAACTTTTTAAAACACTAATGCAACTAAATGTAGTCAAAAGTGGTGTTTCAATGCCGCCACCACTTTCCAGAGAAAGGTGTGTGGTAAGGTGGGAGCGGGGGCCAGCGGGACTGGCACATTTATCTTATTTTACGCTTCTTTTGTGTAAATGAAGAACGAAATCTACAGCAGTCAAAAGCTACAGTAGATTTCACTTTAGGTACGTGGACTGCTGGAGATGCGCCTAATTTAAGACAAGGATTGTGCCTCCAGCCATCCTCCAGCAGTGCACCACATGCCAGATTAGATAAATCTCTCTTATTTTGCTTTCTACATTTGAGCTCCACAGCTAAACATCCGTTCCTATGATCTGTGTGATGTAGATGCACACATGTACCTCTTGCTGAAGGATGCTCTAGGTGCAGCCAGTAGGATGGAATGGAGGGGACCCTGCAAAAAAATAAAAAATAAATAAGTTTGGTAAATATCTGCTGTATATAGTCTGATATTTGTCTATATTAATACTTGTCCATGCCTGTATCCATCAAGTAGCCTCAGGTATAATCCATCTGAAAAAAACTTTGCCATTTGTAGCAAAGCTGCCCCTGTGTAATGTTAAAAATTTCAGGGTTCAGTAGCTACTCCCCAAAAAGAATTTAGGCACAATGCAATTTCTTAACATTTTGTAACAACTTTCTGAATACATTCGGCCTTAATTACAAAATTAAAAAAGAGGACCTGTCACCACATAAACTGAGCAGATTGATTTAGTTTTGTGGGAAAAGATTCACTAAAACCTGTAATTTATACATTTACAGTATGTCTTTGCTTTTTCCACTTCTTGCAAATACCTATTTGTACAGGGAGGAGGCGTTAGGGTACTTTCACATTAGCGGCAGGGGAAACAGCCTGTCGGATCCGTCCTGCCACTAGTTCCCCCGGACTGCAGTTCCATCCCCATTGACTATAATGGGGGCGGAGTTCCGGCAGCAGCCGGACTAAAACTACGACGTGCAGTACTTTTAGTCCAGCTGCCTCTTGCCGTGCACCGCCGTAACTCCGCCCCCATTATAGTCAATGGGAACGGAGCGGCAGTCCGGGGGCACACATGAACTAGCGGCAGGACGGATCCGACAGCCTGCCGGACTCCCCTGCCGCTCGTGTGACACTAGCCTTACCAGTGACAGCTATCTCTTTATACACACAATGCCATTAATCACTGGTAACACCTCCCTCCTGTACCGATAGCTGTTCACAGGAAGCGGAAAAAGCTAAGATAAATATATAAATTACAGGTTTTACTGAATATTTTCCCACCAAACTATATATCAATCCACTCAGCTCCTCCTGCTCTATAACATGGTTTCAGATTGCATTGTATTTTGTGGTGATAGGCCCTCTTTAAGAGTAAAGTGGGCACTGTTTCGCATATAGGACAGGCTCTTTTTCGTGGTGTGGGATTTTTTTTTTCTCTCCAATAGATATGGTTGCACAGAACCCAATGTCCTATATAAGAGGTTAATGCTGCTGAAGGAGATCCACAGCCTGCAGAACTGGAAACATCCATTGATACAGCTCTCATGGTCATACACATTTCTCATATCAGTTCTTAAATTACCGTTCTGATAGCAGCTGTCATGCAGCCAACACTAAGAATCCGCCCGTCGCCTCCTGCCTACAGATCACATTCACCCAGGTCAGAGATGTCAAGGAACATCTTAGGCTGGCTTCCCATTTGTCAAATGATAAAGAAGAGTATATTAAAATATATTAAAAGAGTATTTTGGGTTCAAGAAATAAAACCTATTCATCATATGAAAATTGTTGCAATTTTTGCATATACAGGTCCTTCTAAAAAAATTAGCATATTGTGATAAAGTTCATTATTTTCTGTAATGTACTGATAAACATTAGACTTTCATATATTTTAGATTCATTACACACAACTGAAGTAGTTCAAGCCTTTTATTGTTTTAATATTGATGATTTTGGCATACAGCTCATGAAAACCCAAATTTCCCATCTCAAAAAATTAGCATATCATTAAAAGGTTCTCTAAACGAGCTATTAACCTAATCATCTGAATCAATTAACTCTAAACACCTGCAAAAGATTCCTGAGGCTTTTAAAAACTCCCAGCCTGGTTCATTACTCAAAACCGCAATCATGGGTAAGACTGCCGACCTGACTGCTGTCCAGAAGGCCATCATTGACACCCTCAAGCAAGAGGGTAAGACACAGAAAGAAATTTCTGAACGAATAGGCTGTTCCCAGAGGGCTGTATCAAGGCACCTCAGTGGGAAGTCTGTGGGAAGGAAAAAGTGTGGCAGAAAATGCTGCACAACGAGAAGAGGTGACCGGACCCTGAGGAAGATTGTGAAGAAGGACCGATTCCAGACCTTGGGGGACCTGCGGAAGCAGTGGACTGAGTCTGGAGTAGAAACATCCAGAGCCACAGTGTACAGGCGTGTGCAGGAAATGGGCTACAGGTGCCGCATTCCCCAGGTCAAGCCACTTTTGAACCAGAAACAGTGGCAGAAGCGCCTGACCTGGGCTACAGAGAAGCAGAACTGGACTGTTGCTCAGTGGTCCAAAGTACTTTTTTCGAATGAAAGCAAATTTTGCATGTCATTCGGAAATCAAGGTGCCAGAGTCTGGAGGAAGACTGGGGAGAGGGAAATGCCAAAATGCCCAAAGTCTAGTGTCAAGTACCCACAGTCAGTGATGGTCTGGGGTGCCATGTCAGCTGCTGGTGTTGGTCCACTGTGTTTTATCAAGGGCAGGGTCAATGCAGCTAGCTATCAGGAGATTTTGGAGCACTTCATGCTTCCATCTGCTGAAAAGCTTTATGGAGATGAAGATTTCATTTTTCAGCACAACCTGGCACCTGCTCACAGTGCCAAAACCACTGGTAAATGGTTTACTGACCATGGTATTACTGTGCTCAATTGGCCTGCCAACTCTCCTGACCTGAACCCCATAGAGAATCTGTGGGATATTGGGAAGAGAAAGTTGAGAGACGCAAGACCCAACACTCTGGATGAGCTTAAGGCCGCTATCGAAGCATCCTGGGCCTCCATAACACCTCAGCAGTGCCACAGGCTGATTGCCTCCATGCCACGCCGCATTGAAGCAGTCATTTCTGCAAAAGGATTCCCGACCAAGTATTGAGTGCATAATTGAACATAATTATTTGAAGGTTGACTTTTTTTGTATTAAAAACATTTTTCTTTTATTGGTCGGATGAAATATGCTAATTTTTTTAGATAGGAATTTGGGGTTTTCATGAGCTGTATGCCAAAATCATCAATATTAAAACAATAAAAGGCTTGAACTACTTCAGTTGTGTGTAATGAATCTAAAATATATGAAAGTCTAATGTTTATCAGTACATTACAGAAAATAATGAACTTTATCACAATATGCTAATTTTTTTAGAAGGACCTGTATACTATGAAATAATTCCTTATATTTTTTCAAAATTTCTGTAGTCACTGAATAAAAGCCCTCCACAGTTTAGTTTTAAATTAGAAAAGTCTGTCGTAATGTGATGATCTCACTGATGCAGGGGCTTGTTAGACCCAAGGGTGAGGTTGGCCAAGTCATGCCCATCTGTGGCAGCCAATGGCCGCACACTTTTACTGCAAAATTGCCTGGCCATTGGCTGTTGTGTGTGGTCGGGGTCGCACCCTCCGTGGAAAGGACATGTCCCTTCTCGGGACGGCTATAAGCTGCCGCTTCGTGATCCTCAGAGTTGCCTCTCTTTTAGATGTATGGAAGGCAGAAAGATAGCGGCCCCCAGTAGGTCTTCCCCTGAGAGTGCCGTCATGTGAATGCCCCCTTAGAGCGGGTGCCGCGTCTCCTCAGTTTCATTAGGGCCTGCTGTTGCCTGTATGGCCACGCGGTATATGATCAAAGTGTGGCTAAACCGCCACCATGCCGTTGCACCCTTAAAGTTAGACTACACAGTGTAAAGGTGCGCCATATTTATCATTCAGCATCAGATCCGCAGTTATAGGATGTTTATGGCAGAGCCACAACACCTCGGCAGATATCGCACAATGGATTCTTTTTTTTGGTTGACGTTGTTCATAATTCTGTCTCAAATGAGATGCCCAAAACACACCACATTTTGCCCCAGACGATGCTAGAATTAGGGCTCATGCATACGACCGTATATGTATTTTGCGATCCGCAAAAAATCCGGATAATGTCCGTGTGTATTCCGTATTTTTCAAATGGAACAGCTGGCCCCTAATAGAACAGACCTATCCTTGTCCATAATGCGGACAATATTAGGACATGTTCTATTTTTTTGCGGAACGGAAATAAGGACATATTGGAAACGGAACGCACAGGGAGCAACTTCAGGTTTTCTTTAGCGGACCCATTGAAATGAATGGTTGCGCATACGGTCCACAAAAAAGAACGGACATGGAGAGAAAATACGTTTGTGTGCATGAGCTCTTAAGAAGCGACCACAATAGTAACAGTTTCCCAATGTATATATTGTTACAAAACTGCATACATATACAAGGCTTAAGTCTCTTTAAGGAATATAATAAAAGGATCGAAAATGAAAATAAAATCACTGACACAACACATGGCCCAACACTGCTGCCCAAGTATTTGCTGGATCTCCTGGGAGTTTATCAGAGGTATGTCAACTTAATCGCAGAGCATGTCGCTGCAAGCTGCATTACTTACTGAGCCCATTCCCTAAAAGTAGAAGCAATGCAGGCGAGTGGAAGGCACCCATAGTTTCCTACTGGAAATGAAGACTTATTGACCTTAGGTTACAAGCAGCTGTGGTGCTGTATCCTCTCCACTGGTGAAAGGCATCGACTCCGCAGCCAAGGCAAGCAGCTGTCTGTATGAGAATGAGTGCTGATGACACACAGCGTGCCAGGCCGCTGCCCAGAAGTCAGGACTGTGTGGTTAAGAACAATTATAATGTCCTGTGCAACCAGAGAACCTCGCTCAGTGCACTGAAATCCCAACCACTTCTCCATCAGTGACTGATGCCAATAAAAATTCTACCAAAGACTAAAGCAAAACAGAAATAATATCCTGATGTGGTCAGTATTATAAGGCTGCCTTCGCACTACGGGATTTGCCATAGCTGTGCGTTTCGTACACTCCTTACCTTAAAGGGGTTGTCTCACTTCAGCAAATAGCATTTTTTACGTAGAGAAAGTTAAAACAAACCAAAACTAATGTAGTGTGATTGTTCATATTGCTTCCTTTGCTGGCTGGATTCATTTTTCTATCACAATATACACTGATTATTTCCAAAATTACGACCACCCTGTGATCCAGCAGCGGAGGCCGTGCTTGCACACTATAGGAAAAAGCCCCAGCCTGTGTGCACTCCTGCGATCCCGGCCACCAGAGAGCCTGATGCTTTTTCCTATAGTGTGCAGGCATGACCACCACTGATGGATTGCATGGTGGTCGTCACCATGGAAATGAGCAGTGTATAATGTGATGGAAAATGAATCCAGCCACCAAAGAGGCAATATGGATAATAACAATACATTAGTAAGTGCCTTGTATACACTTTCTCTACATGATAAATGCAATTTGCTGAAGTGAGACAACCCCTTTAAGGGCTCATGCACATCGGCGTATACAGACGCATTCATTTCAATGGGGCCGCAAAAGATGCAGACAGCACACCGTATGCTTTCCGCATCCACATGTCCGTTCTGCAGCCCCGCAAAAATGTAGAACATGGCCTACTCTTGTCCGTTTTACAGACAAGGACAGGACATTTCTACAGAAGTTAAAAATAAAATAAAAATAGCGGCATGCCCATGATCCGTGTTTTATAGACTGCAAAATACCTACTGCCGTGTGAATGAGCCCTAAGTGAGAGCAGATACATCAGAAGAGCTGTGCGAATGTAGCGCAAGTGAGGATCCAAACTGTGCGACTGAACTACTTAAAAAGGGCCACAATAAAATGTTCAAAGTACACATTAAGGTCGTATTCACACCTGTGTCCGTTTCACTCCATGAAAAACAATCCGATGTTTTTTCACTGACCATAGTAAGGGGTGTATTTGGTTGTACCCCCCCAAAAAAAAGAAAAGAAAAAGGATATCACAGGTCGCAATTCCTAGTCCACACGTCTGAATACTTGAGAGGTCTTTATCTAGAAAGAACCTTAAAAGGGGTTCTCGCACTTCAGTAAGTTGCATTTATTATGTAGAGAAGGCACTTACTAATGTATTGTGATTATGCATATTGCTTCCTTTGCTGGCTGGATTCATTTTTCCATCACATTATACACTGCTCGTTTCTATGGTTACAGACCACCCTGCAATCCATCAGTGGCGGCCGTGCTTTGCCACTATAGGAAAAAGCGTCACCCTCTCTTGTGGCCTGGACCATGGGAGCGCGTGCTTTTTCCTATATTGTGCAAGAACGACCACCACTGATGGATTGCAGGGTGGTCTGTAACCATGGAAATGAGCAGTGCGTAGCGAAATAGACAAATGAATCCAGCCAGCAAAGGAAGCAATATGGACAATCACAATACATTAGTAAGTGCCTTTTTTTCCTTTTTTTTTTTTACTTTCTCTACATGATAAATGCAACCTACTGACGTGACACAGCCCCTTTAACTCCGCCAATGATGTTGCACCCCTGACACGTATGTTGTGAATGGCCCCCTGATATATCGCTCAATTGACCTAAAGTTACACTGTAACAAATGTGTTAAAATTTGAGAGAGAATCTAAATCGCACATCCTCATAGCTATGATTTTGATATACCAAACGTATTAAATATCAGCATGATAAGACATGGCTCTGCAGCACTATTATCAATCTATTGCTGTGCACTATTAGGAGGCATTAGTATACAGTTTGATCAAAAAGCATAGGCCCACTTACCCCGACAAGGTCGCCTCTATCAAGTGGGAACCTACTCTAACTTTGGCGCGGCACCGTGCGGCGACCATCGCGCCCCCACACTGCTCCAGCAGGCAATGGGACCCAGCAGCCACACAGCGCCCTCACTGTGCAGCAAAAAGCCACCTAGGCCCTGGGCCCCATCACCCCAACGGCACAGCACAAAAGCAGCGACAGCCCTGTTCACATTATGCGGTGCTGGACGGTGGCTGTCGCTGCTTTTGTGTGTAACAAAACCAAAGAGTATACTCGCCTACAAATGTCATGGCAATGTCTTTGTGGTCCGGCCTCCAGCAATGACACTGCAGCCAATCAAAGCTCTTCGCCATGGACTGCATTACAGATTTTCTCACCAATCATTGGTCAGATGGGCGTTTACACACACAGACCTTTTGGTCTGATTGGACAGATATTGGTCAGATATTCTACTGGTGTAATACAGCCCTTTGTCCTACTGATATGCCCCCAATGTACGAGATGGGTCAACACTGTCCTACTTGCTTCTGGGCTATATCCGCCATGGAAATAAAGCAGATTTAGGCTTATTTCCCATCTGGATGCGGTCTGTTCTTACAATGGATCGCACCCGGACTGAACCCCGACCCTCTCACTTCAATGACTATATGCACCAGCATTGTTTTATCTTCAACTGCTTTTCACACAGGACTGGTCTATTCAAGGCAATGGGTCAGTTAAGGAAATGTGTCATCAGAAAATGACTAATTGGTTAAATCACATGTTCAAAAAATAATTTGTGAAGTTAATTTTACATGTCAATATTTATATTTAAACAAAAAACATTAAATCCTACAGTTTTCCCACTGGCCACTAAAGGCCAGGATTCGGCCAGATAAGTGTTCAGGAACGTTTAGTGCAAGGGTCCATTCACGCGTCGGAAAAATGGGTCCACATCTGTTCCGCAATTTTGCGGAACAGGTGCGGACCCATTCATTTTCAATAGGGCCGGTATGTGCTGTCCACAACCGCATTTGCGGATCCGCAAAAAGAAACTGCGGACAAGAAAAGGCATTTTCTATGAGAGTTCCGGCGATGTGCGGTCCGCAAAATGTGGAAAGCACATTGCCGGTGTCCGTGTTTTGCGGAAACACATACGGACGTGTGAATGGACCCTAAAGGCGCCGCCAATTACCCGATGAACGAGCAAAACGCTCATTCATCAGGTAAATGCATCTTTCATGAGGTCACCTAAATCATCGCTTGCCGGCAGCCGATCGCTGCCGTCTAAACAGCATCTGCTGAAAAAAAATACAAATTAAAAAAAAAAAAACACACAAGAACTTAACAGATTTGGAAAACACTGAAAGAAACTAAAGCCTCTTGCACACGAACGTGTGCTGCAGTCCACAATGCATGGGCACCGACCGTGGGCTAGCCTCATGTGGATCGCAACCCCATTCACTTGAATTGTGTCCGCGATCCATCCATTCCGCAAAAAGATAGGACAAGTTCTATCTTTTTGCAGAAGAGAAGCATGGAACGGAACACCACGAAAGCACTCCATAGTGCTTCCGTTCCGTTGTTCTGTTCCACACCGCATCTCTGGACCCATTCAAGTGAATAGGTCCGCATCCGTGATGCAGAATGCACACGGCCTGTGTCCCGTGTATTGCAGACCCGCCATATGCGTACCGCAATACGGCCACGGGGAACACACGGTTGTGTGCAAGAGGCCTAAAGGAAAACATCAGTCTCATGGCCCGTCTCATACATTGGGGTAATATCACTAGGACCTATTCTAGCGATATGCCTCCAACGTATAAAAATGAGCTGACCGCTTTAAGGGCTCAGGCACACAAACTTATTTTTTGTCCGTTCCAGTTTTTTGGGGGGTCAGCATGTGGAACCATTTATTTCAACGGGGCCGCAAAAAAAACCCACAAATGACTGTACATTCCTATTCCGTATATCCACAACAAAATACAACATGTCCTATTCTTGTCCGTTTTACAGACAAGGATAGGCATTGTTACAATGGGTCCGCAAAAAAAAAATAAAAAAAAAATATATATATATAATAATAATAATAATAATAATTCAGGATGTTAGGCCTCTTTCAGACATCCGAGACAAGACGGTTAGTGGTTTATGAAGGTTTCTGAAGGATCCGTGTTTGGTCCATGTGTCTGTTTTTTGTCCTCTGTATGTCATCCGTAGTCCATAGGCTTTAGTAGGCAAAAATGTATTTCCACAGCATCTCCTACCATTGGTCCGAGAAAACCATGAACCAAACACAGATGGCATCCATGTTTTCACGGGCCCCCAGACTATAATGTGCGCGAGAGACAGAAATAGGGCACGATTCTGTCATGTCACCACAGCCCTCAGAAAGCCACTGATGTGTGAATATCCACATTACAGTCAATGGATTTTGAAGTGGATTTGCTCCAAATCTCACAGGGTGAGATCCGCACTGAAAATCCAATCCAAAAAGAAATGACATGCTGTAGATTTTAAAATCCGCACTGCAGGTCATCACATCCTAATGGTATATGCACACTTTGCGGATTACTTGCGGACTTTCGTGCAAAAAATCTTCAGCGTAAGGGTACTTTCACACTAGCGTTATTCTTTTCCGGCATAGAGTTCCGTTTTAGGGGCTCAATACCGGAAAATAACTGATCAATTTTATCCCCATGCATTCTGAATGGAGAGCAATCAGTTCATGCAGCATGCTGCGGTTTTATCTCCGGCCCAAAAAAACTAAACACTTGCCTGAATACCGGATCCGGTAATTTTTTCGATAGGAATGTATTAGTGCCAGATCCGGCATTCAAATTACCGGAATGCCAGATCTGTCCTCCTGGTCTGTGAATGCAGGTGAAAATAAATAAATGCCGGATCCGTTTTTCCGGATGACACCGGAAAGACAGATCCGGCATTTCAATGCACTTGTAAGACGGATCAGGATCCTGATCAGTCTTACAAATGCTATCAGTTGGCATACGTTTTGCTGGATCCGGCAGGCAGTTCTGACGATGGGAACTGCTTGCCGGATCACTCTGCCGCAAGTGTGAAAGTAGCCTAAGGATTCATTCACATATCCGGGAGGCTGTTCTGGCAGAGAGCAGACTGACGGATTTTGCCGGATACAGCACTTTCAAATTCCCATTGACTGTAATGAGTTGATCTGGCATTTTTGGTATGGCCAGCATTATATATATATATATATACATACACATACACACACACACACACACACACACAACAGGGATACTTACAATGTACGCCAGAAAAAAACTGCAGACTATACACACAAGGGCCACTGACATGTACATCATTCTACAGATTGTATGTACATAACACAGGGATACATACATGTACACTGGATAATATACTATACAGGGCCCCACTGACATGTACATATGTATATCATTCTACAGATTGTATTTACAGGGATACATGTCAGTGGTGCCCTGTATTATCCAATGTACATGAACATATGTATGATTCTACATGTTGTATGTACACAATACAGGGATACATACATGTACACTGGATAATATACTATACAGGGCCCCACTGACATGTACATATGTATATCATTCTACAGATTGTATTTACAGGGATACATGTCAGTGGTGCCCTGTATTATCCAATGTACATGAACATATGTATGATTCTACATGTTGTATGTACACAATACAGGGATACATACATGTACACTGGATAATATACTATACAGGGCCCCACTGACATGCACATATGTATACGATTCTAGGTATTGTATGTACACATGACACATACATGTGCAGTGGATGATACAGTGACATGTAGCGGAATGCTCCATACACTGCACGTACACAGGACATGGCTACAGACACACATACACCTACAGGAGCAGCATAATGCGCTGACTGTGGAGCCGGCCACACTCCTCTCCCCCGGATGCAGGGAGACAATGGAGCAGACGAGCCGGGCTCGGGTCAGGTCCTCGGCCTCAGTTACTCACCGTCTCCGGAGCTGCGCTTCTATCCTGCCCGCGGGGTGGCTCCTCCTCCTCAGCCGGTTTCGGTGTGCTAGCTCCGGCCTGCGAGCGAGGATATCAGGCGGCCTCTCTCCGCCAGAGCCTGGGAGTCACCGGCGGCAGTGAAGGAGGGGGAGCTGAGGGCGGAGCAGGGGTGGAAGGAGGAGGCGGGAGACGAAGGCCTGGTTCAAGGGGACGGCCCTCAGCCTGACCCGGTACGCTAGACCCGGCTGATAGACGACGCCAATGTTACATTGGGTTTATGAATAAAAGCAGTAAATTATAAGTTACAACCAATCAAATTCCAGCTTTCATGTCTCCACAGCCGAATGGAAAATGAAAGAAGCTATTTGATTGGTTACTGTTCAAAAAGACTGTCAAAGTATGTTTTGAATGTTCTACCAGCTATTGTTACTTAAACAATGTATGTACATCGGAGGCCTGCTCCTCCTTTTTCAAAGACCAAAATTATATGTAACAATTTTACATACTTAATAAAGCTTTTTTTTAAAAAAAAAAGACTGTCAAAGTTTAGGATGGTGACAAGGTGGTGTGCTTTGTGTCGTTGCTTAATACTGGGCGTTATCTGAAATCCATGGTTTGATCATATTTTTTGTTAACACAAAACTATTTTTTCCCCCCCACCTTTCCCAACAAAAAATACCGGCTGGTATATATGTGAGTGCCGGGGAGCGGGGTAAGTATGACCTGTATGAGGTGCCTGGTCATTACCGGTATGGGCAGGGGCACTAAATTACCGGCTAGACCGGTGAGATGCCGGTCGGGTGGCAACCCTATTTGCATGGTGGGCAAGCCTGCCAATGTGTATGCTGTTACTACACAAGCACCAATATAACCAAAAATATTGCCATACAATGACCATATAGTGTAGAAAAAGGGGCGGAGAATAATAATAAAACGGAATAATAAGCTGAAACAATCAAATAACAGTAGGTTACAGAATAACAGTAGGGTACAGAATAACAGTAGGGTACAGAATAACAGTAGGTTACAGAATAACAGTAGGGTACAGAATAACAGTAGGGTACAGAATAACAGTAGGGTACAGGCTTTTTCAAGCCAACATAATTACTCGGAAATGTCGAACACAGAAGCAGATGGTCCAGATTTGTTATCGTTCCCATCCTTTATAGAAACACAAATAAATATCAGACACCAGACCAGACCCTTCAACACCTAGGTTAAAAGTGAGGCCTATCAGAGTGGGAGCTAATTAAGGGGCACCTAAGAGACTGTTGGGGGTTGTTGGAGTCTACATCAACCCTTAAGATGCAAGATAGTCATGGCCGGCCTTAGGGATTTTCTACTTGTGCAGCAGCACAGGGTACATAACCCTTCACTCCTGAGCACCTGGTCACCAGGTCGATTCTGCTGGTTTCCGGCACCCCTGCACTCAATTATATCTGAGCCCACAGGACACAGATACAGTTGAGCATCCGCCTCAGTGCTGCCAAAGACCCCCCTGGGACCGGGTAAAGGTAAGAATACAAGGTCATGGTTGAGGAGAGAAGGGTGGCACAGAGCATGATGGCACATTACAAGTGGCACAGAGCCTAAGAGGCATAGAACATGGTGGCACAGTGCCTAGGGTGCAGAGCATGATGGCACATTACAAGGGGCACAGAGCCTAGGAGGCATAGAGCATGGTGGCACATGGCCTAGGGGTGCAGAACATGGGGGCAGAGAGCATGGTTGCACAGTACATGGGAGCACAGAACATGGTTGCAAAGTGTGCAGAGCATGAAGGCACAGCATAAGGGGCACAGACCATGTTGACACAGAGCATTTATCACTACATTAGGGTGAACAGAGCATGTATTACTATATAAGGTTGCACAAAACATGGGGGTGTTCCGTTAGATTTCCCTACCTCGTGAGATTTCCATACCCTCGTCATATCCGGCCGCATCGGACATGACGTGAGGAGGTGTGCCTCGCTAGCGCACAGCAGAGATAGCTGGACACCGGCTGACACTGCGAATGCGCCGGGAGCCTCACCAGCGGTTAGGGTAGGGCAAAATTACAGGCCAGTGCGCAGTCGCTGTGATTGGATGGATGTTCTCAGATGGACACCGACCGACACTGCGCATGCGCTGGGAACCTCACCAGCGGTTAGGGTAGGGAAAAAGTACTGGCCCATAATTTTACCATATATAAGGGCACAGGTCATGTCTTACTATATAAGGGTGCACAGAGCATGTAGCACAATATGGGGGCACAGACTGTATGGCACAATTTATAACAGGCACTACCATTAAGGGCGCTGTGTATGTGCTGCATTATTTTCAGGGGAAAAATATTTGACATAATTGTATTCAGAGGCACAGTGCATGCTGCTATTATATTCAGGGCACAGCATGTGGTACTGACGGGTTTCTGTTAGTTCATAAGGTGTGTTGGACGAGTTGGTAAAGCGAGAAGCTGAAGACATTTGGGTGGCAAACTCTACAGAGATTAAAGGGGTTGTCCGGGTTCAGAGCTGAACCCGGACATAACCCCAGTTTCACCCAGGCAGCCCCCCTGACTTGAGCATCGGAGCAGTTCATGCTCCGATGCTCTCCTTTGCCCTGCGCTAAATCGTGCATGGCAAAGGCATTTTTAGGAGTCCCGGTGACGAACCGGGCTCTCCATGGGGTTACCAGAAGCACGGTGACGTCACTGGCACTGATGGGCGGGCTTTAGCACTGCCCTAGCCAGTGTGTTATTGTAAACAAAAGAGCCCTTGCCCTGCGCTATCCAGCGCAGGGCAAAGGAGAGCATCGAAACATGAGATGCTCCAATGCTAACATCAGGGGTTTGCCTGGGTGAAAATATGGGTATTTAATCATGTCCTTTAATCATGTCCTGGAGAAGCCAACTATGGCAGTATGTACTGAAAGGAAAGAAAAGGAAATGGAAGAACAGCTAAACGTAAATGATTATTTTGCCACAGACTGTTTCTGATCAGTGATGTAGTCGCTCATATGGTCCACACCCTGATGATGGGTGATAGCATTTTTCTTTTGTGAAACAATTCACAGCATACCTTTACACCTGTTCAGAACATACTGGGAGCTGTAGTTTCAAACTGTACTGTGCTTGGTCTTGTGCTCTATTTATGCACTGTGCATGGTTCTATGCATCCAGCGTTTTTGCTGGATCTGGCAGGGCTCAGCAAAAACTCTTCTGTTACTGATAATACAACCGTCTACATCCGTTATGAATGGATCTGGTTGTATTATGTTTAACATTGCCAAGGCGGACCTGCCACGCACTCCATTGAAAGTCAATGGGGGACAGATCCATTTTCGATTGTGTCAGAGAAAACTGATCCGTCCCCATTGACTTGCATTGTGAGGTATGACGAATCTTGCTCCACATCCCATGCTGCGGTTTGCTCTCCGGTATGAGAACGCAACCAAGCGGAACAGAATGCATTTTGGAGAATTCTGTTCTGTTCAGTTACGTTTTGTCCCCATTGACAATGAATGGGAACAAAACTGAAGTTTTTTTATTTCCGTTATTGAGATCCTATGACGGATCTCAATACCGGAAAATAAAAAAGCTAGTGTGAAAGTAGCCTTAGTTATGGACTGAGCTTGGCTCTGCCACTCTATGTAATGAGCTTGGTTCTGATGCTGTATTTATGTCCCATGCTTGTTCCTGGTGCTGTATTTATGTATCATGCTTGGTTATGGTGCTGTATTTATGTCCCAAGCATTGGAAAACTATAAGGAAAAAAATATGTAAAAGACAAATAAAAGCAGCCAAACAAGAGACAGAGAGATTCATTGCTGAAGAGAGTAAAACTAATCCAAAAGTGTTCTTAAATGATATAAATGTTAAAAAGTATAAATCTGAAGGTGTCGGCCCTTTACAGAGTGATGAGGGGAAAGTTGCAGAAAGCGATGAGGAAAAAGCAAAGCTATTAAATATTTTACTGAGGAAAATACGCTGTCAGATGAAATGCAGAATGTAAACATAAATTCCCCTTTAAAAGTGCCCTGTCTGACCCAGGAAGAAGCACAGCGGCATCTTAAAAAGATTAAAATGGACAAATCACTGGGACCAGATGGCATACACCCCCATATCCTAAGAGAATCAAGTAATGTCATAGCCAGACCCTTAATGCAGTTAATATTCTCTGCCTGGAGTGAACAAACCAGCGTCTCCCTGAGGCCTAGTAAACAACAAGCAAATGTGAGCAACAAAATACCAAGAGAAGTACCTGGATAAGCAGGAACTCAGATGAGGACCACACACAATATATATATATATATATATATATATGTATATATATATATATATATATATATATATGCATATTCCTATAGTCTGGTGGCCAAAATAATGTCCCCCAAGCACGGGGTGCCCCCCCAGCTGATGCCGCCTAGATGACTGGTCAATTATGTCCAGTGGCGGTCACTTCAAAAGACAGAGGATCAATAGAGATCCTCTGCCTTTTTATAACATCTCCGGCAGGTCCGGAGATGTTTAGCATTACAAAGATAGGACAACAAAGGGCTCCCCTGCCTTTTACAGCCGGGAGGATCAAAGCATCCCCCCGCCTGGAAGCGCGCACCAGAATGCACGGGATCGTGTGGTGACGTCATATTGCCGCGCCAGCCCACGTGGACTTGCCTGCAGGCGTGCACGTACGGCTGCAGTGCGGGCCGCTTGGGAGCGAGCGCCGCCAGATTTAATAGTCCGGCGGCTCTGCGCTTTGCAGTTGTCACGCTGGACAGGATACAAGATACACAGAATACAACAAAACAAGTGTCTAGGCAAGAAGCTGGGGATAAAGGTCACCTCCTGACAAATCCCTACCAGCTCTCCCTAGACTTCTATGCCCACGTTCAGACCCTTAAGATGGGAATGAACGTGTCCCCGTGCCTAGGCTGAAGAGTCCCTAAAATCCCTAAGATGGTGAAAGGGGGAAAGAGGCAGCCTGCCACCTCAGGACCTGGAGGGGGCAGGCGTCTCTCTAACAGCCTAGACAGACAATCACAAGAAAAACAAAACCAACTTATCTTGTACTGAGCAGGAACAGCAAGCAATCCTTCCTCTGAACAAGACAGAAGCTATAACCCACAAAGGACACTGGGAGTGGGCGTAATTTAAACTCATACCAACGACCCCACCCAGTGCACCTGAAGGGAGGCGGATACAGCTCAACTCCAAAACAATAACAAAAGGCTACACATGTGCTGCTAACCTAGCAGACCTCCGCACGTGACCTGAGCAGGGCATGACAGTACCCCCCTTCTATGGGTGACCTCCTGACACCCCGGCCCAACTTTATCCGGGTGGGATCTCTGAAAAGCCCTCACCAGTCGGCTGGCACTAACATCCACAGCCGGAACCCACATCCTCTCCTCAGGGCCGTATCCCCTCTAGTGTATCAGATACTGAAGGAAACCCCGAAGAACCCTAGAGTAAAGACCTGTGGAACACATCATGGATCCTCCAAGTCTGCGGAAGATCCAGACAAAACGCTACAGGATTGACCACCGCAGATATTTTGTAAGGTCCAATAAATCTTGGACCCAGTTTCCAAGATGGTACTCTCAGTTTAATATTTTCAGTAGATAACCACACCAGATCACCCACACACAGGTCTGGACCAGTCATACGTCTCTTGTCAGCCATTCGCTTATACCTCTCACCCGTCTTCTCCAAATTCACTTGGATTCTCCGCCAGATAGAAGACAAGGCAGAAGAAAATCTCTCCTCCTCTGGCATCCCAGAGGAACTAGTCCCAGAAAAGGTACCAAACTGAGGATGAAAACCGTATGCGCCAAAAAATGGCGACTTGCCCGTGGACTCCTGCCTACGGTTATTCAAAGCAAACTCTGCTAGGGATAAGAATGAGGACCAGTTCTCCTGATTCTCAGCCACAAAGCACCTCAAATAGGTCTCCAGGTTTTGATTAGTACGCTCTGTCTGCCCATTCGACTGCGGATGAAAAGCCGAAGAGAACGAAAGTTGAATGTCAAGCCGAGAGCAGAACGCCCTCCAAAACCTGGAGACAAACTGCGTGCCCCTATCAGAAACCACATCCGAGGGAATGCGATGTAATTTCACAATATTATCAACAAAAATCTGAGCAAGAGTCCTGGCATTGGGCAGACTAGCTAACGATACAAAGTGAGCAATTTTACTAAAACGGTCAACAACCACCAAAATTACTGTTTTCCCGGAGGAACTCGGCAGATCCGTAATAAAGTCCATAGACAAGTGCGTCCAAGGATGAGACGGAATAGACAAAGGAAGAAGTGAACCAGAATGTCGAGTGTGAGCAACCTTTAACCGTGCACAGGTTTCACAAGCTGCTACGTAATCCTCAACACTCTTACGTAACCCGGGCCACCAGAATCTCCGGGACACAAGATCAAAGGTGGACTTACCACCAGGATGTCCAGCAAGGACAGTATCATGATGTTCCTTGAATACCTTGTATCACAGTCCATCGGGAACAAACAACCTCCCTGGGGGACAAGAACCAGAAGCCCCCTCCTGGGCTCCCAACACCTCCATCTCCAATTCGGGGTACAGAGCGGAGACCACCACCCGCCATCAGCCAAGATCGGAGCAGGATCCTCTGAATCACATCCCCCAGGAAAACTGCGAGACAACGCATCTGCCTTGACGTTTTTAACCCCCGGGCGAAAAGTAACCACAAAATTGAACCTGGTAAAGAACAGTGACCATCTAGCCTGTCTAGGATTCAGACGCTTGGCAGATTGCAGGTAAGCCAAATTCTTATGATCAGTATATACCGTAACGGGATGAGACGCCCCCTCCAACCAGTAATGCCATTCCTCAAAGGCCAATTTAATCGCCAGAAATTCCCTATCTCCTACATCATAATTCCTCTCGGCGACCAAGAGCTTCTTGGAAAAAAAAGAACACGGAACCCATTTACCAGGAGATGAACCCTGCGACAGCACTGCTCCAACCCCCACTTCTGATGCATCAACCTCCACCACGAATGGCTAAGACACATCGGGCTGCACCAGAATGGGAGCAGACGCAAAACATTCCTTAATAGCCGAAAAGGCCTGCAATGCCTCATCCGACCAGACAGAGACGTCGATGCCCTTCTTAGTCATATCGGTCAGAGGTTTTACAATGGTAGAATAGTTCAAGATAAATTTTCAATAATAATTAGTAAACCCCAAAAACCGCATCAAAGCTTTCTGATTCTCCGGTGGGTCCCATTCCAGAACCGCCCGTACCTTTTCGGGGTCCATACGAAAACCAGAGTCAGAAAGTAGATATCCCATAAACGGAAGCTCCTGCACAGAAAACACACAGTTCTCCAATTTGGCATATCATTTATTCTCCCGAAGGATCGACAAAACCTGTCTCACGTGATCCTGATGGGTCTTCAGATTAGGAGAGTAAATTAGAATGTCATCCAAGTAAACTACCATGAACTTCCCCACAAAATTATGGAAAATGTCATTGACGAATCGCTGAAATACCGCTGGTGCGTTAGTTAACCCAAAAGGCATAACCAGATTCTCAAAATGACCCTCGTGTGTATTGAAGGCCATTTTCCACTCATCCCCTTCCTTGATTCTGATCAGATTGTAGGCCCCTCCTAAATCCAACTTAGAGAACACCTTGGCTCCAACAATCTGATCAAAAAGATCAGAGATCAAAGGAAGGGGATACGGATCACGGACCGTAATACGGTTCAACTCCCGGAAATCTAAACAAGGTCGCAGCGATCCATCCTTTTTCTTTACAAAGAATAAACCAACAGCAACCGGAGACTTAGATGGCCTAATATGACCTTTTGCCAAACTCTCGGCAATATACTTCCGCATGACCTCTCTTTCAGGTTGAGAAAGATTGTAAAGCCGAGACTTTGGCAACTTAGGCCCTGGGATGAGATTAACTGGACAATCATAGTCACGATGAGGGGGCAATTCCTGAGCCCCACCCTCCGAAAAAACATCCGCAAAATCTGAGAGATACTGAGGTAAAGCCGTAGTAGACACACTAGAGATAGATGTGCCAAGACAATTGTCTGAACAAAATTCACTCCAACCAATGATCTGTCTTGCTTGCCAATCTATAATAGGGTTATGTTTTGTCAACCACGGTAAACCTAAGACTATAGGAGCGGGCAAGTCCTTCATGAGAAAACAAGACATGATCTCAACATGTGAATCACCCACCCTTAACCGAATACCATGAGCAATATGAGTGAGACTCATTTGAGAAAGAGGGGAAGAATCAATTGCGAAAACCGGAATCTCTCTTTCTAAAGTGCAGGTACTTAGACCCAGATTTTGAAGAAAAAGAAAATCAATAAGGTTTACCCCAGCACCACAGTCAATGAATACTTCAACAATAAATTTCTTGAGTCTAGCACCACCATAGCTAGAAGGAGAAAACGAGTATTACAGGGAGCTTGCATACCTGCTTGCTCCACCACCAAATTCACACTACCAAGAGTCGGGGATGTTTTTTTTTCTTTAAGTAAACCTCTTTGAGATTCTTTCCCATCAACATGCGGTTTAACAAAAGGACAAGCAAAACTAAAATGACCACTTTTCCCACAGTAATAACAGTTTATGCAACCTCCTAAAGTTCCTACTACCAGAAAGGATAGACACCTGACCCTGCTGCATGGGTTCCTCCCCTACCCCAGAGTTACATGTCATATCACCCTGGGGAGCAGGTGAGACTAAACCACTCACAGAAGGGATCCTTTGCGCGGAGGGAACCTTACACCTCTCTAATACGTCTATCTAACCGTACTGCCAA
Source organism: Bufo gargarizans (assembly GCF_014858855.1). Lineage (NCBI taxonomy): Eukaryota > Metazoa > Chordata > Amphibia > Anura > Bufonidae > Bufo > Bufo gargarizans. The sequence goes on from NC_058081.1 coordinate 611,769,411, forward strand.
AGACAGAGCATTTTCCAATGTATCCGGGTACTCATGAAAAGCAAGGGCATCTTTCAATCTCTCAGATAACCCCTGACAAAACTGACTACGTAACGCAGGGTCATTCCACTTTGACTCAGTAGCCCATCTCCTAAACTCAACGCAGTAAGCCTCTGCAGTATGTTCCCCTTGTAATAAATTACGCAATTTAGATTCCGCCATCGAGACCCGATCTGGATCATTATAAATTAAGGCTTTAAAAAATTCTTCCACCGACCAGAGGGCCAGAGAACCGGACGGCAGAGAAAAGGCCCAGGATTGCGCGTCCCCTTTAAGCATTATTATTCCTATCCTCTGACTCTCATCACCAGACGAAGATGGACGCAGCCGAAAATACAGCTTGCATGACTTTTTAAAGCGTATGAAGTCATCCACACCCCCTGCAAATCTATCAGGGAGAGCGACTTTAGGCTCCCTATAAATTTGACTTCCTCCTATTGCACCTGAGGTCAACTAGCGCTTCAATTGACTCCATCTAAAAAACAGCTGAAAAATGGCAGTCAAAGTATTGGCGGGTTATAATGTCACACTGGACAGGATACAAGATACACAGAATACAATAAAACAAGTGTCTAGGCAAGAAGCAGGGGATGAAGGTCACCTGACAAATCCCTACCAGCTCTCCCTAGACTTCTATGCCCACGTTCAGACCCTTAAGGTGGGAATGAACGTGTCCCCTGTCATGGAACCATGAACCAGATGTACAACAAGAGATAAGTGGGAATAAGAAGGCTTTATTGAAAATCAAGCTGTAAGCAAAGTCCAAACGGATGGCTAAACCGAAGCAGGGTCTTGCGTAGCCGGAGGTCAGAAACCAGAAGGGTAGTCAGACGAAGCCAGGATCAGGAACCAGCGGGGTAGTCAGACGAGGCCAGGATCAGGAACCAGAAGCAGCAGCAGTCTTAGAAGCCTGTGAACACAGGAGGACCAAGCAAGGAACTGAAGCCACAGACCTCCTATATACAGACGTGGACAAAATTGTTGGTACCCTTTGGTCAATGAAAGAAAAAGTCACAATGGTCACAGAAATAACTTTAATCTGACAAAAGTAATAATAAATTAAAATTCTATAAATGTTAACCAATGAAAGTCAGACATTGTTTTTCAACCATGCTTCAACAGAATTATGTAAAAAAATAAACTCATGAAACAGGCATGGACAAAAATGATGGTACCCCTAACTTAATATTTTGTTGCGCAACCTTTTGAGGCAATCACTGCAATCAAACGCTTCCTGTAACTGTCAATGAGACATCTGCACCTCTCAGCAGGTATTTTGGCCCACTCCTCATGAGCAAACTGCTCCAGTTGTGTCCGGTTTGAAGGGTGCCTTTTCCAGACTGCATGTTTCAGCTCCTTCCAAAGATGCTCAATAGGATTGAGGTCAGGGCTCATAGAAGGCCACTTTAGAATAGTCCAATTTTTTCCTCTTAGCCATTCTTGGGTGTTTTTAGCGGTGTGTTTTGGGTCATTGTCCTGTTGCAAGACCCATGACCTGCGACTGAGACCAAGCTTTCTGACACTGGCTAGTACATTTCTCTCTAGAATTCCTTGATAGTCTTGAGATTTCATTGTACCCTGCACAGATTCAAGACACCCTGTGCCAGACGCAGCAAAGCAGCCCCAGAACATAACAGAGCCTCCTCCATGTTTCACAGTAGGGACAGTGTTCTTTTCTTGATATGCTTCATTTTTTCGTCTGTGAACATACAGCTGATGTGCCTTGGCAAAAACTTCGATTTTTGTCTCATCTGTCCACAGGACATTCTCCCAGAAGCTTTGTGGCTTGTCAACATGTAGTTTGGCATATTCCAGTCTTGCTTTTTTATGATTCGTTTTCAACAATGGTGTCCTCCTTGGTCGTCTCCCATGTAGTCCACTTTGGCTCAAACAACGACGGATGGTGCGATCTGACACTGATGTTCCTTGAGCATGAAGTTCACCTTGAATCTCTTTAGAAGTCTTTCTAGGCTCTTTTGTTACCATTCGGATTATCCGTCTCTTAGATTTGTCATCAATTTTCCTCCTGCGGCCACGTCCAGGGAGGTTGGCTACAGTCCCATGGATCTTAAACTTATGAATAATATGTGCAACTGTACTCACAGGAACATCTAGTTGCTTGGAGATGGTCTTATAGCCTTTACCTTTAACATGCTTGTCTATAATTTTCTTTCTGATCTCTTGAGACAGCTCTTTCCTTTGCTTCCTCTGGTCCATGTCGAGTGTGGTACACACCATATCACCAAACAACACAGTGATTACCTGGAGCCATATATATAGGCCCAATGGCTGATTACAAGGTTGTAGACACCTGTGATGCTAATTAGTGGACACACCTTGAATTAACATGTCCCTTTGGTCACATTATGTTCTGTGTTTTCTAGGGGTACCATCATTTTTGTCCATGCCTGTTTCATGAGTTTATTTTTTTACATAATTCTGTTGAAGCATGGTTGAAAAACAATGTCTGACTTTCATTGGTTAACATTTATAGAATTTTAATTTATTATTACTTTTGTCAGATTAAAGTTATTTCTGTGACCATTGTGACTTTTTCTTTCATTGACCAAAGGGTACCAACAATTTTGTCCACGTCTGTATATGAGCTAGGCATCCAGCTCCTCCCAGTGGGAAGGAGAAGCCGCAGGGTGGGAGGCTACAAGAAACCCAGAAACCAAGATGGCCGCCAGCACATGTCAAACGAAGGAGAACAGCAGGAAGGTAAGACCATGACAGTACCTCCCCCTCAAGGGCCCCTCCTCCGCGGAGTAAGGAACGGTTTCTGAGGGAAGCGTGCGTGGAAGGCTCGGAGCAAAGCAGGAGCATGGACATCTGTGGAGGGAACCCAGGAACGCTCCTCTGGACCATAACCACGCCAATGGACCAAAAACTGCAACCGACCGCGGACCAGGCGTGAGTCCAGGATATTGCTCACCTCATATTCCTCACGATTGCCCACTTGGACCGGACGGGGCCGAGGAACCGAGGAAGTGAAACGATTACACACCAATGGCTTCAACAGGGAGAAATGAAACACGTTGGAGATCCGCATGCCAGGAGGAAGCGCAAGGGCATAGGCTACCGGGTTTACCCTGCGAAGCACTCGGAAAAGACCAACAAAGCGAGGCGCCAGCTTGGGAGTGGGCACTCGAAGGTTGAGGTTGCGGGTGGACAACCATACACGGTATCCGACCTGGTAGGAAGGAGCGGGCGCTCGTCTGCGATCAGCCTGGAGTCTCTGGCGCTGCGCAGAGACCTCAAGGGACCTCTGGATCTGTACCCAAGAAGCACGTAGGACGGAAAGGTGATCCTCCACAGCCGGAATATCCTGGGGAGAGAATACCTCCGGTAACACGGCAGGTTGGAACCCATAATTGGCCATGAAGGGAGACGTCCCAGAGGAAGAGTTCACCGCCGTGTTCCTGGCAAACTCAGCCCAAGGCAGGAGGTCAACCCAATTGTCTTGGTGATCGGAGACATAGCAACGAAGGAATTGCTCCAAGGCCTGATTGGATCGTTCTGCGGCCCCATTGGACTGAGGGTGGTAGGCCGAGGAGAAAGAGAGATGAATCCCCAACTGGGAGCAAAAGGCGCGCCAGAACCTGGACACAAACTGACTCCCCCGATCCGACACAATCTCCTTGGGCAAACCGTGCAACCGGAAGACCTCCCTGGCGAAAATCGTGGCCAACTCTTGTGCAGAGGGTAACTTCTTGAGAGGAACACAGTGGCACATTTTGGAAAACCGATCCACAATCATGAGAATGACCGTATGGCCTCGGGATGCAGGGAGGTCCACAATGAAATCCATCCCCAGGTGTGACCATGGGCGCTCCCCGGTGGCTATGGGTTGCAAAAGGCCCAACGGAAGGTGCCGAGGGGACTTACTCTGGGCACAAACGGAGCATGCCGCTACATATGCGGCGATGTCGGAACGTAGAGAAGGCCACCAGAACAGACGTGAAACAGCCCAGGACAGCTGATTCTTTCCAGGATGCCCCGCGGCCTTGGAGTTATGGTAGGTTCGCAACAACCGAGTGCGCAACTCCTCAGGCACAAAACATCTGCCGTTGGGTCTCCCAGAGGGAGCACCAGATTGAGCCGCCAAAATCTGCTCACCCAGGGGAGAGGTCAGACTGGTGCGAATGGCGGCCAGGATCTGATTCGGAGGTATGACCGAAGTCGGAATCGACTCCTCCCTGGACAGCTCGGAGTACTGCCGTGATAAGGCATCCGCTCTGATGTTCTTGGAACCGGGTAGGTAGGAGACCACGTAATTAAAACGTGACAAGAACAGAGCCCATCTGGCCTGACGTGGTGTCAATCTCTTGGCCTCAGAAAGGTAGGTCAGATTCTTGTGGTCCGTCAGGATGAGAACCGGAACCACCGAACCCTCGAGCAAGTGCCTCCATTCTTTAAGGGCCTGCACGATGGCCAATAACTCCCTGTCACCAATCTGATAGTTGCACTCCGCGGAAGACAGTTTCCGGGAGTAAAACCCACAAGGAAGCAGAGGACCCTCTGGTGTTCTACGCTGAGACAGAAGGGCGCCTACTCCCGTCTCAGACGCGTCCACCTCGAGGACAAAGGGCAACCCAGGGTTGGGATGCGACAGAATCGGAGCCGACACAAAGGCGGACTTTAGAGCCTCAAAAGCTCGGATGGCCTCGAGCGGCCAGACCTGGAAATTACTGCCCTTCCTGGTCAGATCCGTGAGAGGCTTGGCTAGCATAGAAAAGTCCCTGATGAACTTCCGATAATAATTGGCGAAGCCCAAAAAGCGCTGCAGGGCACGGAGACCACTGGGCTGGGGCCACTGTAAGACAGCCGAAACCTTCTCAGGATCCATGGAGAACCCCTCAGCGGAAATGATGTAACCTAAGAAGGTTACCTGGGATCGGTGAAATTCGCATTTCTCAAGCTTACCGAACAGCCTGTTCTCTCGTAACCGTTGCAACACTCGTCTGACATCCATAATGTGGGCCTCCATGGATTCAGAATATACCAAGATGTCATCCAAATAGACCACCACACACTGCTGCAACAGGTCACGGAAAACATCGTTGATGAATTCCTGGAAGACTGCGGGCGCATTGCACAACCCAAAGGGCATAACCAAGGATTCATAATGACCGGTCCTGGTGTTAAACGCGGTCTTCCACTCATCGCCCGCCTTGATCCTTACCAGGTTATATGCCGCCCTCAGGTCGAGTTTGGTAAAGACCGTGGCCCCTTTGAGGCGATCGAACAGCTCGGGAATCAAGGGTATCGGGTAAGCGTTCTTGATCGTGATGCGATTGAGACCCCTGTAATCGATGCAAGGCCTCAACTCACCGCCCTTCTTTTTCACAAAGAAAAATCCAGCCCCTGCCGGGGACGAGGATTTGCGAATGTGTCCGCGTGAAAGCGCCTCCCTCACGTACTCCTCCATGGCCTCATTCTCCGCTACCGACAGTGGATAGACTTTGCCACGAGGAGGAACGGCACCAGATTGTAACTCTATGACACAATCGTATGGGCGGTGCGGAGGTAGGGCAACCGCGCGCACCTTATACAATCCCGGTACTCTTCGTATTCAGGAGGCAACAGAGAGTCCGAGGAAGTACACAGCAACTTGACAGGACCATGGATGCAACTAGCCCCACACTGCGGTGACCACGAGAGGATCTCGGCCGATCTCCAATCGAAAGTCGGATTATGCTTCTGGAGCCAGGGGTACCCCAAGACCACCGAGTAGTGTGGAGACGAAATCACCTGGAGACAGACCGACTCTCTGTGAACGGCGCCAATGGCTATCCCCACTGGAAGGGTCTCATGAGTCACGTGTGGCGGCAGAAGGGGTCTGCCGTCTATCGCCTCAAGAGCCAGTGGGGAACCTCGAGGCTGCAGAGGAATGGAATTGGCGGCAGCGAACACACTATCAATGAACAAACCACCAGCACCAGAGTCCACCAACGCCTGGGTCGTCACCGAGCCCCCGACCCAGGAGAGGACAACAGTGATCAGTGGTTTGTCAACACGGGAAACCGGGGACGAGGAGACTCCACCCAAGATCTGCCCCCGACAGGATCTCAGTGCGAGCGTTTCCCGGACGGTTCGGACATGCCAACCGAAAATGCCCACCGAGACCACAGTACATGCATCGGCCCTCGCGTCTCCGGAGTACCCTTTCCCCCTCGGACAGGCGAGCAAACCCCAGCTGCATGGGTTCACCCCCAGACAAGTCATCCCCAGGAGGCGTGGGAGGAGAGGGAGGCACGGGTGGGACAGCAAACGTAGGTGCCAATCTGTTAGAAGGCCTCCGCAGGCTCTCCTTAAAGGAAGGTCTCTCCCTGAGTCTGGTGTCAATCAAAATCAGGAAAGAAATAAGAGACTCAAGCTCCACTGGTAGGTCCTTAGCTGCAACCTCATCCTTCAAGGCATCCGAGAGACCATGAGAGAAAGCAGCGACCAGAGCCTCATTATTCCAGCCCACCTCTGCTGCCAGGGTACGAAACTCAATGGCGTATTCAGCTACGGATCGTGAACCCTGTCTGATGGACATAAGGAGCTTCGCAGCAGAGGCAGCACGAGCCGGCACATCGAATACCTTCCGAAGAGAAGCAACAAAACCGGAAAACTCGGCAACCACCGGATTGTTGTTCTCCCATAAAGGGCTGGCCCAGGCCAAGGCCTTGTCCGAGAGCAGCGAGATCAAGAAGCCCACCTTTGATCTCTCAGTAGGAAAGGCATGTGGCAGCAACTCGAAATAAATGCCCACCTGGTTAAGGAAACCTCGGCACTGAGTTGGCTCTCCCCCAAAGCGCTGTGGAAGGGGGCAGAACCGGTCATACCCCGAGACACCGCAGGCGCAGCAACAGGTGTCGGGGTAGACTCTGGCGCAACAACCGGAGCGGCAGTAGGAGCGGGCCCAGGAGCGACAACCGACCCATCGGCAACGGAAGCGAAATGAGCCGTGCGTTCAAGCAGGGTTTGCAACGCCACAGCGAACCGACCCAACAGGTGATCCTGCTGATCAAGTCTGGCAATCAGCGTAGGTAGCGAGGATGGCCCTGTACCGTCAGAATTCATGGCTTGGTCCTAATGTCATGGAACCATGAACCAGACGTACAACAAGAGATAAGTGGGAATAAGAAGGCTTTATTGAAAATCAAGCTGTAAGCAAAGTCCAAACGGATGGCTAAACCGAAGCAGGGTCTTGCGTAGCCGGAGGTCAGAAACCAGAAGGGTAGTCAGACGAAGCCAGGATCAGGAACCAGCGGGGTAGTCAGACGAGGCCAGGATCAGGAACCAGAAGCAGCAGCAGTCTTAGAAGCATGTGAACACAGGAGGACCAAGCAAGGAACTGAAGCCACAGACCTCCTATATATATGAGCTAGGCATCCAGCTCCTCCCAGTGGGAGGGAGAAGCCGCAGGGTGGGAGGCTACAAGAAACCCAGAAACCAAGATGGCCGCCAGCACATGTCAAACGAAGGAGAACAGCAGGAAGGTAAGACCATGACATCCCCATGCCTAAGCTGAAGATTCCCTAAAATACCTAAGATGGTGAAAGGGGCAAAGAGGCAGCCTGCTCCCTCAGGACCTGGAGGGGGCAGGCGTTTCTCTAACAGCCTAGACAGACAATCACAAGAAAAACAAAACCAACTTATCTTGTACTGAGCAGGAACAGCAAGCAATCCTTCCTTCCTTCCTCTAAACAAGACAGAAGCTATAACCCGCACAGGACACTGGGAGTGGGCGTAATTTAAACTCATACCAACGACTCCACCCAGTGCACCTGAAGGGAGGCGGATACAGCTCAACTCCAAAACAATAACAAAAGGCTACACATGTGCTGCTAACCTAGCAGACCTCCGCAGCAGTTGAGCCGAGCAGCCCCTAAGAGAGAATCCTCCACTGCAAGACGAGAATCAACCCCAGGACAACGAGCATTAACCCCTGGAGGACGAGCAATTAACCCCTGGATGGCTAAGTACCCTATACCACCAAAGAATTAACCCCTGCTTTATTATAACCCTATATCACCAACGAACCCTTTGTTTATTACCCTATACCACAACAACCTTTATTCCCTGCATTAACCCTTTATTACATACCCTGCCCTGCATTATCTCTAAAAAAAACTATTAACCCCTTATACCCTGCCTCACAATATTAACCCCTGAACCACCAATATATCATTAACCCTTGCCATAATATCATTACTTCTGTAACCCCTGCAATATTGTATTAACCCCTTCACTGCTCCCCTGCAGTGCCATTCCCACTTTTACCAATTTACCCCAGATTCCTGGCCTGCATTAACCCTTGCAGTTTGACCATTACCCCTGATTGTGTTCCTTGTTTTCCCCATAGGGACAGTGTATAGCCAGGTGGGTGGGAGCTGCTGCTATTTACATGTGTGTATTTAAGTGTGTTATTTAGATAGTTTGTGGGGTGGAATTGTGTAGATATTGTATTTAGTGTAGTTAGGTGTATTGTAGTGTTGTTAATATATTACTGTGTGCGGCTATAAGTATATATATTTATATGTCCATTGATATAAATATATATAGTTATAGCAATAATTAGACTGTAGACTTATTATTGTATAATAAATACGTTATTATTCATAGTACAGCGTATAGTCATTTATTGTAGTAATCGTCGCCATAATAATAATAACATAGTGCACGTAGTTCAGAAAGGTAGAGCAACAAAGAAGATAGTTATTAGTATTTATTGTATAAATAGGCAGAGTTATCAATAGACAACTTAATCCTATTAATGAATATTAATTATTAATATTTCCTTTTACACCCGTGATGAGAATATAGTCCTGACACTTTACAAATTACTAGTCAGACCACACATGGAGTAATGTGTACAATTCTGGGCTCCTGTGAACAAGGCAGACATAGCAGAGCTGGAGAGAGTTCAGAGAAGGGCAACTAAATTAATAACTGGAATGGGTGGAATACAGTACCCAAAATTAGGGTTATTCAGTTTAGAAAAAAGACAACTCAGGGGAGATCTAATAACTATGTATAAATATATCAGCAGGGGTGCACCTAGCCTTTCTGCTGCCTGAGGCGAAAAAACTAAAATGGCGCCTGCCCCCAATGCCAATTTCTTAACCTAACCCCTTCCCTCCAGCCCTACTATTAAAGGCATACTTGGAAAATATTACATACAGAGAGAGCTACAAAACATACAGGGTAATACAGCACCACATACTGTGCCCACTGTGCTTCCCAATACTATACTGCAGAAACATATAATCCACCTTCTGCTGCACCCCTCTTGCCCCTACCTGGTGCTGCCTGAGGCAATCGCCTCACCCCGCCTCATTGGTAGTGCACCCCTGTATATTAGGGGGGAGTACAGAGATCTCTCCCATCATCTATTTATCCCCAGGTCTGTGACTGTGACGAGGGGACATCCTCTGCGTCTGGAGGAAAGAAGGTGTATACACAAACATAGAAGAGGATTCTTTACGGTAAGAGCAGTGAGGAGGTGGTGATGGTGAGTACAATAAAGGAATTCAAGAGGGGCCTGGATGTATTTCTGGAGTGTAATAATATTACAGGCTATAGCTACTAGAGAGGGGTCGTTGATCCAGGGAGTTATTCTGATTGCCTGATTGGAGTCGGAAATAATTTTTTTTCCCCCTAAAGTGAGGAAAATTTGCTTCTACCTCACAAGTTTTTTTTTGCCTTCCTCTGGATCAACTTGCAGGATAACAGACTGAACTAGATGGACGGATGTCTTTTTTCAGCCTTATAAACTATTTTACTATGTTATATAGTAAACTAGTTCTCGTGCTGTTTTTATGTTATGGCTTGGTTAACCCCTTCTACCCTGGACCAGTTTTCACCCTTCTGCCTATTTTTGCAAATCTGAGATATGTCACTTTATGTGCTAATAACTTTGGAACACTTATACTTATCTAACCGATTCTGAGATGGATTTCTTATGAAACATCATACTTTATCTTAGAGGTAACTTTGGGTCAATATTTTTTGCTTTATTTATACATTGGCATCATTTTGTAAATGTGATTTTATTTTTTAGGAGGCTTAGAATTTTAGAAGCAATGTTTCAAATTTGACTTTGAGGGGCTTACATAATAGAAACCAACCATAAATAATGCTATTTTAGAAACTGCACCCCTCAAATTATTCGAAACTGATTTTATAAACTTTGTTAACCCTTTAAGTGTTCCACAGGAATTAAAGAAAAATGGAGGTGAAATTTCAAATACATTATTTCTTTTTGTAAGACTTTCCATTTTAATCCTTTTTTTTCCTGTAACACAGCAAGGGTTAACATAAAAACATACCTCTATATTTATTACCTTAATTCTGCATTTGAAAAGACCCTGAGGTCCCCCTACAGTGGAAACCCCGACAAAGTGACCCCATTATGAAAACTACACCCCCTCCCCCCCAAGGAATTTTTCAAAGGCAGCACTGAACACTTTGACTCAACAAGCGTTTCATAGAATTTAGAATCACTGGGCAGTGAAAATGTCGCTTTCGGCCCAAATTTGTCATTTTTACAAGGGTAAGAGGAGAAAATCATGCTACAATTTGTTACCCATTTTCTCCTCCTGAATACGGCAATACCCCATATGTGGTCATAACTATAGGCACACTGCAGACTTCAGAAGGGAAGGAGCGCCATATGACCTTTGGAGGGCTTCCCTGTAGTTTTCCGTGGAATGGTTTTTAGGCGCCATGTTGCATTTGAAGAGACTCTGAGGTACCCCTACAGTGGAAACCCCACAAAAAGTGACCTCATTGTGGAAAGTACACCCACCAATAAATTTCGAAATGTCACTTTAGGCCCAATTTTTCATTTTCACAAGGGGTAACAGGAGAAAATGACCCCAGAATTTATTACCCATTTTCACCTAAATACGACAATGTGTGGTCATAAACTGCTGTTTGGGCAAATCACAGAGTTCAGAAGATTATCAGTACAGGCTGCCATTAGGCCTTATTCACACTTCAATGAATCACGGACATACGCTGTCCATGTTCTCCACGGACAGCACATGTACCATTGACTTTAATGTTTTTGTTAACACATTATTAATTTTCCACTGACCCAGAAAACCACAAACACATGCACTATTTTGGTCCTTGATGTGGACCAAATATGTTGGGTCTGTGAAAACCATTGGCATCCATGTTCTGTCAGAGATTTTCAGGGACCTTTGATGGGAGATGGTCTGGAAATTAAAGGGGTTGTCCGGGTTCAGAGCTGAACCCGGACATGCCTCCATTTTCACCCCGGCAGCTCCCCTGGCAGGAGCATCGGAGCAGTTCATGCTCCGATGCTCTCCTTTGCCCTGCGCTAAATTGCGCAGGGCAAAGGCATTTGTAGGAGTTCTGTTGACGTACCGGGGCTTTCCATGGGGCTAACAGGAACCCCGGTGACGTCACCGACACTGATAGGCGGGATTTAGCTCTGCCCTAGCCAGTAAAACGGGTAGGGCAGAGCTAAAGCCCGCCCCTCAGAGCCGGTGACGTCACCGAACACACTTCCGGGCGGAAGTTACCGCCCGGCAGTGTGTTATTAAAAACAAAAGAGCCGGTGCCCTGTGCGATTTAGCGCAGGGTACGGGAGCGCATTGGAGCATGAGATGCTAGGCTCAGGGGGGCTGCCTGGGTGAAAATAAGGTTATGTCCGGGTTCAGCTCTGAACCCGGATAACCCCTTTAATTTTCATCCTAGCAGTGCACATTGAATACGGTTGACAAACGTAGGGCAAAAATCTGACACATGACCTAAACATGGATCTTTCACAGACATCTTGATGAATGAAACACTGGCTGACTTCTCGCTAACTTCATTACGGGCACAGATGTGTGACTAAGGCCTTATACCTATTCCAGTGTGGCCCCGGAACCGTGCAGCCCTATGCAGAATCCCAGTTTGCCCTGGCTTGTCATACTGGTTTGTTTTGTAAAACTATTCGTGTATGGCGACAGTAAATGAAAATGTCTGCTCTGATGACAGCAACCTTTTTCATCTGTCAGAAATCTTTTAGATGTTCCTTTCTAGTAATCATCCTTATCATTGTTCCTGTAGCTTGTAACAGGAATCGCTAGAGGTTGAGAGGCGGGCTGCATGTTTTACGCTAAAGGTGGAAAGGAGGATTAGTTTAAGGCCTCTTTCACACTTGCCTTATTGATTTTCGTAGGAGTAGAACAATGAAAATAATGGAAGTGTCAGATTCAGCACATAACTGACCTGAACGGAGCCAAACTGATCCCATTGACCATAATGGGGTCCTTTTGGTTTCCATTTGGGAGTCTATTTTCTTTCTTTTTTTTTTTTGCAGAGTCCAGCGTGATGTCATTGAGTCCAGCGTTTATTTAATTAACAGCTATAGCCACTCCCCTGCCCACCTTGTGACGGTCACGTACACTACACACAGGGGGGAGGATAGTGACCACCCTCACCCCTGGCCCTGCCTACTTGCCTCGCAAGTCCTAATGACAGGGGACAACTAGACGGCAGTCCCTAACTTAGGATACGTGCTGGGAAGACAGACAAGACAAATAACAGAACGTGAACGGACCGGGTCAATACTTAGAGAGCTACGCAGTACTAAGGAATGAGCAGAGAATAGTCAGGAAAAGCTGAGGTCAAATATCAGGAGAGAAACGAAGTACAACAGGAGTCTGCAAAGAATCATCAGGTGGAAGCCGGGGTCAGGATACCAGGAGAGAAGTGCAGTACAGAAGGAGCAGGCAAAGGATCGTCAGGGTACAGGATCAGGTGAGTATTCAGTAGTCCAACAAGTAGCCAGGAACCTAGAATTAACAGGCAAATTGTGGCCAGCAGGCTGCCTGTATTTATAGTGGGGTCTGAGGGTCATGTGATGTGGCCAGCGTCACATGACCGACAGACAGACAAGTCGAGCACCTAGTGATCAGCTCGGCGCTCGAGACAGACCTAGGAGCAGGGAGCCTCCCAGCTAGCAAAGCCGCCCTGGGAATGAGGCCAAACACAGATCCTCGCTCCCGAAGCTAAGCAGCAGGTCTGCGGCTGATGGGAGACCGAGTGTGCCTTTGGCACCCGGTGACACACCTGCTGCTGATTCATATGGAAAATAACTGTCAATCAGCAGCAGGTAGGCTGGAAGAGTCAGGAGCTCATGAATATTCATGACTCATCATTATCAGCTGGAGCTTTTCAATACAAGATGTTGGCAGATTGACTGGGCAGTGTCCGGCAGGCCCCAAGCAGTGTCTGGAATTGAAAAGTAACATAGATAACCCCTTTAAAGGGAACCTGTCACCTCTACTATGCTACCCTCACTGAGCGTTTCTAAATGTTCATTGTGTTACCCTAAACATATAAATTACACTTTTAATTTCATTTGCAGACAAATTCAATAAGTATTATGCATTTTTGTACTTCCCGCCTTTTATGCAAATTAACATTAAAGAGTCATATCTTACTTGTGTGCCCAGAGAAAAGTCATATTTTCAAGCTCTGACTCATCTCAGGTTAATTTGCATATGTATCAAATCGTTTTTGTTACACAATAAAAGCACACAGAGCTATGGGGACTGGGTTTTGCGGATGTGCTAGCGGCCATCTAGCAACCCATGTCCTTAGCTCTATACCCAAAATCCAGGTGACAGGTTCCCTTTAAATACTGAGGACCTATCCTCTGGATAGGTCATCAGTAGGGTTGAGCAAACCCGAACTGTAAAGTTCGGGTTCGTACCAAACTTTAGGATTTTTGAACCCCGGTGTTCGGCGAGTTAATGGCGCTTTTTGCTGAATTTGTGACAGTCAAATACAAGGTTTAAATACTGCAGTTTCAGTGACACAGATAACTTTTATCCATCTGTTAGTTAGGTGGGCGTCGGCGGCCATTTTGTGCAAGTTCTGTGCACCAGCACAGCATATGTGCATTTGTGACAGTCAAATACAAGGTTTAAATACTGCAATTATATTCTGGGTTTAAAAAAACACACATTTTTTGCAAGACCCTACATCTGGGGCCTTTGCTGCATTTGTCACAGTGAAATACAAGCTATAAATACTGCAATTATATGCTGGGTTTAAAAAAAACACCCATTTTTTGCAAGATAATACATTTGCGGCCTTTGTTGCATTTGTGACAGTGAAATACAAGCTTTAAATACTGCAATTATATTCTGGGTTTTAAAAAACACCCATTTTGGGCAAAATAATAAATTTGCGGCCTTTGCTGCATTTTTGGCAGTCCAATACAAGTGTTAGATACTGCTGTTATATTCTGGTATTAAAAAAACACCCATTTTGGGCAAGATAATAAATTTTCGGCCTTTGTTGCATTTGTGACAGTGAAATACATGTTTTAAATACTGCAATTATATACTGGGTTTAAAAAAACACCAATTTTTTCCAAGACCCTACATCTGGGGCCTTTGCTGCATTTGTCACAGTAAAATACAACCTTTAAATACTGCAATTATATTCTGGGTTTAAAAAAAACACCCATTTTGGGCAAGATAATACATTTGCAGCCTTTGGTGTATTTGTGACAGTGAAATACAAGCTTTAAATACTGCATATATATACTGGGTTTATAAAAAACACCCATTATTTGCAAGACCCTACATCTGGGGCCTTTGCTGCATTTGTCACAGTGAAATCCAAGCTTTAAATACTGAAATTATATTTTGGTTTTAAAAAAAAACACCCATTTTGGGCAAGATAATACATTTGCGGCCTTTATTACATTTGTGACAGTGAAATACAAGCTTTAAATACTGCAATTTTATACTGGGTTTAAAAAAACACTCATTTTTTGCAAGACCCTACATCTGGGGCCTTTGTTGAATTTGTGACAGTGAAATACAAGCTTTAATTACTGCCTTTATATATTGGGTTTAAAAAAACACTCATTTTTTGCAAGACCCTACATCTGGGGCTTTTGCTGCATTTGTCTGGCGCTGTAATGTTGATGGGGTACAACAATGGCTGTTATGTTTGGGGCATAAGCAGGTTTATAGGACGTGGTATATGTGCAAAATATTTTTGGGGCGTACACACCGTGTCACATCTAGAATTTTTTTTTGGGGGGGGGTGTCAGAATAAATATGATATACAAAATGTTGTAGGTTCATGCGTCTGTAAAGTACCTGGTTTCCGTTGTTTTGTATGTTTTTATCATGGTCCGTGGTTTCTATTATGTCTTTTATTTTCCTTTTGTTGCCTTTAATTTCGTATTATATTTTTTTTATTAAATTAGGCATTGGGGTGGGGGCAAATAGAATATGTAGAGGGATCACTTTTCATCTTGGCACTGTTGGCCTATTTTATATTTTTACAGAGAACATGCTGTAATAGCGGCTTCTTGCCTTTGTAGCTTTTATTTGATGCTGCTCTAATAGGAAAATGCGCAGGTCACCCTCATGGCTGTCAGTCAGATCTTGAGAAGGTCACTTTGATTTTGTGAACAGTCGCTCGAAGATGCCACTTGGGAATACCAATTTAAATCCGACAGGGTTTCAGGGACAAGAATAGGCAGCGGTTTTGTGACTAATTACACTTGGCGCTGAGGCGGCTGAGCTCCCTGTGATGGATAATTTAGATGTGGATGTGCAGAGCTTTTCTCCTCATTACATGTCAAATTCAGCAAAGAATATCCTAAAAGGCCTTATAACAATGGATTTTATTTCAAGACACGGAGGCTCATATTTGCTTAACTCTTTCTTTACTGAGACATAGCAGCAAAGATAACTGAAGAAAAAAATGACATCAGTGTAACCATGGTAATAACTCCACCCCCATAGCCCCTATATAAGGCGCATCACCCCATGGACACTTCCTCTTTCTTTGCTGCTTCTCAGATAAGTACATGGTTATATATTTTAATCTGTATAGTTTTCATTGCCTTGTGTCCTATTGTTAACCCTTATATAGATAGGGTTCTCAATTTGCGGACGTCATCCTTGGCGTCCGTTAGTTGATTAGGGCTTATTTGTCTGCCCTCTGTCTCTCTCATCTCTGTGGGACTCCTTTTTTCCCCTCTCTCATTTTATTTGTTCATCCCCTATTAGGGCCCGCTTGTGGTGCTTTTTTGGTTATTGCTTGTCTTCGTCCGGCCTTGTTGTGCCGCTTAGCCTCCGGTTCGGGTGCCCGGCGCTTCGATTTTCCCCTTATATTATACGGCATTCGGCCATTTTCTTCCCCCCCACTCTCCTCAGGGCCTTACCTTTTTCGCCGCTTCTTCCAGGCTGCGCGCGCTCGTAGTCTCGCGAGGTGCGAGATTCTCGGGCGCCATCTTTACTTTGGTGGATTCTGATCACCGAGATCTCGCGGGATTTCGGACGTCATTCCTTTGGCGTCCGCTCATTGGCCCTCACTGGTAGGAGGTGGAGTCTTAGGGTTTTCTACTCCCCCTACGATTCCCGGGTTTTTCTTAGTGTGTTTCCGGCTGCCAGTACTATCGGCTGCATCTTCAGCACCGCACGGTCGGTTGTTCATCACATTCAGTCCGGTATTTCTCCCTCTGCGCTTCCCTATTGACTCTGTTGGGGTGACTAACTCCTGCAGTATCTCATCCATCATGTCCTCTGTGCCAGCTTCCCCTGTCGCTTCTGCCCAAGACAAACACACAGGTCAGATAGCTCCCACCACTCCTTTCAGAGTTAATGAGACGCCTGCTCCTGTAGTGCAGGCTACTAATTTACAACAATCTATATCTGATGCAATTGTTGCGGCAATGGGGACCATGTCAGCTTCGCTGACACAGTCCATATCACAGGCCCTTATGGCACAGCCAGTTTCTGTTATGCCCCCTCCTGCCTCCAGAACACTCTTGAATGATGGCTCTGGCCCATCCACTGACTGCGTGAATAAGTCACGCAAAAGAGCTAACCCGCGCCCGGCAGAAAGGGTGCGATCTTGGAAGACCGCCCGGGCACTCCCGGATCCGGTATCAGATTCAGACGCAGAGTCTGTTGAGGAGGCAGGTGAGAATTGGTCCACTCACTCAGGGGATGAGTTAGCGGATATTGCAGTGGATACTGCCTTAGAAGACCCGTCTCTGACAACGGGTGTTATTACTGAGCCGCTGGAAGTCGCCAAAGACACAGTTATAGACCCCATGGGGGATCCTCTGTTTAATCCCGACCAGCTACACCATCCGCGGTCCTCTGAGTGGCTTCCTGCCACCCATGTGACCCAGTATCTTGAGGCTAGGATCCGCACGCCTCTTTCCAAGGAGGCTCGCAGTAAGCTGCGCGCGGAATGTCCCCGTCCCCTAATTCCGAACAAGATATGTGAGACCCCTACTGTGGACCCAAAAGTGGTCCAATTTCTGGCGAAAACCGGTTTCAACCCACGCAAGGGGCTTGATTCTGCGCTCAAAGCTTGCCAGGACAAATTGCTCGATATGACCGGCCCACTGGCAAAAATCCTCGATTTAGCCGAGACCGCTAGAGTAGCGGGCACGCAGGTCGACCCAGAGGATCTTAGCGGCTGGGCCCAAAGGGCTATATGTTTAGTTGGCAATGTAAACACCTCCATTGCCATTGAGAGAAGAAAGGCTATCTTGATGAAGATAGAGCCCAAGTTAGCAAATCTGTCCCTCTCTGAGTCCGGTAAGGAGGCACAGGGCCTCCTTTTCGGAGATCCTTTTATTAAAGAATTGGGAAAATACGTGGGGGCCTTTACGGCCCTGGATAAGGCGCAGAGTTCGATGCGCCGCGTTTTCCAGTCTCGTTTTTCATCCAGGGCCGGCAGTCTCAGGGGCCGCCTGTCCGGCCGATCCAATTTCCAGCCCAGAGGCACGGGCAGAGGCTCCTTTAATTACCGCCAGTCCCTTCAGGATCCCAAGTACCAGCCAACGTTCTTCCCGTCTCGCGGTGGCTCTTTCCGGTCCAGAGGATTCCGAGGCGCTCCAGGATCCAGACGCCCATATGGTAAGCCATCTCTGTGTGTCTTATCCGATTTCGCTACAGGTTGGGGGAAGACTCTGTTTCTTTTTCCGTGCGTGGTCAAGGATCTCCTCAGACCAGTGGGTCCTCTCCACAGTTCAGGGATTCACCATCGAGTTGGTAGCCGCCCCAAGAAACCTTCCTCCTATCCCGAGGGTTTCTTGTTCGAACCAGATACAGACGCTCTTAGATGCAGAACTTTTCTCCCTCCTCCGGAAGGAGGCGATAGAGGTATCCCCCGAACCTCATACGGGAATACTGAGCAGTATTTTCCTAGTGCAGAAGAAAGGCGGACAATTCCGGCCAGTCATAAATCTAAAGAACTTAAATGTCTTCGTTCGTTACAGACATTTCAAAATGGAAGGGATCCATCTGTTAAGAGATATGCTTCAACCAGGGGACTGGTTCGTCAAATTAGATCTAAAAGATGCGTATCTCACAGTTCCTGTGGCCCCGGTGTCCCGGAGTCTTCTCCAGTTCCTTTGGAGGGACCGCATCTGGCGTTTTACCTGCCTCCCATTTGGTCTGTCGTCGGCCCCATGGTGTTTTACGAAACTCATGAAACCGGCAGTGGCCTGGCTCAGAGGGAGAGGAATTCGTCTGATCATTTATTTGGACGACATCCTGATTATGGCTCAGGATCCGCCCCTTTTACTTGGTCATCTGAAGTTGACCCAAGACCTTCTTCAGGGCTTGGGGTTCATTCTCAACCTGGAAAAGTCCTGCCTTTTGCCAACCACTTCCATAGAGTTCCTAGGGTTTACCATAGATTCGGGGAGTCAAACGCTCAGTCTACCCGCGTCCAAGGTCAAGGCGATTCGCAAAGAGATCCGCCATTCTCTCGCCCTTCCTCAGGTGTCCCTCCGTCAACTGGCTCGCTTGATTGGCCTTCTAACCTCTTCCATTCAGGCGATTTTCCCAGCCCCCTTACATTATCGAGCCCTTCAGAGGCTCAAAATTGCTCACCTCAGGGCGGGGGCTTCATTTTCGGACACTCTGATCTTAGACACGGAGACCAGGCACGAACTGGTGTGGTGGATCCACAATTTATCTGTGTGGAATGGCCGAGCCATTTTCGGCCCCAGTCCCGACCTTGTCATCGAGTCGGATGCCAGCCTCATGGGTTGGGGGGCCCATTGTCAAGGGGTGTCCACGGGAGGAGCGTGGTCCCCGGACGAATCACACTTGCATATCAACGCTCTCGAGCTCTTAGCGGGATCTTTTGCGATCCGCAGCTTTGCTCACGGGTCGGCTCGGGCGTGTGTCCGTTTACGGATGGACAATGTCTCGGCTGTCCGTTATGTGAACTGCCTGGGAGGAACGCGATCCAGGGTCCTGTCATCTCTGGCCAAGGATTTTTGGGAGTTCTGCCTGTCCAGGGGGCTGTCAGTGGTGGCCGAATACCTTCCTGGGTTACACAACACGTTGGCCGACTGGAGTTCTCGTTGTCTTTCAGATTCCAGCGACTGGAAGTTGGATTCGGGGGTTTTCCAGGATATTGTATCTCTCTGGGGCCCTTTCTCCATCGATTTATTCGCGACGCGTTTGAACGCACAACTCCCCAGGTTCTTCAGCTGGCGTCCAGACCCAGAGGCCGAGGCAGTGGATGCTTTCCTTCAGCCCTGGGGCGGGTCCCTGCTTTACGCTTTCCCTCCTTTCGCACTCATCCCTCGAGTGCTTGCTCAGGTGTGTCGCCAACAGGCCCAGATGGTTCTGATAGTTCCTTACTGGAGAACACAGTCTTGGTTTCCCCAACTACTTTACCTTCTGTCGGAGGAACCTCGGCTCTTGCCATCTTTCCCTCTCCTCCTGCTCGACCCTTACGGCCGTCCTCACCCTCTACTCCTCGACGGCTCGCTTCATCTTCTCGCCTGTCGCATTTCAGGGGTTCCTGGGACTCCTCCAGCTTTTCGGCGGCGACTAGACGTCTGTTGGAGTCGGCATGGGCCCCAGGCACTAGACGAGCCTATCACGCCGCTTGGGACGTCTGGAGTCGTTGGTGCGATTCTCGGGACTTGGATCCCGTACTGGCCCCTGTGACGGACGTTCTTCAGTTCCTCACATCTCTGTTTGAGGCAGGGAGAGCTTACCGTACTCTCAATGTGTACCGGTCTGCCATTTCTTCCGGGCATTCGGGGTTTGATGGTGTTCCCGCAGGCCAACATGCGTTAGTGTGCAGGTTGTTGCGAGGCTGTCGTTTAGCGCGGCCTCCACGACCTCGTTTTTCTTCCACTTGGGACGTGGCGTCAGTTCTTAGGTTTCTAGAGGGTTGGCCTTCCAACTCCTTGTTGTCTCTCCGGCAGCTCTCGGCCAAATTAGTGACCCTTTTGTGTTTGATTTCGTGTAAGCGTGTCTCTGACGTCCGGGCTCTGGATGTTGATGCTCGCTATTTTACGCCGGAGGGAGTTTTGTTTAATATTTCTCGGCGCACGAAGACGGGCATTAAATCCGTTGCTTATCCGTCTTTCCCTTCGTCTCTGCAGTTGTGTCCGGTGGCTTGTCTCAGGGAGTATGAGGCTCGCACTCTGGCTTCTCGCTCTGGGAATGATCCCCAGCTTTTCATCTCCTTCCGCCGCCCCTTTGCGCCGGTTTCAAGCGTCACACTGTCCCGTTGGGTTAAATGGATCCTGTCCCTATCGGGTATCGACACGTCCATCTTTACCGCACATTCTGTGCGTGGGGCAGCGGCTACCTCTATGTCCGTAGCTGGTGCCCGTTTAGAGGATGTATTACGTTTGGCGGATTGGTCCCGAGTCTCTACCTTTCGGGAATTCTATTTTAGACCTGTTCCTCACGCTTTTTCCTCCGTGATTGCTCAGCTTTAAACTAGCAAATATGAGCCTCCGTGTCTTGAAATAAAATTCAGGATTTTCCTAAGTTATGACGTAAAGTCATGATTTTATGAAAGACACGGAGGCGAGTATTTCCCTCCCTTTGTTTTGTACCCACCCATCTGGTCTGGGGGTCTCGGACCTTTCGGAAGTTTACTTATATGTTTTGTTTAATTTCTTATTGTGTCCGCAGGGAATGAGTCCGGGTGTGGTTCCCATACTCGGTTTGTTAGTATCCATATTACCATGATCTTTTATTTTCTCTTCAGGTTGATCACCCTCTGTCTGCTGTTTCCAAGTGTTCACCTTACGGCTTTCCGGTGTTCTCGTTCGCAGCCAAGGTTCGGGCTGTTTGTTGACTGTTCGAGGTTCCAGGTTCTCGTCAGTTGAAGTCCACAAAGAAAGAGGAAGTGTCCATGGGGTGATGCGCCTTATATAGGGGCTATGGGGGTGGAGTTATTACCATGGTTACACTGATGTCATTTTTTTCTTCAGTTATCTTTGCTGCTATGTCTCAGTAAAGAAAGAGTTAAGCAAATACTCGCCTCCGTGTCTTTCATAAAATCATGACTTTACGTCATAACTTAGGAAAATCCTGAATTTCACCTCACAAGTATATGAATAGGAGAATGTTACAGTGCAGATGACACCGAGGTACAGATCATCCCCCTTCTAGGATTTATAACGCAGGGGCCCATATAGTAGTAAAGTGACTTGTGCCAAGTTTAGAAGTTATCCCCTACCCACAGCATAGCGAAACACTAAGTGATAATTGGGGGTCCAACAGCAGGGTCCCCCACCAATCCCGATAACAGGGGCCCCATTCACCCGAGCTGATGGAGTGGTCGGTTGGGCACGTAACTGCAGTAGATAGTCGAGTAAAGCATTCATCTATTTCCAGCGGTGCTATAGAGAAAGAATAAAACATAATGGAGCATGTCCAACCACCCGCTCCATAAGCTGAAGGGAATGGGTCCCCTGTTATAGGGATTGGAGGAGGTCCAAGCAGTCAGACCCCTCAGCAATCAGTTAGGCCTGTTATAGAGACAATCCTGTGGAAAGGAGATATTGTCTAAACTTGGCACAAACCCTTTAAAGAGGTATCATATCATATCTAAAATACTCCAAGATAATCCATCTTCCTCAAAAGCATTTGTTTTTCATAAAATGATAACAAATAACAATAATCAAGCAAAATCATAAATTTCAACATACCATTCTAGACTCAATGAAGTACATTAATCTGTCACTAATAATGAATTACTTGGAGAAGTCTTTCTCTACCAAGAACATAACACACCGAAATATACACTAATAGATAAATTTAAGAGGTTGTCTCACTTGAGCAAAAGGCATTTATCATATAGACAAAGTAACTACAAGCCACTTACTAATCTATTGTGATTATCCATATTGCCTCCTTTTCTGGCTGGATTCATCTTTCTAACCATGAAAACGAACAGTGTATAATTTGATGGAAAAATGAATCCGGCCAGCAAAAGAAGGTAATATGGACAATAATAATACATTAGTAAGTGGCCTGTATTAACTTTCTCTACATTCTAAATGCCACTTACTGAAGTGAGACAACCCCTTTAACTCTTTTGCTAAACTTAGAAATGCAAGACATCCAACTAAAACAACATAGAGAAATGTCAAATAAGGCCTGATATATAACACATGCAACCAGGTATTCCTTGGCACCATAGGTGCATCAGGAATATAAATGTATAAATTACAAGTTTTACCAAATCTTTTCATGTATAACTATATAGCAATCTGCTCAGCTCCTTCTGCCCTATAACATGATGCCTGCAGGTTCTCAGTGGAGAAGACCCATCTAGCTAACAAATCATGAGGGGTCCATATGGTGAGAACCCTCAGATTCAACCATAATCACCAATGAAGGACAGTAACAATATATTTGGGAAAAGTTTATGCAGTTTCTTCATTTAATAAATGGGAAACTTTTTTTCTATGATTTACCGTAGTTAGTTGCCACTTATGGCAAAACTTTTGGGATTGTTCCAGCATTTAGTAAAATTAGCATGATGTTATCTTGTCCCAGAAAACAATCTTAACCCCTTTCTACTCTGACCGCTAATAGTTGCGTAGCAGCAAATAGTTCCACACTATTATGGAGCTGTGTCTGTGCCATCATTTGTGGGTGGTAGCTTTGTTACACAGCGGAGTTTGGGCTCATTCAAACGACCGTATGCTGTCCGCAAAAATTTGGATCCGTTTTTGTGCAGATTAGATGCAGACCTATTCACTTCTATGGGGCCCATGTCAGTAAAAATAGAGATGTGGCCTCATTGAAGCCTATGGGTCTTCAAAAATGCGGAATGCAATCCATTTTTTGGGGCAGAGATGCTGAACTGTCCACAAAAAACGAATCCGCATTTTTGTGGACAGCATGCGGCCGTCTGAATGAGCCCTTAAAGGGGTTATACAGCCTTTTATAAGAGATGGCCTATCCTCAGAATAGGACATCACTAGCTGATCATTGGGGGTTGGACACACCACATCCATGCTGATCAGCTTTCATGCATAGCTCCGTTACCCATTTACGCTAATTTATCGACCATCTTTGGATCTCACTTGTGATCTCTCATGGGCCTAATTAAATCATTGACTAGACTCCAATAGTCTTTCTTATTTCCCTGTCCAACTGTTTTTTAGGCCACCAAGTTTCTGATGTTATTGGAAAACTTCTTTAGAGTGCATTCACACAACTGCATGTATTTTGCGGTTAGCAGAAAAATACAGATGACGTCCATGTGACATCCGTGTTGCATCCGTTTTTTTACGGATCCATTGTAACAATGCCTATCCTCGTCTGCAAAACGGAGAAGGATAGGACATGTTTATTTTTTTGGGAGGGGCTACGGAATGGACATATGGATGCGGACAGCTTGCGGTGTGCTGTCCGCATTTTTTGCGGACCCATGGAAATTAATGGATCCACACCCTCTCGGCAAACACTGCAGATTGGATGTAGACCAAAAATACGGTTGCGTGAGTTGGGTCTTCATTAAACATCTACTACAGAACTATAAATCCAAGGAATTTCGGCTTTGAAGAACTACTTTTATTATTGAGTACTTTAATGAATGCTAACATTTTCCTGAAAATGTCACAACTGCAGTGAACTGTTTCCCATTTCATCCATGAAAAATATTTAAGTGTATAACATGCTGGACATTGCATATACCATCCTGTCCTCAATATTATGAATATCTTCACACCCTTAACAAAACTCTGCAGCTGACTGCCTATGCTTAAAATACATGTTCATTAATACTCCTGAGTGGACCATTGCCAAGGGTAACCTAATCTAACATTGACTTGGGAAGTTAAAGCAATGATGCCCCCAGCCTGACCCAGCATACCAACACAGGCCAACATTAACCCTTCTTAATAAAGGTAGTCAAAAATATGGTTTCACTTGCAGGTAAAATGCTTAGACAAGATGAAACAATGTGATGTAATATGATACAGAATACTGTGATATAGGAGATAGCGCCCCACATTTTGTGACCATATAAAAGTGAGGCTGCAGGCAGAGTCATGGAACTCTGAGATTTTATTCTATTTATTCTTATTTATTATATTCTTAAATATTTATAAAAGAGGTAAACTATTCCTTATAATATACACCTCAACTGCTGCAGAAGCTTATTTTAAAAGGGCATTGGGAACTTTAGATCAATGACTGATTGAATGACATGAAATTCTCTTCAAAATAAAGTTCTGCTGCAGTCTGTGTCTGCCCCCCCTTTCCACCAAGCCAGCCGCAAGAAGTTCCATAAGTTCCCCTGGATACTGTCCTCTGTAATGCCCAAGATCCAGCCCCTAGATTTTTTACCACAAATAGGTAAAGTGCTCCGCTGTACATGCAGAGCAGGGAAGGGCAAGCCTCTTTTGTGTGATGCAAGAAGACAGGAGGATCCCTAATAAAAAGGACTGGAAGTGCCATCAAGTAGATCACATGCACTTGTAAAGTATTCATCAGCCTGCTGGGGGTGCAGGCAGTAAAAGTCCTGCCGTAGCAGTGGCTACAGCAGGACAGTGCCAGGGGGCTGCTCCATGCCCAAGAGAGGATCCTGTTTAGCCTGCTAAGTTGAATAGCGGTGCAGAACGCAAAGTATGGCCTGAGTCTCAGTGTGGAGGCCCAAAGTAGAGTTGCTGGCAGGAGATGAGTAGCAGCTGTCCTTGTGGCAGCAGTATATAGGAAAGATCTATGGCACATGGCTTATGATGATATTAAAGTTTTTTTTATTCATTAATGTTTGAACACTTTGAGTCACATTACATCCAGTATTAGTTAACCCCCCTCCGGACCGCCTAACGCAGGATCGCGGTCCGGAGGCAGCAGCTCTGCGCACAGTCACGCATATACGCGTCGTCTCGCAAGACGCATGATTTCCTGTGAACGCGCGCACACAGGATCAGAAGGTAAGCGAGTGGATCTCCAGCCTGCCAGCGGCGATCGTTCGCTGGCAGGCTGGAGATGCGATTTTTTTTAACCCCTTACAGGTATATTAGACGCTGTTTTGATAACAGCGTCTAATATACCTGCTACCTGGTCCTCTGGTGGTCCCTTTTGCTTGGATCGACCACCAGAGGACACAGGCAGCTCAGTAATAAGTAGCACCAAACACCACTACACTACACCCCCCCTGTCACTTATTAACCCCTTATTAACCCCGGATCACCCCTGATCACCCCATATAGACTCCCTGATCACCCCCCCTGTCATTGATCACCCCCCTGTCATTGATCACCCCCCTGTAAGGCTCCATTCAGACGTCCGTATGATTTTTACGGATCCACGGATACATGGATCGGATCTGCAAAACACATAGGGACGTCTGAATGGAGCCTTACAGGGGGGTGATCAATGACAGGGGGTGATCACCCATAAAGACTCCCTGATCACCCCCCTGTCATTGATCACCCCCCTGTCATTGATCACCCGCCTGTAAGGCTCCATTCAGACGTCCGTATGTTTTTTACGGATCCACGGATACATGGATCGGATCCGCAAAACACATACGGACGTCTGAATGGAGCCTTACAGGGGGGTGATCAATGACAAGGGGGTGATCACCCCATATAGACTTCCTGATCACCCCCTTTTATTGATCACCCCCCTGTAAGGCTCCATTCAGATATCTGTATGATTTTTATGGATCCACGGATACATGGATCGGATCCGCAAAACACATACGGACGTCTGAATGGAGCCTTACAGGGGGGTGATCAATGACAGGGGAGTGATCACCCCATATACACTCCCTGATCACCCCCTGTCATTGATAACCCACCTGTCATTGATCACCCCCCCCTGTAAGGCTCCATTCAGACGTCCGTATGATTTTTACGGATCCACGGATACATGGATCGGATCCGCAAAACACATACGGACGTCTGAATGGAGCCTTACAGGGGGGTGATCAATGACAAGGGGGTGATCACCCCATATAGACTCCCTGATCAACCCCCTGTCATTGATCACCCCCCTGTAAGGCTCCATTCAGACATCCGTATGTGTTTTGCAGATCCGATCAATGTATCCGTGGATCCGTAAAAATCATACGGACGTCTGAATGGAGCCTTACAGGGGGGTGATCAATGACAGGGGGGTGATCAGGGAGTCTATATGGGGTGATCACCCCCCTGTCATTGATCACCCCCCTGTCATTGATCACCCTCCCTGTAAGGCTCCATTCAGACATTATTTTGGCCCAAGTTAGCGGAAATTGTTTTTTTTTTTCTTACAAAGTCTCATATTCCACTAACTTGTGTCAAAAAATAAAATCTCACATGAACTCACCATACCCCTCACGGAATCCAAATGCGTACATTTTTTTAGACATTTATATTCCAGACTTCTTCTCACGCTTTAGGGCCCCTAAAATGCCAGGGCAGTATAAATACCCCACATGTGACCCCATTTCGGAAAGAAGACACCCCAAGGTATTAGACACCCCAAGGTATTCCGTGAGGGGCATATTGAGTCCATGAAAGATTGAAATTTTTGTCTCAAGTTAGTGGAAAGGGAGACTTTGTGAGAAAATACAAAAAAATATCAATTTCCGCTAACTTGTGCCAAAAAAAAAAAAAAAATTCTATGAACTCGCCATGCCCCTTATTGAATACCTTGGGGTGTCTTCTTTCCAAAATGGGGTCACATGTAGGGTATTTATACTTCCCACTGCCTTATATGAATACCAAAAATCTTTTATTAAAAATTTACATTGATATACTTCCCACTGGTATTTTAGGCGCCCGAAAGCGTGAGAAGTCTGGGATCCAAATGTCAAAAAAATGCCCTCATAATTTGGGCCCCTTTGCCCACCTAGGCTGCAAAAAGGTGTCACACATGTGGTATCGCCGTACTCAGGAGAAGTTGGGCAATGTGTTTTGGGGTGTCATTTTACATATACCCATGCTGGGTGAGATAAATATCGTGGTCAAATGCCAACTTTGTATAAAAAAATGGGAAAAGTTGTCTTTTGACGAGATATTTCTCTCACCCAGCATGGGTATATGTAAAAAGACAAAAAGATTCCCCAACTTCTCCTGAGTACGGAGATACCAGATGTGTGACACTTTTTTGCAGCCTAGGTGGGCAAAGGGGCCCACATTCCAAAGAGCACCTTTAGGATTTCACAGGTCATTTTTTACACATTTGGATTTCAAACTACTTACCACACATTAGGGCCCCTAGAATGCCAGGGCAGTATAACTACCCCACAAGTTACCCTATTTTGGAAAGAAGACACCCCAAGGTATTCTGTGAGGGGCATGGCGAGTTCCTAGAATTTTTTATTTTTTGTCACAAGTTAAGGGAAAATTATGATTTTTTTTTTTCCTTACAAAGTCTCATATTCCACTAACTTGTGACAAAAAATAAAAAATTCTAGGAACTCGCCATGCCCCTCACGGAATACCTTGGGGTGTCTTCTTTCCAAAATGGGGTCACTTGTGGGGTAGTTATACTGCCCTGGCAATTTAGGGGCCCTAATGTGTGCGAAGTAGTTTGAAATCCAAATCTGTAAAGAATGGCCGGTGAAATCCTAAAGGTGCTCTTTGGAATGTTTGCCCCTTTGTCCACCTAGGCTGCAAAAAAAAGTGTCACACATCTGGTATCGCCGTACTCAGGAGAAGTTGGGCAATGTGTTTTGGGGTGTCATTTTACATATATCCATGCTGGGTGAGATAAATATCTTGGTCAAATGCCAACTTTGTATAAAAAAATGGGAAAAGTTGTCTTTTGCCAAGATATTTCTCTCACCCAGCATGGGTATATGTAAAATGACACCCCAAAACACATTTCCCAACTTCTCCTGAGTACGGCGATACCAGATGTGTGACACTTTTTTGCAGCCTAGGTGGGCAAAGGGGCCCACATTCCAAAGAGCACCTTTCGGATTTCACCGGTCATTTTTTACAGATTTTGATTTCAAACTACTTTGCACGCATTTAGGCCCCTAAAATGCCAGGGCAGTATAACTACCCCACAAGTGACCCCATTTTGGAAAGAAGACACCCCAAGGTATTTCGTGATGGGCATGGAAGGTTCGTGGAAGTTTTTATTTTTTGTCACAAGTTAGTGGAATATGAGACTTTGTAAGAAAAAAATTAATCTTCATTTTCCGCTAACTTGTGACAAAAAATAAAAAGTTCGATGAACTCACTATGCCCATCAGTGAATACCTTAGGGTGTCTACTTTCCGAAATGGGGTCATTTGTGGGGTGTTTGTACAGTCTGGCCATTGTAGAACCTCAGGAAACATGACAGGTGCTCAGAAAGTCAGAGCTGCTTCAAAAAGCGGAAATTCACATTTTTGTACCATAGTTTGTAAACTTTTACCCAAATCATTTTTTTTTTACCCAAACATTTTTTTTTTATCAAAGACATGTAGAACAATAAATTTAGAGAAAAATTTATATATGGATGTCGTTTTTTTTAAAAATTTTTACAACTGAAAGTGAAAAATGTCATTTTTTGGCAAAAAAAATCGTTACATTTCGATTAATAACAAAAAAAGTGAAAATGTCAGCAGCAATGAAATACCACCAAATAAAAGCTATATTAGTGAGAAGAAAAGGAGGTAAAATTCATTTGGGTGGTAAGTTGCATGACCGAGCAATAAACGGTGAAAGTAGTGTAGTGCAAAAGTGGCCTGGTCATTAAGGGTGTTTCTGTCACGGAAAGGTGTACAGGAAACAAGACAATGCAAAATGAATATATGACTCACTGGATCCAAAGCTAAGGAACAAAAGGGAGACCCCTGCATAAGACCTGGCACTCTCCCTGACTGCTCAGCCTATGCGAACACCCCAATGGTGGATGATCGCATATCCTCGTACCTCGACTATATGACACCTGAACACCCTACAATAGTGAGGGGCACACGACCACCGGCTCCCTACACTAGACACGGAGGGAGTCAGGGTCACCTGGGATCCAGCAAACAGAAAATCACAAATGAATGTACAGCACTTATCTTGTAGAAGACTGGGAAATAGGATCAGCATGCACACACACTCCAGGAAGTTGTATAAACCGCACACTACTGCATTATGGGGAGAAATTTAAAGGGATGCAATCAGTCCAACTACAAGACAGCTGAGAGAGGCTAACGAGATGAGGAACTGAAAACCAAAACAAAGAAATCTCAAGGAGGAGGTTCTGAAAGGCATCTGTCAGAGCTTCTCAGATGTCTGGTTGTGACAGTACCCCTCCCTCTACGAGTGGACTTCGGACACTCAGAGCCCACCTTCTCAGAATGAGACCTATGGAAAGCCCTGATGAGACGAGTGGCCTTAATGTCCGTCACTGGGACCCACATCCTCTCCTCAGGACCATAACCCTCCCAATGAACGAGGTACTGGAGAGAACCGCGGACAACATGAGAATCCACAATCCTAGAGACCTGAAATTCAAGATTCCCATCAACCATAATCGGAGGAGGAGGCAAAGGCGAGGGTACAATGGATTGAACATAAGGTTTTAATAAGGACTTATGAAAAACATTATGGATCTTCCAAGTCTGAGGAAGATCAAGACGTTAGGCAACAGGATTGATGACAGACAGGATTTTGTAAGGACCAATAAACTTAGGACCCAACTTCCAGGAGGGAACCTTCAATTTAATATTCTTGGTAGACAACCACACCAGATCACCAACATTCACGTCCGGACCAGGCACACGTCTCTTATCTGCCACACGCTTATATCTCTCACTCATGCTCTTTAGATTATCCTGAATCTTTTGCCAAATAGATGACAAAGACGAGGAGAATCTGTCCTCATCAGGTAAACCAGAAGACCCCTCTCCCGAGAAAGTCCCAAACTGCGGATGAAACCCATATGCACCAAAAAATGGTGACTTATCAGAGGACTCCTGACGACGGTTATTTAAAGCAAACTCAGCAAGGGACAAAAAAGAACACCAATCCTCCTGATTCTCCGCCACAAAACAGCGCAGATATGTCTCCAGATTCTGATTGACGCGCTCTGTCTGGCCATTCAACTGCGGGTGGAAAGCAGAAGAGAATGACAACCGAACCCCCAAGCGAGAACAGAAAGCCTTCCAGAATCTGGAAACAAACTGCGTGCCCCTATCAGAGACTATGTCTGAAGGAATACCATGCAACTTGACAACGTGATCAATAAATGCCTGCGCCAGCGTCTTAGCATTGGGCAAACCAGGAAAAGGGATGAAATGCACCATTTTGCTAAAACGGTCCACCACCACCAGAATCACAGTCTTCCCCGAGGAACGAGGCAGGTCCGTTATGAAGTCCATGGACAGATGTGTCCAAGGACGGGAAGGAATGGGTAAGGGAAGGAGAGGACCTGATGGCCGTGAATGAGGGACTTTGGCACGAGCGCAGGTCTTGCAGGCTGCCACAA
This sequence comes from Bufo gargarizans, assembly GCF_014858855.1. NCBI lineage: Eukaryota > Metazoa > Chordata > Amphibia > Anura > Bufonidae > Bufo > Bufo gargarizans. Next base: position 611,800,148 of record NC_058081.1, read on the forward strand.
AACCCTCAACCGACTTACGAAGCGCAGGCCACCAGAATCTCCGAGCGATGAGATCCACTGTGGCTCTTACCCCCGGGTGCCCAGCAAGGACCGTATCGTGGTGTTCCTTAAAAATCTTAAAGCGAGAGGCACAAACAACCTCCCAGGAGGACAAAGATCAGGAGCCTCTGACTGGGCTGCCTGCACCTCTGCCTCCAATTCAGGAAAAAGAGCAGAGACCACCACACCTTCAGCCAAAATGGGACCCGGGTCTTCAAAATTCCCACCTCCCGGAAAACAACGTGACAGGGCATCTGCCTTCACATTCTTAACCCCAGGGCGGAACGTGACAACAAAATTAAACCTTGAAAAGAACAAAGACCATCTGGCCTGTCTCGGGTTCAGACACTTGGCTGACTCCAAGTAGGCCAGATTTTTGTGGTCAGTAAAGACGGTAATAGGGTGTCTGGCTCCCTCTAGCCAATGGCGCCATTCCTCAAAAGCCAACTTGATGGCCAACAATTCCCTATCTCCCACATCGTAATTTCTCTCTGCGGAGGAGTGTTTCTTCGAGAAGAAGGCACACGGTCGCCATTTGGCAGGAGAGGAACCCTAAGACAAGACCGCACCCACACCCACCTCAGAAGCATCAACCTCAACTATGAAGGGTAGAGAAATATCAGGTTGTACCAAGATGGGAGCGGAAGCAAAACTCTCCTTGATATTAGAAAAGGCCTTACGCGCCTCTACCGACCAGGAAGAAAAATCTACCCCCTTTCTGGTCATATCAGTGAGTGGTTTAACAATAGAGGAATAATTCAAAATAAACTTCCTGTAATAATTGGCAAAGCCCAAAAAACGCATCAGCGCCTTCTGGTTCTCAGGAAGCTCCCACTCAAGCACAGCGCGGACCTTCTCGGGGTCCATGCGAAAACCAGAAGCAGAGAGAAGAAACCCCAGAAATTGAATTTCTGGAACCGCAAACACACATTTTTCCAGTTTCGCATATAATTTATTCTCCCGCAGAATGAGCAAGACCTGACGTAAGTGTTCCTTATGAGTTTTGAAATCAGGAGAAAAAATCAAAATGTCATCCAAATACAATAATACAAATTTTACCATTAAATGATAAAAAATGCTGTTCACGAAATGCTGAAAAACGGCTGGGGCATTCATCAAACCAAAAGGCATAACCAAATTCTCAAAATGGCCCTCAGGGGTATTGAAGGCCGTCTTCCATTCGTCTCCTTCTCTGACCCTGACCAGGTTGTATGCCCCTCTTAGATCTAATTTGGAAAAGACTTTAGCCCCAACAATCTGGTTAAACAGGTCCGGGATCAGAGGAAGCGAATAAGGGTCACGAATAGTGATACTGTTCAGCTCCCTGAAATCTAGACAAGGTCTTAAAGAACCATCTTTTTTCTTAACAAAGAAAAAACCAGCAGCAACAGGTGACTTCGAGGGTCGTATGTGTCCTTTTCTCAGACTCTCAGAGATATAAGCACGCATAGCGACCCTTTCAGGTTGGGAAAGATTGTATAAACGAGATTTAGGCAGCTTGGCGCCTGGGATGAGATTAATAGGGCAATCGTACTCCCTGTGCGGGGGCAAATCCTGAACTCCACTCTCAGAGAAGACATCCGAAAATTCAGAGAGAAAAGGTGGTACAGTCTTAGTAGAAACCTCAGAAATAGATGTCATGAGGCAATTCTCTTTGCAAAAGTCACTCCAACCATTAATTTGCCTCGCTTGCCAATCAATGGTGGGGTTATGTTTAGTGAGCCAGGGTAGCCCCAACACAAGAGGAGTAGGTAATCCGCTAAGGACGAAACATGACACATCCTCAACATGAGCATCACTCACAATTAAACGAATATTGTGAACTATGCCCTTTAATGATTTCTGAGAAAGTGGAGCGGAATCAATAGCAAAAACAGGAATATCCTTTCCCAAAGTGCATACCTGAAAACTATGAGTTATCACAAAATGATTATCAATGAGATTGACAGCTGCTCCACTATCTCCAAAAATCTAACAAAAAATGTTCTTGCTCTCTAGCGCCACCCTGGCAGGCAGGACAAAACGGGAACTACAAGCAAACGGAAAACCTTCAATTTCCGCCTCAACCCTGCCAATAGTAACAGATGGAACATTTTTAAAAGATTTTTTCCTTTTTGTTTCTTTATTACTCCCAGAAAACTGCCTGAATCTCCTAGAGGGACAAACATTTGCCAAATGATTTATACCTCCACAACAAAAACAAACCTTCCCATGCGGGCTGAATCCTCTATTGTCAGAGGCAATCAACCCCAACTGCATGGGCTCCTGCTCAAAAGGGGCTGACAGCGACTGAGACCCCTGCGCACGGAATGAGACCACTGCACTGTCCTGGGACTGAGTATGACAGGAAGGAGAGATCTCTCCTCTCTCTCTAAGACGCCTGTCAATACAAACGGCCTGAGACATAGCAGCGTCCAAGGAGATAGGCCTCTCATGAAAGGCAAATGCATATTTCAATCCCTAGACTCAGCCAAAGCAACACGATCCGGATCATCATATATCTGACCCAGGGCTAAAAAGAATTCATCCACTGAACAGAGGGACCGTGCCCCCACCGGCAGCGAAAAGGCCCACGACTGAGCGTTACCCCTGAGCTGCGATATAATGATCCCCACCCTCCGTTCCTCATCACCAGAGGAATGGGGAAGAAGGCGAAAATGGAGTTTGCAAGCCTCTCTGAAACGCACAAAATTCTCACTACCCCCGGAGAAGGTATCCGGGAGCGAGATCTTAGGCTCCGAACAAACTCCATGAACGCAAGCTGAACCGGTCACTAGAAACTGAGAAAGAGTCTTACGGAGATCAGCTACCTCCAATCAAAGACCCTGGAAGCGTTCAGTCAAAAGTGAAACCGGATCCATGCTTGAGACGGTTTTGGCAGAAAACCAAAACAAAGAAAGCTCAAGGAGGAGGTTCTAAAAAGGCATCTGTCAGAGCTTCTCAGATGTCTGGTTGTGACAGTTTCAGCTAGGGGGGTTGAAGTGGGTAAGGCATAACATGGAATATCTGCAATGGTCCCAACGTTTCGCTCATGTATGACCTTTATCAAGGGATCTGGAGAAGAATATCATAGATAAATATAAGTATTGGGTAACACAAATGTAAGGCTAAGATCTGGAGACGTCTGGAGTTGTGTTTTGTGCTGCAAAGAATTAATGTGCGCCATTTCACCACATTCCAGGTATCTACTGTACCATACAATTATATTTATTTATAATAATATAATATATACATATATATATATATTTATATGTATTATTTATACATACATAAATATTTAAGCAGTAAATACAGTAGTGCTTGAAAGTATACGACCCCTTCAGAATTTTCTATATTTCTGCATACAATTAACCTAAAACTACATCGGATTTTCACATAAGTCCTAAAAATAGATAAAGATATACAGATCAAACAAATGAGTTAAAAATATCAGATGATAATTTATTGAGGAAAGTGATGTATTATGACATGTATGTGAGCGGCAAAAGTATGTGAAACTTTAGGATTAGCAGATAATTTGAAGTTGAGATTGGGGTCAGGTGTAAGTGGGCAACCTGTTTTATTTAAAGAAAGGGATCTATCAAAGTTTGATCTTCACAACACATATTTGTGGAAATGTATCGTGGCACAAACAAAGGAGATTTCTGAGGACCTCAGAAGAAGAGTTTTTGATGCTCATCAGGCTGGAAAAGGTTACAAAACCATCTCTAAAGAGTTTGGACTCCAAAAATTCACAGTCAGACAGATTGTGTACAAATGGAAAAAATCCAGGAACCATTATTATCCTCCCCAGAAGCAGTCAACCAACAAAAATAAGGTCAAGAGCAAGGCGTGTAGTAGTCTGCAAGGTCACAAAGGAACCCAAGGTAACCTCTAAGCAACTAAAGGCCTTTCTCACATTCATTAAGGTTAATGTTCATTAGTGCACCATCAGGAGAACACTGAATGGAGTGCATGGCAGGATTGCTACGAGAAAGCAGCTGCTCTCCAAAAAGAACATTGCTGCCCATCTGCAGTTTTCTAAAGATCACCTGGACAAGCCAGAAGACTATTGGAACAATGTTTTGTGGATTGGCGAGACCAAAATAGATTTACTTTTGGTTTAAATGAGAACCATTATGTTTGGAGAAAGGAAAACACTGCATTTCAGCATAAAAACCTTATCCCATCTGTGAAACACAGTAGTGGTAGTATCATGGTTTGGGCCTCCTTTGTTGCATTTGGGTTATTCACATTTAAGTTATTTGATTAGTTGTTTCTATCAGTTATTGTGAGCTAAAACCTATAGTGTAGCTTACACAGAGATAAGGTATAATGGAAAGATTTGCATCTGTTCTGTGTTTTTGACCTGCACCTAGTTTTGGCTCACAATAACTGATGGAAACAAAAGACCAAATAAGTGAAGTGTGAACTTGGCCTTATACCAGCAAATTCTAAAGGAAAATGTCAGGACATCGGTTTATCAACTGAATCTCAAGAAAACATGGGTCATGCAGCAACACAGTCGCCCTAAGCACACAAGCTCTTGGTTCTGCTTCTGATCTCTACCTGGTGCCTATGATCCTGGTTCCAGCTCCTGGTCCATTCCTGTTGTCTCTGCTCCTGGTCTACTCCTGGTGTTCTATCACCTGGTCCATTTCTGGTGTCTGTGCTCTTGGTCCACTTTTAGTGTTAGAGCTACTGGTCTGTACCTGGCGTGTGTGCTCTTTGGTCCAGCTCTTTGTTTGTTTCTTGTGTCTGTACCTCTGGTCCCAATTCTTAGTCTTGTTTCTGGTACCTGGTGTCTGTGCTCCTGCATGCATCTCTTGGTTTGCTTCTGGTGTCTCTGATCCAGGATCCAGCTTCTGGTGAGTTCCTAGTGTTTGTGCTACTGACTCCATTTCTTACCCTACACTACTACATGGTGTCTGTGGTTTAGCTTAAAAGGAACCTGTCACCGGGATTTTATGTATAGAGCTGAGGCCATGGGTTGCTAGATGGCCGATAGCACATCCGCAATACCCAGATCCCATAGCTCTGTGTGCTTTTATTGTGTAACCCCCCCCCCCCCGATTTGATACATATGCAAATTAACCTGAAATGAGTCTTGTCCCAGAGTTTTTAAAAGCACAGAGAGCTATGGGGACTGGGTATTGCGGATGTGCTAGCAGCCATCTAGCAACCCATGTCCTCAGCTCTATACACAAAATCCTGGTGACAGGTCCCTTTAATTCTGGGTGTCTATGCTTGTAGTTCTAGGTTGTGGGTTGTTTCTGGTGTCTCTGCTCCTGATTCCAGCTTCTAGTGTTTCCCTGGTGTCTTTGCACCTGGTTCATGCTCCTGGTATGTTCCTGGAGTCTGTACTTATGATTCCAGGTCCTGGTTAATTCCTCATGTTGTAGTGGCACTGTAGTGGATAGCTCACCTCCTTTACAGTATGGAACTGGTGCTCTAGTATGCAACTGATCACCCAATCAGTAAAGAGATAATTGGAAACAAATGGTAAGAGACTGGCACTCAATTATGTGGGTCATATAGAATGTGGCAGTTTATTACCGCAATTAATCACACTTAAAAAGGTATACAATAAAATGCAATCAAATAAAATATCACATAAAAAATTGTATTAAAATCAATTGATATCAGACAGAACCGCAGGATAAAACCACACTGGCAACACTAAATCAAAGTGCTATATGTCCTTCAATTAGTTAAGGTTATGCGTATAGTTCATAACACCTTAAAATTTCCGGGTCCAACACAGTTTTTTTGAGAAAGGACAGTTATTTCCTTAATAATCACAATATTCTCTCGGAAGTATTCCCTTATTTGAGGGCAATGAGGACAATAATGGAGTCCGAAAAACGGGACCTTGGTATCCGGTAAGTATAAGTATAAACTGTATGTGGTGAGTGAGGCGTAGGTTGCTCTCTTACCCTTACTGTATCGGGTACGCCACTTGGAAATGACTTATCTCAAGTCTCCACTCACCACCTTGTACCGGCGTCTTCTTCTCCCGTTTAGCGTCCTCGTCCGAGACTTCCGGATCACGTGGTATATGTCTCGTGGGACTTGCCTGTTTGGTCCGGTATTGCTTACGAATATAAATTCGAAGATTCTTGTGAAGCGCTTCACGGATCAAATTCTCATTGGTCCTCTGTAGTTAGTCCAGATCTCTCTTTGTGGAGGTGAACTTACGCCAAACGCGTTTCGGGGACCTCTCTCCCCTTCCTCAGTGGCTCAATACCATTTTTTATGTGATATTTTATTTGATTGCATTTTATTGTATACCTTTTTAAGTGTGATTAATTGCTGTAATAAACTGCCACATTCTATATGACCCACATAATTGAGTGCCAGTCTCTTACCATTTGTTTCCTAATTCCTCATGTTGGCTGTCCAGGCCAACTCCTGGTCTGTTTATATAATCTTGCTTCTGGTCTGCTTTCTGGATCCAGCTCCTGGAACATTGCTGATGTCCATGCTCCTAGCCCCAGCTTCTCGTCCATTCCTGGTGTCTGGGCTTCTGGTTTCAGCTCCTGGTCCTTACCTAGTGTTTGTGCTGATTTCAACTAATGATGTGTTCCTGGTGTCTGTGCTCATACTTCCAGTTCCTGGTGTCTGAGGTTCTTGTTCCAGCTTCTGGTCCATTCCTAGTGTCTGTACTCTTGACTACATTTCATTGTCCATTCCGGGTGTCTGTGCTCAGATTTCAGCTGTTTGTCCATGCTTGGTGTCTGTGCTCCTGGTCCACTCCTTATGTTTGTGCTTCTAGTCCATTCCTAGTGTCTTATCCCCTGGTTCAGCTCCTGGTCCATTCCTGGTTTCTTTTCTCCTTGTTCTAGCTTCTAGTTCATTTTTGGTGTCTTGATCTGTTCCTGGTGTCTGTGCTCCTGATTTCAACTCCTGGTCCATTCATAGTGTCTGTGCTCCTGGTTACAGCTCCAGGTCTATTCCTGTGCGCCAGCCCCTAATCCATTCCTGGCTACAGCTCCTGGTGTCTATGCTACTGCTCTCCTGGACTGAGCTCTTGGTCCATTTCTGATGTCTGTGTCCCTGTTTCCAGCCCTTGGTATGTTTCTGGTGTGTGTACTCATAGTCCCAGTTTTTGGTCCATACCTGGTGTCTGTGTTCCTGCTTCTAGCTCCTGGTATATTCCTGGTGCCAGTGTCTTTAGAACAATTCTTGGGGTTTTCATGGTGTCTGGGTTTCTGGCTCAAGCTGTTTGTCTGTTTCTGGTGTCCTTACCAGGTGTATCTGCTCCTGGTTACAACTTCTAGTGTGTTCTTGGTGTCTGTGCTCTTGTTTTCAGCTCTTGGTTCATTACTGGTATCTGGGTTTCTGTTTCCAACTCCTAGTCCATTCATGGTGCATGTGCTCATGGACCATTACTATAGACTGTGAACTTGGTATGTTCCTGGTATCTATGCAACTAGTCCGCCCTTGGTGTCTCTTCTCCTGGTTCCAGCTTCTGGTGTTGTCTTGGTGTCTGTGTTGCAGGTTCCAGCTTCTGGTTTCCATTCCTGGTCTGTTACTGTTGTCTTTACTTTAGAACCCAGATCCAGGGGCGGACTGACCATAGAACCTACAGGGAATTTTACCTGTGGGCCAATGCTCTACAAGGCCATGCGAGCCCTCCTTACTGCCACTGGCAAGGTACATATTACTGGGGGCACTATAGGGGCCATTAATAGAGGAAGCCCAGGCAGCATGCTAAAGGTAGGGCTGGATTGGTGCTATGGCCCACATCTCACCCTGTGCTTCATATCTTAATGAGAAACAATTGGATGAGAAGGACAAAACTTAGCAGCTATTGATGGCCACCACAGAAGGAGAGCTTCTCGGGAGGTTTTGCTTGCCACACCTTCTTTCCCCAGGTGTGACTATTATGGTCATTTGACCTTCTCTATTTATTGTTGTTTCTCCCACTGGCTATGCAGTTTATAGCTTCTGTTAGAGTTGTGGATAGCTGGTGTGTGGATCTCAACTGAGTTCCTGGTGCTGCCATAGCCTCTTGAAGTTAAGTGTTTTCTTTCCCTTTTGTATTTTGTTTGGTTATTTTGTGTGTTTCATTTACCTATTGTTTGTATTAGGCCTGAAGTAGACTCCTGTTCATCCTTCCTTTTGGAGGAACAGGTAGTCTTGTCACTAACATTAGTACCGGGGTCCTATAGGGCTAGATAAGACTTTAGGTATTCCTGCTTATGAACTCACCTACCTTTGGGGTCTGTTCATACTGGTAGTCAGTCAGGATTTTGGTTAGGGTTTTCACTAGGAGGTGTCCATCTTCTTTCCCTAGTTCTCAGGATTGATTCCCGGTTTCCCCCTCTCTCCTATGCTCGGTGTGGTGTTTCCCTCCCAAACCGAAGCGTGACATTATAAACCGACAAAACCGTATTTTTTTTTGCTTGTTTCAGTACAGCCATGGATTCTATTGATGCACTGGCTGGACAGCTGCAGGGGCTTTCTTTGGAGGTAGCTGACTTTAGCACGACCGTCTTGCAGATCCAGAGACCACAGGCTGCTAGTCCTAGTGGTGGTTACCAGGCCTGTCTCGAGCCTAAAGTTGCCCTCACGGACAGATTCTCCTTCTTTAGGTTGGTTATTAACTTTCTCTGCATGTCCTTCTTCGAGGATGTCTTCCATGGATTTCAAATAACCATTCTTGAGTTTGGGGTCTCTTCCCATCCTTTTCTTTAAACATTTCAATCTTGCTAGGGCAAGATTTCTGTTATTTGGCAGACAAGGTCTTTCTCTAAAAGGTAAGGGCATTTCAAGATGACCTTGGTGATTTCTGTGTAATACTTTCTTCTAGAGTATGTACAAACTTTGTCTTCTTGGGATACACCCTTTTCTTTAGAACTTATATCTGCAAAGTCAGATTCAAGGATCTTGATTACTTTTGCTGGACTTACAGTTGGTAACTCTTGGACAGATATTCGATGACACAATCCTGTCACCTGTCTTGAGTTTGCAATCTGCTGTTTTCCTCCAACAACACCCCATCCTAGATCAGTTTGAACAGCATAGGGTTCACCCTTTCCTCCTGTGATTACCTTTCGTGATACCAACGCTTCGGAACAATTGTAGCCAACACCAAACTCCTTCAGCAGGGACATTTCATGAGATATGACAGATAGGTGCCCCCATTTATTGGCTGTTTCACAGGTAGGTATGCAATCTCAATCTAGAGGTATATCGTCTTTTGTATAAGTTGAAGGTAGATCTAATGTGAAGTTTGAATGAAGTCTAACTCTCAGTCCTTTGACCCTTTGACTGTTCACTAATGTGTCTCTCCCCGTCATTGTGGTGAGTTTGAGCTTCACTGGTTCTGTAGCCACTTGTAATTTCTTGCAGTATTCTCGATCAATGAAGGTGACGTCACTCTGGGCATCCAGTAGCGCATAGGCGTACACCTTCTTGTTCCTCCTTTTAGGATTTGAAATGCAAACTGGTACAACCATTGATGTGCCGTTACTTTCTCCTTCTCTCACTGTGCAAGAGAATACCAATACTTTCTTTCCTTCCTCAGTATCTTTAGGTATTGAGGATTTATCCTTCTTTGGACGTTCTTCGTGTAGTGGTGTGGGATGGCGTCCTTTGCAAATGCTGCATGTGGCCTGTTTCTTACACTCCTTAGTGACATGGCCTTTTCTTAGACATCCAAAACACAGTTGGTTCTCAAGTACAAACCTTTTCTTTTCATCTTGGGACTTCTCCTTCAATTGTTGGAACTTGAGTATGGAGTGGTTCTCTCCACAGAACATACACTTGAAGGTAGTCTAAAGATTTGTTGGTTCTGTCCCTTTACTGATCCCACTAGTGACTTTGGAGCTGCTATGTTGGTTGCAAAGCTAGTTGCTCTTGCGCAACTTATATCTCTCTCACAGGCCTTTCTTCTAAGGATTTTAAGACGTAAGATGCTGTTACTAGATTTCATGCTATCCGTGCTTCCTTATTGGTGAACTCAGAGCCCTTTAAAACTTGGGAAGTCCTTACTTAGATCTAACTGTTCAGTCACATAGCGATGTCATCTAGCAGCCACTTCTTCAGGTAGCTTAGTTAGCATCCTGTGGTTTTCTAGCTAATTGTTCAGTACTTCTAGTCCTCGTACATGTCGGATAGCATTGCTACATGCTTGCAGGAAATCACCATACTTTTGGAGTTTGAAGTGTTCTTTAAGACCTATTTTAGGCCAGTTATTCAGTTACTCTCTAAAGGGTCTTTGTACTAAGAACGGATGACCATATCTTGCATTAAATTTTTCCCAAGCTTGCTTGTAGGCGTCTTTGTCTTTTCTATAGAAGTTACCTTCAAGAACTTCCTTGGCTTCTCCACCAACATATCTCTGAAGGTAGAATAACTTGTCAACTGGACTGAAGCAATGATGCTCAATGATCATCTCCAAACTTGCCTTCCACTCTATGAACTTCAGTACGTCTTCTGAAAATATAGTAGGTTCCGGAACGGGAAGTCTAGCGAGGACTGTTCTCTGTTGTCTTGATGGGACAATGGTTTTAACATTCTCCTGACGGTTGCAGTGACATCTAGGAATAGAATCATCCAGTTCTATTTTCTCACTTAGTTCTGAATTAGGTGAGTCACTTTCTTCATTTTTTCCGTTAGAGATAAGTTCACACACCTTTTTCCTAACACTGGACTAGGAAAGTAGAAGTCTGCCTCTTTATTTAGTACAGATTTGAACCTATGACTACTCTGACTCATATCCTCCTTGTGTACTCTGAGTCTGGCTTCTATGATCTTAACTTCTTTCTGCCTTTCCAGACTTTTCATCTGTTGGCGCTGTGCTTCCATTTGATCGCGTTGTGCATCCTTTTCAGCTTCCTTTTCAGCCATAAGGTGGCTCTGTGCCTCGATGGCAGCCTCCATATCAATCTCTGCTCTCTTGACAGCAAGTTGTTCAGCTAATTCCTTTCTTTTGGCTGAAGTATTTGAGGAGTCTGATATGTGGGTGGCACTTCTGCTAGCGAAGGAAGTCACATTCGAGATTGTGGTACCACCTAAGGACCTAGCATAGTCTCTAATAAAAAAGCTTGTTCATTCTACTTCTTACTTTAACTTCATCATAGTTTTCTGCAGATAATAGTTCTCTCATGAGCTTTACCAAATCTTTAGTGACCACAGTACATGTGTCCATGTTCCTTACAATATCCTGTGAAGGTGTCGTAAACGACCGCAGGTTGACATATGCTGCCATAAGCTCTGATTCATTTTCTTCTTCCGTCTCTACCATATCACTCAAGTTCCTTTTTACACTTTCTTGCTTTAGCTTTCTACAAATGTCTTTAATGTATGATTTTCACCTATTATACATCCGGGCAAACTTTTTCTCTTTTAATACTGCTTCTTGCTCCAAATTTTCCAGCATCTTTGAGGTCGGTTTTCTGGCACGTGATAAACGTCTTAGTTCATCTGTTTGAGCTATATTTATTTGAAGCAATACTAATGCTGCATTAGACTTTTCTACCTCAGACAGGTTCCCTTGCTCTTCAACTTCTACTCTATCTATCTTTGTATACTCTAACAGTGGCATGGTAATACTAGGCTCAGACATTTTACTTTAAATGCAATACTGACAATCAATAAGAATATTAAAGGACCTTTCACTTTAAATGCAATATTGACAAATGCAGAAATAAATTTTCACTTTAAATGTAACAGCGATAAATGCAGGCAATAAATGACTTTCACTTTAAATGCAATTGAGTCTGTGTATAACAAACTGTCCTTTGTCTTTTATTCCTGAACACGAAAATGTCACTTTATACCAAAACCTATGTGCAATGATAAGTAATAAGGAAAGCTCTGACCTTATTCTGAAGAGCAGGAACAAATGTCTGTCTTAAAGGAGACATGTATTTTCTTGATGACGCGATACTCTGCACTGACTTGCGATGCTCTGTGATGACTTGTGATGCTGTGTGCAGACTTACGATGCGCTGGTTTGGATACGCTGCTGCAGGCTTTGGGCTTAGCGGAGGGAAAGTAGCTGGCTGCAGTATATAGTCTCTTCGTGGATAGCGGTCGGGCACTCTAGCTCTGGACTTTGGCCTCCCATCATGCGTCTCTTTCTCTCTCTAGGGATCGCAGGAGGGATGGCGCTCTTTCTCTGACTATTCTGCCACTTGAAGAGTCGGCTGCAGTTTGATTAATGCACATGTTCTATGGCCTCTATGGTAGGTCCACTGAGGTGTCTTTGCTTGTTCACTCAGGGAACAGTTGCTGCGCGGCGGTATATGCTGGCGCTCCGCTGCTCTAATGCGCTCTTTACTGTGCAAGTTGAGGAGCGCTATCGCTTCGCCCTCTGAGGGTAATAGTTCCACTGTGGCAGGCGCAGCACTATGAAGTGCCTTTTGCGCTGTGGCATTAGAAGAATTCTGATATCTACGACTTTTAGTCTAACCAGAGTGTCTGTTACTCTGTAATTCCTCTAGCGCCGTTCTATGGAAACAGTAGGTTTAAAATGCACACTAAATGCTTGAAATAACTTTATTAACTTCAACTTTTCTTCATATAACACTGCCGCCTCCGCAGCAGATAGTCCATGTACAAAACATGTGTTGAAAAGATATCACAAAATGGCGGTATGCATAAGATGGTGGTTCAACTGTTCAATCTTGTCATTCAACATACAATGGTGGATATATTTCTCTCTTCAGTATCTGTACTCTCACTTTAAGTTATTTAAGCACTTTATGATCTCTCTGAGAGGTATATCTGAGGTCTAACTAATAGTTCACTTGCTGAATTTGTTCCCAATTTGCAGTATGCAGTTAGCAGTGACTATTTGCAGATTGGTTGAGTATGATCTGGTATGGTTGTATGCTATTTGGATTACAATATGGAATTTGAATTTGGATTGTGAACCTTGTAGTTTGCAATTGGTGGAACTGTAAGTAAACACACATATAACTGGGTCAGTATACAGTTCTAATCACTATATTAACAGTAGGAACATTATATAACAGTTTTAAATACCTATTTTGGCCTCTCTGCTCCCATAAAACACAGCTCTTAGCGGAGTGAATGTCTGTTCAGCTTCTCTCTCTGGTGAATAATAATTTCTAGCAGCTTCTGCTTGGGAATTTTGCACACAGGCTGTGTGTGAGGCTGGCTGTGATTGGTCAAAACTCCTGCTGTGTGTGAGGCTGGCTGTGATTGATCAAGACTCCTGCCCAGCAACAACAGTTTAACTCTATGCTTTCGGTTGTGTCTGCTGTGTCATTGAACTTACCTTACATTATATAATGAATCTTAAAGGCATATTATCTTTTCTGCTTCTGTGAACTCAATATATAACAGTTATATAACATCTAAACATGAAGTCACTGTAAATAACTCTGCTTTTGTCTATAACACACAAACATAGGAATGTCACGGAAGGTGTACAGAAAACTAGAAGACACAAAATGAAGATCCGACTGACTGGATCCAAAACTAAGGAACCAAAGGGAGAGCCCTGCAACAGACCTGGCTCTCTCCCTAACTGCTCAGCCTATGCAAAAATCTCAATGGTAGATGATAGCATATCCTCATTCCTCGACTGGATAACACCTGAACACCCTATAATAGTGAGGGGACACGACCACCGGCTCCCTACACTTGATACGGAGAGAGTCAGGGTTACCTGGGATCGAGCAAACAGGAAAACACAAATGAATGAACAAAACTTATCTGTAGAAGACTCAGTAGTAGCATCCAGCATGCACACACTCCAGGAAGTTGTATAAACCGCAAAGTGATGCAGTATGGGAAGGGATTTAAAGGGATGCAATCAGTGCAACTACATGACAGCTGAGAGAGGCTAACAAGATGAGAAAACGAAAGCAAAACAAAAGGAACCTCAAGGAGGAGGTTCAGAAGAACGTCTGTCAGAGCTTCTCAGATGTCTGGTGGTGACAAGGAACTGTATTAAGGTTATTGGCAGGTCTAGCTGTATAAACATATAAGCTATGTTAGCAACCTAGGACAGGTCTTAGCTGGCTATCTACACCTCACTCTCAGGACGTACTATCACATAATGTATCGTCTTCCTCTGACACTTTGGGGACAAACCCATGCAATTAGGGGGAGCTACTCCTGGAAATTGCTTTTAAGCGTATTAGTCATAGGAAGGGAGTGTGTTTTTTATGCGGACAAAAGGGACATTTTATCGATGTATGTCCATGCATTCAGCGTCAAATGAAAAAAAAGGGGGACATCTAATTCCCATCTGACTCTTGGAGGGGAGAGAGGAGAGTCAGAGAACGTGCATTTGTCTTTGATTGGTAGTACCCGATTTATCCTGACTACCGAGGTGGCGCTAAAGTCCAAGACTGTGGGGATTGAGGTGTTTATTGACAGTGGGGCAGGGGAGAACCTGACTGATGCTCAGTTTGTCCGTATTAACGGATTGTCTCCAAGTGCATTAGAGAAAAACATTTCCATTTTTGCTACTTATTCTGCACCTCTAACTCAGAAGTGTTTATCTCACATGGTGCATGAGATCCGATTAAGAGTGGGTGACTTTCATCAGAAATTAATCTCATGTTTTGTGTTGGAGGGTCTCCCTGCTCCGTTGGTTCTGGGTTTACCGTGATTAAGCGAGCACAATCCAACCATTGATTGGCAAGCTAGACAGATTTTGGATTGGGGTGATTATTGCATTAACAATTGTCTGAATACATCTTTTTCTGCTTTAACCACTAAAACATTACCCTCTTTTATATCTGATTTTGCCGATGTATTTTCTGAAAATGGATGCCAGGATTTACCTCTGCATCGGGAATATGATTGTCCTATCAACCTTATTCCCGGAGCTAAGTTGCTTAAATCTAGGTTGTATAACCTTTCTGGACCCGACAGAACGGCCATGAGAGAGTATATTACCAAGAGTTTGGCTAAAGGACACATAAGACCTTCCAAATCTCCAGTGGCAGCAGGGAACTCTTAGGCTATGTCTGGATTTCTGTGAGCTCAATTTGATTACTGTCCGTGATCCTTACCCCCTCCCTTTTATTCCTGATTTGTTTAACCAGATTGTTGATGTCAAGGTGTTCTTCAAGTTGGACTTAAGGGGGGTGTAGAGGGAAGTGTTATTATGCAAATATATGTCTTCTGATATACTGTATATACACTTACCTAAAGAATTATTAGGAACACCTGTTCTATTTCGCATTAATGCGATTATCTAGTCAACCAATCACATGGCAGTTGCTTCATTGCATGTAGGGTTGTGGTCCTGGTCAAGACAATCTCCTGAACTCCAAACTGAATGTCAGAATGGGAAAGAAAGGTGTGCTACAACAGCAGAAGACCCCACCGGGTACCACTCATCTCCACTACAAATAGGGAAAAGAGACTACAATTTGCACAAGCTCACCAAAATTGGACTGTTGAAGACTGGAAAAATGTTGCCTGGTCTGATGAGTCTCGATTTCTGTTGAGACATTCAAATGGTAGAGTCCGAATTTGGCGTAAACAGAATGAGAACGTGTATCCATCATGCCTTGTTACCACTGTGCAGCCTGGTGGAGGTGGTGTAATGGTGTGGGGGATGTTTTCTGGGCACACTTTAGGCCCCTTAGTGCCAATTGGCCATCGCTTAAATGCCACGGGCTACCTGAGCATTGTTTCTGACCATGTCCATTCCTTCATGACCACCATGTACCCATCCTCTGATGGCTACTTCCAGCAGGATAATGCACCATGTCACAAAGCTCGAATCATTTCAAATTGGTTTCTTGAACATGACAATGAGTTCACTGTACTAAAATGGCCCCCACAGTCACCAGATCTCAACCCAATAGAGTATCTTTGGGATGTGGTGGAACGGGAGCTTCGTGCCCTGGATGTGCATCCCTCAAATCTCCATCAACTGCAAGATGCTATCCTATCAATATGGACCAACATTTCTAAAGAATGCTATTAGCACCTTGTTAAATCAATGCCACGTAGAATTAAGGCAGTTCTGAAGGCAAAAGGGGGTCCAACACCGTATTAGAATGGTGAACATAATAATTCTTTAGGTGAGTGTATATATATATATATATATATATATATCTATTGGCCCTGCATGGCCCAGGCCTGTGGATATGTGGATATAGAGATGGGTGTATGCCCCTTATATTGCACACATCTGTATATACATATATGTATGTGTATATGGGCTGGTATATGCACTTCCTCAGACAGCCTATGACGCACAGGCGCACCGACGTACATTTAAGAGCAGCCGCTGATCATCACCATAGTGACCATGGACGCTCCACAGGTGTGCGGCTGTAGCAAATACAGAAAGGGAAACATTCCAAGAGCATACAAAATAGCACTAAAACAAGCGCGGCAACACAATACCTGCCCTGCAGACGACAAATTCCAAAGGCATAACATGATAATGGGGAGATGCGATACACATGATATATAAAGAAACAAAGTCTATAATTGGCATGGTAAAGTGGATCTATATAGGGCAGTACGCAAACTGTTCTTGAGAAAAATGTTTGCAGAGAGCAGTTCCATACGCCCCCTACCACTGCCGGGTGCGGTCCCAGCGCACTTGATATGTGCTGATTTTTATCTGCAGCATAGATTTGACACTGAGGAGATTTCATATATTCAGTTTCTAGCGGGTGCTGAGAGTGAAAACACCACTATACCTGAGCCTCAGACATCATTCTCGGGTGGCACCAGGTTCACTTTTCTCCCCCCTATGCCGGCGGGCTCAGCCATTGACCTCTTCCACAAAAGAGTACTTAGGGATGTACAGTACGTGCACTGATTTATCCGGTTGCACCCCCTAACATTACTCATGAGGAACGGGCTGCTTTACAATGGCTCAGTAGTCTTGAAGATGTCGTCATCAACCCCGCCGACAAAGGGGGTAACGTGGTCCTGATGACCAAGGCCTATTACTTGGAGGAAGCTTAGTGACAACCCTGTCCTGTCTATACTGGCCAGGGTTCAGTCACTTCTTTCTAAGTATGTTGACATACAGTTTCTGCCCAAAAGCATCCTGGATAGATTGGTCCCCAAGTTCCCAAAGAACCCGGCTTGGTATTTTGTTCTCAAAGTGCATAAGTCGCTATCCCACCCTCCAGGACGGCCCATCATCGCCGGGATGGGATCAGCGACTGAACCTATATCGAGGTATACTGACTGGCTGTTGAGACCTTTGCTACGAGGCACTCCCACGTATCTAAAGGACACCGTGGGAGGACACCTTCCTCCGTGCCCTCAGCAACGTTGAGTGGCGGGAGGAATCCCACCTTGTGTCCTTAGACGTGGAGAGTCTTTATACACGTATCCCCCACGTAGTAGGGTTAGGAGCAATAGCGTCTGTTCTCAGTCGCTCAGATAAAAGTGCTGTTTTCTCACAGTTCATACATGAATCCCTAGATCTAATACTTACTAATAATGTCTTTCAGTTCAACCGCCAGTGGTACCGCCAGATACTAGGTACAGCGATGGGCACACCAGTGTCGTGCACTTTCCCCAACCTGTATCTGGCGGTATTCGAAGAGACATACGTCTTTTCTGTGGAAAACCCCTTTCTTATGTATGTCCACCTTTATCTGCGGTATGTGGATGATGTGTTCCTGATCTGGTCGGGCAGTGAATGGTGGTGTAGGCAGTTTGTGCAGTACTTAAATGAGACCAATAAAATGAATATGTAGTTTACCCTCAACTTTGGCGGCAAGAATCTAGATTTTCACAGTGGTTGATGATGTCCTGCGCACTACAGGTTTTCGCAAGCCGACTGCAACCAATTCGCTGCTCCATCAAACCAGCTTCCACCCCCCAGCAGTAAAGGACGCTGTCCCATTTGGGCAATTTATATGCCTACGCAGAATTAACAGCACGGACCAAGAGTACTTCAGGCAGGCCCACCAACTCAAGGAGAGGCTTCTTGAAAGGGGTTACCCAAGGAGAGACGTGATCGATGCATTGCATCAAGCTGCTCTCCGTCCACGACATAGTCTCCTTAGTGACAAGATCCAGGACAGCAACCAGGACAGGTTTGCGTTCATCTCCAAATTTAGTCCTGCTGAGACGAGCAGTGTTGAATAACTGGCACCTTTCGAAAGGTGAATCCTCATTGGAGGGCGTTGTCTCAAGAAGACCCCTGATCACCTTCAAAAAGTGCCATACCTTAAAAGACAGATGAGTTCACAGTGTGTTGAGGCATCATAAGCAGTCTAATTGGCTGCAGAGTAGAAGACTTCAAGGTAACTACAAATGTGGAACATGTTCCTTTTGTTCCCATAATTCACAGGGAAAGTTACTCGTCATTGGCGGGTGTAACACACAAAGTCAAGGAGTTTATCACCTGTCGCACCTCTTACGTGGTCTATGTTGTACTATGTACCTGTAGTAGGTTTTACATCGGTAAAACCATCAGGCCTTTGTTCGAGAGAATACAGGAGCACCTCAGCTCGATCAGGACGGGTCGAGGTTCGCCCCGCCTGATCGATCATGTTCGTTCTGCCCATAATAGTGATCCATCCAGCCTCTCCTTTGCTGGCATTGAGGCCGTGGGACCCATCCCTAGGGGTGGGGACCGCCACCGCCTCTTGTTGCAACGGGAGGCTCGATGGACCTTCAGAACGGGTGCCATGGGCTCTCATGGTTTGAACGATAAAAACGACATGGCTGTATTTCTCTAGGCCCCTCAGCCTTTGCATTAATGGACGCCACGGGTTTCGCCACGGCCTTAGTGTCCGTTTTTGGTGGTCTTTGTTAAGCACTTTACCCCTTTTTTCTCCACCTCCCTTATACCAGCATCGGCTCCTTGGGATACACCCCTTTGGGGGGGTTTACCTGCCATTTCAGGGAGTTGTCATTGATCATTGGGGCTTGGTTTTGGTCTGTATAGGCTTTATCATGCCAGTTATAGACTTTGTTTCTTTATATATCATGTGTATCGCATCTCCCCATTACCATGTTATGCCTTTGGAATTTGTCGCCTCCAGGACAGGTATTGTGTTGCTGCGCTTGTTTTAGTGCTATTTTGTATGCGCTTGGAATGTTTCCCTTTCTGTATTTGCTACAGCCGCGCACCTGTGGAGCGTCCATGGTCACTATGGTGATGATCAGCGGCTGCTCTTAAATGTACGTCGGTGCGCCTGTGCGTCATAGGCGGTCTGAGGAAGCGCGACATCCGCGCGAAACGGCCGTCACCGCCGATTCACACCGTGGCCATCCCGCTCCCCAGCCTGTGCAGCCATGCTATTGTGTAAGCATTAAAGCCTCTTGAAGATTTTTCAGATCCTGGTGAGTGCCGCGTCTTTCCTTTCTACCGTCCATATATATATATATATATATATATATAATATATATATATATACAGTACAGACCAAAAGTTTGGACACACCTTCTCATTCAAAGAGTTTTCTTTATTTTCATGACTATGAAAATTGTAGATTCACACTGAAGGCATCAAAACTATGAATTAACACATTTGGAATTATATACATAACAAAAAAGTGTGAAACAACTGAAAATATGTCATATTCTAGGTTCTTCCAAGTAGCCACCTTTTGCTTTGATTACTGCTTTGCACACTCTTGGCATTCTCTTGATGAGCCTCAAGAGGTAGTCACCTGAAATGGTTTTCACTTCACAGGTGTGCCCTGTCAGGTTTAATAAGTGGGATTTCTTGCCTTATAAATGGGGTTGGGACCATCAGTTGCGTTGTGGAGAAGTCAGGTGGATACACAGCTTAGTCCTACTGAATAGACTGTTAGAATTTGTATTATGGCAAGAAAAAAGCAGCTAAGTAAAGAAAAACGAGTGGCCATCATTACTTTAAGAAATGAAGGTCAGTCAGTCCAAAAAATTGGGAAAACTTTGAAAGTGTCCCCAAGTGCAGTCAGAAAAACCATCAAGCGCTACAAAGAAACTGGCTCACATGCGGACCGCCCCAGGAAAGGAAGACCAAGAGTCACCTCTGCTGCGGAGGATAAGTTCATCCGAGTCACCAGCCTCAGAAATAGCATGTTCACATCAGCTCAGATTAGAGACCAGGTCAATGCCACACAGAGTTCTAGCAGCAGACACATCTCTAGAACAACTGTTAAGAGGAGACTGTGTGAATCAGGTCTTCATGGTAGAATATCTGCTAGGAAACCACTGCTAAGGACAGGCAACAAGCAGAAGAGACTTGTTTGGGCTAAAGAACACAAGGAATGGACATTAGACCAGTGGAAATCTGTGCTTTGGTCTGACGAGTCCAAATTTGAGATCTTTGGTTCCAACCACCGTGTCTTTGTGCGACGCAGAAAAGGTGAACGGATGGACTCTACATGCCTGGTTCCCACCGTGAAGCATGGAGGAGGAGGTGTGATGGTGCTTTGCTGGTGACACTGTTGGGGATTTATTCAAAATTGAAGGCATACTGAACAGGCATGGCTACCACAGCATCTTGCAGCGGCATGCTATTCTATCCGGTTTGCGTTTAGTTGGACCATCATTTATTTTTCAACAGGACAATGACCCCAAACACACCTCCAGGCTGTGTAAGGGCTATTTGACCATGAAGGAGAGTGATGGGGTGCTGCGCCAGATGACCTGGCCTCCACAGTCACCGGACCTGAACCCAATCGAGATGGTTTGGGGTGAGCTGGACTGCCGAGTGAAGGCAAAAGGGCCAACAAGTGCTAAGCATCTCTGGGAACTCCTTCAAGACTGTTGGAAGACCATTTCAGGTGACTACCTCTTGAATCTCATCAAGAGAATGCCAAGAGTGTGCAAAGCAGTAATCAAAGCAAAAGGTGGCTACTTTGAAGAACCTAGAATATGACATATTTCCAGTTGTTTCACACTTTTTTGTTATGTATATAATTCCACATGTGTTAATTCATAGTTTTGATGCCTTCAGTGTGAATCTACAATTTTCATAGTCATGAAAATAAAGAAAACTCTTTGAATGAGAAGGTGTGTCCAAACTTTTGGTCTGTACTGTATATATACATATATATATATATATTTTTTTTTTACTTGTGCAGCTCAAACTTGCAGAACAGCTCGGGGCTTTGGGTCACTTAATCTGTCACAGCAGAGCCTCACAGTTTGAGAAGCACTGGTTTAGACACAAAGAATGTCAACATAATATTCTTCTGCACAGAATGCCATTAGTGGGTAGCCATTCTCTTGTTAATTGCTCATTATTTGCAGAGTCTCTGGCAAATATGGGATTGCAGAACAGAAGTATGTGTTGGGAAGGGGGGACGGGGAGTATCGAACAGACCTGATTTTACATGTAAACCCACACAGTTATATATGTATAGATATGTCACTATAACTCAGCTTGATGGTGTAATGTCAGCCTGCCCCGGAATAAGTACTCTATTATTTAACAAATCTTCCCAGCAGTTTCCAGCTCTGTGAGCACTTAATGCTGCACATTTAACTCAATAGGGGTTTTAATTTACAAATTCATAGCACAGAAAAAATGACAACAGCAGGAACGCTGGAAGGATTATTTTTCTTCATTAGCTACAACACTTAATCCTTCTCTGCTGCACACAAGGGAGAGGCGGCTGAACGTTATTACAAGAGAGGAATATTAATGAGTGACAATGTATTAAAATGTATAAATCATATGAATTTTTTTCTCTTTTGATGTACTTATTACATACTCACAGATGGGTTTAAAATTAACAAAACTCCCTACAAAAGGATAGCTTCAGCCTACAGGGCCCCAATACAAAAATTCAAACACCCCTCCCTGGCCCAAACCATCACATCCATGTTATTGCTGTTGTACTGCTACAGTACAGTCCAGACTTCCAAAACCTATTAGATCTCTGTGAAGAGGGAACTAGGGTCCCAGGAAGGGGTCCTTTCACAGAATTACGGCCACGAAGCACCAGACTGCCACCGCCTGTCAGTACCGAACATATTGATATTTTTTTACGCCTTGTTATTGCTGACATTGAGGGAATACAGGATATGCCCCTCCATTCAAATCTTTCGGCACCAGAGTTTCAGGCCCTCAAAAATCTGGAAAACAACAAGGACCTGATTATTAAACAATCAGACAAAGGTGGCAATCTGGTGCTTCTGGACCATCATAAATATCAGTTAATGTGTATGACATTACTGAATGACAAAAACAACTACAAAAAAATCCCTGTAGACCCTACTGAGGTATTCCTCACCGATCTTGCGGGAGTCCTCAATCAGGGCCTCCAACAGGGTGTCATCAGTAAGACTGAATTTGACTTCCTCCTTCCGAAAACCCCTCAAACGGCAACCTTCTATTGCCTCCCTAAAATTCATAAGGGGATACACCCCCTGAAAGGGCGTCCCATTGTATCGGGCATTGATTCATTTACACATCACGATGGAATTTACCTTGATAAGGTACTCCGTGACTTTGTCTCTAGCTTACCATCATTCACCCGTGATACAATGGACTTTCTCCGTAAAATCTAAACCCTCACGATAAACCCGAAAAGTATCCTGGCAAGCATTGATGTGGAATCGCTTTATACCTCGATTCCACATGATAAAGGAATCATCGCTGTAAATTATTTCCTCAATACGAGAGGAACCCAGTTCATTACACATAATGGTTTTATCTTACAACTACTGGAATATATCCTCACTCATAATTTTTTTCTGTTTAACGGCTGCTTCTACCACCAGCTCAGGGGGACCGCAATGGGGAATTCCTGTGCCCCCACCTATGCGAATCTCCTCCTGGGCTGGTGGGAGGATACTGTCGTTTTCCCAGATCAGCACCCTTGGTGGAGTGAAAATATCTCTTTTTGGACTCGTTATATAGACGATATCTTCTTGATCTGGGAAGGAAGCATTCCAGCTTTCCACAGCTTCCTCGATAGCCTCAATCATAATGACATCGGCCTGAGTTTTACCTATGAAACCCAATCGGAACAGATCACCTTTTTGGACGTAGTGGTCACCAAGGTGGAGGGTACCTTGAATACCTCGGTTTTCCGTAAACCCACGGCAACCAACAGTATCCTCCACTGGGAGAGCCACCATCCTACTGCGGTCAGAAAGGGGATCCCAAGGGGACAATACCTGCGGGTCCGTAGGAATTGTTCCTCGGGGGGTAACTTCTATCAAGAGTCAGGAAAACTCAGGAAGAGGTTGAGAGAAAGAGGTTATCCATCCAAGATTCTTAGGGACTCCTTTCAGTTCGCAGAGTCAAAGAAAAGAGAAGAACTTCTAATACCAAGAACAAGAGACATGGATGATAACTTGATACGTCTCATCTCCACTTTTGACTCTGGGAACAGGGAGGTGGTTTCGATACTGAGAAGACACTGGGCAATTTTAACTATGGACCCCGACCTTACACAGGCAATTGGGAATTATCCTCAGGTAACTTACCGTAAAGGAAGAAGCCTACGAGACCAGCTAGTCCATAGTCATTATGATGGCCCAAAGAGGGAGGGCACTTGGTTAGACCGTAGGCCACTCGGTGTTTTCAAATGCGGTTCCTGCAAGGCTTGCAATTTCATCAACTCATCCAAATCAATAATTTGTTCGGTGACTCAGCGACCGTTCTTGATCCGTGACTTCGCCAACTGCAAAACCAAAGGCGTAGTCTATATTTGCCAGTGTAGTTGCCCTCTGGACTACATTGGCAAGACTAAGAGGGAATTACGGAGAAGAATCTGTGAACACCTAAACGATATTAAAAAATCTAAAGATACTCCAGTGGCCAATCACTTTAATAGTTGCCACCAAGGTGATATAAGGTTGGCTCGCTTTTCGGTTTTGGAGGTGGTCCCCTTTCCTGAGAGGAGGGGTGACTGGGACAGAAGGATTCTCCAAAAAGAGTCCTCCTGGATTTATCGTTTCCAATCCCAGTCCCCCCTTGGTCTCAATGAAAGATTAAATTTTGCATGCTTTATTTAAATATCCTCCTTGTCTGTGGCAATTTTGACTTTCCTGAGTAATTTTTTACTGAATTATTGGTATGTGACCCAGGGCTTCTGTGCCTATCAGTGCGAAAAGCACCATATGATTAATGGGTTATAAAAATAATTGATTCCCCATATCTTTAAATACTACCTGGCACCTCTTAATTCTAATTAAACTACCATAGAGGCATGTCTGTATGTATTCTGCATCATGATCTACATCTGTCAATATTATATCTTGTTCGTTTTGTGATACTTTTTTTCTTTAGGGGGGCTGATATTGAGGGCCCTTTATGCCTCCAGGTTATATCTGTTAACTTTTGGCACATTTCTCGCTTTGGATATTAATATTGACAGCTCCTAATAACAAATTTTACTGGCCTTTTTCCATCTATGCAATCGCCTTTGCTTCAATCTGCATTGATTGCCGGCCCCAGCTGTCCTCCGGCGCCGGCATCGAGCTATATGCGGCTCACGATGCGTTCCACGGCGCCGGAAGTGACGTAAGACACAGAGCCCCAATGCGTTCCACCATGCGTTCCAAGAGACCGGAAGTGCGCTTCCGGCGTCCGGAAGCTAGAATCGGTCCCTATAAATGGGCTGCGATTCCATTGGCACGGTACCTGGGCCCAAAATAGGCTACTGGGGGAGACCTTGCCAAGCACCATTACCATGTAAGTCCTTATAGGTTATCTAAATGCTTTTGCAATTGTTTTACCTAGAGCTGTGGTGAATCCGTATCTAAGCGTCCTTCTTATATTTACATCCTTCTAGGTCAGGCATGCTCAACCTGCGTCCCTCCAGATGTTGCAAAACTACAACTCCCAGCATGCCTGAACAGCCTACAGCTATCAGCCTACAGCAGGGCATTGTGGGAGTTGTAGTTTTACAACAGCTGGAGGGCCGCAGGTTGAGCATGCCTGTTCTAGGTATATCCCTTATGGCTGTAACTATCATGCCCTCTGGTAATGTCTTATCTACGCCTTCCCTACTGAACATCGGTAGCTAAGTATCGCTCTATCTATTTTACCATCTATATACTATTGATCACATCTACATCTTAGTTGGACTCTGTCCGTTTTTCTACCTACCTCCTGATGAGCCTGATTGTATACAGGCGAAACGCGTCGTGGTGTATGTAATAGGATGTGTATATTTTAAAACGTGCGTATTGTACTGATGAGTGGAATAGTGATCTCCGTATTATCTGGACCCCCTTCCACTCGTATACTGTTTGTATAACTTAATTGTTATTTTCATTTCTATTTCCAATTTTCGGAAGGGGCAGGTGGTGACCCTATTCATACTGAACCACCCTCCATTCCCGATTCATCGTTATTACGGTTATTGTTTACCTTATATCTTTCCCTGGCTAGGGTCAACCTAGGGATTTGTTTAGTCTTAGGTTCGGGGACAGGGAACCCCCACCATTAGGGGGTCACCCTGGGCTGAGCAGCTTTTGAGGGCCCTGTAGGGTAAGCATTGTGTCTGCCCTGCCCTTTTCCTCAGACCCTGTCTCATTATTATTTTGTTGACGTGATCCTCGAACTGCCTAAGCCTACTGACGTATTGTATCACTAGTAAATGTATTGTGTAGGGGTCACTACTCCCCGGTCATAAGAAATATTCATATATAAATTATTTTGAAATTGTAGCACACTCTGTTGGTATATACATACCTATACCCACATGATCACTAATAAAGGTATTTTTAAAAGTCACTAATTCTAAAAGTAAACTATATAAACCCCATGTGATAATAAAATCTAATAAAAATCTAATTACTAGGCAACTAAATGTATTTGAACCTCTCACACTCCAGGCATTGTGCACCTTCATCCTCTGCATCCGCTGCAGCTACACCACTGACTCCCTATATGTCAGATTTCCCTCATTCCAATCAAATAAATTGGGGCCTATGTAAATGAACATATTATACAGGTCAGGTGGTTGTGCCAATGTTATACTTATCCCTTAGCCACAGGATAGAGGATAAGAATCTGATCAGTGATCACAAGAATTGGGGTTCCATCTTTCCCTGTATAAATGAAGCTGCGGTCACGAACACTAACGAGGAAGATTTATCATCCTCCTGCGCCATGCATTGAGTGTTAAAAAGTTGCAAAATCCAATTTTGTGACTTTTTAAATGTCATTTCGACTAGATTTGGTCACAACTGGCATTTTCACGATGGCACACTCTGAAAGGGGGTGTGGCAAGAAGATTACAGACTGGCACACGGGCTGCCAGAGGAGGCATTTATCACAGGTCTTGCACCTTGTCATAAGCTACATGCCTGCTCTGGCAGCGCAGGGCCCATCAAGAACGTGTAGCACATGCCAGTCTCGATAAATCAGGGCCTATGTTTCTAATGGAACCTAAATGGGTACTAACTTATCAAACAACTTCTTCCCAAAGGTCACTTTAGGTGAACCTGAACAAATCTGTAAATCACTTTGATTAAAAATTTTCATGTTATCCACCCTAAAAAAACTTCTGAAATCTATGCCACTATGCATCATAGCAATTTTGCTGTCCACTCATTGTTAATAGGTAGATCCCGTCCTTAGCAGCATAGACGGACTGAAGCAAGTGGTTGTAACTTTCTTCACTGGCTGGTCCTGGAGCTCAGTGAGCGTATGAGCTCAGTGCAGAGGCCCCATCCCCATCCAGGGCTCGGTGCTTGAACACTGCAGAAAGCTCAGCATCTGAGATTGCTGCATTCTATGTATGACAGCTACATCTTTACGTCAGTCATAAATTAATTAATTTAGGAACCGCTTTAGTCCCTCTGTATGTGTTGGGTTTAGTCAGCATCCCTCAATGGACAACCTCTGCATCAGTTTACATAGTTCTTGCCCCATCTGTGCTGTAATCAATGTTCTTGTGCTCTGGATCTTTCCCCTCAAAGTCTCGCTCTCTCCCATAAACTCACTTCTGTGACTTGCAATTATTTCCCCTCTCTATGCTGTCATTATAATGTGTATTCTGAGTCCTAGATATGTGTGCTGTGAGCAAAAACGATCTCTTACACACCAGGGGGGACATGTATTGATGTTTCTACAATTGTGGCATAAAAAAAAATTTGCACATTAAGGCGCACACGGCATCTGTGCACCATAATCTGCGACTTTTTGTGGTTCTCAGCACTTTTCCTGAGGCGCTGAGAAAAGGGGGTGTGGTTTAGCGGAAGGGGGCATGGCTTTGCGCTGCCCGCTGCATTTACTATAACTTTTGGTAAAAAGTGGTGGAAGTTATAGCCGAAGTCTACGCCAGCCTGTAGCTGGCAAAGACTTCACTATCTGGCACACAGCAGGGCAGAGATGTGCCTGATTTATTAAGAGGATTAACAAATCAGGCACATCTCACGCCAGTGCAGGGAGATCAAGACTGGCGGATGGATCCGCCAGCCTTGATATATCTCCTCCCATGTGTGCTGAGGATAGGGGCAAGGATTAAGGTATTGCTCACTGATGATTGGCCTGGAAGGAAGTCTAGACCAGCATAGTACTGACAGAGTGACTGCATTTGGACACACCTTCAGTCTTGAGGAGAACTGCTGAACGCAGGAGCAGCACACTGGGGCAGCTAGAAGTTAATATAAGTGGACCATAAGAGGCTGGAATAGATCCTCACACTGTCCCCAGCAAAAGCCAAACGTAATTTGTGATAAGCTCTAAAACTCAGTTACCCTTTAAAGTGTACCAGTTGTTTTAGGCGACTACAGAATAGGCAGTTGCATGTGTACATGGAGGATAACACTATGGCTGTAACATGACCTGTATTCTAAATTTTCACACACTTGCATCTCTCTGCAGGCTCTATATCTAGTTGTCAATTTTTGCTGTGCTCAGCTCCAGAGGTGGTGACTAGATTCTATGCTGTCTTTTATATAGCACATGTATAAAAAAAGAGTTCCTGCTGCCCTGTCTTTCTCTTACATACACTAAGAAGCAGTAGTAGCATTAAAGACATTATCCAGCAGTACTGAGCAGTGTAGCTGTGAATCTTCCCCCTCTCCATAGACTTGTATGGGCAGCTACAGTAACTCAAATCCTCAGTGAACTTGATAATTTGTCTTATCTCTGCCTCTCTCAAGATGTACCAAATTTTTACCAGTAAAGTGAGAGTGAATGAGGTAGGGAGCAAGAGAAAACTGGCTAAGGGCTCTTTCACACTTGCGCTTTTCTTTTCCGGCATAGAGTTCCGTCGTCGGGGCTCTATGCCGGTAAAATCTTGATCAGGATTATCCCCATGCATTCTGAATGGAGAGAAATCCGTTCAGGATGCATCAGGATGTCTTCAGTTCAGGACCGGAACTTTTTTTGGCCGGAGAAAATACCGCAGCATGCTGCGCTTTTTTCTCCGGTAAAAAATCCTGAACACTTGCCGCATCGACGGATCCAGAATAATAGCCCATTGAAATGTATTATTCCGGATCCGTCCTAACATCTTCAGTTGTTACGACGCAACGACGGATCTGGAAGTTGCGTCTGCGCCAGGAAGTAGGAAGGGCTTGGCTGGCGCGAAAAAGAGACTGATCCGGAAATCCTGAAGCCAACAGCAACGTTTTTTTTCCGGATCCGTCGTACGGATCCGGCCCCATACCGGATCCGTACGACGGATCCGGAAAAAAAAAAGTTGATGTTGGCTTCAGGATTTCCAGATCGGTATCTTACCAAAAAAGCTGGAAAGACGCACCCGGAAAGAAAAAAATATGCGTTCTTACGCGTTTTTTCCAGATCCGCCGTGTAATTCCGGCAAATGGAGTACACGACGGATCCGGACAACGCAAGTGTGAAAGAGGCCTTAGACGTGGAGAAGGAGGAATTTTTTCTAAAATATATTATGAAGTTTCTTATCTGCGCTTGTACTATTGCTTTATGCAAAATTTGTTGAAATGCTAGTGTAAATTTAAGCTTGAAATACTGAATTTGCCATTAGATTGCACATATTTGAAGATGGATTCCCACCGTATATTCCAAGGAGAAGAATACTCAGTATTGTTATCATTTATTCTCGTACACTCATTCACATTACAAAAAAGAAACCTATGAAATAAGTCTGTGGAAATGATAATGAACACTTCCATGCATTGTAAAAAAGATTAAAATAAAAAAGCTACACGGACGGTGGCACGGGGTGGATCATAGAAAATCTGTATGAGTATGAAAACTGCTGATACAAAACTGAACACGTACATCCACCAGTCATCAAGATCTGGCCGGCCTGTGCAACGAAAACACACCAAGGTATCGTCTGGGCTCTGTCCTGCAGCCTCACTTCTTTGTATTCTCCACCTCAATACTTGCCAGAGCTAAAACTTTGTCTCCCGATCCTACAACACAAAAATACAAGTAATTAAAGCTATGAGCTGGAAGGCAATTACCAGAACACAGAGGGCAGACGGCAATGCTGTAAACTCCCACATATAAAACTAGTTACAGGTGGAGACAACTTTTGGAGGATCCAATTACTAAAAGGCAACAAAAATGGACAAGACTATAAACGGTTGCCATTAAATGCTTGTGAAGGGCTAAACCAGTGGTCAGCAACCTTCGGCACTCCAGGTGTGGTGAAACTATGACTCCCAGCATGCACACTTGCTTTGCTGCTTTAAGAACTCCTGTAGAAGTGAATGTAGCATGCTGGGAGTTGTAGTTTCACAACTGCTGGAGTGCCGGAGGTTGGTGACTCCTGGGCCAAACAATGATAATACCATAGGAGTGTTAATTTTATTTTGGTGAAATACAATGCATTTTCCTTAATGGGGTTGTGTACATTTTGGCAACCAAGAGAGTGCATTAAATAAATGTGGACACTAATGCCTATTATGAAATATTGGGGGTACTGTGGGGGCATTATTATTGGGCACAAGATAGAGGGCATTACTATTATTGGGGGTACTGTAGGGGGCACTATTACTATTAAGGGCAGTCTGAGCTATTAAGGGGGGGGGGGGGGAGAATGTGTGGCACTATTATCTCTGCACTATAGAGGGTAGCAGCAGGATGACAGTGTTGGGGCACCAGGAGGGGGAGGATGACGGAAAAGTGAGGAATCTAAGATGTCTATGTGTCAAACTCAGAGACAAGATGCGGCTGGAAGAAATCATCATGACGGTCTGGTCTGAATGGAGAATAGGAAGAAAGAGAACATCTGTATAAGAGGAGCATCACTGGATGTAAGAGGTATGTGGCTCTGTGTTACCCTGTATGTTTAGCAGCGTTGTATTTAATATCCTCCCAGATATGTCTTTAAGGCCTCGGGCACATGACTGTATTTCCAGTCTGCATCTGATCGAATGTAGACCAATTCATTTAGAAATCCCTGTGTCTAAGCCTCATTACATGGTGTGGAACAGTGGGGCCACAAGGAGACTTATTATAATGTATGGGGTCATCACAGAGACATTTTACTGTATAAGCCCCATCCATTATAATGTCTCCTTATTGGGCCCATACAGTGTACAGAAATGTCTCCTTGTTGCCCCCATGCACTAGGGGGGCAACAAGGAGATGTTACTGTATACTGTATGGGGCAACAAGGAGATATTATAATGTATGGGGGTTATAAGTTGTAGCCCCCAAACAGTATAATATCTCCTTGTAGCCCACCACCCCATGTCTTCTTGTGGTCCAAAATGTTTCTTTTCTTCTTCTAAATAGGTAATTATCGTAATATATATCGTTATCGCGGTAAATTTCTTAATATCTTTGTCGTGGCAATATTTTGGATATCGCCCATCTCGATTTCTGAACATTTAATGACGTTCTTCACAGGTTTTTTTTCCCTCTGCAGGCTTCATCTCAAATTGTCAGTTTCCCTGATCTCAGTTCCAGAATGGATGAAACCAGCTGCTATGATGTCCATATTCAGCACATGAATGACCAATGCAGGAGGAGAAGAAGAAGTGGCTCATAAGTGGAGAAAGAAGCATTTTTCTCTATTATCATATATTATAATATTTGTTATCTTGGCTTATAATATTGATTTATGCAAAATCTGAAAGAGTGCTAAAGGGGTTTTCCAACAAGGGAAACTTATGACATATCCATAAATATCTTGGAGCCAGATCTGCTTGTCTTCTTTTTTTTTTTTACCTATGTCATGCTTTTACAACTAAACAGGGGTAAGAGGTGGCGTCCCAGAGGTACGAGCTTCCCATAGCTGACATTAATGGCATAATAAAGGCCATAAGTAAAGGCTTCTCATCAGAATACCCCATTAAAATGTCATATCTGCATCTGAATATAGTCTTGTACCCCTCATTATCTGCTGTTATGGGTAGAGGCTGACTGTAATGTGTGATGAGACAGATACTCCAGAAAACTCCCTGCCATCCAAAGATCACTACATTGTGTGACATCTCCAGCAACATTTACATACATACGTGTGACTGATATCAGCTAATCCTCCTATAGTGTTCCTACACTTGTTTTTATTCTGATACTTTAGACAATTTAATGAGGACAAATCTGGCATTGCTGCAAGTGGTAAGTAATTATAGGACTTACCTAAACCTTCCGACACCTTCTGAAACTGGCTGAGAGCTGCACCTGCATTCTCTGATAAGAAAGCCTCATCCTCTGGAGTCAACTGAACAGAAACAGATAAGGGCAATCCTGTTTACTTTAATAATATACCATTATAGGGGGCCAACATACAGTTTTTCTTAGACAGAGTTCCTAATCCCCTCAATAGACATTATATGATAAAGTTCGTTCTGTCTGCAGCCATCACAAGATGCAGCTTCCTGTATAGAGAATTATTATTGAGTTCAATGGAAGCTGTATAAATCTGTATGTACTGAGCTCCCTCTAGTGGTACCAGCAAGCCACAAAAAAAGGCTGATTTATATTTCCTGTTTCCAGGAGAATAGATATAACTAGAAAAGGTACAATTTCTGGGGAAATTGTGTGATGTGTTCTTGCCTCCACCAGTAGCTTACAACTGGAGTGGGCGGAGTAACTGGGTGGAGTGTAGACTCCGCCCACTTTTATAAATTTTGACCTTTGTCTCACACTGACCCACCCTGCCGAGTTTGGGTGCTGTGAGAATGACAGCTGTTTAAAGGTTTCTTATTGAAGTCAATAGGGAAAATCTGATTGGTTGTTTGTGGCTCCGCCCACTTTTTAGCATCCCCAAAATGAGATATACATTGGCACAGTCCTCCAGTGACCAACTGTGCCAAGTTTCGGGAACCCTGCCATTAACAGTCTAAGAGCAGCGGCAGTTTGAATTTTTCCCATTTAAACAAATGGCTGAAATTTGATTGGCCGTTGTAGACCCCGCCCACTTTTTAATTTTTTTTGACCCCAGTCACCCAATGACCTACGGTGCCTAGTTTGGGTATTCTGGCTTAAATACTGTGAGAATGACAGCAATTTAAAAGTTTCTCATTGAAGTCAATAGGGAAAATCTGATTGGTGGTTTGTAGCTCCGCCCACTTTTTAATGTCCCCCAAAATGTGACAGAAATTTTCAGGTTGACCCCATGACTAAGT